>NC_091136.1:61790593-62454186 GCF_041381155.1 Argopecten irradians | reverse complement strand
AAGAGTGGACAGAAGAAAAAGGAATGATTAATGTTTTCATTTTGGTAGTCATAATTGCATTGGGCACTTTCAATTAGATGATCATTAAATCTTTTGGAATTTAGATTAATGACCCCATGTCTTAGCTGACATAATAAAATATTTATAAATCTAGGTGAACAATAAGTAAAAATTGTACTTACGTCATCTTCAAAAGTGGTTAATTCATCAAGTCTGTTTTTGAAAATTGATATGGATTGTGAGTTAGTAATATGTTGATCTAAAATATTCCATTTATTCATCACATTTGGAAAGAAACTGTTTTGATAGCAGTTGGTGGGAGCAAAAGGTATATTAAAAAATCTATGATTTCTCAAATTATAATTATTGTTGTTTACATTATTAATACAGGGATAAATTATTTCATGAAGATAGTTTGGTGTCATGTGATTTATAATTTTGTAGAGTTGAATTAGACAGTGATTATCTCTTCTGGTTTTTAATGAAACAAATTTAGTTTCATTATATAATTTCAAATGTGATGTGCCTTTTCTCATTCCAGTTATAATTCTTAATGCTTCTAGTTGTATTTTTTCGATTTCGTCGGATAAATGCATTGAACAATTATTCCAGATAAAATTTGCATTTTCTAAAATTGGCATATATATATTATTTAGCATTATAAAGCAGATAACTCAATCAGGTAATAATTATGCATAAATTTCCTTGATTTTACTTACATTTACAATAAAACAAATTGATTTTCAATAATTCAGTTATCCAATGACTGTGCCGCTTTTAAATTTCCCGTGAAAACGTTGTGTGTAACCAATAGAAATGAGTGTAACATATGAAATTAAATAAATACATTTACTAAACAGTACATATCTTATAGCCAAATTCCTAATATCATGCACGCTCTTGTCCTGTTTGGGAATGTAAGCAAAATGTAAACAAATAAGGAAAATAGGTTTAAGGCAAAGCCTCAGAAGAGCGCAGCTACATGCACAGGGACCTGGCACGAATTTTTTAACCAACAATATACATATATATTATAGTATCTATAATATATATATGTATATGTATACTGTTGGTTAAAAAAAATCGTGTCAGGTCCCTGTCGCTGCATGTACATGTAAAAAATGTAAGTAGTGGTTAGAAGGCAATTTCGGATGACTATGGGAAATAGAACGGCAAGCTGAAAGCCTTGTAATCCTTAGTTAGGACAAGGATCTATAAGTGAGATAGACGTCCTTGGTTAGGATTGTTTAAACTTATAGTCCTTTCACAACGGAAATGACGTTGTTGTGATATATTTCGATTAAAAGTATGAAATTCAAAGATGCTGTTTAATTTTCCAAATATATATTTATTAAATATAACCAGGCTAGAAGAAAACCGACCCGTGCCGTCCGAGCTCTAGACCCTAACTATACCCTAACTAACTCATCCAAAGCATAATACATACATGTAGGATTTTATAAAAATAACAAAAACACAGAAAATAAACAGATGCCTGGGGATAAGTGTCATAAAAATAACAAAAACACAGAAAATAAACAGATGCCTGGGGATAAGTGTCATACCTAGTTGGAATGGTCTCCTTAATACCACTAAATTGACACCGTATCGATTGTTACGTCATTATTTTGTGAGCGTAATAAGTATGACGTTACGCTTGCTAACACATGACGTCACAATTAATACCTACCCACAAGGGCAGATAACTCTTTAATATGCAAACATAGAATATGTGCCGTCATCTTTGACCTACTTTGATGCAGACGATTTTTGAAAACGACTGACAAACAAAATAAACGATGATTTCATGAAATTTCAGGATTAATGTCGCGGTGTTTAAATTCACTGTGTACATATTAGGTGTTTAAAGATGCTCCACCGCTGACAAATGGTATTTTTTCATTATCAAAAACAGCAGCAGACGATTTTATGGTGGCTGATTACGGCCATCTCGTGTTGTTGTGTTGTCGCCTTGTCGTGTTGTCGCCTTGTCGAGTTGTCGCGGTCTCAAACTGCGACAACCCGAGATTTAACAGTTAAAATGTCGACTTGTCGCGTTTTTGAACCGCGACAAGTCGACAACACGACAACACGACAAGTCGACAACACGACAAGTCGACATTTCAAACACGCTAATTAGCGCGTACAGAATCTCGTGTTGTCGCGGTAAAATGTCGACTTGTCGTGTTGTCGAGTTGTCGACTTGTCGTGTTGTCGCCTTGTCGTGTTGTCGAGTTGTCGACTTGTCGCCTTCCTGTTACACATGCGCAAATCATATGAAATAGCCACTATCTTTGAATATAGAAAACTGAAGTCAGTGCTTGTGAATATTTGGTGTGTTTGTAATATATTCGATGTACAAAATTGTTTAAAAATTATATTTTCCCCATTGTTAACTCTTTTGAAAAGTATTATACTTAACGGAAATTATAATATTAAATAAAATAAATATTAACAAAACAAAGGATGTTGTCAGAACACTGAACAAAAATGTTTGTATAATGAAGAGTGACAGAGACGACAAATGTATATCAACTTAATATTGTAAAATATCATTTAAAAATATTGTGTTATTAATCAGTTAAAACTTTTTTATTCAAATAGAAGAATTGAAGAGAACACGGATGATAAGACGAAATATTATCTATTATTACTAATTACTGTAATAGGTTATGTGTGTAGTACATCAAACAATAACCTTAATTTAAGATCTAATAAAGAATTTGATGTAAAACGATTAGAAAAAATCATTAAAACTTTCATTTAGTCCAAAGCGTTGTAGAACAGATAAGGTGTTGTGCCCCATCTTTCTGGTAATTAGTTCATGTATTCTGATCATCAGCATGCATCACAACGTACATAATGTAAATATTTTTCATAAAACTTATATATTGTACAGTAATACAGTAAGATTTAACCCTGGAAAGTTTGATTGTGTAACCTGACTATAGTAATTCATACAATAGTATACAAATGCTTGAGCATAGATACTTCCAGGGGATATCAATTAAATGGAACTCTTGCAAAAGAAAAGTACACAATTAGTATTTCTGGGTCTAGAAATTCCTAATACACAAAACATGTTACGAAATGAATATCATCATTATGTATTAATCTTTCTCAAAGCGATCAATTTGTGGTTAAGAGAGGCTTGGCTAATTATGATACATTCAAGTGTAATTGACCTGTGTTAATATAATCCGAATGCAACTCAAGTTACATTACGCAAACATTGCGTTCTTCAGGGTGGTGTCCTATGGTCAATGATTTTTCTTGTAACTAACATGCACATTAGAGAATGGTTTCATACTTGCCAAAGAAAATAATATCTAGCATAAAAAATAAGGACCTCAGTTTCGGTTCATATGGTGTTATACCGCCCTGGTATAACTCGGTGGCCCAGTGGTTGAGATGTTCCGACATATTACCACAAGCCCTCCACCTCTGGGATGCGGGTTCGAATCCCATGTGGGGCAGTTGCCAGGTACTGACCGCTGGCCGGTGGTTTTTCTCCGGGTACTCCGGCTTTCCTCCACCAACAAACCTGGCACGTCCTTACATGACCCTGGCTGTTAATAGGGCGTAAAAATAATTTAAAAAATAAACAAACCATCTTTTCAACTGGTTCAACTAAACCTGTTAGGGAACATATTTAGGATAAGATATAGTGTAAAAATCAAGCGGCTAATCTCAACAGGGTAGCAGATCTACATATATATGTAGATATTTGAAAAATCTTATGATGTTGCCACGCCTAGGAATCAAAGTTCAATATACGCTATTCGGATAATATATACATGTACCTATATCATAGATGTTGTATGGCGACTGGGAACATTTTGTTTTATTAATTACCCGATTTTATGTATTGATTGGTTAAGTTATATGTGCCGTAACTGGGCATGCAATTTTTTCTTCAGGAAACTATTGAAAACCATCAGGTTGTTTTAAGGTGTGATAATCATTCAAATGGTCAGAAAACAATGTACGATGCCTTGTAAACATTATTTACAAGTCAGAATTTATGCCTTATGTATGTTAATATGAATGCATACCTGCAGTAATCACTTTATAATTTCTTATTATTTTATAAAAATGTTAAATGAAATTGTAGACCACATCTTGGCTTCATAGCCTGACCGCATACGTACTGTCAAAATCATTTTCAGTTCTTATTCATACTTGTAAATGTAATTTTCTAAAGGTTGATGGTGAAAAAAATATCCGAAAGCTCTTGATTCGTGAGTATGAAAAGTATGGCACATATATAAAGCTTTAAAGACCAACTACCTTTCCGTAACGAAGAATTCAATTAGCGTTTGCCTCTTAATTGTTTTCATTTTCATAATATGAATTAACAAAATAGTAGCACATCTAAAATTAAAACAAAATCATTTTTTCTCTTATATTGGTGATCCAATGTAGATATAGGATTAATTGTTTACATGTAGATGGCGATCCAATAATTTGGACCCACCAGAGTGTCATGCATAGACCATTTTAGACGTTTTATGAGTTTAAATACAAAAATCGGTAAAATCGTAATCTACATGGTGATATATATTGAGAAGGATGGATAGATCCCGAGACAAACAAAAATTAGTCCACCTACATGTAGTTTTAGCGGTTAAAATCATATTTCTAGTAAGTCTTCACAAAAACGGTTACTACCGTTGGTAAGAGCAATAATTTTCTTTTCAAAATCCTACACAACTATACAAAGTACTGTCACTAAGACGAAAGCAGCCGAAAAATTATGCATATATTATAAGCCGGCTTTGATCTTCATCATATAAATGTTTGCACATTATAAAAAGAAGGTTGCACATCATATAATGAAGTGTGTACAGAATTTAAAGAAATTTGTACCGAATATAAAGTTTAATTTTAGCTACATAATATAAAGGAAAAGGCATAGGATATCTCGATATAACGACGGAGCATAATGGTAAATGTATCGAATATAACACAGGAATTATCGAATATAAAGATAAAAGCACTGCAGATATACATATATAAGGATGTATATTATATAATTATCGACCTATTTTCAGGTGGATACTGTGAGTTATCAACCCGAGTAAGTGATATATCCCGAGGCCGGAGGCCGAGGGTTATATCATTTACGAGGGTTGATAACTCACCGTATCCACCTGAAAATAGGTCGATAACTGTTTTATTATATGACACTTACAGATATTTACCCGGCTCTTCAAAAAGAATTAACTACAAAAACAGGATGGTATTTGCAAACTTTCTGTTTACGAAAGTAGTTACATGTAGTATTAATGGTAAATATCCAAATGCTTCTTGCTAATGCTTCTTGCTTCTAGCTAACGGTGTAGACTGGTAGAACCGGAATATTGTATCAACTGCAGCCCGTTTGGCATTCTTGAACGTTTTCCATAATTTGAAGTTTGCAGTTCATTTCTGTTGATCACCGTTGATCGCAGTAAACTTGCTGCCTTCCGCCATACATGTTGCCGAATATAATAATGGCGTCACAATAGACTATCCCGAAGTCATTGAATGAGGGAAACTCCGGTTACGCTATATTTGGGTACGACTCGACGTCAAAAGTGATTCGTCACATTTCAGGGGAGTTTACCTCGATCTATTTTTGACGCAGGTTTCTGGACTCGCGAGAGATATCTGGACTGAGTCCAGTAACCTCGCGTGCTTTTCGCCGGCCATTTCGGGGTTGATATCGCAGTTGATGAATACTTCTGAGAAGCGTATCGGCCAATCAAAAGACAGCAAAAACACCAGTCATATGATAATTTAAATTATACCAGGGCGGTATAACACCATATGAACCGAAACTGAGGTTCTTATTTTTTATACTAGATATTATTTTCTTTGGCAAGTATCAAACCATTCTCTAATGTGCATGTTACTTACTAGAAAAAGCATTGACCATAGGACACCACCCTGAAGAACTCGATGTTTCCGTAATGTAACTTGAGTTGCTGTTATTGACTTTGCACTCGGACCATATTAACACAGGTCAATTACACTTGAATGTATCATAATTAGCCAAGCCTCTCTTAACCACAAATTGATCGCTTTGAGAAAGACTAGTATATAGTTATGATATTCATTTCGTAAAATGAACACATGTTTTGTGTATTAGGAATTTCTAGACCCAGAAATATTAATTGTGTACTTTTCTTTTGCAAGGGTTCCATTATATTAAATGTCCCCTGGAAGTATCTATGCTCCACCATTTGTATACTTTTGTATGAATTACTGTAGTCAAGTTACACAATCAAACTTTCCAGGGTTAAATCTTACTGTATTACAATAAACAAATTAAAATATATATATATATTTACATTATGTACGTTGTGATGCATACTGATGATCAAAGTACATGAACTAATTACCAGAAAGATGGGGCACAACACCTTATCTGTTCTATAACGCTTTGGACTAAATGAAAGTTTTAATGATTTTTTCTAATCGTTTTACATCAAATTCTTTATTAAATCTTAAATTAAGGTTATTGTTTGATGTACTACACACATAACCTATTACAGTAATTAGTAATAATAGATAATATTTTCGTCTTATCATCCGTGTTCTCTTCAATTCTTCTATTTGAATAAAAAAGTTTTAACTGATTAATAACACAATATGTTGTAAAGGAGATTTTACAATACTAAGTTGATATACATGTACATTTGTCCTCTCTGTTACTGTTCATTGTACAAACATTTTTGTTCTGTGTTCTGAAAACATCCTTTGTTTTGTTAATATTCAATTAATCTAATATTATAATTTCCGTTAAGTATAATACATTTCAAAAGAGTTAACAATGGGGAAAATATAATTTTTAAAACAATTTTGTACATCGAATATCTTACAAACACACCAAATATTCACAAGCACTGACTTCAGTTTTCTATATTCAAAGATAGTGGCTATTTCATATGATTTGCGCATGTGTAACAGGAAGGCGACAAGTCGACAACTCGACAACACGACAAGTCGACAACACGACAAGGCGACGACAAGGCGACAACACGACAAGTCGACAACTCGACAACACGACAAGTCGACATTTTACCGCGACAACACGAGATTATGTAAGCGCTAATTAGCGTGTTTGAAATGTCGACTTGTCGTGTTGTCGACTTGTCGTCTTGTCGTGTTGTCGACTTGTCGCGGTTCGAAAACGCGACAAGTTGACATTTTAACTGTTAAATCTCGGGTTGTCGCAGTTTGAGACCGCGACAACTCGACAAGGCGACAACACGACAAGGCGACAACACAACAACACGAGATGGCCGTAATCAGCCACCATAAATTAGCGTGTTTGAAATGTCGACTTGTCGTGTTCAAAAACGCGACTTGTCGCGGTTCAAAAACGCGACAAGTCGACATTTTAACTGTTAAATCTCGGGTTGTCGCAGTTTGAGACCGCGACAACTCGACAAGGCGACAACACGACAAGGCGACAACACAACAACACGAGATGGCCGTAATCAGCCACCATAGATCAGACCAGTGTTTGAAATGTCGACTTGTCGTGTTGTCGACTTGTCGTGTTGTCGTGTTGTCGACTTGTCGCGGTTCAAAAACGCGACAAGTCGACATTTTAACTGTTAAATCTCGGGTTGTCGCAGTTTGAGACCGCGACAACTCGACAAGGCGACAACACGACAAGGCGACAACACAACAACACGAGATGGCCGTAATCAGCCACCATATTTATTAATTACTATCTATCCGCTTTTTATATACTGACGTGGGCGGATGATACCTTATCATCCGCCCACGTCAGTATATAAAAAGCGGATAGATAGTCAGAATCTTTCGGACTAGATTTCGCCGAGACGAAGCACGGGCTCGTGTTACGTTGATACGGAGAAAACGACAGTTTTTATTTTATACCATGGAATTGTACAATACTATCTTTTTTAGATTATATCTTTCGATCGAGCCTACTGTGTATGCATCGTAAAATTCTACTAAGTTGCATGAAAAATCACGATAACTGCAGGTACAGGTAGGCCTATACAATGCACAGTTGATGTCGTTACCATGCTTTAGCTGTTAAAAAAAATTCCAAAAAATTGTGCAGGAGATAGAGCGTAAGCAGAAATCACGGTAACTGGTACATCACGGTAACTGGTACATCACGGTAACTGGTACATCACGGTAACTGGTACATCACGGTAACTGGTACATCACGGTAACTGGTACATCACGGTAACTGGTACATCACGGTAACTGGTACATCACGGTAACTGGTACATCACGGTAACTGGTACATCACGGTAACTGGTACATCACGGTAACTGGTACATCACGGTAACTGGTACATCACGGTAACTGGTACATCACGGTAACTGTACATCACGGTAACTGGTACATCACGGTAACTGGTACATCACGGTAACTGGTACATCACGGTAACTGTACATCACGGTAACTGTACATCACGGTAACTGGTACATCACGGTAACTGGTACATCACGGTAACTGGTACAACACGGTAACTGGTACATCACGGTAACTGGTACATCACGGTAACTGGTACACACGGTAACTGGTACATCACGGTAACTGGTACATCACGGTAACTGGTACATCACGGTAACTGGTAACTGGTACATCACGGTAACTGGTACATCACGGTAACTTGTACATCACGGTAACTGGTACATCACGGTAACTGGTACATCACGGTAACTGGTACAACGGTAACTGGTACATCACGGTAACTGGTACATCACGGTAACTGGTACAACACGGTAAGTTGTACATCACGGTAACTGGTACATCACGGTAACTGGTACATCACGGTAACTGGTCGCGACCCAGTACATAATAATGAATTTTGCAGTTACTTCATTGAAAGGGTCTTCGACGGGATAAATTCGTTACACACTTTGTTAGCGACCTAATAAGGAAAAATATTGGGTCTAAAATAATACAAGTTTATTCTAGACACAATATTTTTCCGTATTAGTTCACTGACAAACTGTGTAACTAGAATCTAATAATGTAACAAATAGATTTGCATTTCATTGTTTATAATAAGAGCGCAGCGAGACGTGTGTGTAAACAAATGTAGTTATGGTAACGTTGAAATACTATGCTCTGAAAAAAATTAGATACAGATTATATAATCATGGACCCACCAGAATGCCCCAAGACCATTTTAAAAAATCAAAATTTAAGAAAATAAATAGATCAGCGTCAGTAACAACGTATCCGGTTTCACTCCCTAGTACACGCGCACCACCTGGTGTTTAGTGTCGCGGCGGAAATCATTAAAATTCATATTGTCTGTGTGGCCGATATAATATGCATGAGTGAGGCCTCCTGTTTGAATAGTAACGGCGAAATCTATATATGGATCTACAACGTCCCGAGAAGAGAGACTTTTTATAGCCGGCCAATGATCATGAAATCGCAGCTAACAAGACGCTAGGATTCTTGAAACGAAATCTCCATATAAACTCACAACATATAAAAGAAAATGCCTAAAAATCAATAGTCAGACCCAAACTGGAGTACTGCTCTTCCGTATGGGACACTCACCAGACAAATCAAATCATGCAAATTGAAGAAAAAAAAAAACGCAGAGCAGCACGCTACAGAACAAACAGATACCACACAAGTTCTGTACAAGACATGATGGAAAACCTCAACTGGACCTCAATACAAACACGCAGAACAAGAACACGTTTATTATTATTTTATAAAAACATACACTATCATGTGGCAATAGACTATAGTCAAATTCTTCATCTGACAGACAGCTGGACCAGACAATCACACCCATTCACATATAGACATATAGCTGCCACAAAGATCATATTCAAACATTCATTTTCCCACACACAATTAAACAAAGGAACATCCTCCCGGTGGCTACATATAAACTAAAAAAAATAATAACCCGTACCTTCACAATCACTGTAAATAACTTCACTCTTTTTTTCCACAACCACGCCCCTGCAAATCCACACAATATAATTATCGTCATCGATGGATTTGTGGCAGCATTAAGAAGAAGCGGAGGACTCGCTCATGTATATTATATCGGCCACTCATTCTATTTGAAATCTTCCATATCACTCGAGACTTGGGAATATACCGAGTACAGCAAATTGAGGCGCATCTTGTTCTTGTAACTTGTCGTTGTCCGGTTGTGCCATTAAAATTGGGATAACACTTTAATGGTTCCAATTTTCATTAGGTATTTAGGCGACTTTTGAAAGTGTTCAGTGTGGGGGCTTCAACTACAGAATCAGTTCCATCACTCTCTGGCTAAATAAATCTGTAGTAACATTTGTTCTGTTCTGTTTCTTTAAGACTTTCACACTATTGCCTCTAGTTCTGGTTAAAGAAACGGTAAAATGTTAGTATTTATCAAGTTTATCAAAGTCAATGAGGAATTTATATACTTCAACAATATCATTCCCTTTACGCCTATAGGATAGGGTTGCAAGTCCTAGAGGGGGCCGCGGTGGCCGAGTGGTTAAGATGTCTCGACATATTACCACAAGCCCTCCACCTCTGGGAAGCGGGTTCGAATCCCATGTGGGGCAGTTGCCAGGTATTGACCGTTGGCCGGTGGTTTTTCTCCGGGTACTCCGGCTTTCCTCCACCAACAAACCTGGCACGTCCTTACATGACCCTGGCTGTTAATAGGACATAAAAAATAAACAAACCTAGCTTTTTAAGTCTCGAGAGATATGGAAGATTACCGATAGAATGAAGTCATTTTGAAGCTATATTACCTAAATACAATCCCTGGATTGCAGCTCCACAGACGTCATCAGCCAGGTCCACCTCTCCCTGAACGTTTCGACTCCTAACCTGGAACGTCCTCAAGATGGCGAGTCGACAGTGATTGGCCAAACACTGCCCGTCTGTGGATAGCTTCCAGCTCATGTCTGGTCGTCTCCACCACAGCCAGCTGGACGACTTCTCTGCTGTTCTTGACAGTCGGTCCACTGCTGCTCTCCTGTCTCTGCACTTCACACCCAGTGCTGCAAACATTCTCCATGTTGAATGTGCAGGAAATCCTCTGCATCCGATCTCCACTGGGAAGACCCAAACACTCCACCCTAGGGCCCTGATGTCTCCTGCCAATTCTTCATACTTCCCCTTCTTTCGCTCGAATGCCTCCTCACATCTTTCTTCCCACGGAACTGTCAATTTCACCATGACCATCTTCTTTCCCTGCGTTGACCATAAGAGGATATCTGGACGCAGATTGGTCTGGATGATGTCGGGGAACACCAGTCTCCTGTCTAGATCGACCCCCATCTCCCAGTTCTGTGCGCCGTCAAGGATACCCCCCTGGTGAACAGATGAAGAAGTGTGTCCTCTATCCCCGCCTCGTACAAAGTGGATGAATGTACAACCCTTATCGGGCTTCCGCTTCTTAATCCTCTCCCTCTCTAGGATGTCAGCCAGTTCCCTTAGCACCTTGTCATGGCGCCAACTGTAGGGTCCTTGCGTAAGGGCGACATTGCATCCTGATAGTACATGCGCAAGGTTCCCTGGTCGGTTGCACAATGGACAGTCTGGAGTCTCAGTCAAGCCCCATCTATGGAGGTTAGTAGGCGAGGGAAGCAGGTCGTAAACTGAACTCAGCAGGAACTGGATTCGGCGAGGTTCCATGCGTCAGATGTCCGACTAAGACAGTCTTCTGTCTGTAGTTCCCCACCTCGTCCATGCTCCCTGGGCTCCCATCTCCACCACTTTGGACTTCCTGATTTCCTCCTCCATTTTCCTGATGTTGTCCTATACCATCTTCCTCTTGCCGGCTTTATCTGAAGTCCCCCAGCGCTGCACATGACTTATACCCAGTCCCTGGCGTCCTACGCACGTTGTACCAACGATGTCTTGGTGTCTCAGGCGGCTCTCAGCTGCTTCTACTGCGTTGTTTGCAGACCATTTCCTCTCCGTTCTTGTCTCTATGCCCGCGAGTCTGATCTTATCGTCTTTAGAGTCCCTCACAGTGATCACTTGTCTTGCCTTAGCCACCTTGATCTCCTCAACCAGTGATGAAATTGGGAGCTGTAGTTTGGCTGACGAGCTGTACAGTCCGGTCTTGTCTTATACGCATACTCTAAGGTTGGTCTAATGAGATTGTAGACGATGTCACATGATTTGTTTACTTTGACCATCAGAAACTTGACTTTTGCTATTTGTTATAACTTTGCTGGGTTTCATCAACGTGATTTCTTATAGTAATTCGGTATATTTATCGTAGATAGACAATACACACCATCAAAATATAGACAAAGTCCATTTTGTTTTAAAGCAATACATCCATCATTGGTACTGAGGTAGCTTCAAAGGATTTGTAACGCCGGTGAAGTATCGCCAACTATATTGATCAGAACTTGCTCTAGTAATATTGCCTGCCGCGGGTTGCCTTTAAACAGCGGACTATCTGTTGAATCCTACTATTTGACGAATGGGTGTTCAAAATTCATGAAATCGAAGAGATTATTTCCATTTCATGAAATTTTGTTTTAAACCCTAGTTGAAATAGGTTTCTGTATAGTTTATACAGTTCAATATATGATCCGTAAACATGGCCGTTTGTCGTCTTTCTAGAACGAAATACAAATTGTAGCGTTACTACAGCAGAAGAAATTTAGACATTAAAAATCAAAGATAAGGTTTCCGTAACACTGGATGATATAAACACTGAGTCAACATTTAGTACGTGATCGGTGTAATGATGCTTCTACTAAGAAATAGAAATTCAAGGAAATCAACGAGGATAAAAAATAAACATACAGAATACATAAGTTTTTTTTAAATTTTATATGTAATAACAAGCAATTATATATCGTTGTAAAAACCTACCCTCAATTCAACTCTATTGTTCTATACATCGCCAATGGTTCATCCTTATCTTTATTTTTAATTAATTTGGTACCAAACCACACGCTTCCGAATGACTAGTATTCCTCATAATAATATGCGATCATTTTGACATATCCTGATTGCCCAGCCAGATACAGTCACTCTGTAAGTTTACCACCATACAAAGTGTCCATGCGATGTGTTTTCCATGGAGAGATGATTGAATTGAGCTCTTTCGTTGCAGCAGGTAATGAGATGCACATCAATAATAAGAAATAAGGATGACACATGTTCATGTAATTTACGTTAGAAAAATCAATATAAATATGTTAGTGTTATGTTGTATGATACATATTTAAAGTAAAGACGACCACATATTACCATAGTATACGGTGTCACACGTATAGCGATAGACAGCTAACTCACTTCCACCGTCAATCGCACAATAAAGGAATCACAAGGTTTGTGTAGATCAAAGACACTTCCATATTACCATTTTATTTACATATCATAATAGTATAAACATAACTTAATATACACTTACTGCTAAGTTACACATATAGTAGTATGTACTTTTCTAATACACAGCTGCGTGATCGTCGGAAATAGAATTTTATGCATACGTTATTGATTAGTACTTATCGAACTCTTTAGAACCAAAACGTGTTTTCTACAAAAATCAATCCGACATGACAACTGGTTCATTTTACAGATACCATCATCGCTCCACTTTTTGTACCCCACTTATCACTTTGGTTGTAGAACTCGCGGGAAGCATTTTCATTTGATATCAGTTTTTAGAGAATCTTCTGAAAGTTATATGTGCCATAACTGGGCCAACAATTTGATATGTTGTTTTCTTCAGTAATCTATTGAAAACTACAATACAGACAAAGAAGACAAACATATATGCAGCCTTAAAAACATAAATTATAACACAAAATGCATGCATTGCACAATTATTGTATTCTATGCTATATACATGTTTGTTTAGATGGAAACATACATACGCAGAAATCGCTTTACAGTTAGTAATAACACCATAAAAATGCGAAATAAAATTGTAGACCACAACTTGGCTCCATGGTCTGACCTATATACTCATTTCAGCTTTTAGTTGTACTTGTAAAATTAAAACCTATTATTGTAAGTAATTTTATTCTAAAAGTTTAACTTTCTGTGGTGGATAGCGTATCAAAAGCTCATCTTGATTCGTGAGTATGAAAATTACGGCACACATAACTTGGAATGTTTTGCTCAGCTATTGGGTGAATTTGTTGATACTAATACATCTGAGGTAGAAGGGAAAGTAACTGTCAAGTGCATAACTAGAATATCAACATAGCTGCAAAAATTACTTTTCTGTTTTTAAAAGTGGTTGAGTTAGAAAAATAAATATCGCATCCTACAAAAGACACGTTACAAAATCTCACACTCAATCAAAACTCATTAGGGTGTTGACGTTACCGTGCCGCTAACTGATGGAGACTCTTTGATAACATTTCAAGTTATAAACACTCAGGGGCGTAATGTTCAAACCTTTGATAATAAAAATTCTATACACATGAACTAGACTAAAACGTTTATCAAGGGATTCTACTATTTAAAAAACGTCTCTTAAAAGATTAATATGTTAATATATCTTAGAAAGACAATTAATTCATTATTATTTTGAGTTACACAACAATGTGCCGATGGTGTGAAGCCGGTATGTTCAGATCGAGTAGGAAGATTTGACGGGGAGGGGGTTTCAAAATATTGAGGCCCTTTGCACCCCATTACGTTTCATCTTCCTATGCCACTGGCACTGATAACGTTTTCAGGCTTTAAAATATAAAAATCATACACTATTCAAATGCTAATGTCAAATATAACTAATTATTGATAATGCCTTCGCAATTACTTATTATTACGAAGACAAGAGGGATCGTCAGCGGCACAGTAACATTAAATGCGGGGACACACATATTCACACTTCATATACAAGACACATATTCACACTCTATATACAAGATCAAACATATACACGATTGTAGACCCTATATTGGAGGTCACATCATACACGAATGTAAACCCTATTTTGGAGGTCGCACCATACACGATTGTAGACCCTATATTGGAGGTCACACCATACACGATTGTAGACCCTATATTGGAGGTCGCACCATACACGATTGTAGACCCTATTTTGGAGGTCGCACCATACACGATTGTAGACCCGATATTGGAGGACGCACCATACACGATTGTAGACCCTATATTGGAGGTCGCACCATACACGATTGTAGACCCGATATTGGAGGACACACCATACACGATTGTAGACCCGATATTGGAGGTCGCACCATACACGATTGTAGACCCTATATTGGAGGTCACACCATACACGAATGTAGACCCTATTTTGGAAGTCGCACCATACACGATTGTAGACCCTATTTTGGAGGTCGCACCATACACGATTGTAGACCCGATATTGGAGGACACACCATACACGATTGTAGACCCGATATTGGAGGTCGCACCATACACGATTGTAGACCCTATATTGGAGGTCGCACCATACACGATTGTAGACCCTATATTGGAGGTCACACCATACACGATTGTAGACCCGATATTGGAGGTCGCACCATACACGATTGTAGACCCTATATTAGATGTCACACCATACACGATTGTAGACCTTATATTGGAGGTCGCACCATACACGATTGTAGACCCTATATTGGAGGTCGCACCATACACGATTGTAGACCGCACCATACACGATTGTAGACCCTATATTGGAGGTCGGACCATACACGATTGTAGACCCTATATTGGATGTCACACCATACACGATTGTAGACCCTATATTGGAGGTCGCACCATACACGATTGTAGACCCTATATTGGAGGTCGCAACATACACGATTGTAGACCCTATTTTGGAGGTCGCACCATACACGATTGTAGACCCTATATTGGAGGCCACACCATACACGAATGTAGACCCTATTTTGGAGGTCGCACCATACACGATTGTAGACCCGATATTGGAGGTCGCACCATACACGATTGTAGACCCTATATTGGAGGTCGCACCATACACGATTGTAGACCCTATATTGGAGGTCACATCATACACGATTGTAGACCCTATATTGGAGGTCGCACCATACACGATTGTAGACCCTATTTTGGAGGTCGCACCATACACGATTGTAGACCCTATATTGGAGGTCGCACCATACACGATTGTAGACCCTATATTGGAGGTCGCACCATACACGATTGTAGACCCGATATTGGAGGTCACACCATACACGATTGTAAACCCTATATTGGAGGTCCCACTATACACGATTGTAGACCCTATATTGAATGTCACACCATACACGATTGTAGACCTTATATTGGAGGTCGCACCGTACACGATTGTAGACCCTATATTGGAGGTCGCACCATACACGATTGTAGACCCTATATTGGAGGTCGCACCATACACGATTGTAGACCGCACCATACACGATTGTAGACCCTATATTGGAGGTCGCACCATACACGATTGTAGACCCGATATTGGAGGTCGCATCATACACGATTGTAGACCCTATATTGGAGGTCACACCATATACGATTGTAGACCCGATATTGGAGGTCGCACCATACACGATTGTAGACCCTATATTGGAGGTCGCACCATACACGATTGTAAACCCTATATTGGAGGTCACACCATACACGATTGTAGACCCTATATTGGAGGTCGCACCATACACGATTGTAGACCCTATATTGGAGGTCGCACCATACACGATTGTAGACCCTATATTGGAGGTCGCAACATACACGATTGTAGACCCTATATTGGAGGTCACACCATACACGATTGTAGACCCTATATTGGAGGTCGCAACATACACGATTGTAGACCCTATATTGGAGGTCACACCATACACGATTGTAGACCCTATATTGGAGGTCGCACCATACACGATTGTAGACCCTATATTGGAGCTCGCACCATACACGATTGTAGACCCTATATTGGAGGTCGCACCATACATGATTGTAGACCCTATATTGGAGGTCGCACCATACACGATTGTAGACCCTATATTGGAGGTCGCACCATACACGATTGTAGACCCTATATTGGAGGTCGCAACATACACGATTGTAGACCTTTTATTGGAGGTCACACAATACACGATTGTAGATCCTATATTGGAGGTCACACCATATACGATTGTAGACCCTATATTGGAGGTCGCACCATACACGATTGTAGACCCTATATTGGAGGTCGCAACATACACGATTGTAGACCCTATATTGGAGGTCAAACCATATACGATTGTAGACCTTATATTGGAGGTCGCAACATACACGATTGTAGACCGCACCATACACGATTGTAGACCCTATATTGGAGGTCGCAACATACACGATTGTAGACCCTATATTGGAGGTCACACCATATACGATTGTAGACCTTATATTGGAGGTCGCAACATACACGATTGTAGACCCTATATTGGAGGTCACACCATACACGATTGTAGACCTTATATTGGAGGTCGCACCATACACGATTGTAGACCCTATATTGGAGGTCACACCATACACGATTGTAGACCCTATATTGGAGGTCGCACCATACACGATTGTAGACCCTATATTGGAGGTCAAACCATATACGACTGTAGACCTTATATTGGAGGTCGCAACATATACGACTGTAGACCTTATATTGGAGGTCACACCATACACGATTGTAGACCCTATATACGAGGTCACACCATTTAGGCCTTGTGTATGTGATCACAATTAAAGACGCACAGTTAATTAATATAAATATCACACATTTACACCCCTCTCCCCTATAAATAAAGTTTTAGTTTTCCTATACACGGTCACATGCCCAGCACTATATCTAGTATCACGCATAAAAACACTCTTGTGGGTAGGCATTGATCATAACGTCATATTTTTTTCAGAGAAAAAACGACAAAGTTTTTGTCCAAAAAAATAATGACTTCATCATCGACACCTACCCAAAAGGGAGATAACACTCTTATATACAAAGACGGAATAGGTACGCAGGACGGCTGAGTCCATTGGATTTATATCGTATACACACCTCTAAATCACTAGCAATTCAGTTCTTATACACCAGCTCGGCGGTGCTCCGTTTTGAAAACCAGACATGATTTTAACGACACACAATATTACGTCTAGGAAAGAAAGCCATGGCTATTGGTATCAGTTCGTGTGTTGGACAATATGCAAAATACCGAAGTGGTTGCACAGGTGACATGAATGCGCTACTCCAAACGAAAAAGTTATTTCCTGGACAGATACAAAGAGTTTGGATCCTAGGAAACACCTGCTCCAGATTCCTACCTGGTATATTTAACGCGCTAGCCTACTAACTTTGTGTCACCGACCTTTTTCTGCTCCAGATTCCTACCTGGGATATTGAACGCGCTAGCCTAATAACTTTGTGTCACCGACCTCTTTCTGCTCCAGATCAATTTTATTTAAGTCATTTGCCACAAAACATGTCCTCCGTCCAAACCACAATGTACTCTACCTAATTATTCAAAAAGTCTTCTATCATTTGTATTAATTTAAGCTGTCACTCGGTATAATATCATTAGTCTAACTTTGGAGTAGTTCCATTTTTAACACCGCCATTAGATACATGACCATTTTGTCCGACTCCATTAGTGTATGCCACTTCCTTTTGTGGTTTTGATTTGTATGTCTTTATATAAAAATTCAAAAACAGAAAAAGGAAACAAAAGTTGTAGAAAAGCACCAATTTCACGGCAAGTTGTGGATAATCACAGTTTTTTACAAACAGGAACGTTGATAGGGTGTGCCCAATAACGAGGATAAACTGCGCCTGAAACAAAAAAGAACGGATTGAGGTGAAGGTCTTTTGCAAGACAATATCAATTTACGAGATAAACTTGGGAATGGTGAAAGATAGTGCATCCAATTTTATGATAGTTACTTACGATCTGTATTGTAGTGATATACTTTTTCCACCATAGATATTTCTGAATTGCTGGTCCTCCGGCGGATAGGAAATAGTACATATACATCACACTATGTACCATCGTGTTGATGAAGGCGTGGAACGTTCCCCAACCACCTGGAAATACAATGCGGTTAAAGTACCACCTCACAGAAATACAATACTGATTAAGTACCACGTCACAGAAATACAATACTGATAAAGTACCACGTCACAGAAATACAATACTGATAAAGTACCACGTCACAGAAATACAATACTGATAAAGTACCACGTCACAGAAATACAATACTGATAAAGTACCACGTCACAGAAATACAATACTGATAAAGTACCACGTCACAGAAATGGGCATTACATTACATTTATGAAGGCCCTGAACGTTAGATTTACATACCTGGTATAAACTTTATACCAAACCACCAGTTAAATGGTAGGAATCCGTGATGAAACAGGTGAAGAAATGTCAATTGATGAAACTTCTTTTTCATTATGAAAATGATCTGAAAAAAGGAAAGATATACGTTTCTAGTGTGTTTCGATTGAACATATCCAGAAAAGGAGATTTTACCACCTAAGTGTGGACATATTTTACCTTCTACATTTGTTCATCATTCTATGACAGACTCGGTAGACTAGGCAGTGGTTATGGTAGGGTTCAGGAATTGCTTGTACTTGTTATGATGTACTTTATCTAATATCGATCCCCTTTCATGTCGCCCGAACTTCATATGACATCAATGAGATAAACATAAATAATGATATAAATAAATGTTAACGAACACCAACATACCGTGTCAGTGAGTTCGACCATCTTTGATATGAAAAATAGGTATGTAACAAAGGCCATCTGAAAATATAAAGAAATCTCCATATGAGGATGATTTTTTGTAAATCTCCATATGAGGATGATTTTTTGTATATAATCAATATCTCCCTATGAGGATGATAGTATATAAACAATATCTCCATATGAGGATGCTAATATATAAACAATATCTCCATATGAGGATGCTAATATATAAACAATATCTCCATATGAGGATGCTAATATATAAACAATATCTCCATATGAGGATGCTAATATATAAACAATATCTCCATATGGGGATGCTAATATATAAACAATATCTCCCTATGAGGATGATAGTATATAAACAATATCTCCATATGAGGATGCTAATATATAAAACAATATCTCCATATGGGGATGCTAATATATAAACAATATCTCCATATGAGGATGCTAATATATAAACAATATCTCCATATGAGGATGCTAATATATAAACAATATCTCCATATGGGGATGCTAATATATAAACAATATCTCCATATAGGGATGCTATTAATATATAAAAATATCTCCCTATGAGGATGATAGTATATATAAAAATATCTCCATATGAGGATGAATAATATATATAAACAATATCTCCATATGAGGATGCTAATATATAAACAATATCTCCATATGAGGATGCTAATATATAAACAATATCTCCATATGATGAGGATGCTAATATATAAACAATATCTCCATATGGGGATGCTAATATATAAACAATATCTCCATATGAGGATGGTAATATATAAACAATATCTCCATATGAGGATGGTAATATATAAACAATATCTCCCTATGAGGATGGTAATATATAAACAATATCTCCATATGAGGATGCTAATATATAAACAATATCTCCATATGGGGATGCTAATATATAAACAATATCTCCATATGAGGATGGTAATATATAAACAATATCTCCATATGAGGATGGTAATATATAAACAATATCTCCATATGAGGATGGTAATATATAAACAATATCTCCATATGAGGATGGTAATATATAAACAATATCTCCATATGAGGATGGTAATATATAAACAATATCTCCATATGTGGATGGTAATATATAAACAATAATATCTCCATATGAGGATGCTAATATATAAACAATATCTCCATATGAGGATGCTAATATATAAACAATATCTCCATATGAGGATGCTAATATATAAACAATATCTCCATATGAGGATGATGATATATAAAGCAATATCTCCATATCTAGCATGATAAAATATAAAATTAATGGCTGCCTGATTCCATCAATTAATCACAGAGGAAAAAAATCAAACGCACTAATACTATCACAAGGAAATGTATTATGATAATCACAGTCATAAGTTCACACCGATATTACAGAAAACAAATAATTATGAAAGATATTGATTTTAAAATAGTTCCCATGCAAGTCATCGCCTCTATTATTAGTCCATATCCTAACAGCGGAAACCCATGCTTGAAATTTGAACTGACATCGCAGCACTGATGAAATAGACCTTACAATGAGTTCAACAACGTACAAGTATACCTGATAGCAAACGTATATATTTAAAGAAAACCAATAATAACAATAGAAGAATAGTGGTCATCACTCACTCTATCTCCTTTTTTTGTGTAGTCTATGGGTTGACAACCCAGCTGGTATCCTGTCAGCCAGCCTGCCATGGCGAACTGAAACGATTACAGACGATAGTCACAGGAGGTGAAACTGCATTATTATGAAGAAGTTCTTTTTCAGTAGATGGCACGTTCCCATCCCAACAAACGCTATGCCTTCAATAATATACCGTTAGAAGAATACAACTAAGGGTCATGAACATTGGCTTTATTTTGGTGTTGTGTGAGAAAAGCATCAGCAGTTTGATCTGTATTTTATTCGATGCGGGGAGAATTTCTGTTTAGAAAACAAATGGCAAAATTTTATGTAATTTATAATGTGGTAGAAATGTGTTAAACTAAAAACTATAGTCTAATGTGTTGTGAGGATATTCGTTAAGCGTCCAGTGAATGTTTCATATGTGACGTTTCGATGAGAGTATGATGAGAGCACTGTCACCTTCAGTACACAACCGAAAGTGTAAAAAGTGTACGAGATGTCTTCAAAATGAATGTCGAAGATCAATAATCAACGTCAATTTCGGCACTGCTGATTACAACAGTATGCTTTAGCATTGTATTTGGGTCGAAATGACTCTCTACTCGATCTTGCTCCTCTTACATCTGTACCTGGTCATATATGTGCGAGAACTATACTTTAAAATATGAAGAAACTGTTTAAAAATATATAACGTAATTGTTTATCTTCGAAATATGATTTAAAGATTCCAGATCATTATTAGTCCATTGTTTGCGCTGTGTGTGAACGCGATTTATCCCATGCTTGATTCAAAACCTCATTAACCACAGAGTAAAACTGTCAATGAAGCGATAGTCGATGTTTTAAAGATAACGTAAACGTGTGAATAGATTAAATGAACATTAGAACTGGTGATCAGCGAAATAAGCACGATTTTATCTAGTGAATAATTCGTATTCAATAATGGCGGATTCCGCTTGTAATTCAGCAGTATTCTAATACGTAACACTTTACTAAGCATTCCGTGAGAAATTGACTTTTCATATGTAAGAAGTTTGCTTTAAACATGTCACAATATAAGAAGTTTGATTTTGACTCCTACTTAATCGAACCAAAGAATAATATACATATCAGGAACCATAGGCCTGTCTTTGGTCATGATTTTTGTCTTTATTTACATATTTCGTTCTTTAAAACACGATGAAAGATCTTGATAAAGGAGTGCATGAAAGCAATGCAGGAAAATATAATGTACACCTGTCCTAAAAATGGGATTGATGAAATAAAATATGGTTTCCATGACCTTCATACACATGTTTAAAAATGCTTCGTTGAGCATTGATAAGCTTTCACTAGAATGTTTCTGAATATATTCTAAGCTTATATTTCTTTATCAGTGTAATCTTTAGCCACAGTAATTGTGAAAAACAACATATATCTATGATTCTTGTTTAGATATTTTATATATTGCATGTATATGACATAGAAAACGAAAAATCAAGTACAAACGTCACTCAATCTTTATATGTTATAGAATCAATTTGAACGGCATAGTTACAATCTATAGATTATATCACCATAACCTTAGTAACTTAATTTATTGGTACGGCATAATAGGTTTTCCTTTATGTGTCCAATCTATCTAAGTTTATACCAAGTAATCGTTACAGCAACAATGTGATATTTGTACCCAGTGACTTTTATTTTACTCTCTGGTTTGATTAACTCACCTCTTTTGCCATGTACATAGAGAACAACACCATCCCGAAGTTGTAGGTCAGGACAAAGTATTTCATCTGAAAAGGTCTCCTGTTGGCCATGATGGTGCGTCCATAGTAGGCGATGATGTAGTAGACGATAAGGATGATGGCAGACGGCACCGGAGAGGACATTAAGGGCAGGCCCTTCACCCGAGAGTCTGAAACAAGAATAAAAAAAATATAGGAGGACTTTAATGGCAGCCCCTTGACCCCAACAGGTGTGAAACAAGAATAAAGAGAGATGTTATTAGGGGCAGTCCCTTGACCCAGGAGTCTGAAACAGTAATAAATACATATCAGAGCATCAAGTGGACAAAGTATACAGTCGAATCTATCGAGCACTCAATGGAAATCGAAAAGTGGTTTACATGATATGTAACCAGAAACATATATACATAGAGATTGGCAACTCCTTCAATTTCACGATCGGCAGATGTACCTCTGTATGTCCCGAGTGGTTTTAGATAAACTCTTAAATAGTTAAATATAAAAGAATAACATTGATATGTTGTAAGAGTTCAGTAATTTCTAGATAGTTTGAGTACGATGTTGGATAGAATTTTTTTTTTTAACTTATTTATTAATAAAACAAAACGCACTTCCGGTTTAGAAAAACCATGTAAATTTGCTTATTTTCGTGCTTTCAAAAACTATATGAAATAACATCAGTCGGGAAAACTGATCACATCAAACCATGATATAATGTTTAAACTTTGTGTTGATGCAAAAATGTTTAAAAGAATAGACTTTAAAGTTGTTAGCCAAGGCGAAATGCCTATAAACCGGAGGTCCCTTTGCCTGTCAACAAAGACAAAGAAGGAGTTTTCAATCTCTATGTATTTATGTTTCTGATGTACCCAATATTCATATGAAGGACATTATTGAGACGCCAGTATACTATATACATGTACTAGACCAAGTAAATGATTCTCGCACCTCACTAGTACATTTTAATTTGTTGTCAAGATTTTACCGATAAAGCTTGCATTAAAACATGTTAATAATATGACATTTATGTTACTTCATAGCTGAACGTTAACTGAATTAACGTGAGCGGAAATCATGACACTGTAAATGTATATCGGTTACTGTGACTACTAACCCAGATCGGACGGGTTAGGCTACGGCATGATCAAATACTTCAATTGTTTACGTGGATGGTACATTCACTAATATGTATTATTATAACAGACCAAAGTTAAAAATATTTTTTTGCATTTTGATAGAATTAAATTATTATCGGTGAAAAATCCTACTAAAGCACCAGACACTCAGTAACTTGGTTACCATTGGCTACGTAATGCCTACTCAATTCACAGACGTTTTTAAATGAAATACTGGACCGTAAGATAACTTTTATGCAGCTTTCTGAGTCATTAGATTAATGCTAAACAAAATCCTCATATAAATATAAGACGAGAGACATATAGTATAAATTTAAACTTATTGACCGAAACCTAACTAATATATATAATTAAACATTGATATCCCATCGACAAATAGACCGGGACTACAGATTTGTATTTCGAAAATTCAGTAAATGCTTTTTCGTCGTTCTAAGCGATTTGTTATTAATGTTTTTTTCTCTTTATAAGGGCTCTTTAAATAAGGGGTTTAGTCATAGTATAGGTCTAACGTGACGCTACCCAAATTGGTACACTTATTGAAGGAAATTGTTAAAATTTTCTAACGTGTGCTTTAATCTAGATTTTACTTTTAACATTTCACAAATAGATGCCTTCAGTTTTAATTTCATGATTTGCTTACTTGTCAGCAGTGCATATATTTATAAATAGAGAGCTTTGAAGCATGCCCGCTCCAGCCCTGTGTTTCAGCAGGTTTGAGAACCCAAAATGATACACCTCTTAAATTTGATTTGAGTAATAAATGTCTGGACAGGATAAAAATGAATTTCTTTAAGGAAAATTCAAGCATTTGTTTCAGTTTGATTTAAGTCACACATCTATCAAAAATATCCCATTCATCAATTATTTTCCTTTTTTTAGAATAGATGGTGTTTAGGGTTGTCGCACGATGTCGTTTCCCGGTTTTTTTCCACAATTTCTTATTTCATGTTTGAATAGAGATAATAAGCAACAGAAAAGAAAAATGTCACAGTTACTAATATGGGCCTTAATTTTTGTTCAGGACAATTATTGTCAGTTTAGATTGTAAATTGTTCTGCTTCATGTATATAAAAAGTTTGGGCAGCGTACCAATTTGGGTAGCGTCAGGTTAGACACAATATATAATGTCTCAGTATTAATGTATTTCTAGAAACAATTGGTCAGGTCATATTATTGTTTGTATTTCTAAACACAATGTATCCAATGCAAGGTCATACTATTACAAGTGATGATATGTTGTTGTTCTTTCTCCTACAAAAATAATAATATTATATAGTGTATTATATTGTTCTTCCTCTAGACACAATATAGTGAAACATAAAGTGTGTTATATTGCTCTGTCTCAGGGGCCGCGGTGGTCGAGTGGTTAGAGATGGCTCGACTTTGTCACAAGCCCTCCACTTCTGGGTCGAGAGTTCGAAGCCCATGTGAGGCAGTTGCCTGTTACTGACCGCTGGTAGGTTTTTCTCTGAGTACTCCGGCTTCCCTTCACCGACGAACCTGGTATGTCCTTACAAGGTCCTGGCTGTTTATAGGACGTTACACTAACCTTTGATCTGTCTGCAGACACAATATAGCGTACCATATTGTTCTGTCTTTAGACACAATTTACTGAATTATATTGCTCTCTCTGGATATGGAACGAGAGAGATGTAATGTGCTCAGTCAGTAGACGATTTGGTTATATTGATGTCTCTAGATATGGACTGAGAGAGATGTAATGCGCTCAGTCAGTAGACGAATTGGTTATATATATAAACCATCAACAGTCATCAGCATAAGTAAACAACAATGTTAGCCATGCATGAGCTCCTATTTATAGTAGTTGCTGGGATAATTCACGAGAAAACTGTATACTGTGATATTTAGTACGCAGATCGGTGTAGACACAAATCTAACTTTGATCTGGTTGGTATCGGATATAACTATGCTTGTCATCTATTATTGACCATGTTAGTCGACCATCACGATCCCGGATCTAGTCTTTATCAAGTGTAGAAGAGGAGAAAATGTAGCGACCAGACTGGGATTCGAAACCGGGACCTCCAAACACTACCGCTAAGCTACCTGTAGTCCGCTTAACCTGCCTATATTATTAGACTTTTTTGCCTAATATATATAAAGATATATTATCCAAAAAAAGCCTAATTATATAGGCATAAATATATATATTTATATATATTAGGCAAAAAAGCCTAATAATAAAGGCAGGTAGCGGATTAAGCTACCTGGTCACCGATGATCGACCCAGTCCAATCCCGCTATACTGAACTAAAATATTACTAACTACATGACTCAAGTCTAAAACCTTCGAATCCTCGACGACTCTAATTAACTGTCCTTTGCCTTCTAGTTTTTTTACTCCGCAGATACACATAAGACCCACGCCACCAAGTGTTTGACCCCGAACACATACACACGAGACCGGCCCATGCCACCAAGTGTTTGACCCCAAACCTTAGACTGGGCACCAGACCCTATAAGTTGTTGATAAGACTTTATCTTTACTAGATTATCTCCCCCTAGTTTGAAACTCTAGAATTAGGCATGTAGTAGACACAAAAATAATCAAGCCAAATTTTAGTGATTTTTTTCCACATTCTAGAGACTAGTGGCCAGTCTACCAAAACCAATATGAAAATATTCCACCAATACTTTGTGACCGCCCAACAGACGCAAGACACCCATACCACCAAGACATTTTATCTACGCCACGCACAGCATGGCCTCGAAGATGGGTATTTATTGGTGCATCAAATGTAAAGGAAAGAAATGTAAACAAAACAACAAATCTCTAACGTAGAAACATTAAAATTTAGATGGCGACCTGGCAACAGTCGGGCAGTCCAGCCCAGTTTCTACTATATATAAATATAATATGTCAAATGCCTTTATTTCATCTACCTTTTTGAGATACATTGTATATGTACACACATGTAACAGATTAGTGAGCGTTTTACATGTAGTCTATTCACAATAATCCCCCAGGCTAATTATTTGTAAGTGACCATGCATAATGGCCGACAGACAGAGATGTGACCCTCCACACACATTGAACCCATGTTACCCCTGCAATCACAAGGAAGTTTCAGTCAAGCATACCTTTGCTACATCGCAGATATATCTTCATGAACATTCTATCTGTGCTAGAGTGATGGGGTGGGGCACATGCAAAAGCACCTATTATATATATACCTAGTGGTATCTTCAGACATCAGGCCACCTTTTGCAGGGCGTGAATCCTACATATCTCCGACAATACATTCTAGCAGGACCAACAAACAGTTACAACCTCATTGAATGCAAATACACGGCCTGTGAGGATGACAATATTAATGTGTATTTAAGAGAGTGGTTTTAATAGATCTAGGCTAACAGCATATGTCTTGTTAAACTAACCATGCAAATGAGTGTGTGAGAGGCGACAGCCGGTGACACCTAGCTATATAGCTGTCAACCCACATGTAGAGCGTTCGCATTATATATATATATATTTTTGTTTTACATCAAGGAACATGAAAGTCATATGCTATCAACAACAAAGTTATTCGTTTTAATAAAATGTTTTTCTGGCGTTAAATGTTGCCCACTCTTACCTCCTGCCTCCAGGAACTCGTGGTACCGGTCTGTGGTGCTCCTCACAAACTCCATGGTAGCTTCCTCCCTTGTGACCGACAGTATATCTATGTGACAGTCTCGCGCCACTGACTCACCCTAGCTGTAAGTAAATTGAACTGAAATCTGAATCCCTGCCGAGCTTTTCACTTGAGATGACATGTACTACATTCGTATCACATCAGTTGTTCAAAATGTAACTAACACTAAATGGAACAAAACGTAGACTTTCTTCACTTACAACATGCGTATTCCTCGCATGATTAATTCATATATACCTCGGTCCTTAACTTCACGGTTCAAATGTTTTTGATAAAAATCTTAGACGTGTAGCAGTTTAATGATATTAAAACTTTTAGATATATTAAACTCCAATAGGTGGGAGGAGGAGAATGTGGTTTGTTCAGTCACGGATCAGTCAACACTGAAAAGTATGTACCGGCTTGTTTTTTGGGGTATGTCACGGTTCACTTACACATTCATCATTTTATTGATCGTCGGTCACATCTTGTTTGTAACACGTGTTCGTATTTGAATGCTAATTAATGTATCTAGAAAGATTTTTTTTCATACGTGAATACACAGCAATTTCCACGCTTCATTTAATATCAATATGTCTGTATATCTATAGACGTTTCTCCTGGTTCCTAAGTATCCTGTTTCCCTTTGCGTGCACACATCTACGCCAACTATCTATATGTGTGTATTCCCGTCATCTGAACTGTCGGAGTTCGCCTCCTACTCGAAATATACTATTAACAGAGCGGAACCATCAACATCACAACACTATATCTTCTGGTTGTTTTACAGATTTTTTTTACAGTGCCTACATATTCGGGTCTTTCTGCGGGTTTATGTTAGTACTTCACTATAAAATCATTGTTTTATTAAGTACACGAAGCCACGAGGTGTCATTATATCTACTGATATCTTTATTTTTATTCAGATTTTTCTTCGTTCACTTAAACTCTGAATCTTTCATCAGTGAACGGTTTGTGAGTTTGTCAGTAAATGTTAGTTTGATAAAAAGTTGCGCGAAAACACCATAACTAAATAGCTCACCTTTCGGTTTTAGCTTCATATCTCAAGAATGATATTTCTTCTGTCCTGGTAATATTAACCATAATCACTCCAAAAATAATTATTATAGTGGCAGAGTGATGCAGTGTATGATGAGATCGATGAGATATGAGTAATATCACTCCCCACCATATTCTTATCTCTTTGTTATTAATTGGCATTAAAATATCGATTATTGAATCTCTCCTCTTGTATGTATATGTATGTATGTATGTATGTATGTATGTATGTATGTATTTATGTATGTAACTTCAACACTATGTAGTTATCTGTGCATGTATGCTTTGTAAGTATTTTATATATATGTTTCTATGAATGCATGTAAGTATGCATGATTATAAGGAAATATGTTACTATTATACATATAATTTACGATATATGTGTGTATGTATGAATCTATGTAATATATGTATAAATGTATGTATGTACTACATATATTTGCAATTACTATACATGTATATGGTATGTCGGAGTGAATGTGTATGTGCCTGTATTATGTTATGTACTATAAAATGTCTTGAAAAATAAAAACATATTATAAAAAAAAGAAAAAAATCTGTCCTCATCTAAGCTTCTACGTTATCATATGGATATTATTTAGAAAATAATAATACTGACGTCGCGCACAATGTTCGGTCACTTTTATGTAACGTTATTGAATGAAAAGACGTCATTATCTTATAACATGACGAGCGCAATTGACGTCATTTCCGACATTCGGCAAACTTGCAAGACAAAGAAAATTTTTTCGAATACTTTTTTGAATTTTCAGTAGAGATTTCGCACACGTATATTTGAGCAAAAACGTATTTTTTTATTCTGAATAGAAAACATACTTCCTAATATAAAGTCATTTTTCAACGTCGTGAACTTGCGTGACAGAACAGTCAATCTAAAAATTTCATTTTGTGTCATTTCTGCAAGACAAAGGTTTTGTTCGATAAAAAAGTAGAACGACGTCGCAGTCTATATTTTCTGACATGTTATTAAAATAGAAGAAAAACGTATTTTTATATTAACAATTCATGTCTCTATCTCATGTATTAGTACCGTTTTGTACTGTGTGTATTTGTGTTTTTTCACTTTTTTATCTTCTCTCTTCGGATCTGTCGATCGGCAAGTCTACAAACAAAGTCCACCATTTTGAAGTATGACGTCACAATTCATTATAACGAAATGACATCATGATAGTTCGTTTTTGGGGAATCTGTGGTGTTCAGTATGACCACAGTGACACTTTAACTGAAACCTCATACAGGTGCGTGTTACATCTGTCGCGCCAAAAAACGTCATTTTCTCAACAAAAACACATCAATAGAAAAATAAATATTACAAATATTTTGATAAAAGTCCTCCCGTAATTGAATAAATATATCCTTTCTGTTTTTCAATTTAAAAAAAATAGTATTGCGCTTATATTATTTTACTGTTCAACGCTTTTTCCAATGAAATTCCGGCGTGACGTAAAAGTGACCGAACATTGTGCGTTATGTCACTGCATTATAAATATATTGTAAACTTTTATTTATTACATATTTAGTTTAAACAATATTTATTCAAATATATACATACATATACACCAATACATACAGACAGCTAGGATGGGAAAACAAGCTAAGAGCTTATATTACATATTTCTATAAATTGAGCAAAAATAGTTTAACACTGAGGAACAGAGGTTTATGCGTGAGGCCAGATTTAAACCATTAAGGTTTTGGTAGATGGAAATGTTATCATGCACTCACCTGAAGAACCGATGTACGAGGGTAGATCCAACATGTGTTTCGGAAGTTCGAGGGTTGCGTACATCCGTCCTTAAACCCAGCCATTGTATTACACAAAATAAACCCTTCGAAAATTGTCTTTGATTTTTTTTGTCGATATTATCTTTGCTTATGTTGAGTCACATAACATTTATGTTGGTCGCATTATGGTTTCAATTTACGTAGAAATATAAGCATCACATATACACATCACCGAGAAAGTATACATATCTGGTTATATACATATATGATAAGGATTGTTGGGAATATTGAGTAAAGATACCGGATATGAATTAGCATTCGAATGGAACTTATCTACACGTGGTGACTTCCGGGCCTAGTAGTATGGTCTTCATTAATGTCTTTGTTTCTAATGTGTATCATCTCTTATCTGAAAAAAACAACAATACGTAAATGACATTTTATTATTGGCTTTGCATTTTACATCCAGTGCAGCAATTTAATGGTCAAAATTTGAACATCCTATCATGTTGTGTACTGGGTTAGTGTGTTATAGTGTATCAATGTTCATATTCTTCACTGATTTTAGATATTGACCACAAACGATTGGGGTGTTAAATGTTTTGGTGTTGATTTTAGACAGTTTTCATTGACATCGGATCTGACAGCACCTTACATATGTTCAACATACTACTGTCTAACTCTTACTCCTGCTTAATTTTACCTCCAATGTACTTCTTTAATCATTGATGTTTTAATGTAAAAAACTAACATTGCAATTGTTTTCAGTTTTTCCTGATCAGCAATGTGAAGCGCAGCTCTACCTGAAATGTTTGTGATAATGATACTTACCTGAAATGTTTGTGATAATGATACTTACCTGAAATGTTAGTGATAATGATACTTACCTGAAGTGTTTGTGATAATGATAATTACCTGATGTGTTTGTGATAATGATACTTACCTGATGTGTTTGTGATAACGATACTTACCTGAAAGGTTTGTGATAATGATACTTACCTGAAAGGTTTGTGATAATGATACTTACCTGAAATGTTTGTGATAATGATACTTACCTGAAAGGTTTGTGATAATGATACTTACCTGAAAGGTTTGTGATAATGATACTTACCTGAAAGGTTTGTGATAATGATACTTACCTGAAATGTTAGTGATAATGATACTTACCTGAAAGGTTTGTGATAATGATACTTACCTGAAAGGTTTGTGATAATGATACTTACCTGAAAGGTTTGTGATAATGATACTTACCTGAAAGGTTAGTGATAATGATACTTACCTGAAAGGTTTGTGATAATGATACTTACCTGAAATGTTAGTGATAATGATACTTACCTGAAAGGTTTGTGATAATGATACTTACCTGAAAGGTTAGTGATAATGATACTTACCTGAAAGGTTTGTGATAATGATACTTACCTGAAAGGTTTGTGATAATGATACTTACCTGAAAGGTTTGTGATAATGATACTTACCTGAAAGGTTTGTGATAATGATACTTACCTGAAAGGTTTGTGATAATGATACTTACCTGAAATGTTTGTGATAATGATACTTACCTGAAGTGTTTGTGATAATGATACTTACCTGAAAGGTTTGTGATAATGATACTTACCTGAAATGTTTGTGATAATGATACTTACCTGAAAGGTTTGTGATAATGATACTTACCTGAAAGGTTTGTGATAATGATACTTACCTGAAATGTTTGTGATAATGATACTTACCTGAAATGTTAGTGATAATGATACTTACCTGAAATGTTTGTGATAATGATACTTACCTGAAAGGTTTGTGATAATGATACTTACCTGAAATGTTTGTGATAATGATACTTACCTGAAATGTTTGTGATAATGATACTTACCTGAAAGGTTTGTGATAATGATACTTACCTGAAAGGTTTGTGATAATGATACTTACCTGAAAGGTTTGTGATAATGATACTTACCTGAAAGGTTTGTGATAATGATACTTACCTGAAATGTTTGTGATAATGATACTTACCTGAAAGGTTTGTGATAATGATACTTACCTGAAAGGTTTGTGATAATGATACTTACCTGAAATGTTTGTGATAATGATACTTACCTGAAAGTGTTTGTGATAATGATACTTACCTGAAATGTTTGTGATAATGATACTTACCTGAAAGGTTTGTGATAATGATACTTACCTGAAATTTGTGATAATGATACTTACCTGAAAGGTTTGTGATAATGATACTTACCTGAAAGGTTTGTGATAATGATACTTACCTGAAAGGTTTGTGATAATGATACTTACCTGAAGTGTTTGTGATAATGATACTTACCTGAAATGTTAGTGATAATGATACTTACCTGAAAGGTTTGTGATAATGATACTTACCTGAAAGGTTTGTGATAATGATACTTACCTGAAATGTTTGTGATAATGATACTTACCTGAAAGGTTTGTGATAATGATACTTACCTGAAAGGTTTGTGATAATGATACTTACCTGAAGTGTTTGTGATAATGATACTTACCTGAAAGGTTTGTGATAATGATACTTACCTGAAAGGTTTGTGATAATGATACTTACCTGAAATGTTTGTGATAATGATACTTACCTGAAATGTTTGTGATAATGATACTTACCTGAAAGGTTTGTGATAATGATACTTACCTGAAATGTTTGTGATAATGATACTTACCTGAAAGGTTTGTGATAATGATACTTACCTGAAAGGTTTGTGATAATGATACTTACCTGAAATGTTTGTGATAATGATACTTACCTGAAATGTTTGTGATAATGATACTTACCTGAAAGGTTTGTGATAATGATACTTACCTGAAGTGTTTGTGATAATGATACTTACCTGAAATGTTAGTGATAATGATACTTACCTGAAAGGTTTGTGATAATGATACTTACCTGAAAGGTTTGTGATAATGATACTTACCTGAAAGGTTTGTGATAATGATACTTACCTGAAATGTTTGTGATAATGATACTTACCTGAAAGGTTTGTGATAATGATACTTACCTGAAAGGTTAGTGATAATGATACTTACCTGAAATGTTTGTGATAATGATACTTACCTGAAATGTTTGTGATAATGATACTTACCTGAAAGTTTGTGATAATGATACTTACCTGAAATGTTAGTGATAATGATACTTACCTGAAATGTTTGTGATAATGATACTTACCTGAAATGTTTGTGATAATGATACTTACCTGAAAGTGTTTGTGATAATGATACTTACCTGAAATGTTTGTGATAATGATACTTACCTGAAATGTTTGTGATAATGATACTTACCTGAAAAGTTCTCCGTGATAATGATACTTACCTGAAATGTTTGTGATAATGATACTTACCTGAAATGTTTGTGATAATGATACTTACCTGAAATGTTTGTGATAATGATACTTACCTGAAAGTTTGTGATAATGATACTTACCTGAAATGTTAGTGATAATGATACTTACCTGAAAGGTTTGTGATAATATTACTTACCTGAAAGGTTAGTGATAATGATACTTACCTGAAATGTTTGTGATAATGATACTTACCTGAAATGTTTGTGATAATGATACTTACCTGAAAGTTACCTGAAACCTGAAGTTTTGTGATAATGATACTTACCTGAAATGTTTGTGATAATGATACTTACCTGAAATGTTTGTGATAATGATACTTACCTGAAATGTTTGTGATAATGATACTTACCTGAAATGTTTGTGATAATGATACTTACCTGAAAGTGTTAGTGATAATGATACTTACCTGAAATGTTTGTGATAATGATACTTACCTGAAATGTTTGTGATAATGATACTTACCTGAAAGGTTTGTGATAATGATACTTACCTGAAAGTTTGTGATAATGATACTTACCTGAAATGTTGGTAAGATACTTACCTGAAAGGTTTGTGATAATGATACTTACCTGAAAGTTTGTGATAATGATACTTACCTGAAATGTTGTGATAATGATACTTACCTGAAAGTTTGTGATAATGATAACTTACCTGAAATGTTAGTGATAATGATACTTACCTGAAAGGTTTGTGATAATGATACTTACCTGAAATGTTAGTGATAATGATACTTACCTGAAATGTTTGTGATAATGATACTTACCTGAAATGTTTGTGATAATGATACTTACCTGAAAGGTTTGTGATAATGATACTTACCTGAAAGGTTTGTGATAATGATACTTACCTGAAATGTTTGTGATAATGATACTTACCTGAAAGGTTTGTGATAATGATACTTACCTGAAAGGTTTGTGATAATGATACTTACCTGAAAGGTTTGTGATAATGATACTTACCTGAAATGTTTGTGATAATGATACTTACCTGAAAGTTTGTGATAATGATACTTACCTGAAAGGTTTGTGATAATGATACTTACCTGAAGTGTGTTGATAATGATACTTACCTGAAAGGTTTGTGATAATGATACTTACCTGAAATGTTTGTGATAATGATACTTACCTGAAATGTTTGTGATAATGATACTTACCTGAAATGTTAGTGATAATGATACTTACCTGAAATGTTTGTGATAATGATACTTACCTGAAAGGTTTGTGATAATGATACTTACCTGAAATGTTAGTGATAATGATACTTACCTGAAATGTTTGTGATAATGATACTTACCTGAAATGTTTGTGATAATGATACTTACCTGAAAGGTTTGTGATAATGATACTTACCTGAAAGGTTTGTGATAATGATACTTACCTGAAATGTTTGTGATAATGATACTTACCTGAAATGTTTGTGATAATGATACTTACCTGAAATGTTTGTGATAATGATACTTACCTGAAATGTTTGTGATAATGATACTTACCTGAAATGTTAGTGATAATGATACTTACCTGAAATGTTTGTGATAATGATACTTACCTGAAAGTTGTGTATGATGATATAATGATACTTACCTGAAATGTTAGTTGTGATAATGATACTTACCTGAAATGTTTGTGATAATGATACTTACCTGAAAGTTGTGATAATGATACTTACCTGAAAGGTTTGGTGATAATGATACTTACCTGAAAGTTTGTGATAATGATACTTACCTGAAATGTTTGTGATAATGATACTTACCTGAAAGTGTTTGTGATAATGATACTTACCTGAAATGTTTGTGATAATGAATAATACTTACCTGAAAGTTGTGATAAGATACTTACCTGAAATGTTGTGATAATGATACTTACCTGAAATGTGTTTGTGATAATGATACTTACCTGAAAGGTTTGTGATAATGATACTTACCTGAAATGTTTGTGATAATGATACTTACCTGAAAGGTTTGTGATAATGATACTTACCTGAAAGGTTTGTGATAATGATACTTACCTGAAATGTTAGTGATAATGATACTTACCTGAAATGTTTGTGATAATGATACTTACCTGAAAGGTTTGTGATAATGATACTTACCTGAAAGGTTTGTGATAATGATACTTACCTGAAATGTTTGTGATAATGATACTTACCTGAAATGTTTGTGATAATGATACTTACCTGAAAGGTTTGTGATAATGATACTTACCTGAAAGGTTTGTGATAATGATACTTACCTGAAAGGTTTGTGATAATGATACTTACCTGAAAGGTTTGTGATAATGATACTTACCTGAAATGTTTGTGATAATGATACTTACCTGAAAGGTTTGTGATAATGATACTTACCTGAAATGTTAGTGATAATGATACTTACCTGAAATGTTTGTGATAATGATACTTACCTGAAATGTTTGTGATAATGATACTTACCTGAATGTTTGTGATAATGATACTTACCTGAAATGTTTGTGATAATGATACTTACCTGAAATGTTTGTGATAATGATACTTACCTGAAAGGTTTGTGATAATGATACTTACCTGAAATGTTAGTGATAATGATACTTACCTGAAATGTTTGTGATAATGATACTTACCTGAAATGTTTGTGATAATGATACTTACCTGAAATGTTTGTGATAATGATACTTACCTGAAATGTTAGTGATAATGATACTTACCTGAAAGGTTTGTGATAATGATACTTACCTGAAATGTTAATAATGATACTTACCTGAAATGTTTGTGATAATGATACTTACCTGAAATGTTTGTGATAATGATACTTACCTGAAATGTTTGTGATAATGATACTTACCTGAAATGTTTGTGATAATGATACTTACCTGAAATGTTTGTGATAATGATACTTACCTGAAATGTTTGTGATAATGATACTTACCTGAAATGGTTTGTGATAATGATACTTACCTGAAATGTTAATGTATAATGATACTTTACCTGAAATGTTTGTGATAATGATACTTACCTGAAATGTTTGTGATAATGATACTTACCTGAAATGTTTGTGATAATGATACTTACCTGAAATGTTTGTGATAATGATACTTACCTGAAATGTTAGTGATAATGATACTTACCTGAAATGTTTGTGATAATGATACTTACCTGAAATGTTAGTGATAATGATACTTACCTGAAATGTTTGTGATAATGATACTTACCTGAAAGGTTTGTGATAATGATACTTACCTGAAAGGTTTGTGATAATGATACTTACCTGAAAGGTTTGTGATAATGATACTTACCTGAAATGTTTGTGATAATGATACTTACCTGAAAGTTTGTGATAATGATACTTACCTGAAATGTTAGTGATAATGATACTTACCTGAAATGTTTGTGATAATGATACTTACCTGAAATGTTTGTGATAATGATACTTACCTGAAATGTTTGTGATAATGATACTTACCTGAAATGTTAGTGATAATGATACTTACCTGAAATGTTTGTGATAATGATACTTACCTGAAATGTTAGTGATAATGATACTTACCTGAAAGGTTTGTGATAATGATACTTACCTGAAATGTTAGTGATAATGATACTTACCTGAAATGTTTGTGATAATGATACTTACCTGAAATGTTGTGATAATGATACTTACCTGAAATGTTTGTGATAATGATACTTACCTGAAATGTTATGATAATGATACTTACCTGAAATGTTTGTGATAATGATACTTACCTGAAATGTTTGTGATAATGATACTTACCTGAAAGGTTTGTGATAATTATACTTACCTGAAAGGTTTGTGATAATGATACTTACCTGAAAGGTTTGTGATAACGATACTTACCTGAAATGTTTGTGATAATGATACTTACCTGAAATGTTGTGTAATAATGATACTTACCTGAAAGTTTAGTGATAATGATACTTACCTGAATGTTTGTGATAATGATACTTACCTGAAATGTTTGTGATAATGATACTTACCTGAAATGTTTGTGATAATGATACTTACCTGAAATGTTTGTGATAATGATACTTACCTGAAATGTTAGTGTATAATGATACTTACCTGAAATGTTTGTGATAATGATACTTACCTGAAATGTTTGTGATAATGATACTTACCTGAAAGGTTTGTGATAATGATACTTACCTGAAATGTTAGTGATAATGATACTTACCTGAAATGTTTGTGATAATGATACTTACCTGAAATGTTTGTGATAATGATACTTACCTGAAAGGTTTGTGATAATGATACTTACCTGAAATGTTAGTGATAATGATACTTACCTGAAATGTTAGTGATAATGATACTTACCTGAAATGTTAGTGATAATGATACTTACCTGAAATGTTTGTGATAATGATACTTACCTGAAATGTTTGTGATAATGATACTTACCTGAAATGTTTGTGATAATGATACTTACCTGAAATGTTTGTGATAATGATACTTACCTGAAATGTTTGTGATAATGATACTTACCTGAAATGTTTGTGATAATGATACTTACCTGAAATGTTAGTGATAATGATACTTACCTGAAATGTTAGTGATAATGATACTTACCTGAAATGTTAGTGATAATGATACTTACCTGAAAGGTTTGTGATAATGATACTTACCTGAAATGTTTGTGATAATGATACTTACCTGAAATGTTTGTGATAATGATACTTACCTGAAATGTTGATAATGATACTTACCTGAATGTTGTGATAATGATACTTACCTGAAATGTTAGTGATAATGATACTTACCTGAAATGTTTGTGATAATGATACTTACCTGAAATGTTTGTGATAATGATACTTACCTGAAATGTTAGTGATAATGATACTTACCTGAAATGTTTGTGATAATGATACTTACCTGAAATGTTAGTGATAATGATACTTACCTGAAATGTTTGTGATAATGATACTTACCTGAAATGTTAGTGATAATGATACTTACCTGAAATGTTAGTGATAATGATACTTACCTGAAAGGTTTGTGATAATGATACTTACCTGAAATGTTTGTGATAATGATACTTACCTGAAATGTTAGTGATAATGATACTTACCTGAAATGTTAGTGATAATGATACTTACCTGAAATGTTAGTGATAATGATACTTACCTGAAATGTTAGTGATAATGATACTTACCTGAAATGTTAGTGATAATGATACTTACCTGAAATGTTTGTGATAATGATACTTACCTGAAATGTTTGTGATAATGATACTTACCTGAAATGTTAGTGATAATGATACTTACCTGAAATGTTTGTGATAATGATACTTACCTGAAATGTTTGTGATAATGATACTTACCTGAAATGTTAGTGATAATGATACTTACCTGATGTGTTTGTGATAACGATACTTACCTGAAATGTTAGTGATAATGATACTTACCTGAAAGGTTTGTGATAATGATACTTACCTGAAATGTTTGTGATAATGATACTTACCTGAAAGGTTTGTGATAATGATACTTACCTGAAAGGTTTGTGATAATGATACTTACCTGAAATGTTAGTGATAATGATACTTACCTGAAATGTTAGTGATAATGATACTTACCTGAAATGTTTGTGATAATGATACTTACCTGAAATGTTTAGTGATAATGATACTTACCTGAAATGTTAGTGATAATGATACTTACCTGAGTTTGAAATGATACTTACTGAATGTTGTGATATGATACTTACCTGAAATGTTTGTGATAATGATACTTACCTGAAATGTTTGTGATAATGATACTTACCTGAAATGTTAGTGATAATGATACTTACCTGAAATGTTTGTGATAATGATACTTACCTGAAATGTTTTGTGATTTAATGATACTTACCTGAAAGGTTGTGATAATGATACTTACCTGAAATGTTTGTGATAATGATACTTACCTGAAATGTTTGTGATAATGATACTTACCTGAAAGGTTTGTGATAATGATACTTACCTGAAAGTTTGTGATAAGATACTTACCTGAAATGTTTGTGATAATGATACTTACCTGAAAGTTTGTGATAATGATACTTACCTGAAATGTTGTGATAAGATACTTACCTGAAATGTTTGTGATAATGATACTTACCTGAAAGGTTTGTGATAATGATACTTACCTGAAAGGTTTGTGATAATGATACTTACCTGAAATGTTTGTGATAATGATACTTACCTGAAAGTTGTGATAATGATACTTACCTGAAATGTTTGTGATAATGATACTTACCTGAAATGTTTGTGATAATGATACTTACCTGAAATGTTTGTGATAATGATACTTACCTGAAATGTTTGTGATAATGATACTTACCTGAAATGTTTGTGATAATGATACTTACCTGAAATGTTTGTGATAATGATACTTACCTGAAAGTTTGTGATAATGATACTTACCTGAAAGTTTGTGATAATGATACTTACCTGAAATGTTTGTGATAATGATACTTACCTGAAATGTTTGTGATAATGATACTTACCTGAAATGTTTGTGATAATGATACTTACCTGAAATGTTTGTGATAATGATACTTACCTGAAATGTTTTGTGATAATGATACTTACCTGAGGTTTGTGATAATGAAAACCTGAAGGTGTTAGTGATAATTGATAGATACTTACCTGAAATGTTTGTGATAATGATACTTACCTGAAATGTTTGTGATAATGATACTTACCTGAAAGTTTGTGATAATGATACTTACCTGAAATGTTTTGTGATAATGATACTTACCTGAAAGGTTTGTGATAATGATACTTACTACCTGAAATGTTAGTGATATAATGATACTTACCTGAAATGTTTGTGATAATGATACTTACCTGAAATGTTAGTGATAATGATACTTACCTGAAATGTTAGTGATAATGATACTTACCTGAAAGGTTTGTGATAATGATACTTACCTGAAATGTTAGTGATAATGATACTTACCTGAAATGTTTGTGATAATGATACTTACCTGAAAGGTTTGTGATAATGATACTTACCTGAAATGTTTGTGATAATGATACTTACCTGAAATGTTTGTGATAATGATACTTACCTGAAATGTTTGTGATAATGATACTTACCTGAAATGTTTGTGATAATGATACTTACCTGAAAGGTTTGTGATAATGATACTTACCTGAAATGTTTGTGATAATGATACTTACCTGAAGTGTTTGTGATAATGATACTTACCTGAAATGTTTGTGATAATGATACTTACCTGAAAGGTTTGTGATAATGATACTTACCTGAAATGTTAGTGATAATGATACTTACCTGAAATGTTTGTGATAATGATACTTACCTGAAATGTTAGTGATAATGATACTTACCTGAAATGTTAGTGATAATGATACTTACCTGAAATGTTAGTGATAATGATACTTACCTGAAATGTTAGTGATAATGATACTTACCTGAAATGTTTGTGATAATGATACTTACCTGAAATGTTAGTGTGATAATGATACTTACCTGAAAGGTTTGTGATAATGATACTTACCTGAAAGGTTTGTGATAATGATACTTACCTGAAATGTTAGTGATAATGATACTTACCTGAAATGTTTGTGATTATGATACTTTCCTGAAATGTTAGTAAAAATGATAATTACCTGAAATGCTAGTCCAAATAATTCCAAACCTTGATCAAACACATGCAAATTCTTTAGGCCAATTTCACATTAAAAGATATTGTGACTGTGATACTTTACCTGAAATTTTCATAAAAAAAATACTTTCACTGAAATTGACATACAAGATATTTTTCCATGTGAAATTTTAGTGATAATGAGTTTCGAAGTTTGTGAAATTATTTACTAAGCCAAACAAAAATAACCTGTCGGATCAAATTATATCTAAGTTTGGAGGGGTAGTGTTGTTTTTATGGTTGTTATAATGATCTACATGAAAAATGTAACTTAAGGAAAATGATACTTACCTGAAATACATGAAAAGTGATACTTAACTGAAATTGGTTTGAACATATCAGTGCTTACTATCGGGCAAAACACTGCAACTGTCTACAATTGTAAAAATTAACAAAGATAAAGAGACGTCATGATCAACAGCTAGTTGTTATAATTTGTCATCGAGTGCAAGATACATCTATCGTGCATTCTATCCATAATCCATATTCACATTTCACTAAATTCAGAACTTATGGAGAAGGAGCACTGTAGTTTTGCATCCATAAACCTTCGGTAGAAGATTTGATTTAAACATATTTTATTGTCATGACCAGCATTGAGATTGGACACAAGTAATACAACTTACATGAAGTCCGTTCCCATGACGATACTAACTAAATCCAAGTAATGATATCATTGAGTATATTGGAATGGTTATTTGTCCTATTTTAATGTTGTTCTGCTATTTCGAAAACTTCTCTCAGCTTATAAAGAATGACACATCCTCTAACACTTCTAGCATTGTATTCAGGGTTTCCAATGTCACATCCTCACCAAATATATGTGCTGTACTGATCAAATAATATTTTGTATGTCTGAATATAACATTTTCATCATGAGCATGTTTATTCAACGATATTTTTTGTTTTCCATATCCACCATTTTGTCGTTATTATACTAAAGCTGATCATAGTTGGCTGTCCTTGTGTCTCGTTTAACATTGATTGAGATATCTTTGTTAAAAGTATTCACTCCTAACATGATGTGTTGTTCTTGCAGAAGATAGTTTGGGGCTAGATTGTAAACACTTATAATAACATTTCTAATTTTTACCACAATTATTTAATATTTGAACACGAATAAAAAAGTGAGTTTAAGTTTCTTGTTAATTTTGCAAAATGTACATAACTTGTTTGATTTACTATTCTTAATATATGTAATATTTCCATGGAAAATGCTTACATATTCAATCTTCTTTTGAATATTATTTACCAAAAAAGTTTCCAGTTGATATCCTTGTTATCAAAGTAGTCTTCCTATTTGTACATTTGTTTAGTTTTTGAGTTATTACTATATACAAAATTTGTTTAAAGAATTTTGAGGTCCCAATATTGTGTTTATAAGTTCCTGATTGCATATTAACCATAGGCCATCATTGTTCTTCGGAATTTTCCTGTTCGTTTTTTTAAGATCTGTAACCAATTTCTTGGTATTGGTCTTTTTTTAATTCAGAACACCAAGAATTTATGATCTCACTTATAATTGCTTGAGAACACTTGGCTATCCTATTGAAGTGCTTCACACGTAATCAATTCCATCTCTGTATTAATCCTCGTTTACACTATTGTTTCAAGAAAATTGATTTGTGTTTAAATAAAAAATTTTCCTATTTCCAAAAAGATTGATGTTCAGGATGTCTTGCTGGTGTGATCTTTTCAGGATAGTTATACTGCCATTATATTAAAAACCTGCTGGTATTTATCTGGTATTTTCCTGAGGTCTAACCCTTTTGTTGTGCTACATTTGCAAAGAAAGAAATCCATGTTGAACTTTTTATCATAGGTTTGGAGCTAGTATTTCAAGATGTTCCATGCCTTTAGAGACTTTTTGAAATTGCTATTTATTTATTTATTTATTTTTAGTTCTTCAGAATGATCTTTAGAGATAATTAACTTAGGAACAAACTAAAGAAACTTTTTTTTAAATGATGAGGACTTTTCCTTCAAGTGTGAGATTTCGTTTTTCCTATTGTGTTAATATATTTCGAATTGTTAAAAGTTAGGTTCCTATATCTGTTCTCCAATGATATCATATACATGATATACATGGTGAATTTTGATATTGATATTCCTGAAGTTTGGAAGTTTTTTAATGTACATAGACTAATCTTTTCGGGTTTTTAATTTTTTTTTATTAAGTTTACTTTTTACCGGGTGTTTTTTTCCAATATCGTGTTTGCACTACTAGAGAGTCCTCTGCAAAAAAAAATATTGAGATTTAATTGAATCTGTTTGTTGTGTTCAAAAGCATTTACTACATAATACAACACCACATGTAGAATCACAAAGCCGATGTCACGGTATTATGTATAATAGGATGAAAATACCAGTGAAACATTCATATATATTGGATATCTAAGGGTCATCCAGAGCACTTCTGCATTTTTCGATGGTTTCAATGTAAATTGCAACATACCGGTATATAACGGTTACGTACATATACTGTATGACATAAAAACTCAAGACATGTATATATATATAATCTTTATTTCATTTAGCAAATAGGCTAAAAAGCCTTTGTGCAAAACAAATACAGACATGACAATGGTAAACAGACTTTTCTGGAAAAAGGATGTACACTATATATATATATATAAATAAAAAAAAAATCAGCGAAAGGATGCACATACGGAAGCCGTCTGGCGCCACATCAAAATACATATTTATTGTGTTCCCTCACAATGTTATTGTGAGGCCACACAATAATTATTGTGAGGGAACACAATGTTATTGTGAGGCCACACAATGATTATTGTGAGGGAACACAATCTTATTATGAGGCCACACAATATTATTGTGAGGGAACACAATAGTTATTGTGAGGGAACACAATATTATTGTGAGGGAACACAATCATTATTGTGAGGCCACACAATAGTTATTGTGAGGGAACACAATATAATTGTGAGGTTCCCTAACAATAATATTGTGTTCCCTCACAATAATATTGTGTGGCCTCACAATAATATTGTGTGGCCTCACAATAAGATTGTGTTCCCTCACAATAAGATTGTGTTCCCTCACAATAACATTGTGTGGCCTCACAATAAGATTGTGTTCCCTCACAATAAGATTGTGTTCCCTCACAATAACATTGTGTGGCCTCACAATCATATTGTGTTCCCTCACAATAATATTGTGTTCCCTCACAATAATTATTGTGTTCCCTCACTATAATATTGTGTGGCCTCATAATAAGATTGTGTTCCCTCACAATAATCATTGTGTGGCCTCACAATAACATTGTGTTCCCTCACAATAATATTGTGTGGCCTCACAATAAGATTGTGTTCCCTCACAATAGCATTGTGTGGCCTCACAATAATATTGTGTTCCCTCACAATAATTATTGTGTGGCCTCACAATAACATTGTGTTCCCTCACAATACTATTGTGTGGCCTCACAATATTATTGTGAGGGAACACAATAAATATATTTTTTGGTGTGGCGCCAGACGGCTTCCGTATGCACATAACAAATATATCAATTATCAAATAATATTGAATTTCTAACTTCATTAGCCTTGTGAACAAAGATAGCTAAATTTTTAACAATGCTACTATTTTCTGAAGTCAAGAGATCTATAAATTTAGTCATATTAGGCCTCAACCAAAATTTCTTTTTTAACAGTTTTGATCTATATGGCATGTGAAACGTTGCAATATTCATTAAATTTATATTTTTGTTCTAAAAAATAAATATTTGTTCTTAAAAAAATAAATATTTGTTCAATAATACAAAATATACATTCAAAAAATAAATATATGTTCATAAAGAATAAATATTTATTCAAAAATTGAAATATATGTTCATAAAAAAATATATTTATTCAAAAAAATAAATATCTGTTCATAAAAAATAAATATTTATTCAAAAAATTAAATATATGTTCATAAAAATAAATATATGTTCATAAAAAATAAATATATGGTCAAAAAAATAAATACATGTTCATAAAAAGTAAATATATGGTCAAGAAAAATAAAAATATTTGTTCAATCTGTATTTAGGATTATTGAATATATATTTATACATTCAATGTGCCAAAATAAATATATGTTCATAAATGTTGCATTGTGGGACAGTATGTAATGACACCAAGGGCTTTCGTTACGGCGTATTTGATTGGATAAATGAAAACGAAAGTAGTCTTGATCATGGAAGTGTTTGTTTTCAAATGAAGGCTGCAGACGATTTGACGATGGAAGTGGAAATGCTATTTGTTTTGGTGAGTAAACTAAGTAATACCTACGTGTACATCTCAATTAAATGTAACTGTGTGACAGGGCACATCGTTTGCAATTGGCGTCCGACCAGAAACATATATAACGTTACGTAACCTCCCGTCAAATAGTTCAATAAACCACAACATGTCATGTAAGACCAAGACCGTTTTCGTTTATTCGGAGCAACCAGTTCGACCGTTTGTTATTGTCATTATCTAAAATGTAAATCCTGACGGACCTGCAGTTTTTTTGATGACCTATAGTCATCATGCACCGTCCGTCGGCGTCCGCCGTGCGTAAACTATTCATTCAAACGACTTCTTCTCAATAACCGTAAGGCCTAAAGTACTCATATTTGGCCTGTAGCATGCTGGGATGAAGAACTACCAAAGTTGTGAAAATGAATGACCTTGACCTACTTTCAAGGTCAAAGGAGTCAAATAGGCTAAAATCTTTGAACAACTTCTTCTCAATAACCGTAAGGCCCAGAGTACTCATATTTCTAAAATGAAGTATGCAAAATGTGCAGGAGGACCCATTTTTCTTTCAAATGTGCATTTTTAGAACATTTCAGTCGGCTAAAATGGGGGGGGGGGGGCAAAAAGACATGTTTGGCCCTGTCCTGGGTAACGGGGGTGGGGAGGCGATTACCCCCCTGCCCCCCTCTTCCTACGTCCCTGCCAAGGACGTATACTTATAAATCCTTGTTATGACGGATAGAGGTCGGTGTCTAAAAAAGCGGTCTTTTTTTCGGCGATTCTGGCCAATGTCATAGCAAGTACCGTACAGTACAGTAGTCCCCCATTATACAGATTGGGGACACTCCCGTATATATACGCAGAATAGTCCTGCATTTGAGTAATAGTCCTGTATTTGAGGGAGTGTCCCAACCTGTTATACCGCCTATTTCCACCCTGCTGATGTACAGCTAACTCCACAGATTCACTTTACAGCTAGTATACAAGTAATTGATCATAGAGTTAAAACATTTTTTAGGATGTTGATGAATGTTTAAGAGACTTTGTTATCCAACTATTTATGCTCCAATTTTATTTTACAGAAATAAACCCAGTATTCCTTCCAAAGGCATTGAAGCAGGTATAAACGAATTGAAAGGCAGGATCCACATGTTCGACAAACAAGAAATAACAGTAAAACTTAGAGACATTCTTGGTAGTGTTTTCAATGGTTTGCAAATTGTAGTAAAGTTCAGCGGAGAACTGGAGATGAACTACGGTGGACTTACATTGTATAGGTATATATGGCATATCCCAATTGTAAAAAGCTTCATTTAATTTATCATTATTTTAGATAAAATAAGTTTGCTTGATCAAGTTACTAAAATTAATTAGAAAGTTTCACAAATTTATTTTCGGGACAATAACTTGAGAACACAACAACAGAATTTGTTCAAACTTCATAAATTTAATTAATGGCAGGGTACATGTGTTGCTTGCAACACTTATTGTAAGCTTGTTTTGTGATAAATTTAATATAGTACTATAAAATGTTTAATAATTTTGCATAAAGCATTGGAGGTTAAGATTTAATACATGTAAGTTAGATAAAATATCTTTACGGTAGATGAGCATCTAAAAGCAATTGACCGATCGCCAGGTGTAATATAGCTACGCCTCGTGCTCACAAACGCACGTGTTTCTATTCAATGTCGGAGCAAACATCATAGCACACACAATACAAAGTCATGTGCGGTTTGATTGACAGCTTGCGATCCGTCAATTATGTAATGACTATAGAAGCGTATACCAATACGGGGCTTACGAGACTTCAAAACAATGTGAGTAAAGTACAATTTACTGTGGATTAGTCCCAGCATCCGGTTATTATGATATCATGAGTTTCGCGATGTTGTGAGTAATGAACGGTAAATTGTACTTTACTCGCGTCGTTTTGGGATCTCGAAAACCCTGTATTCGCATGTTGGTTAAGTGTTGAGTGTTTATATTGAGAACCAGATTTATTTCCAAAACATCCATTTTTGTATGATTTTTTTCCCCATTTCAGTTGACATCACATTTGGAGAACTACTCACATTTATAACTGGAGCGGATGAGATACTTCCTGCAGGCTTCTCAACAAAATTCCACTACTCTTAGAACCACCTGTTTTCAGATTACCTTAAACATCAACTGACAACTTGCACATTGAACTTTCATATTCCCAGGGATTATGATGTAGATCAACTGAAACATCTTATGATGAGAGCATTGAAAGAATGCCAAGGATTTGGGAAAATTAAATCAGTTTGAGCATGTCATTCCTGTAACAAATAATACTTTTGTTATAAAATCAATTTTTAATAATGTGACACATTTCAAATGGACTGTTATAATAAAGTTTCATGAAGCAATACCATTTACATGAAATTTCATGAAATAAAAACAAAAATAGAATATTTTTAATAACGGTCAATTCAATCAATTTAGTAATATTTTCTTCATTCAAGGTCACAGGGGTCAAATAGGCTAAAATCTTTAAAACAACTTTTTCTGAATAACTAAGAGGCCTAGAGTCCTGATATTGGGCATGTGACATGCTGGGATGAAGAGCTACCAAGTCTGTTCAAATGAATGACCTAGACCTTCATTCAAGGTCACAGGGGTTAAATAGGCTTAAATCTTTAAACAACTTGTGTATAGCTAAGAGTCCTTGAGACCTGTTATTGGACTTGTGGCTTGTTTGTATGAAGGGCTAACATGTATATTAAAGATATAGACCTTGACCTTCATTCAAGGTAAAAAAAATTTCATCAAATATATCAGAAACTGAACTTCTTCTATTAAAGAGTTTGTTGCATTGCCTTGTTTGTCACTACTATATTCTTTGAGGTGTTGTATTGTGCCAATAGTCAGATGACCATCAAGGCCAAATTAGCCTCTTGTTTTAAATTAGTGACCTTGACCTTCATTCAAGGTCTAATTCATCAAATGTATCAGAAAATGAACTTCTTTTGTTAAAAGAGTGTTTTGTATTGCCTCAATTTGTTTACCACTACTATTTTCTTTGAGGTGTGGTTTATCCTGCCAATAGTCAGATAACCGTTAAGACCCATGGGCCTCTTGTTATATACAATGAGTCTTAATTGTAAATTGTAAGTTGCAGAAGAGGTAGGCATTTTCATCCAATTTGGTGTGTTGTATTGTACCAATAGTCACATGACCATTCAGCCTCTGTGCCTGTAATTATTTACAGCACATCTTCATCCTCAAAGCAGCAGCTTTCATAGCATGGTAGATGTAATGTCATGAGGAGCAAAACTATAAATACATGTATAACTTGTTTTCCTATGACTTTGGATATTGAAAAAAATCAAAAGATCACAATATTTGGAGTAAATTCTGTTATGTTATAAATGGTATTATTTTGTGAGCACATGTATTCAAGTTGTTTAATGAAATGAGCTATGTACAACTGCATTTACTGTGTTAGGGTGGAGATTGGATTACAAAATAAGATTTTTAATTCCTTCCTTTGATTTCATAAATAAAGATTTTCATAGTCAGTTTATACTTGTGTTTGCATTCCTTTATAAAACGATATTTCTTAAAGTATGCAAATTACAAATTTTAGCTTAATACATAATTGTAACTATAAGAAAAGCATGTGCTGTAGTATGTCGTCCATCAATTGCAACATCTCCATAACTATGACAGAAAAAAAAGTGATATATGGCTAGTAGTATGCTGAATAATGCACTGCCTCACGTTTGGCCTTTGGTAGATCTAGAGTGTTCGCCCTTGTGAGGAAGCTAGAATTTGGGTTCTGTCCCCTGTCAGAGACGTACCAATTTTTTAGTTTGATTAGTTTAACGTCCTATTAACAGCCAGGGTCTTTTAAGGACGTGCCAGGTTTGTTGGTGGAGGAAAGCCGGAGTACCCGGAGAAAAACCACCGACCAGCGGCCAGTACTTGGCAACTGCCCCACATGGGATTCGAACTCGCAACCCAGAGGTGGAGGGCATGTGATAATATGTCGGTACATCTTAACCACTCGGCCACCGCGGTACTAAAGTCTGTAAATCTGGTACTACTCCTTCTTAACGCTCAGCATAATAGGTGTTGCTTGCAAGGCTTAAGGACTAAAAATGATATTAAATGATTGTGGAAAATTTGTTTTTTAATGGAAAATATAAGGACACAGTTCTTACTATAATGTTGTTGATAAACATGTACCCTGGTACCTATACACCTCGCATAATCATGCAAAAATAAGTTCTTTGATATACATCTGTAATACAAAACTGTAATTTTAATACGGATATTAAATTATAAGTAAAATGATATTTTTTTTTACAAATTTAGGGCACTTGCATTTTTTAGCAAGTGACAAGAAAAATTACAATTCAAGTCCTGAATAAGCTAATGTGACTCTTCTGGTACATAAACCAGGGACAGAAGGTAACCTTCATATGAAATTTGAGAAAGATCAATAAAACATGAAAGGTGATAAACTGTCAATGTCAAAATTCAAAATGGTTGAGTGTCGGACATTTTGCTTAAAACTCCTGATCAGTCAATAAAGTGAATGGGCTTTCTAAAACTTGCAACAAAGAGAAAAACAAAATTGTATATTTCCTCCATTATTAAGGCAAATTCATAAATATATAATAGTAGGCTAAAAATATCAGAAAACTTTCAAGTTAATGCAAACTTTAAATTTTCTCACATAATAGATGTGTCTATATCTGAAAATCGAAATATGAATCTGAAAGGATATGAATCTGAAAGGGTAAATTTTAGCAACAAACATTATTAACAGTCCTTTACTGTGTACTATTTCAAATTACTTAGATTGTTTATTCATTTAACATTTCACATGAAATTCTTTAATTATAGACTTTAGTAATGAATGCTTTAATAATTGATTAAACTTCATCAGGTATACTGCTGTCCACATGCAGTTATAGTGTAACTGGGTTTGGTTAAGTCCCAGATGAAGGTGGGAGTGTTGGGATGTAATAGAGGACACAATCCGTCTTCTAAGTCATGATGGTTTATTGACAATACATGTAAGTGTGTATGTCTGTAACAAAATAAAACAAGCTCATTAAATACATGTTCACAATGCAATAATACATAATAACATTCATACTAATCATACATCCATCCATACATACAAGATCCCTAAGTAGCCTACAGTAAATTAGCATCAGATGTGAAATATCTATTTAACATACAGTAATAAAGTAATACAGTTATATTATAAGTAACTGTAGAACAAGACATTTATGAACCATTTATAATACATGTAATAGATATTATGATAAATACAAGGGGAGACAATATTTTCCCGGAGACAATGTCTTCTCTATACTATGCTATATCAGGGTGAGACAATTCGCCCCTTTACAACTATACAATAAAATACTCTAGTCTAAGGGGAGATAATCTACCCACTTAGACACTACAACATAATACACTATCAATGCATTACATACACTTTATCTGTTTCATTCGACCAAGGGTCCTATACATTGTACATGAATAAAATACATAATGTTACAAAAAGGTCTAAACTAATATAACATCTTCATATAAAACACGTACATGAATAAAATACATAATGTTACAAAAAGGTCTAAACTAATATAACATCTTCATATAAAACACTAGTTTTCGATCTCTATACTAATAATGCTAGAGATCCAAATATATACTCCTTTACATCAAATGGTCCATATAAATAGACAATTACACTTAAATTCAAATATATACTTATACTTTTACACTTTCAAGTTAATTTAACTTGTTCAAAAATACATTCTGATAATTTTACCAAAATAAGACAAATAAATATACATAGTTTTCTTTATGAACATTGCACAGGATATACAATATTGCTAAGAAAAATAAAAAGATGACTTACAGAAGTAGAAGAATTATATTCCAATTCCACAAAACAGTCAAAAGGTCTAAGAGCTAGACCAAAAACACAACTGCATGCTCTCATTAAAACCTTTCTGTGAACTGTCCACAGACAAAGGAAAGTGCTCCAAAGATAGAAATTTGGAAGGAAAGTTTGACCAATAAAATAACACATTATTATAATATCTATTACCCAATAAAATCAATCAGCTGACTAGCCAGGTGAGTCAACTGACTGGTACCTACCCTCACCTATAATTAAATAATGCACTCATGCATCCATCCATGCACTCACTCATTCCAGGTAACATACAGGTATACAGGTAAACAAGACGGTGACATATAGACAGTACTGGGACAAGCAGGGGTGCATCTTAATTTATAACCATACATAAATACACTAATACTAATTACATAACTAATTAGTTACTTAATTAATTACATAATTAATTACCCTGCCACAATAGCTTTATTCCTGTTGTTTAAAAACATTACTTCCTTACAGTATCTCTCAAAAAAAGAGTAACAATTCTTCAGTACAACCAAACACTACAATTTTTGCAAAAAAATCATTACACCAACTGCTGCAAGGAATGCAGATACTGTCTGACAATTAGGTAAGTATCTATGCCAAACTCTGGACCGTTGCTCATTGGATTAACATTTGTTCTCAAGTCATTGAGGATTTCCTCTCTTTGTCTACCTGTAGGTAACTGTAATTCCACTTCTGGAAAATGTGGTGGAAGCATGTCTCCATTATTGGTGTACACTTCAAAGGGGTCTATTCCAAATGATTGAATGTTAGCTGACTTCATGACATCTCTTACAGCAACACTGTTCTGTCTATGTAAGTTTAATCAATATATTCATCCACATTATGTACGGACTCCAACGTTCACCATGTTTTGTTCTAATACTATGTTGACTGTAGGCTTCAGAAAATTAACCGAGAGGCTGGAGCAGCATTAATCCATGGTAAGACATAATGGAGACAGAAAAGATCATTTTCATTCTCGACATTCTAAAACATTTGCATATTCTAAAAACATTGTTATAAAAAAAGGCTATAAAAAGTTTTTATCACTGAATAATAAACATCCCTCCATAGTCGTTTATTGCGACTGTTCAGTTGTGTATTGATCTTCCTCCAATATAACTGCCTCGGTTCGATCCTCTTTAGTTTTCCATAAACTCTTCCACTAGCACATTTTCCACTCAACGATCACCTCTTACGTTGATATCCTTGATGGTAATCCATACCTCTCTACTGCTTCCGAAAATAAGCTGAGCGTAGTTTCTGCACGCTTGTCTCCAGAAACAGATAAGTGTTTCTGACAATCTCTAAAATCTTGATAGTCTTCTGCTTGCAAATTTAAGGAAAAGGTTCAGCCAATTTTCTGTGTTTTCTTTCATGTCTGTCACAATTTCTATTAGGAGATCTACAAAATATAGAATATCAACACATATACTAATTTTGATAAATATACTCTACCAAATATATATTCAAAATGAAAGATTCAAGAAATTTATTCAAAGTTGTATATTCGGATAATGCAAATATTACCACTGTTTACAAAATATAATACTATATAACAAATAGCAGGGATTTTTATGTACATTTATGGCTGAATCACAGGGCCTCGTTCCTAATGATGCGATATATATAGGATAGATCACGTTTATTTACATACTAATGTAACAGGGCGAGAGTAGTGTGCCGCCAGATGGGCTCGAACCTTCGACCTCTGACTTACTGGTCCACCACTCTACCGACTGAGCTAAAGGGAAATTCCCCCTAGCGCGAACTAGAAGGCGACGATATCACTATTTACAACACTAATACTCCCCCCTTCAAACGTGTTCACCCCCGAACACAGAACAACCCAGGTTCTCTCTCCAAAAAAGGCTCTCAATCTCATATGGAGTGGTCTACGGCACAAAATGTAACAGGGCGCAGAGTAGTGTGCCGCCAGCCAGACTCAAACCCGCGACCCCAGACTTACTGGTCCGCCACTCTATTGACTGAGCTAAAGGGAAATTCACCCTAGCACGAAGCTAGAAGGCAACCGTAACACTATTTACAATTCTCTGTCCGAACACAGGGCCTCGTTCCTAATGATGATATATATATATAAGATAGGTCACATCTATTCACATTTGTGTAATGTATGTAAATAGACGTGACCTATCTTATATATATATATCTAATCATTAGAAACTAGGCTCTGTGGCTGAATATTTGCTGCATTTTCCCAATTTTATGTTAACATTTTCCCCGCATTAAGAAAAACTCTCAGAAATATAAGTTTTAATAAAGCTGCAGTGTATTGTTTTCTCAACTGTCAAAGGTACAAGCCCCTGAGCAGGGTTAAAAATCACAATACCTATGAACCTTCAAAGTCATTGGCCGTTTTCGATTATACGGTTTGAGTGTTTTTGACCTAGGCTACGTTCGTTTATGAATTTCAGAGGGACCTGCTAATCTGATATTGTTTTCAGACGAGCCTTAACAAAGCCCTCACAGGCCTGTATAAAAACAAAAGGCCCAAGGGCCTTAACGGTCTTCGGACTACCTTGGCAATAGCCGTATAGGAAATTAATTAGATATGGTGTCATGGTTAAAAAATAAAAACACTTTGTCGGGACAATGTAAGGATCATTTCATGCAAGTTTCAGCCAAACTTAGAACAATAGAAGAAGTTCAAAATATATTTTCAAGATGGCAGGTGTGGTGGCCATCTTGGATTTCGGATCAACATTAAAATATAACAACACTTGGTCGGGACCATGTCAGGCTCATTTCATGCAAGTGTCAGCTAAATTACACTGGCAAGAACTTGATAAGAAATTCAAAATTCAAGATTTTAGAATATTTGACCCCCGTGTCCGTTATCTCATCATGCTACTGGCTAAAGATGAATACACTGGGCCTTTCGGCTAGTTTGAAGAAGTACTTAATATATATTAGCCAAATAGACCCCTGTGACCTTAAAAGAAGGTCAAGGTCATTCATTTTCACAGCTTTGGTAGCCTTCATTCCAGCATGCTACAGGCCAAATAAGAGTACTCTGGGCCTTACGGTTATTGAGAAGAAGTTGTTCAAAGATTTTAGCCTATTTGACTCCTTTGACCTTGAAAGTAGGTCAAGGTCATTCATTTTCACAACTTTGGTAGTTCTTCATCCCAGCATGCTACAGGCCAAATATGAGTACTTTAGGCCTTACGGTTATTGAGAAGAAGTCGTTTGAATGAATAGTTTACGCACGGCGGACGCCGACGGACGGTGCATGATGACTATAGGTCATCAAAAAAACTGCAGGTCCGTCAGGATTTACATTTTAGATAATGACAATAACAAACGGTCGAACTGGTTGCTCCGAATAAACGAAAACGGTCTTGGTCTTACATGACATGTTGTGGTTTATTGAACTATTTGACGGGAGGTTACGTAACGTTATATATGTTTCTGGTCGGACGCCAATTGCAAACGATGTGCCCTGTCACACAGTTACATTTAATTGAGATGTACACGTAGGTATTACTTAGTTTACTCACCAAAACAAATAGCATTTCCACTTCCATCGTCAAATCGTCTGCAGCCTTCATTTGAAAACAAACACTTCCATGATCAAGACTACTTTCGTTTTCATTTATCCAATCAAATACGCCGTAACGAAAGCCCTTGGTGTCATTACATACTGTCCCACAATGCAACATTTATGAACATATATTTATTTTGGCACATTGAATGTATAAATATATATTCAATAATCCTAAATACAGATTGAACAAATATTTTTATTTTTCTTGACCATATATTTACTTTTTATGAACATATATTTATTTTTTGACCATATATTTATTTTTTATGAACATATATTTATTTTTATGAACATATATTATTTAATTTTTTTGAATAAATATTTATTTTTTATGGACATATTTTTATTTTTTATGAACATATATTTATTTTTTTGAATAAATATATTTTTTTATGAACATATATTTCAATTTTTTGAATAAATATTTTTTCTTTATGAACATATATTTATTTTTTGAATATATATTTTGTATTATTGAACAAATATTTATTTTTTTAAGAACAAATATTTATTTTTTAGAACAAAAATATAAATTTAATGAATATTGCAACGTTTCACATGCCATAGATCTAATATCTACATAAATAGGACATTCCAAGATAAAATGATATTCATCTTCAATTTTTGCACAATTAAAACAATATCTCAAATCGACTGGAATTGGATTAGGCTTGTGCCACCGACCTGTTTCTATGTACAATCTATGTGATGATGTTCTAATCTTCGTTAGAGCTTTTCTATATTTTTCAATATTTACAGTATCGAGATAACTCTTATATCCAAATTCATTTGTAAACAATAAATAACATCTTGCCCTTGGCGAATCTACCAGCTCACTATGCCAGTTTTGTATAAAAATATCTTTAACTCTAGTTTGGAATAACTCTAAAAAAACCTTTTCGTTTCCAACTTGTTGTTCTAACCAAACATAACCAAAACCATACGTACATAATAATTGTTTTTTAATAATTTTGCCCAGTTAATTATTCTATATGATTCAGCTTGTTGGTAAAGTTCATCATAGACTGACTTCACCAATACATTTTTCTTATGATGGACAATCTGTAGCCAATACTTAATTATCTTAAAATATCTCTTGAGTTTTAGTGGCAAACATCCTATTTCTCCGTAAATAAAGTTGTTCTGTGTCGAAGTTTTCACTCCAAGCAGTCTTTTACAAAACCTTAAATGAACCTTTTCTACTGCCAACCCAGAGTGAAAACCCCACACTTCACACCCATAACTCATTACGGGACATACTATACTAATTTTTCAAATAAATTATATGCATGTTTAGGTGAAAGGTTAATAAATTTTTGCAATTGTTTTTCCAGCTGAAAAAGTGATTTATTTCCTTGTCCTGCTAGAGTTGATTGGGCATCGGAAAATGACCCACTGGATGAGAGTACTAAGCCCAAAAAAGAAAACTTTTTAACTATCTGCACCTCATCCTCACCCAAATAGAATTTTAAATCTTCTGGTAATCGACCACCGTTTCATGACCTTGGTTTTCTCAACATTTACTTTTAATTTCCATCTATCACAATAACCGTGCAGAATATCCAGACCCTTTTGTAATCCAGTACTAGTGCAGGCCATCAAAGTGATGTCATCTGCATAAAGTAATATAAATAATTTCAAAAAATTTATTGACACCCCTTCAAAGCCTTTTAAAATCAGCTCTTCTTCAAGATCATTTACATACATTGCAAAAAGAAATGGGGACAAACTTTCCCCTTGTTTTACCCCGGTTACACATTCGTACTCATCAGAAAGTTCATTATTAACTTTCACCCTAGCTTTAACTGATTGATACATTGACTTGACAATATCAAGCATCTTACCTCGAATTCCCAATTTCAATAACTTTAACCATAAGTTTTTCCTCACAACATAATCAAAGGCCTTCGAAAAATCAATAAAAGTACAATACAAAGTTTCTCTATTATTAATAAAACATGATATTAGGCCATGTAAAATAAAAATGTTATCAATCGTACTATGACCAGCTCTAAAACCGGCCTGGGCTTCTACATAAACACTGTATTTTTCGGCCCAGGTAGTTAACCTATTATTCAAAATTTTCGTAAAAAGCTTACCAACCACACTTAATAAAGTAACACCTCTATAATTACGAACATCTGATTTGCTTCCCTTTTTATGAATGGGTATCACGTAACTCTCTGACCAAATAGTGGGGAATTCCCCCTTTCTAAAAATAGCATTGAATAATGCGCCCTCTACTCAAAAACTCGTTTATCACCAAATCAGGCCCTGCACTTTGCCCGTTTTTTAAGCCGACTTAAAGCATCTGTGATTTCCTTTTGGTCTATGTTTTGATTTAGTTCATTAAACATTACTTGCAATTCACTATTTTCGTACCTATCAACATAATTTACTACATCTTCGTCGGGTGTAAAAAAAGGGGTCGTCCGGATTATTAATTGAACTGAAAAAATTCGCAAACTCGTCGGCATCAATGTTGATATTGTTATTTGCAGATGACGACTCTTTTAACAACGACCAATAATCTTTGGGATTGCTAGTTCTAAAATTCACTAATTTTGAAGTTTTATCAGCGTCGTAACTTAAACGACATTTCCTTGCTTCCTTTTTAAACTCATTTCTTGCTTTCACTATGTTAACTCGATTCTCATTAGTACTCTCTCTCTCCTGTATAGATTTAATTTTTCAAAAAATGCTGACCTGATTTCCTCACACTTTTTACTATACCAGGGAATAGTATACTTCCTGCTATTACCTGTACTTATCAGTAGACGCCCGTCTCTGTAGAATTTTGTCCCATTCAGGTAACGCGTCCTTGACTACCTTGCCCTTCACGATCAGCTTAGCTGGAAAAACTATCTTTGCGTCTTCATTATTCCTTCTTGCCGTAAGAATGTGTCAATATCACAAAAAATGCTTTTACTTGAAATACATTAAACAGTCTCGAACATAATAAATGCTGAGAAAACTTATCTAACATAACATATGATTTTTTTAAATAAAAATAATTCCCAGTTTTGTGGAATTTTTAGTAGGCTCTAGAATGTTTTTTTGTGGCGAAATGCATACCATAATTCTCCATTTTCATAATATTTTAAAGATTTAAATATTATGCTAAGAATACAATCGTTGATAATTTAATAAAAAAATAATTCAATGATGGGTAAAAAAATTATTTTAGAAATATTTTTTAAAGGTCTGGCGACACATGCGTTTCGAACTCGGTAATTTTTCCATACACTGTCGAACTGTGCTTTTACTTCCGGTGAAGGAATATAGCAAGCCAATCAAAATCCGTGTCTCATTTGTGCTAGGCAAGGGAATATTTACGTGCAGTCGAAAGTAAAAATACGTGGCATTACGAGGATTTGTAACGTATTCCAATATATTTTCAAACTTTCGTAACCCTATTTTAGACATTTGTTATGTGATTGTGCTGTATATGCCCTAATTAATCAATTGAGAGGTAGGTATAATGCATTTTGACCCCATAAATTGTACTAAACCTACTGTTTCTCATGTCGATCGGTGATGGTTGACACATTGTAGTAGTGATAAAACCATGCTTATAAGTAACATGTACGAATCATTTATGCAATGTAGTGATCATTATACAATTGATACCCCCTTGATCGAGCGACATGACGATTTGACCACGCTCTCGGGTGACATGACGACTCGAGGGTGGGCAAATCGTCATGTCGCTCCATCTAGGAGACATCAATTGTTTTGTTATACAGGTTGGGGACCATCCCGTATAATAGTCCTGTATTTGAGGGATAATTTTGTTACGCAAATGCAGGATTCTATGAAATGAAAAGTGATAAAGTTGATTTAAACATTGTCATCAAAAAAGGGCATCATAATTTTTATATGGCATCATCACTAATACAACTTTCCACATTATTACTCAAATGGAAACAAATTTCATCATCTAAATGTTTGTAAAAGTCACAAACAAAATCACCTCTATTGCTTAATATGGGGCTAAAAATAGAACACAGGTAAAAGTCAATCAACCGGGGTATAGTTAACCCGTACCCATTCCAACTCGTACCCACCAACCCGTACCCAAAATTGGCGAAGTCGTACCCAAAATATTTGGCGAGCTCGTACCAATGATTGGCTAACCCGTACCCATCAAGTTTCGTTGTGTTTTTTTTTTAAATTTAATTATAGGTATTAATCTTCTTTGTGTTTGATTCAATATATCACTGGCCTAAATAATGCATAATTGAGTCACTGTTGATATATTCCAATACCTGGTAAAATCAGAAAATATCTGGTAACATGCTATATACTTTTCAAGATTACAAATACACTACAATACATTAATCAGTAATGTTATATTTATATTCACATGTACTTTAGTATTTTTTACAAGATATAACATCTGTAATAATTTTGTGTAAAAGTACCCGTTGTGACTTCACATGGCAAATGTTCAATCATTTTAAAAGCTGATTTCCTTTTTACCTGATTTACCTGATCTTCGGTCTATATAGGCAACAATACCTCTTGACCTCCTCAATTTAGACTTGAGTCACTTGCTGGTTTTCACTTGTTGCGCATACATCGTCGAGTCACACTCATAGATGCCCACATACTCAATTTAAAGTTAAAAATAACTGTCCATACTTTAAAAACTGTGTTTCCTTCTGTCTAATGTTTTTATATATACAACACATAAATTTCTCATATGGTTATGGATGCACTATACAATGTCCATTACATCCAAACCCTATCCTTTGGTGGCTGCAGATATGTGATCATGACCTCACATGGTATCATCAGTAGCAATCCGGACTAAATTTCAGCGGGTGATTTCTCCATTCCTTGTTTAATTTGGATTTAAACGCATTTATTGTTTCTGCACTGACAACATTTTCCGGGAGACTATTCCACACATTAACAACTCGAATCGCAAATGAGTTGGTTCTACATCTCAGCCTAGTCCTGGTTTTTCTCAGCTTTTTACTATGACCCCTTGTTCTGTTGTCCTCAACTCAAATGAATAAACCTTCTGATGTTACACTGGTTACGTCAATTTTATTTAGTATCCTGAATACCTGAATCATGTCATATCTTGTTCTTCTATATTGTAGACTTGGAATTCCAAGTATTTTTAGTCTTTCCGTATATGTTTTGTCATGGAGACCTTTGTTAGTACAACACAGTTGAGTTGACGTCTACTGGCGTGCTCCCGTGGCTGTCCCTTTGATCAATCAGTCGGTCAGGTATACATTGACAGGCACGCGAAGCGTATGGCTCCTCCCCCGTTAAATATCATTACGATATCATGTCGAGCTCTCACCACACGGGTCAGTCAATATAATTATACAGGTGATTGACAAGGCGGCCTTCCTCATTGGTTTCTGAACCGACCTGTGACCAAGCTATTTGGAATTTCTTTGACATGTTTCTCAAATAAATGCATTTTGTATGATTTTTTAAATCATGGTTCACCAGAAAATCTACGACTAGAATTTGTGTTAGACTAAAGATAGATACGGCATACAATATATGCTACTACCAAGTACTGACGGCCCGATGTCTGAAAAGCTAAATACTGTAATTTTCTCTAAATGTGCCATTCTCTCAAAAGGAATACAATTTGTTCAAAGAAATTTCAGTTTATTTCTGGCGATGGTATCATCTTACTGTTACAATCTTCCTCAAGAAATGCCACCACACCTTTCTTAGGTTTGGTACCAATGCAATTCCTCTTTCGTGCACGTTCATATGAAATCGATTGTGTTCAATTTTTGTTTGACTGTAGACGCGTCCTCGAAATTCCCAAGAGCGGGTGTAGAATATTTCAATAATCTGTATTTTTCAGTATTTAATCGGAAATCATTCTAGAAATCACTTGTTTTGACTTTTTTTTCGGAATTGAACAACAAACCATGAGAACGACATATTTAGATATTTTATATGAGCATACATTTTCTAACGTAACTTACTTGTAGATTATATACAGTAGAACAAATACCTGACAGGACGACGACCATGCATCTGTCAGAAATCTTCCGTCCGTCGTTCAGAGCTACGTATGTTTTTTTTATTAAACATTTGAGTAAAATGTTATTAACAGAATTTGAGAACACATCTTACTGGGACATTATACCGTCATACATCATTTACAATGGAATTCTTTACCGTCATGCAACCAATTTTGCACATTATATATATATATATATAATATATATATATATATATATATATTTGTGTGTCTATATTGCATTTATTTATTTTAAACGTGCCTATATACGAACTGTGATAGCTAAGAATTCCCTAGTATTTTAGAAAAACCAGATGCAGAGAAGGCTGGGGCAAAATGCGGGAAGGAAATCTTTGATATAGATCTATTGAGAGAATGGTCCAAATAATCTTCAAATATGTTTGTGAAATATTGCTCTTTTATTTATTTTTTATATGCATTGTAACAAAATTTGACATCAATTGGTTTTTACTTCATAATCATTTTAAATATAATAAGCTACGGGAAAATACGCAAGAGGGGAAAATGTAAAATTACTAATTAAAAATGAATAAATCACAAATAAATACATGAAGTTTAACTTTTATGATGGGTACGGGTTCGCCAAACTTGGGTACAGGTTCGCCATGCTTGGGTACGATTTCGCCAAATGTGGGTACGAGTTTGTTTGGGTACGAGTTTGAATGGGTACGAGATCGCCATAATTCAATCAACCATGACATTTGCACTAAATTTCCCTGATGGCTATACACTGTAGTCTATGGAGAGCACCTAAATTGTCACTTTATTACAAAGTGAGATAATAGAATTCAATAGTTCATAAACAAATACATAAAGTTTTCAATTAGTTATATGGGTATCTGAAAATGATGACGCCCTTTTTATGATACAAATTTTTAAAACAACTTTATCCATTTTCATTTCACATTATCCTGCATTTGAGTAACAAATTTATCCCTCAAATACAGGACTGTTACTCAAATGCAGGACTATCCTGCATATACGGGATGGTCCCCAACCTGTTATAGTCTACGAATATTACTGTTTCTATCCAAATTGGACTTATTGAAAATATTGAAATATTCTGTTTCAATTGCGCATACCAAGTTAACATCGGTATTTGCTTAAAAAATGCTAGGAAGCAGGATACATGTACTATTTATTAAATATAACGTGAGAAATGTAACAGAACATTCAAACCACACAGTATATGTTGTAACTATCGTTTTGGAGTTCGTCTATGTTTTCTCGTACTCTTGAGCTTCCGGGAGTATTCAGAATAACACGTTTGGTATACTATTACCATACATGTACTGAGTACATACATGCTTTTCCAAACTTTGGCTAGGAAGGGGACATGGTGGGTAATAACATTGTGGATTTCAATAATCTGTTTATCATTAAAAATGTTGAAAATGTCGAGCAGGAATCTACTGTATTAATTGTAAGCTTTAGGCCTAGCGTAACGGAAAATATACTGTTACCATGTTAGGTACATGTACGTGTGTACACAAGAAACAGAGATGCAGTGATGGTTAAGAAATACTAAATAACATTCAATTAATGCTGGTTTACCTGTAATCAGGTGTTAATCTGGTATAAATGTAACGTAAACCAGAGCAAACAATTCGTCCTGAAGCCGCCATATCTCTTTTATCCGGAACCTCTAGAAACATCAACAGTAGTATGTTACATCTAGAGACTACCCGGATGAAGCTCATGCGAGGGTGATATAACGAGGGCGACATAACGATTCGGGGGTGACATAAGGGAATTTCAATCAATGCAGCGCGATTACAGATGACATGACGATTGTTTTTAATCACGTGATACTGTATTGACTAATCGGAATCACTAATACATGGATGAGGTATAATAAAAATAATTGATTAGACTAGTCTGCAAATTACAGTTATAAGTAATGTAGTTTATAGTGAACAGCTATAGACACCTTCAGTACATCTTACCCTGCAGTTGGAGGGAGCTTTAGTCTAACAGAACAAGGGACAAGTCAGTAAAGCTGACTTCCAAATATCACCAATTAGCAAATATATTGCATAAAACTATGGTTTCACATTCTAAAATTGACCAATTGTATTGTAAACATTGAAAAATCAATAATGAAATAAGAATGAGTTATTAAGTAGTTTGTACAATGTAGTTTAAGTTGTGCGGGTTCATGCTTGAGTTTAGAAGACACTGAGTTTTATTTTGAGCATTTTCAACATTCTAAAAACTGCATTACCTGACATGTATATTAGTGAACATTGCATAGACTATATTCACAGCAATAGAAACAGTTTATTTCCAATATAAACCCAAAATTTAATGTGCTTTTAGTCCCTTTAACAAGAATCCAGTTCATCATGCTTTTGAATTCATTACAACAGCATTATCATATCATTGCGTTACACACCATTTATAATGTGCTTATTGATAATTATTTTTTAATGAAGATAGTGAATATTGCATTTCTTGTGCATTGTTATTGATTATTTATAATTATGATGTATGACAAAGAAATTAAGTTGTTGCAATATTATCTATTTCAGGGCAATAGAAAATGGAGGATTTGTTGAGGTGCAGAATGTGTAGACAACAATGGTGTGTCAAAACATTGGTTTTCATACTGATTTGCATCAGCTTAAACATTAAGTTAGCAGTCTCCCTGGATGCAGGGGGTGTGGCAGCTAATAGTTTAGGGAAGCAGAAAATTGATCAGTCTGAAAATGACCAAGTAGAGACAAAATTTAACCATCAACCTCCATCTGGTAGTACTTCCCCTCCCCAGGGACAGGACTCCCTCTCCAGGGGGAAAGAGTCTTCAAATCCTCAAGATATTCAAGGTAATCAGCACAATGAAAAAAATGAACATGTTAGTAAACATCCAGAACAACTAAAAAATAACGATGTGACTCAGAAAAGTCAAGATCATCCCCAAATTCAAATGAACCAAAAAATACCACAAGATCCCCCCAACACGCCACAGACACAGGTTAACCAAAACACACCACCAACACAGGTTCACCAAAACACACCACCAACACAGGTTAACCAAAACACACCACCAACACAAGATAACCAAAACACACCACCAACACAGGTTAACCAAAACACACCACCAACACAGGTTAACCAAAACACACCACCAACACAAGTTACCCAAAACGCGCCACCAACACAGGTTAACCAAAACGGACCACAAACCCAAGCAACCCAAAACACACCCCCAACCCAAGATACCCAAAACACACCACCAAACCAAGATACCCAAACCACAGCACCAACACAGGTTAACCAAAACACACCACCAACACAGGTTAACCAAAATACACCACCAACACAGGTTAACCAAAACACACCACCATCAGAGGTTAACCATGACACACCACCAACACAAGTTAACCAAAACACACCACCAACACAGGTTAACCAAAACACACCACCAACACAGGTTAACCAAAACACACCACCAACACAGGTTCACCAAAACACACCACCAACACAGGTTAACCAAAACACACCACCAACCCAAGATACCCAAAACACACCACCAAACCAAGATACCCAAACCACACCACCAACACAGGTTAACCAAAACACACCACCATCACAGGTTAACCAAAACACACCACCAACCCAAGATACCCAAAACACACCACCAACACAGGTTAACCAAAACACACCACCAACACAGGTTAACCAAAACACACCACCAACCCAAGATACCCAAAACACACCACCAAACCAAGATACCCAAACCACACCACCAACACAGGTTAACCAAAACACACCACCAACACAAGTTAACCAAAACACACCACCAACACAGGTTAACCAAAACACACCACCATCAGAGGTTAACCAAAACACACCACCAACACAAGTTACCCAAAACGCGCCACCAACACAGGTTAACCAAAACACACCACCATCACAGGTTAACCAAAACACACCACCAACACAAGTTAACCAAAACACACCACCAACACAAGATAACCAAAACACACCACCAACACAGGTTAACCAAAACACACCACCATCACAGGTTAACCAAAACACACCACCAACACAAGTTAACCAAAACACACCACCAACACAAGATAACCAAAACACACCACCAACACAGGTTAACCAAAACACACCACCAACACAGGTTCACCAAAACACACCACCAACACAAGTTAACCAAAACACACCACCAACACAAGATAACCAAAACACACCACCAACACAGGTTAACCAAAACACACCACCAACACAGGTTAACCAAAACACACCACCATCACAGGTTAACCAAAACACACCACCAACACAAGTTAACCAAAACACACCACCAACCCAAGATACCCCAAACACGCCACTGACACAGGTTAACCAAAACACACCCCCAACCCAAGATACCCAAACCACACCCCCAACCCAAGATACCCAAAACACACCACCAAACCAAGATACCCAAACCACACCTCCAACACAGGTTCACCAAAACACACCACCAACACAAGTTGATAAAGGCTTGCACTCTGAACAAAATCAAGTACATGAGAGTCAAAAATCTGGAAATGATGGGATGGAAAGTGAATCCTTAAGTCAGGGACACCAGAAAAATGAAAAAGAGAATACAGATGACGTTGTGATAGACAAGATCCAAGATATTGCTGTGGATGACAGTACCAACAAAGGGGAAAAACCACGCCCTGTAGATACCCCCCAGTCACCACCCCCTCCCTCTCCTACCACACCCAGCTATGGGCAGGATGGTACTGTCTCAGGTAACTTACATAGATGTACAGGCACACAGGTGCTGATTCTGACCATATATATATGAGTAGATATTTACACTTTACACAACATTATCCTTACATAGACCTCTGTACTATGCCCACTAATATTTAACACTCGTATGGTAAAGGGAGGGTGTGCTGCTTTTTACTAGTGCTCTACTAACATTACGGTCAACAGGCCTCATCCCCTGTTTATATGGTCAGTCGATGGATCTATGAATAATACACTGCATATATTACATAACCACACAATACAATGCCAGATACAGCGAACAGTATGAGATACAGACTTCCAGCTACAACTCATACTGTTCGCTGTATCTGACATTGTATTATTAACCACACAATTAATTGACAATACAATGTCAGATACAGCGAACAATATGAGCTGTAGCTGGAAGTCTGTATCTTCAGATGACATTAATGACATTCTTGTTATTGATTTTGTAGGGATAAGATTTGAAAAAAAAAAAAATTGTTAAATTATTGTTGCTTTCTGTATAATTTTGTTGCAGCAGAAAAGCATGCTAATTGTTTACATGTACATGTATTTATGATTATTTTTTTGTGATAAACAATATTATGCACGGAGATCTGAAAATAAAGATATTTGAAAGAAATGTTGGAGCTGTGGAGAGTGTTCTAATTAATTATTTGGAGAGTTTTTTACAGACCAGGCGACTTCAGGTGAAATCAAAGATATAAATGAATCTCTACAGAAATACAAAGAGTTTCTACATGATAACCCAGATAACACTAAATCCATCACCTATACAGATCAACAGGGAGATGAACAGGTGGAGAGTAGTCAGGGTGGACGAGTCACAGATCAAGGAGAGGCTATCAGGGAAAGGTCTGAATGGAAGTCTGAGGACAACAACGTAGATATTGAGGAAGAGGAATGGCCAATGAAAGAGGAGGATGTTGATGAAGATAACTTTGATGAGTACAATACTGAGGAGATGTCAGAAATTAGGGATAATGAAGTTGATGAAGATAATTACATTGCAGACAGGGCAAAAATGAATGATGATGATGATGATGATGATGATGATGATGATGATGATGATAAAGAGAGATCAGAAATGCATGGTAATGAAGAGGATAATGTTGCAGAAAAATCAGAAATGAATGATGATGAAGATGATATTGCTGAGAGATCAGAATTGAATGATGATGAAGATGATGATATTCTAGAAAGATCAGAAATGAAAGATGTTGATACAAAATGGAAGGGAGAGGAGGAAATGGATGAAGAATCAGATGATACTGAATACACATTTAGAGACAAGGAACGTCAGTTGTATAAAATGAAAGATTTCCCTGCAGCATTTGATGAGAAGACTCTAGACAGGAGACGTATTGAAGGTGTCTTTAGACATTTACGTGGCAATGTGAAAGAGACAACTGTGGTATACAACGCTGATGAGTTCGGTTATAAAAGGATAGAGAAGTATACACAGGTGATTCGCCAGGATGGGTCATTTCTCACTAACTATAATGAGTACTACGAACATGATCCAGACAAAGTGACGTACCAGCAGGCTACAGACGATACCCACAACCAGATTCCTGTGCCTGAAGGTGAGAGTGTACACTATCCTGTGTCACCCTCTTACAAGCTTGTGGACATGTCTGCCTGTGTTTGGTTTACTCAATCCCAATACATGTAGTTTGTTATAGAAACCTTTAAACATTATCTCCCTTTGTTCTCTTCCATAATGGTGGTCAATTGTAAGAGTGCAGTCACATGCAGGGTACTCACCAGTTTGTAGCTAGTTGTGAATATATATGTAATTATACAATGTAAATAATACTGAAAGTCAATGGTAATGCAAAGGGAGGTAATCTAGTTATTTTGTGAGTATTTCTGATCTTTTTATTTTTAAACCATATTGCTGCACTGGTCATATTGTAAACTATTTAGATGAACATGTACATACATCTTCTTTTAACTACTTGAAAACACATGGTAATGCAATGCTTTAAATGATCCACATATTTTAAATATTTGTTAATGAATTAGATTTGTGATTGCATTTATGATGATTATCATTAATAGTCTTAGAAAATAATAATCATTGCTTTCATCATTGATATTTGGGCATTGCTATATTTGAGTGGAAGTGTGATTATTAAGATAAAATAACACTTCACAAATATGTTTGGAAAGACAGAGATTTTAACTGCAAAATTGTTTATTTCTGTTGGATAATTAATCATCATTAACCTAACCAAGTTCATTAACATACGTATGTACATATATAATGACCAGTAGGGTGCTAGTTTCTACTAAACTCTCAGTATTTTCCCTTGGCTATGATCTTTTCATTATTCTTTCTGCTCTGCTGCATGCCTTTTATTTTTGTGAATTTGGCTTACTCTCGTAAATGCATGTTTATTACTTTTGTACTGTTGGATATTTATTGAATTTTATCTTTTGCTTCTTCTATGATATAGGTCCTTTTAGTGAAGCAAATTTTATTTTTAGCCCACCATCATGAGATGGTGGGTTATTCAAATCGCCTTTCTTCTGTGGTCCGTGGTCCATCGTCCGTGGTCCATTGTCCGTTGGTAAACAATGCTTGATGCCGCTATTTCTCAGAAAGTACTGAAGGGATCTGTCTCAATTTCACATGTAGGTTCCCCTAGAGCCCTAGGAGTGTCATGCAGATTTTGAGACTGATCGGTTGAGGTTTGTTACCGCTATTCTCAAAGTTCATATGTAAGTTCCCCTAGGGCCCTAGTTATGCATGTTGCATTTTAGGACAGATCTGTTAACAAGATGGCCGCCATGCTGCTATCTTTGATTTTGATAGTTAAAGGTTTGTTACAGCTATTTCTTGCCCTAGTTGTGCATATTGCATTTTGAGACTGATCAGTAAACAAGATGTCCGCCAGTTAGTTTAAAGTTTGAAAAGTAGAGAAAAGATCCCTCTTTCATTTGTCAGACATAGATCAATCTTTGGTGGACGCCAAGATCCCTCTGGGATCTCTTGTTAGACTGATGGAAAACTGACAAGAAAAATGGCAGATGTACATTCATTTTGTATTTTTGGTTTATGCATTTGTTGTTCCCTCATGTTGTCAAATGTTTTCAACAAAAAGGAAGGAGAAGAACAGTAGATCCATCTTTTATTTGACTGATAAAGCATAGCAAAAAATTGGTTTTCAAAGCCAAGTTTGGCTGGTTTTAGAACTGAAGGTATTTACTGGTCTTGGGTGTTTGTAATTTGTATCAACCTGCTGAATCATTTAACAACAAGGTTTAGAATAATTATTCTTTGTAATAGATTATCAATGTACTTAATTTGTATTCTTTTTATTATTTGTACCTGGTAAAGCATTTCTTCTAGACATTGTACTGCACATTTTGATATTTTCTTTAGAGGTTTGCCAGTTAAGTAAACATTACAGTACTTTTAGACTTTGCTGAATTTGTGTGTTTCTCTTACTGTTTCTGTTACTAACAGGTTCTAGCATTCAGGAATATCAATTCTCTTATGTTATTTTGTCAAAAGGTAAACTTTTAACTGTATACACAGTTTTAAATCTATAACCCCCATTCCTTCCTTTTTGTCATTCATACAAAAGGATACCAGGCCAATGCTAGTTATATTTATTCAATCAGGGATTTTATTTGCTATATGTTGTGTTCAATTTCCAACCATTGATTAAAGATAAGAATGCATGTACACTACTTTTCAACCATTTTACATTTGATTGAACTCCATCCAGTCATCTCCCTATAAAACATTCATGACTTACATGTGTCTGTTTTAAATGACTTTGTATAGAGTGTGTATGTTGTTAATGGACTCATGAGGCTATAGAGTGTGTATGTTGTTAATGGACTCGTGAGGCTATAGAGTGTGTATGTTGTTAAAGGACTCATAAGGCTATAGAGTGTGTATGTTGTTAATGGACTCACGAGGCTATAGAGTGTGTATGTTGTTAAAGGACTCATAAGGCTATAGAGTGTGTATGTTGTTAAAGGACTCATGAGGCTATAGAGTGTGTATGTTGTTAATGGACTCATGAGGCTATAGAGTGTGTATGTTGTTAATGGACTCATGAGGCTATAGAGTGTGTATGTTGTTAATGGACTCACGAGGCTATAGAGTGTGTATGTTGTTAATGGACTCGTGAGGCTATAGAGTGTGTATGTTGTTAAAGGACTCATAAGGCTATAGAGTGTGTATGTTGTTAATGGACTCACGAGGCTATAGAGTGTGTATGTTGTTAAAGGACTCATAAGGCTATAGAGTGTGTATGTTGTTAATGGACTCATGAGGCTATAGAGTGTGTATGTTGTTTAAAGGACGTTTGAGGCTATAGAGTGTGTATGTTGTTAAAGGACTCATAAGGCTATAGAGTGTGTATGTTGTTAATGGACTCATGAGGCTATAGAGTGTGTATGTTGTTAATGGACTCATGAGGCTATAGAGTGTGTATGTTGTTAATGGACTCATGAGGCTATAGAGTGTGTATGTTGTTAATGGACTCATGAGGCTATAGAGTGTGTATGTTGTTAATGGACTCATGAGGCTATAGAGTGTGTATGTTGTTAATGGACTCATGAGGCTATAGAGTGTGTATGTTGTTAATGGACTCATGAGGCTATAGAGTGTGCATGTTGTTAATGGACTCATGAGGCTATAGAGTGTGTATGTTGTTAATGGACTCGTGAGGCTATAGAGTGTGTATGTTGTTAATGGACTCATAAGGCTATAGAGTGTGTATGTTGTTAAAAGACTCACAAGGCTATAGAGTGTATATGTTGTTAATGGACTCATAAGGCTATAGAGTGTGTATGTTGTTAATGGACTCATAAGGCTATAGAGTGTGTATGTTGTTAATGGACTCATGAGGCTATAGAGTGTGTATGTTGTTAATGGACTCATAAGGCTATAGAGTGTGTATGTTGTTAATGGACTCATGAGGCTATAGAGTGTATATGTTGTTAATCAACTCATGAGGCTATAGAGAGTGTATGTTGTTAATGGACTCACAAGGCTATAGAGTGTGTATGTTGTTAATGGACTCATGAGGCTATAGAGTGTGTATGTTGTTAAAGGACTCATAAGGCTATAGAGTGTGTATGTTGTTAATGGACTCACGAGGCTATAGAGTGTGTATGTTGTTAATGGACTCACGAGGCTATAGAGTGTGTATGTTGTTAATGGACTCATAAGGCTATAGAGTGTGTATGTTGTTAATGGACTCATAAGGCTATAGAGTGTGTATGTTGTTAATGGACTCATGAGGCTATAGAGTGTGTATGTTGTTAATGGACTCACGAGGCTATAGAGTGTGTATGTTGTTAATGGCCTCATGAGGCTATAGAGTGTGTATGTTGTTAATGGACTCATGAGGCTATAGAGTGTGTATGTTGTTAATGGACTCACAAGGCTATAGAGTGTGTATGTTGTTAATGTTGTTAATGGACTCATGAGGCTATAGAGTGTGTATGTTGTTAATGGACTCATGAGGCTATAGAGTGTGTATGTTGTTAATGGACTCATGAGGCTATAGAGTGTGTATGTTGTTAATGGACTCACGAGGCTATAGAGTATGTATGTTGTTAATGGACTTATGAGGCTATAGAGTGTGTATGTTGTTAATGGACTCACGAGGCTATAGAGTGTGTATGTTGTTAATGGACTCATGAGGCTATAGAGTGTGTATGTTGTTAATGGACTCATAAGGATTTTGACTTTAATGTTTAGTTTTTAGGTCACCTGAGACGAAGTCTCAAGTGACCTATTCTAATCGCCTTTTGTCCGTCGTCGTGCGTCGTCCGTCGTGCGTCGTCCGTCGTGCGTTGTGCGTCGTATGTCCGTAAACAATTTACATTTTCGACTTCTTCTCCAAAACTGCTGAAGCAATTTCAATGAAATTTTGCACAAACCTTCTAAGGCATAAGGCCAATCAAAATTGTGAGTTATATGGTCCCCACCCCCCAGGGGGCTGTGGGAGGGGCCAAAAGGGGTAAAATTGAGTAAAATTTCAAAAATCTTCTTCTCTACTCACAGATGTGGTAGAATCAAATACTCTTCATAGATAGAAAGGTCTTAAGGTCATTTACAAAAATTGTGAATTATATGACCCTGGGGTCTCTAGTTTCCCCCTGGGGAGGGGGTTAAGTTTACTATACTTTATATTGAGAAAACACTTTTTTTGCGCATTATTTGGTCATTTGTAATAGGAAATGAGTCAAATGTTGTCAGAATTATCAGTATGAGATGGCCATTTAATCCTATTAACAAATTTTCTATGACTGACCCCCAGGGGCCTTAGGGGCGGGGTCAAAAGGGTCAAATAGGCTAAAACTTCAAAAATCTTCTTCTGAAATTCTGGAAATGGTAGAATCAAATACTTTTCATAAATAGAAAGGTCTTAAGGTCCTTTACAAAAATTGTGAATTATATGACCCTGGGGTCTCACGTTTCCCCCTGGGGAGGGGGTCAAGTTTACTATAGTTTATATAGGGAAAACACATTTATGAGCATTTTTTGCTCAATTTTCATTTGAAACGAGTCAAACTTGGTTAGAATTATTAGCCTGAGATAGCATTTTAATATCATATCCATATTGGTCCAGGCCGACCCCCTGGGGGCAGAGGGGCGGGGCCAAAAAAGGTCAAATAGGCTAAAACTTCAAAAATATTCTTTTAAAATTCTGGAAATGGTATAATCAAATACACTTTATAGATAAAAAGGTCTTAAAGTTTGTTTATAAAAATTGTAAATTATATGACCCTGGGATCTCCTGTTTCCCCTTGGGGAGGGGGTCAAGTTTACTATAGTTTATATAGGAAAAACACATTAAAGAGCATTTTTTGCTGAATTTTCATAGGAAATGAGTCAAACTTGGTTAGAATTATTAGCCTGAGATAGCATTTTAATATCATATCCACATTGGTCCTGGCCGACCCCCTGGGGGTAGAGGGGCGGGGCTAAAAAAGGGTCAAATAGGCTAAAACTTCAAAAATCTTCTAAAATTCTGGATATAGTAGAATCAAATAATTATAGATGGAAAGGTCTTCAGGTGTTTTATAAAAACTGTGAATTATATGACCTTGGGGTCTTACGTTACCCCCTGGGGAGGGGTCAAGTTTACTTTAGTTTATATAGGAAAAACATATTTGTGAACATTATTTGCCCAATTTTCATAGGAAATTAGTCAAACTTGATTAGAATTATTAGCCTAAGATATAGCATTTTAACATCCATATCCGTCCTCGATGACCCCCTGGGGGACCAGAGGGGCAGGACCAAACAGGGTCAAATTGATTAAAATTTCAAAAAATACCTCTAAGTTCACAGGTTTGATGGAAGCAAATACTCTTCATAGTCTAAAAAGGTCAAATTTATAAATCACTGACCATGCAACTTCAAGGCCCAGCAATAGAGCATATAGTGTTTTTATGTCTTTCATTTGTTTTATTATTTGTTTCATTATATATTCTAACTCAGGTGACCGTTAAGGCCCATGGGCCTCTTGTTTAGCTTACCTGGCGGGGCCCAATAGGTTATAGAGGTAAATCCTTTAAATCAGTACTGGTCATAGAGTTCTGCATAGATTGTTACCAAATTTGGCTAGAAACATCCTTGGGGGAAGGGGAACAGAGTTTAATTGAATAACTGCTGGTATACATTTTACTTCTATATTGTACCTCACAGCGACCATTGGGATGGGATATAGCACTATAACACATAAAAACAAGGAATTTTAACAGGATGTTATCACTCTAGTAGAATGAGGAGACATTGCATGCCATTATATTAGATACTAATACATTTGGTGAATGGGTATATTTACTAACACTTTGACTATAAGCAAACATAACTTGATTGTGAAACACATAATATTGAATATACAGGTTTGAATGAGAACAAAGATTTGTTTATCTCGTAATACATACACTTTGAAGTTGACTTTATAGCCATAGTGCTTGAGAATACCTTTGTATGATTTATGGATCATGATTCAGTTACATATTCTATTATACATAATAGTTCTGTTATGGAGATGAATTAAACTTTGAATAACCTTTGGATTTTATCTTGTTCTGTTACAGAGGAAGCACCAGAAGACGTGGAGATGACAGCAGAAGAAATTAAAGGTATCATATCATTATCAATCTGTGATCTTTTTATAACATTATTGCAGTATCGCTGTCACTAAAGTTAAAGTATTGGTATGATGTATTAATTTAGTTGTTTCATTTCAGCTGAGGAATTTTACAGACAGGGAGAAGGTTTCATCAACACCACCTACCTAAAAGACTATGAACAGTAAGTATTGTGTGTGCCGAACAGCTATTCTCTACCTTACATAACCAAGCTTTCAGTAAGAATATTTCTCCATAGGAATACTGGTTCCAGTTTTGGATCTTGCATTTTCCCTTTGTGGAAAGGGGTGGCAACTTTTTCCACAGGCTCCATTTTTCAGTATTAGATAACGCTCGACTTGTGGGACACGGTCCTTCAGCGTGAAGAGCTGCACTCTTATCAAGTTGTGATAATCTATATTTTTATTATGATTTTTCCCTGTCGTAGAGCCTTTGTAATTATCTATGTATTTATTCTTGTTTCCCCCTGTTGTAGAGCCTATGTAATAATCTATGTATTTATTCTTGTTTCCCCCTGTTATCTATGTATTTATTCTTGTTTCCCCCTGTTGTAGAGCCTATGTAATAATCTATGTATTTATTCTTGTTTCCCCCTGTTATCTATGTATTTATTCTTGTTTCCCCCTGTTGTAGAGCCTATGTAATAATCTATGTATTTATTCTTGTTTCCCCCTGTTGTAGAGCCTATGTAATAATCTATGTATTTATTCTTGTTTCCCCCTGTTATCTATGTATTTATTCTTGTTTCCCCCTGTTGTAGAGCCTATGTAATAATCTATGTATTTATTCTTGTTTCCCCCTGTTATCTATGTATTTATTCTTGTTTCCCCCTGTTGTAGAGCCTATGTAATAATCTATGTATTTATTCTTGTTTCCCCCTGTTATCTATGTATTTATTCTTGTTTCCCCCTGTTGTAGAGCCTATGTAATAATCTATGTATTTATTCTTGTTTCCCCCTGTTGTAGAGCCTATGTTATAATCTATGTATTTATTCTTGTTTCCCCCTGTTGTAGAGCCTATGTGATAATCTATGTATTTATTCTTGTTTCCCCCTGTTGTAGAGCCTATGTAATAATCTATGTATTTATTCTTGTTTCCCCCTGTTGTAGAGCCTATGTAATAATCTATGTATTTATTCTTGTTTCCCCCTTGTTTCCCCCTGTTATCTATGTATTTATTCTTGTTTCCCCCTGTTGTAGAGCCTATGTTATAATCTATGTATTTATTCTTGTTTCCCCCTGTTGTAGAGCCTATGTTATAATCTATGTATTTATTCTTGTTTCCCCCTGTTGTAGAGCCTATGTAATAATCTATGTATTTATTCTTGTTTCCCCCTGTTATCTATGTATTTATTCTTGTTTCCCCCTGTTGTAGAGCCTATGTTATAATCTATGTATTTATTCTTGTTTCCCCCTGTTATCTATGTATTTATTCTTGTTTCCCCCTGTTGTAGAGCCTATGTTATAATCTATGTATTTATTCTTGTTTTCCCCTGTTGTAGAGCCTATGTAATAATCTATGTATTTATTCTTGTTTCCCCCTGTTGTAGAGCCTATGTTATAATCTATGTATTTATTCTTGTTTCCCCCTGTTGTAGAGCCTATGTTATAATCTATGTATTTATTCTTGTTTCCCCCTGTTGTAGAGCCTATGTAATAATGTTATCTATGTATTTATTCTTGTTTCCCCCTGTTGTAGAGCCTATGTAATAATCTATGTATTTATTCTTGTTTCCTCCTGTTATCTATGTATTTATTCTTGTTTCCCCCTGTTATCTAAGTATTTATTCTTGTTTCCCCCTGTTGTAGAGCCTATGTTATAATCTATGTATTTATTCTTGTTTCCCCCTGTTATCTATGTATTTATTCTTGTTTCCCCCTGTTGTAGAGCCTATGTTATAATCTATGTATTTATTCTTGTTTTCCCCTGTTGTAGAGCCCACCAGTATTTCCATTTGGCAGCCAAGCTGAACCACACGCGGGCCATGGAGTACACCGGGTTCGCTCACCTTTTCGGAGACTACCTGACCCAGAATGTCTCTAACGCTATAGAGGTGTTCAAGGATCTCGCTGAAAGGGGTAGTCCTAGGGGACAATTGGTCAGTGTTCATCCCTTTTTAATTTTCAAGCATCATTAGGTCACCTGACCATAGGTCATGGTGACCTATTGCGATAGTCTTTTGTCCGTCCTCGTGTGTCATGCCTCGTCCTCGTGCGTCCTCAGTCATGCCTCGTCCTCGTGCGTCCTCAGTCATGCCTCGTCCTCGTGCGTCCTCAGTCATGCCTCGTGTGTCGTGCGTTAATATTTCCTTGTGAACGTGATAACTTGTGTAAAAATAAACCGAGCTTAATGAAACTTTGTATTTGACTAACATTGGAAAGATCTCGGACGAGTTCGAAAATCAGCTTGATTAGACAGTAAGTTATGGAGTTTTTGCCCTTTGCACTAATAATTACTATTGGACCTTGTGAACGCAATAACTTGAGTAAATATTAACCGAGCTTAATGAAACTTTGTATGTAGACTAACATTGGAAAGAACTCGAACGAGTTTGAAAATCAGCGTGATTTGATGTTAATTTATGGAGTTATTGCCCTTTGCGCTAATAATTATTATTGGACTTTGTGAACGTGTTAACTATCTATTTGATTTGAGTAGATATAAACCAATCTTAATGAAACTTTGTATGTAGACCTATGTTTCTGATTCGTGAACAAAAGACATCTGTTGGCTTATAAATGACATAACTAATTTGTATCAAATATCAGGTGACCTTTAAGGCCCATGGGCCTCTTGTTTGGTATCTGTTCTCAATACATTTTGCTCCCTGTCACAAGACTTTTATTTTAGAACCTGTCTAATTTCTATTTAGATCTATCATCATTAGAATCAGAAATAAGAAGATTAATGATATATTGCACATTTAAAGTCGAAACTTTCATGGCAATACACTTTAGTTGTTATTTTGTGAGAGAAACATAATAAATGCTAGTACATCTACATTTTGTACTACAACCCTGCTATGGTCCATGTTTCAGGGAATGGGATTTGTAAACAGTGCTGGTATTGGTAGAAATTCTAGTCAGGCTGAGGTAAGTGGATTAATGTACAATTATATATTACAACTAGCTACTGGATATCTTTATTTAGTTCTTGTTTCGACCTAGAAGCCATTAAATGATTTTTAGCTCACCTTGCCCAAAGGGCTGATGAGCTTAGGTCATGGCGCGGCGTCCGCCATCCTTCCACCGGCAAAATTTCCTTTAAATCGCTACTAGTCTTATAGTGTTGCATGGATTGTAACCAACTTTGGCCACAAACATCCTTGGGGGAAGGGGAACAGTTTGTTAACTTTTGGTTCTGATCCACCGGGGGCAACAGTGCTACTAGTCATAAAGTTTTTGAAATAAAGGAATCCTTAGTTTGTAAACAATAAAAATTTTGTAAGAACAGAGATATTACATTGTAACCAGTAGTGACATGTAGTATCATGTTCAGTGAACGTGTAAAATAGGTTTGAAAACAAACTTTAACTTGTATTAGATGTCCTTTGCAAATTTTGTGAATCAGCTAATTTTGTGAAAATTTATCCCCAAATTAATTTTTACTGGAATTAGTAATGTTATTTTGTTTTATTTTTTGAATCTGTGAAATTTATCTTTTGCTAGATTGGAAACAAAAATTATGATGTTTTGTAGCCTGAGAGAAAGTTTGGTTTGGAGTACTTTTAATACAGACAAATAAGATTATTAAAAGCTTGATTTCTTCACAGGCTCTGAACTACTTCAACTTTTGATACAGACAAATAAGTTTATTAAAAGCTTGCTTTCTCCACAGGCTCTGGTCTACTTCAACTTTTGATTCAGACAAATAAGATTATTAAAAGCTTGATTTCTTCACAAGCTCTGGTCTACTTCAACTTTTGATACAGACAAATAAGATTATTAAAAGCTTGATTTCTCCACAAGCTCTGGTCTACTTCAACTTTTGATACAGACAAATAAGATTATTAAAAGCTTGAATTCTCCACAAGCTCTGGTCTACTTCAACTTTTGATACAGACAAATAAGATTATTAAAAGCTTGAATTCTCCACAAGCTCTGGTCTACTTCAACTTTTGATACAGACAAATAAGATTATTAAAAGCTTGATTTCTCCACAAGCTCTGGTCTACTTCAACTTTTGATACAGACAAATAAGATTATTAAAAGCTTGATTTCTCCACAAGCTCTGGTCTACTTCAACTTTTGATACAGACAAATAAGATTATTAAAAGCTTGAATTCTCCACAAGCTCTGGTCTACTTCAACTTTTGATACAGACAAATAAGATTATTAAAAGCTTGATTTCTCCACAAGCTCTGGTCTACTTCAACTTTTGATACAGACAAATAAGATTATTAGGGCCCCGCATCGAGATGCGGGTGCCCTATAGTAATCAGGTTGTCCGTCCGTCCGTCCGTCCGTCCGTCCGTCCGTCCGTCCGTCCGTCCGTCCGTCTGTCTGTCTGTCTGTCTGTCTGTCTGTCCGTCCGTCCGTCTGTCCGTTTTTTTTCTTTTGCACATTAATGATGGAAGGGAGTGGAGTATTTTCCCCATATTTTACATGATGATTCCCCATCCATCCTAGATCTGCTTGGTAATTTTTCAGGCTGAAATTAAATTAAAAAATCGGCCATCTTGGATTTTAACATTTAAAAAAATCACAATGTTGTTGCTCTTAACTGATAAACATTTTGTTATAACATTATGATGCAAAGTTGTTCAGAATTAAACAAGGAGTTGACTGTCCAAAGGTAAGGTCATGGGCCAAGGTTACTAAGTCAAAGGTCAAGGTCAAATTTAAAAAAATTATTTTCTCATGAACATTTTGCTACAACATTTATAATGAAGCAGAGTTGTTCAGAATTAAACAAGAAGTCAACTCACCAAAGGTTTGACTGACCAAAGGTAAGATCATGGGGTCACTGCATCAAAGGTTGACATTTTCCATTTTTGGACTTATTAACAATTTGTTATGACATAATAAATAAAATTATTCATTGCTTAATATATTAATTAAAGTCAATATGATTTGAATCAAAATGGCTACATGATATGATTAGATATACCATTCCACAGAGTTTATTTGCAGATACAACTCTTATGGAAAAAAAACTTTTACATGATTAAAATATTTGAGCAAGACCTTTATTCCCTTCCTTTCACATTTGTTATGTGTTTCTTCAGCAAACTATGAGGTTTACCTTGTTTAAAAGGGGTATTTGAGTTAATTGTATGCTCTTAATGTAATGTTAGCTTGGAATCAGGATTCAAGTTAAATACTTGGAAGACTTTTTCCAAAGAATTATAATAATGTACCATCATCGGTTTCCCAATTAATGTTGACATTAATTATTTATTAGCAACATATAGCTAACACGGAAGAATTCGTTGTCAAAATACTACTTTTTCACTTAAGCACGTCAGACACATAGCGGGGCCCTTTCTGACGTGTCAGTGTTCTAGTTAAAAGCTTGATTTCTCCACAAGCTCTGATCTACTTCAACTTTTGATACAGACAAATAAGATTATTAAAAGCTTGATTTCTTCACAGGCTCTGGTCTACTTCACCTTTGCATCACTGGGCGGAGATCCGCTAGCTCAAATGGCTTTGGTAAGTAATGTACAGTAAATGGGGACAATAATACACTGTCAATAAATTTCACTTTATACAATGTGGGCAAGTGATGACATTTCCTCAGATATTCAACCACGGAGGTCCTTCAATATCTGCTTGAGAGAATTGCTTGTTATAGGGGGCCAGAGGGGGCCGCAGTGGCCAAGTGGTTTAGATGTCTCAACATATGACCACAAGCCCTCTACCTATGGGTTGGTAGTTTGAATCCTAGTTGGGCAGTTGTCAGGTACTGACTGCTGGTCGGTGGTTTTTCTCAAAGTACTCTGACTTTCCGCCACCAACAAACCTGACACATCCTTACACGACCCTAGCTGTTAATGGGGCGTTAAACTATCTAAACTAAAACTGTTGTAGCTGTTGTTTGTTATCACAGGGGTACAGGTACTGGTCAGGTATTGGTGTGGAAATGAAGTGTGAGACGGCCTTAACCTACTACAAAAAAGTGGCAGCTACAGGTAAGTGTGAGACGGCCTTAACCTACTACAAAAAGGTGGCAGCTACAGGTAAGTGTGAGACGGTCTTAACCTACTACAAAAAAGTGGCAGCTACAGGTAAGTGTGAGACGGTCTTAACCTACTACAAAAATGTGGCAGCTACAGGTAAGTGTGAGACGGTCTTAACCCTACTACTACAAAAATGTGGCAGCTACAGGTAAGTGTGAGACGGTCTTAACCTACTACAATATTGTGGCAGCTACAGGTAAGTGTGAGATGGTCTTAACCTACTACAATATAGTGGCAGCTACAGGTAAGTGTGAGACGGTCTTAACCTACTACAAAAAAGTGGCAGCTACAGGTAAGTGTGAGACGGTCTTAACCTACTACAATATAGTGGCAGCTACAGGTAAGTGTGAGACGGCCTTAACCTACTACAAAAAGGTGGCAGCTACAGGTAAGTGTGAGACGGTCTTAACCTACTACAAAAAAGTGGCAGCTACAGGTAAGTGTGAGACGGTCTTAACCTACAACAAAAAAGTGGCAGCTACAGGTAAGTGTGAGACAGTCTTAACCAACAACAAAAAAATGGCAGCTACAGTAAGTTTGAGATGGTCTTAACCTACTACAAAAAAGTGGCAGCTACAGGTAAGTGTGAGACGGTCTTAACCTACTACAAAAAAGTGGCAGCTACAGGTAAGTGTGAGACGTCTAACCTACTACAAAAAAGTGGCAGCTACAGGTAAGTGTGAGACGGTCTTAACTACTACAAAAAAGTGGCAGCTACAGGTAAGTGTGAGACGGTCTTAACCTACTACAATATAGTGGCAGCTACAGGTAAGTGTGAGACGGCCTTAACCTACTACAAAAAGGTGGCAGCTACAGGTAAGTGTGAGACGGTCTTAACCTACTACAAAAAAGTGGCAGCTACAGGTAAGTGTGAGACGGTCTTAACCTACAACAAAAAAGTGGCAGCTACAGGTAAGTGTGAGACAGTCTTAACCAACAACAAAAAAATGGCAGCTACATAAGTTTGAGATGGTCTTAACCTACTACAAAAAAGTGGCAGCTACAGGTAAGTGTGAGACGGCCTTAACCTACTACAAAAAGGTGGCAGCTACAGGTAAGTGTGAGACGGTCTTAACCTACTACAAAAAAGTGGCAGCTACAGGTAAGTGTGAGACGGTCTTAACCTACAACAAAAAAGTGGCAGCTACAGGTAAGTGTGAGACAGTCTTAACCAACAACAAAAAAATGGCAGCTACAGTAAGTTTGAGATGGTCTTAACCTACTACAAAAAAGTGGCAGCTACAGGTAAGTGTGAGACGACCTTAACCTACTACAAAAAAGTGGCAGCTACAGGTAAGTGTGAGACGACCTTAACCTACTACAAAAAAGTGGCAGCTACAGGTAAGTGTGAGATGGTCTTAACCTACTACAAAAAAGTGGCAGCTACAGGTAAGTGTGAGATGGTCTTAACCTACTACAAAAAAGTGGCAGCTACAGGTAAGTGTGAGACGGTCTTAACCTACTACAAAAAAGTGGCAGCTACAGGTAAGTGTGAGACGGCCTTAACCTACTACAATATAGTGGCAGCTACAGGTAAGTGTGAGATGGCCTTAACCTACTACAAAAAAGTGGCAGCTACAGGTAAGTGTGAGACGACCTTAACCTACTACAAAAAAGTGGCAGCTACAGGTAAGTGTGAGATGGTCTTAACCTACTACAAAAAAGTGGCAGCTACAGGTAAGTTTGAGATGGTCTTAACCTACTACAAAAAAGTGGCAGCTACAGGTAAGTGTGAGACGGTCTTAACCTACTACAAAAAAGTGGCAGCTACAGGTAAGTGTGAGACGGCCTTAACCTACTACAATATAGTGGCAGCTACAGGTAAGTGTGAGATGGCCTTAACCTACTACAAAAAAGTGGCAGCTACAGGTAAGTGTGAGATGGTCTTAACCTACTACAAAAAAGTGGCAGCTACAGGTAAGTGTGAGACGGTCTTAACCTACTACAAAAAAGTGGCAGCTACAGGTAAGTGTGAGACGGTCTTAACCTACTACAAAAAAGTGGCAGCTACAGGTAAGTGTGAGACAGTCTTAACCTACTACAAAAAAGTGGCAGCTACAGGTAAGTGTGAGACGGCCTTAACCTACTACAATATAGTGGCAGCTACAGGTAAGTGTGAGATGGTCTTAACCTACTACAATATAGTGGCAGCTACAGGTAAGTGTGAGACGGTCTTAACCTACTACAAAAAAGTGGCAGCTACAGGTAAGTGTGAGACGGTCTTAACCTACTACAATATAGTGGCAGCTTCAGGTAAGTGTGAGACGGTCTTAACCTACTACAAAAAAGTGGCAGCTACAGGTAAGTGTGAGACAGTCTTAACCAACAACAAAAAAATGGCAGCTACAGTAAGTTTGAGATGGTCTTAACCTACTACAAAAAAGTGGCAGCTACAGGTAAGTGTGAGACGGTCTTAACCTACTACAAAAAAGTGGCAGCTACAGGTAAGTGTGAGACGACCTTAACCTACTACAAAAAAGTGGCAGCTACAGGTAAGTGTGAGATGGTCTTAACCTACTACAATTAAGTGGCAGCTACAGGTAAGTGTGAGATGGTCTTAACCTACTACAAAAAAGTGGCAGCTACAGGTAAGTGTGAGACGGTCTTAACCTACTACAAAAAAGTGGCAGCTACAGGTAAGTGTGAGACGGCCTTAACCTACTACAATATAGTGGCAGCTACAGGTAAGTGTGAGATGGCCTTAACCTACTACAAAAAAGTGGCAGCTACAGGTAAGTGTGAGATGGTCTTAACCTACTACAAAAAAGTGGCAGCTACAGGTAAGTGTGAGACGGCCTTAACCTACTACAAAAAAGTGGCAGCTACAGGTAAGTGTGAGACGGTCTTAACCTACTACAAAAAAGTGGCAGCTACAGGTAAGTGTGAGACGGTCTTAACCTACTACAAAAAAGTGGCAGCTACAGGTAAGTGTGAGATGGTCTTAACCTACTACAATATAGTGGCAGCTACAGGTAAGTGTGAGATGGTCTTAACCTACTACAATATAGTGGCAGCTACAGGTAAGTGTGAGACGGTCTTAACCTACTACAAAAAAGTGGCAGCTACAGGTAAGTGTGAGACGGTCTTAACCTACTACAATATAGTGGCAGCTACAGGTAAGTGTGAGACGGTCTTAACCTACTACAAAAAAGTGGCAGCTACAGGTAAGTGTGAGACAGTCTTAACCAACAACAAAAAAATGGCAGCTACAGTAAGTTTGAGATGGTCTTAACTTACTACAAAAAAGTGGCAGCTACAGGTAAGTGTGAGACGGTCTTAACCTACTACAAAAAAGTGGCAGCTACAGGTAAGTGTGAGACAGTCTGAACCTACTACAAAAAAGTGGCAGCTACAGGTAAGTGTGAGACGGTCTTAACCTACTACAAAAAAGTGGCAGCTTCAGGTAAGTGTGAGACAGTCTGAACCTACTACAATATAGTGGCAGCTACAGGTAAGTGTGAGATGGTCTTAACCTACTACAAAAAAGTGGCAGCTACAGGTAAGTGTGAGATGGTCTTAACCTACTACAATATAGTGGCAGCTACAGGTAAGTGTGAGATGGTCTTAACCTACTACAATATAGTGGCAGCTACAGGTAAGTGTGAGACGGTCTTAACCTACTACAAAAAAGTGGCAGCTACAGGTAAGTGTGAGACGGTCTTAACCTACTACAATATAGTGGCAGCTTCAGGTAAGTGTGAGACGGTCTTAACCTACTACAAAAAAGTGGCAGCTACAGGTAAGTGTGAGACAGTCTTAACCAACAACAAAAAAATGGCAGCTACAGTAAGTTTGAGATGGTCTTAACCTACTACAAAAAAGTGGCAGCTACAGGTAAGTGTGAGACGGTCTTAACCTACTACAAAAAAGTGGCAGCTACAGGTAAGTGTGAGACAGTCTGAACCTACTACAAAAAAGTGGCAGCTACAGGTAAGTGTGAGACGGTCTTAACCTACTACAAAAAAGTGGCAGCTACAGGTAAGTGTGAGACAGTCTGAACCTACTACAATATAGTGGCAGCTACAGGTAATCATTTTACTCATAAAATAAAATTCCTTTTATTCCCTAACTTGATTCATAATGGAAACAACAAATGCTAAATTCTGTAGCAGTTGATTATTGTTTATGTTTATCACTCTTGTTAAAGTTATGGAATTGATAAGTTCTCCAATTCATTATTGTTGTTTATCAAATTTATCAAAACTCTCAAAATTTTCAAAATTTGCAAAGACACTTGCTAAAGGCTGTGTTTTTTCAAAATTTGAAAATGAATAACCATATGTATTTGATAATTTGATATGTTACAGTGGCGGACGTTGTACTGATATCTCTATTTGATTATTTAATGTGTTACAGTGGCTGATGCAGTAACCGTATCGGGTGGTCCAGTAATACAGAGAGTAAGACTACAAGATGAAGTAGAGAACACCAACTCTGGACAAAGTGCTCTAATGGATGACGACCTCCTACAATACTATCACTTTCTGGCCGACAAAGGGGATGTACAGGCTCAGGTAAAATTGTGGAATATTCAGGCTCACATAAATTATACATGGATGCATGCAGGCTCAAATATTCTACATTTGAATGTGCGGATCCTGGTAAATCACAGGCTGAAATGAAATTAAATGTTTGCAATAAAGATTGTATCAATGGTTTATATTATGACCATACAACTGATAAGGAATAAACATAGTCATTTTTAGTCGTAAAATAATATTTACGTATACAAATATGTAGATTCTAAGCGTAAATTGCGAACGGTGCTGTTTTGGGGCCTTGACCACGTCCACATATGCATGGCTTCTGCTACGTAGGTATATCTAATTAATTATAAATTCGCAAATTAAATGCTTACATTTGCAAGCAATTCATTTTTCAAGTAAATCAGCAAAATATATTTGCTTTTCCTATAGATTTTCTGCCTTATATTGCTTATGGCAGCTATGTTGGTACTCAAACTGATTTTTAGCTCACCTGGCCCAAAGGGCCGGTGAGCTTATATCATGGCGCGGCATCTATCATCCGTCGTCCGTCTGTCCGTTAACATTTCCTTTAAATCGCTACTAGTCATAGAGTTCTGCATGGATTTTAACCAAATTTGACCACAAACATCCTTGTATAAATTTTTTTTTACCTGCCCCTCCTGCCCCCCCCCCCCCCCCCCCCCCCCCCCAGGGGCAGGAGGGGCAGGCCCCAAAAGGGCAAAAGGGGAATAGAGGTAAATCCTTTAAATCGCTAACTGTCCTAGAGTTCTCCATGGATTGTAATTAAATTTGGCCACAAACATCCTTGGGAAAAGGGAAACAGAACTTGCATAAATTTTGGCTTTGACCCCCTTGGGGCAGGAGGGGCGGGGCCCGTTACGGTAAATATAAGGTAAATATTCAAATTCCTTCAGAAAAGAAACAATGAACCTGTATACAGAACATTCCTTGGCATTACAAACCAGGTGAGTGATACAGGCTCTCTGGGCCTCTTGTAACCGATTTCTACTTGGATGGTTCAAACTCATGATTTTTCCTGGAGTTTAATTTTGGATAATTTGAACTGGTCAATCAATATGTATTTAATTTTCTCTGTTTGTAGGTTTCATATTTGTCTATTTGTAGGTTTTATATTTCTCTGTTTGTAGGTTTTATATTTCTCTGTAGGTTTTATATTTCTCTGTTTGTAGGTTTTATATTTCTCTGTTTCAAGGTTTCATATTCCCCTGTTTCTAGGTTATATATTCCTCTGTTTCTAGGTTATATATTCTCTGTTTGTAGGTTTTATATTTCTCTGTTTGTAGGTTTTATATTTCTCTGTTTGTAGGTTTTATATTTCTCTGTTTCTAGGTTTTATTAGCTCACCTGGCCCGAAGAACCAGTGAGCTTATGTCATGGCGCGGCGTCCGTCGTCTGTCCGTCGTCCGTTGTCCGTCCATCAACATTTCCTTTAAATCGCTACTAGTCATAGAGTTCTGCATGGATTGTAACCAAATTTAGTCACAAACATCCTTGAGGGAAGGGGAACAGAACTTGTATAAATTTTGGCTCTGACCCCCCGGGGGCAGGAGGGGCGGGGTCCAATAGGGAAAATAAAGGTAAATCCTATAAAACGCTACTTGTCCTAGAGTTCTGCATGGATTGTAACCAAATTTGGCCACAAACATCCTTGAGGGAAGGGGAACAGAACTTGTATAAATTTTGGCTCTGACTCCCCGGGGGCAGGAGGGGCGGGGCCCAATAGGGGAAATAGAGGTAAATCCTATAAATCGCTACTTGTCCTAGAGTTCTGCATGGATTGTAACCAAATTTGGCCACAAACATCCTTGGGGGAAGGAAAACAGAACTTGTATAAATTTTGGCTCTGACCCCCCAGGGGTAGGAAGGGCGGGGCCCAATAGGGAAATAAGAGGTAAATATTCAAATTCCTTCCGAAAAGAAACAATGAACCTCTATTCAGAACATGACTTGACATTACAAACCAGGTGAGCGATACAGGCCCTCTGGGCCTCTTGTATTTCTCTGTTGGTAGGTTTTATATTTCTCTGTTTGTAGGTTTTATATTTCTCTGTTTGTAGGTTTTATATTTCTCTGTTTGTAGGTTTTATATTTCTCTGTTTGTAGGTTTTATATTTCTCTGTTTCTAGGTTTGATATTTCTCTGTTTCTAGGTTTGATATTTCTCTGTTTGTAGTTTCTAGGTTTTATATTTCTCTGTTTGTAGGTTTTATATTTCTCTGTTTCTAGGTTTTATATTTCTCTGTTTCTAGGTTTGATATTTCTCTGTTTCTACGTTTGATATTTCTCTGTTTGTAGGTTTTATTTTTCTCTGTTTCTAGGTTTCATATTTCTTTGTTTCTAGGTTTCATATTTCTCTGTTTCTAGGTTTTATATTTCTCTGTTTCTAGGTTTGATATTTCTCTGTTTCTACGTTTGATATTTCTCTGTTTGTAGGTTTTATTTTTCTCTGTTTCTAGGTTTTATATTTCTCTGTTTCTAGGTTTGATATTTCTCTGTTTCTACGTTTGATATTTCTCTGTTTGTAGGTTTTATTTTTCTCTGTTTCTAGGTTTCATATTTCTTTGTTTCTAGGTTTCATATTTCTCTGTTTGTAGGTTTTATATTTCTCTGTTTGTAGGTATTATATTTCTCTGTTTCTAGGTTTTATATTGCTCTGTTTCTAGGTTTCATATTTCTCTGTTTCTAGGTTTCATATTTCTCTGTTTCTACGTTTGATATTTCTCTGTTTGTAGGTTTTATTTTTCTCTGTTTCTACGTTTGATATTTCTCTGTTTCTAGGTTTCATATTTCTTTGTTTCTAGGTTTCATATTTCTCTGTTTGTAGGTTTTATATTTCTCTGTTTCTAGGTTTTATATTTCTCCGATTCTAGGTTATATATTTCTCTGTTTCTAGGTTTCATATTTCTCTATTTCTAGGTATTGTGTTTCTAGGTTTTATATTTTTCTGTTTCAAGGTTTTATATTTCTCTGTTTCTACGTTTGATATTTCTCTGTTTGTAGGTTTTATTTTTCTCTGTTTCTAGGTTTTATATTTCTCTGTTTCTAGGTTTTATATTTCTCTGTTTGTAGGTATTATATTTCTCTGTTTGTAGGTTTTATATTTCTCTGTTTCTACGTTTGATATTTCTCTGTTTCTAGGTTTCATATTTCTCTGTTTCTAGGTTTCATATTTCTCTGTTTCTAGGTTATATATTTCTCTGTTTGTAGGTATTATATTTCTCTGTTTGTAGGTTTTATATTTCTCTGTTTGTAGGTTTTATATTTCTCTGTTTGTAGGTATTATATTTCTCTGTTTGTAGGTTTTATATTTCTCTGTTTGTAGGTTTTATATTTCTCTGTTTGTAGGTTTTATATTTCTCTGTTTGTAGGTTTTATATTTCTCTGTTTGTAGGTTTTATATTTCTCTGTTTGTAGGTTTTATATTTCTCTGTTTGTAGGTTTTATATTTCTCTGTTTGTAGGTTTTATATTTCTCTGTTTCTAGGTTTTATATTTCTCCGTTTCTAGGTTTTATATTTCTCCCTTTCTAGGTTTTATATTTCTCTGTAGGTTTTATATTTCTCCGTTTCTAGGTTTTATATTTCTCCGATTCTAGGTTATATATTTCTCTGTTTCTAGGTTTCATATTTCTCTATTTCTAGGTATTGTGTCTCTAGGTTTTATATTTCTCTGTTTCTACGTTTGATATTTCTCTGTTTGTAGGTTTTATTTTTCTCTGTTTGTAGGTTTCATATTCCTTTGTTTCTAGGTTTCATATTTCTCTGTTTCTAGGTTATATATTTCTCTGTTTCTACGTTTGATATTTCTCTGTTTGTAGGTTTTATTTTTCTCTGTTTGTAGGTTTCATATTCCTTTGTTTCTAGGTTTCATATTTCTCTGTTTCTAGGTTATATATTTCTCTGTTTTTAGGTTGTCCTGGGACAGTTGTACTACCAAGGAGGTCGTGGTGTTGGAATTAACCACGAGGTGAGTGTTACATCTCACTTCTCCTAGCTGTGTCTGGTCATAATAGGAAACATCGCTGATACAGAATGTTCAATATCATAAGTAGATGTATCTTCTTCCTTTAAGAAATTTTGGTTACTTTGATAAACCTAGTATCTTTATACACAGATTTGTGTAAATGGTCTGAGAGCTTCACCATGAACAAATTCAAGTGCTGTTAAAAATTGGTTACCCGGACACCAGGGGTTTTAGTTATTGTCTCACAGTACAGGTTTGAGGATTATAATACATGTAATTGTGAAATTCATGTTAATGTGAACTTTTACTTTTTGTTACAGAGAGCCCTCCACTACTTCCTTATGGCGGGAGAGTCCGCTAACGCCAATGCTTATGCTTTCTTAGGAAAGGTCAGTTATGTTTGAGTCCTTTACCCATTGTCAAATAGGTACAATAGTTAACATTTGCAAAAGGTAAATGAGAGTTGCATGCTATAAATAATGATAAATAAATAATGAATATTTTATTAATGTGTCACACATTAAAAAAATATGTTCTGGGTCATGACCAGTTACCATGATTTTTTCGAGGTTTTTTAAGGATTTTGTCAAAACTACTGCACAGAAGGCGTTGAAAATCTACATGAATAATATTTAGTCCAAGATACTTCAGTAAAAATAGTCATTGTTTAATTTTGATAATATGTTCTTTGACCAGGCACCATTTATTTACACCAATAATTGGTACGATTGACAATACCTACAGGACTAGTTACTGTGATTTCAAAATAGAAAGGAAATGCGGTTTTAAAAACCTGATAATTGCACCAAAATTTAGAATGTATTTCAATAAAGCAACCAACATATTTTTGATATCTTTTAGTGGAATAATATAATCGTAATGCATTGTTATTTTGGGATCCAGTGACGGATCAAAAAGGACTGTCTAAAGGTGGGTTGGATAGGTGACAGGGGAAGCACTAAAAGCAGGATTCAGCTCTTAGCAGGAGTGAAGTAGACAAACAAAGTTGTTGATGACCTGAAACTTACTGAAATTTAATAAATACATAATAAAATTATTTTGTTTGAAAAAAAAAGTTAACACAAGATGTTTGCACCAGGTAAAAACTACCTTCTACTTTACGATCCTGTCCATCCATGCCTGATCTGTAACTTGCCGTATACCCATGATTTTGCATACATTGACATACCTTGATGCAGATTATTTTTGAAAACGATTGACAAACAAAATAAACGGTGATTTCATGGAATTTCGGATTAATATGCAAGTAAGTCAAGAGTTCAAGCTATCCCCCGCTGTGATTGAATGTTACAAACGTTGATTTCAAATTAAAACGAAGGTTTGTTATCGATATCGGTTGCAAATGAACCAAAAGAATTGTGCTGGAGATAGAGCGTGCGCAGAAATCACGGTAACTGGTACATCACGGTAACTGGTACATCACGGTAACTGGTACAGCACGGTAACTGGTACATCACGGTAACTGGACGGTAACTGGTACATCACGGTAACTGGTACATCACGGTAACTGGTACATCACGGTAGCTGGTACATCACGGTAACTGGTACATCACTTACATCACGGTAACTGGTACATCACGGTAACTGGTACATCACGGTAACTGGTCGCGACCCAGTACATAATAGTATTAATTAAACAATGCATGATTTATTATGAATGCATGATTTAAAATGTCCAGCCAGTATTTGGCATACAAGACACAATATATTATTACATAAAAAACCTTAATAATCCGGGTTAAAAGAACTACGTTTTCTCATAAATAAAAATTTTGTTCTAGCTAAAATACGTTGAAGAGATTCCTCTTTCATTAATGCTATAGATGACTTGTAAGTTATGGTAACTACAAAGCTATTGATGTTTTGTAATTGAATTTGTCCAGTAAAATAAACATTAATTTCATTCTAGATAGCTTTTCCTTGTTGTGGCGAGTTGAATTTGTAGGAACTCGGTGTTGAATGAAATGTGAAGAGAGATAGCTCTGGTATTTAAGTCATTATTTATGTATTCAGATGTACTCAGAGGGAAGTCCAGCTATCAAACAGAATAACCAAACAGCGTTACAGTTCTTCAGACAGGCAGCAGAGAAGGTAGGAAACTTAGTAAACATGAAAGTTTATAATCATAGTATGGGAGAAAAAATTGATTCTGAATGATTTTGTAAACAAAGTTAGGAATCTTTAATCTTTTGCTAGATTGGAAAAACAAAGTTTTGAGTCTATTTTGGTCATCTGATCTGAAGAGTGACCTATTGACTTTGTGCACTGTCTGTTGACGTGTGCCATATGCTTTGCACCATCCGCCATGTGTAAACTTTTCCTTTAAATCGCTACTAGTCAAAAAGTTCTCAACAGATTTTAACCAAATTTGGCTAGAAACATCCTTAGGGGAGGGGAGACAGATTTTGTAATGAATAGTGACTCTTGACCTCCCTGGGGCCTGAGGGGCAGGGTTGCAATAGGGGAAATAGAGAAAAATTCCTTCAAAACGCTACCAGTTATAAAGTTCTTATTAGATATTGACCAAATTTGGTCAGAAACATCTTCAGGGGAATGGGAATAGATTTTGTATAAATGAAGGCTCTGACCTCTCTGGGGCAGGATGGGTGGGGCCAAATAGGGGAAATTTTGTCATTAAGTTCTCAATGGATTTTGACTAAATTTGGTCAGAAATATCTTTAGGCGAATGTAAACAGATTTTATATAAATGATGGCTTTGATCCCCCTGGGGCAGAAGGGGTGGGGCCCAATAGGGGAAATAGAGGAAAATTCCTTCCAAATGCTACTTGTCATTAATTTTCAAACAAATTTCAACCAGATTTGGTCTAAAATATCTTTATGGAAAGTGGAACAGATTTTGTATACTCTGACCCTCCGGGGCAGGAGGGGCGGGCCCAATAGGGGATATAGAGGAACATTCCTTCGAAAAGCTACTAGTCATAAAGTTCTTATTGGATTTTGACCAAATTTGGTCAGAAACATCTTTGGGGGAATGTAAACAAATTTTGTATAAATCATGGCTCTGACCCCCCTGGGGCAGGAGGGGCAGGGCCCAAATAGTAGCTAGTAGTCATAAATGCATCAATAAAGTTTGGCCACATTTTATCAAACAACCTTTTGGTAACGGGTAAAGATTTTGTATAGTGACTCAGCCCAACACTGTTGTTTTGGTTTCTATTTCACCAAATATTGGATTTCCCTTCCCTCCTGTTATAATTTCTTGAAATGATTTTCAGAAGACCGTTAAGGCCCATGGGCCTCTTGTTAGCTTTTTAGGCCACCCCACCTCCATTACCTGTATTTAAGTACATGATTTGATATGCTGTTTTCATTAACAACTAATATTGATATCTGATATAGGATTATAGGTGTTGTTTTTAGTGCGAGTGTACTCGTACTATTATTTTCCTTGTCGGGTGTAGAGTCTGTGTATATCCGCTATGCGCAGATGCCAACTGCATTGCGTTTAATAGATTTCGCCATGATTTAGTGAAACCAAACTTTCAAAAACATGTATTAAGATATACTTGTCAGCGATAATCTACTATACATTAACAACAGTGATATTTCATAGTGCAAAACGCATTTGTTTTGTGTAAATTTCAAGCAGCATATCATACAAACTCTTGCATCGCTCACGATATTCTAAGCATCTGATCAACTTTGGAAACTTCCGGAACAATACATTGCAATTCAGGTTTAAATAGTCAATAAAAGAAAGTGACAAAACGGATAACTTTTAGTACCGGCCACATATTTAATTTATTTCCGCTATGCGCAGATGCCAACTGCATTGCACTATCGCTTACTAAACCCTGTGACCATGATAGACTGCATTTGCTGCAGTTCTAATTAATATTTAGAAATTACACAACTTTGCGTGAGAGAAACAGAATAAAAAAAACACATTATGAAATATCAGTCTGAGTGTCTGAGCTCTAGATCTAATGTACCCCAGAAAGGCGTTCAAGCATGACACAGGTAGTCACCACATGCACAGATACTGGACAGTGTTCTAGCAGACAACTATTTTGAACAAAGAAACAAGTTTATCGTATCAATATGATAATAAACACACTTTTATATCATAAAGAACTTCAAAGTAATTTCACATTTAAAGTTCTGATTAAGTAAAGGAAAGTATTTATTACAATGCACCAAGGGCGTAAACCATCTTCTTGCAATAGTCCCAAGGATAATGAGTGAAAGTGCTACATACACCTGTTGCAGAGGATGATTTCATAACGGAAAATAAGGTTAGGAAGTATTTAGCGAGCACTAAATGTCTAACAGACATATTTCTAGTTGAAATATGCAATCATTATAAGAGCACAAATGCAGAATTTCGAGAATTTTAAGATTTCCTTTGGGTCAAAATGTATTGTTCCAAAATGTTGGTGTTGAAATGCTGTTGTCCTGTTAAGATGTAGTGAGATGAATTTTGTGTTTCCAGGGTAACCCAGTAGGACAGACCGGACTTGGGGTGATGTACATGTATGGTAAAGGTGTAGAACAGGTAATTTTATTGTCAATTTATTATAAACCTTGATACTGTAAATATTTCTTAAAGTAGCAATAATTAGTCCCAGAGGGAACAAGAGTGTAAGTGTATCTGTCTGTCCAGTTGTTAGTTTCCAAACAATAACTAAGAATGGATTGATAGCTAAAATATTATATAGATTCATACATATAGGATCTTACATGAGTGTTCATTTCATAAAATCTCATATGAAATGAACACAAAAATAAGATACCTTTTATCACATTACTAAAAATACCTACATAACAAAGAATTTCACGTCAAAATGTATTCCGAAAATCCAGCAAGGGCCGCTATTTTGTCCCGATGACATCGTTATTCTGACATCAGGTCATTTTTCCTGATGTCATTTTCTGTGTGATGTCACAATGAATTCCAGCCAGTAAAAATCGCTCCAGGTCATATTACACTAGTGACTTATGCAAAAATATTACAAGGACGAAATCACTGAATATCAGGCGGATTATGTAATAAAATGATATGTTAGGAGGTAACATAGCCTTGGAATTCATTTTGGGTCAAAATGTTTATTACAGACATCACTGTTACGAGAAAATATGTTAAAATCAATGTGATAGCTTGTATGGATTGGCACAGCATTTTTTTCAGAAGTTTTGTAGGATTACCCACACAAACTATGTTTTTAGCCCACCATCATCAGATGGTGGGCTATTCAAATCGCTTTTTGTCCGTGGTCCTTCCGTCCGTCCTTCCGTCCGTCCTTCCGTCCGTCCTTCCGTCCGTCCTTCCGTCTGTCCGTCCGTCCGTCCTTCCGTCTGTCCGTCCGTCCGTCCTCCGTCCGTCCGTCCGTCCGTCCGTTAACAATTCTTGTTATCGCTATTTCTCAGAAAGTACTGAAGGGATCTGTCTCGTATTTCATATGTAGGTTTCCCTAGGGCCCTACTTGTGCATATTGAATTTTGGGACCAATCGGTCAACAAGATGGCCGCCAGGCAGCCATCTTGGATTTTGATACTTAAAGTTTGTTATCGCTATTTCTCAGAAAGTACTGAAGGGATCTGTCTCAAATTTCATATGTAGGTTCCCCTAGGGCCCTAGTTGTGCATATTGCATTTTGGGACCAATCGGTCAACAAGATGGCCGCCAGGCAGCCATCTTGGATTTTGATAGTTAAAGTTTGTTATCGCTATTTCTCAGAAAGTACTGACGGGATCTGTCTCAAATTTCATATATAGGTTCCCCTAGGGTCCTAGTTGTGCATGTTGCGTTTTGGGACCGATCGGTCAACAAGATGGCCGCCAGGCAGCCATCTTGGATTTTGATAGTTAAAGTTTGTTGTCGCTATTTCTCAGAAAGTACTGAAGGGATCTGTCTCAAATTTTATATATAGGTTCCCCTATGGTCCTAGTTGTGCATGTTGCGTTTTGGGACCGATCGGTCAACAGGATGGCCGCCAGGCAGCCATCTTTGATTTTGATAGTTAAAGTTTGTTGTCGCTATTTCTCAGAAAGTACTGAAGGGATCTGTCTCAAATTTCATATGTAGGTGCCCCTAGGGCTCTAGTTGTACATAATGCGTTTTTGGATCGATCGGTCAACAGGATGGCCGCCAGGCAGCCATCTTGGATTTTGATAGTTAAAGATTGTTATCGCTATATCTCACAAAGTACTGAAGGGATCTTTCTCAAATTTCATATGTAGGTGCCCCTAGGGCCCTAGTTGTACATAATTCGTTTTTGTAAAACTTAGTTTTGTAGGCCCTTACCCACACAAAAACGCTATGTTTTGTAGGGCTTACCCCTCACAAAACTTGTTTTGTAGGCTTACCCACACAAACTATGTTTTGTAGGTTACCCCACACAAACTATGTTTTGTAGGCTTACCCATTTTACCCACACAAGCTATAAGGCTTACCCACACAAACTGTAGGCTTACCCACACAAACTGTTTTGTAGGCTTACCCACACAGTTATGTTTTGTAGGCTTACCCACACAAACTATGTTTTGTAGGCTTACCCACACAAGCTATTTTTGTAGGCTTACCCACACAAACTATGTTTTTTTAGGCTTACCAACACAAACTGTTTCGTAGGCTTATCCACACAAATTGTTTTGTAGGCTTACCCACACAAACTATGTTTTGAAGGCTTACCCACACAAACTATGTTTTGTAGGCTTACCCACTCAAACTGTGTTTTGTAGACTTACCCACAAAAACTGTGTTTTGTAGGATCTCCCTTACAAACTATATTTTGTAGGATTACCCAAATAAACTACGTTTTGTAGGCTTACCCACACAAACTTTTTTGTAGGCTTACCCACACAAACTATGTTTTGTAGGCTTACCCACACAAACTGTTTTGTAGGATTACCCAAATAAACTACGTTTTGTAGGCTTACCCACACAAACTACGTTTTGTAGGCTTACCCACACAAGCTATGTTTTGTAGGCTTACCCACACAAACTGTTTTGTAGGATTACCCACACAAGCTATGTTTTGTAGGCTTACCCACACAAACTGTTTTGTAGGCTTACCCACACAAACTGTTTTGTAGGCTTACCCACACAAACTATGTTTTGTAGGCTTACCCACACAAACTATGTTTTGTAGGCTTACCCACACAAACTATGTTTTGTAGGCTTACCCACACAAACTATGTTTTGTAGGCTTACCCACAAAAACTGTTTTGTAGGCTTACCCACACAAACTGTTTTGTAGGCTTACCCACACAAACTATGTTTTGTAGGCTTACCCACACAAACTATGTTTTGTTGGCTTACCCACACAAACTATGTTTTGTAAGCTTACCCACACAAGCTGTTTTGTAGGCTTACCCACACAAACTATGTTTTATAGGCTTACCCACACAAACTATGTTTTGTAGGCTTACCCACACAAACTATGTTTTGTAGGCTTACCCACACAAAACTATGTTTTGTAGGCTTACCCACACAAACTATGTTTTGTAGGCTTACCCACACAAGCTATGTTTTGTAGGCTTACCCACACAAACTATGTTTTAGGCTTACCCACACAACATGTTTTGTAGGCTTACCCACACAAAACTGTTTTTGTAGGCTTACCCACACAAACTATGTTTTGTAGGCTTACCCACACAAACTATGTTTTGTAGGCTTACCCACACAAACTGTTTTTTGTAGGCTTACCCACACAAACTGTTTTGTAGGCTTACCCACACAAACTATGTTTTGTAGGCTTACCCACACAAACTATGTTTTGTAGGCTTACCCACACAAACAAGGCTTACCCACACAACTGTTTTGTAGGCTTACCCACAAAAAACTGTTTTGTAGGCTTACCCACACAAACTATGTTTTGTAGGCTTACCCACACAAACTATGTTTTGTAGGCTTACCCACACAAACTATGTTTTGTAGGCTTACCCACACAAACTATGTTTTGTAGGCTTACCCACACAAACTATGTTTTGTAGGCTTACCCACACAAACTGTTTTGTAGGCTTACCCACACAAACTATGTTTTGTAGGCTTACCCACACAAACTATGTTTTGTAGGCTTACCCACACAAACTGTTTTGTAGGCTTACCCACACAACTTGTTTTGTAGGCTTACCCACACAAACTGTTTTGTAGGCTTACCCACACAAACTGTTTTGTAGGCTTACCCACACAAACTATGTTTTGTAGCTTACCCACACAACTATTTTTGTAGGCTTACCCACACAAACTGTTTTGTAGGCTTACCCACACAAACTGTTTTGTAGGCTTACCCACACAAACTATGTTTTGTAGGCTTACCCACACAACTAACCACTATGTTTTGTAGGCTTACCCACACAAACTATGTTTTGTAGGCTTACCCACACAAACTGTTTTGTAGGCTTACCCACACAAACTATGTTTTGTAGGCTTACCCACACAAACTATGTTTTGTAGGCTTACCCACACAAACTATGTTTTGTAGGCTTACCCACACAAACTATGTTTTGAAGCCCACACAAGCTGTTTTGTAGGCTTACCCACACAAACTATGTTTTATAGGCTTACCCACACAAACTATGTTTTGTAGGCTTACCCACACAAACTATGTTTTGTAGGCTTACCCACACAAACTGTTTTGTAGGCTTACCCACACAAACTGTTTTGTAGGCTTACCCACACAAACTATGTTTTGTAGGCTTACCCACACAAACTATGTTTTGTAGGCTTACCCACACAAACTGTTTTGTAGGCTTACCCACACAAACTGTTTTGTAGGCTTACCCACACAAACTGTTTTGTAGGATTACCCACACAAACTATGTTTTGTAGGCTTACCCACACAAACTATGTTTTGTAGGCTTACCCACACAAGCTATGTTTTGTAGGCTTACCCACACAAACTATGTTTTGTAGGCTTACCCACACAAGCTGTTTTTTGTAGGCTTACCCACACAAACTATGTTTTGTAGGCTTACCCACACAAACTGTTTTGTAGGCTTACCCACACAAACTATGTTTTGTAGGCTTACCCACACAAATGTTTTGTAGGCTTACCCACACAAACTATGTTTTGTAGGCTTACCCACACAAACTGTTTTGTAGGCTTACCCACACAAACTATGTTTTGTAGGCTTACCCACACAAAACTGTGTTTTGTAGGCTTACCCACACAAACTATGTTTTGTAGGCTTACCCACACAAACTAGTTTTGTAGGCTTACCCACACAAACTATGTTTTGTAGGCTTACCCACACAAAACTATGTTTTGTAGGCTTACCCACACAAACTTGTTTTGTAGGCTTACCCACACAAACTGTTTTGTAGGCTTACCACACAAACTGTTTTGTAGGCTTACCCACACAAACTACATTTTTGTAGGCTTACCCACACAAACTATGTTTTGTAGGCTTACCCACACAAACTATGTTTTGTAGGCTTACCCACACAAACTGTTTTGTAGGTTACCCACACAAACTATGTTTTGTAGGCTTACCCACACAAACTTGTTTTGTAGGCTTACCCACACAAACTATGTTTTGTAGGCTTACCCACACAAACTATGTTTTGTAGGCTTACCCACACAAACTATGTTTTGTAGGCTTACCCACACAAACTGTTTTGTAGGCTTACCCACACAAACTATGTTTTGTAGGCTTACCCACACAAACTGTTTTGTAGACTTACCCACACAAACTGTTTTGTAGGCTTACCCACACAAACTATGTTTTGTAGGCTTACCCACACAAACTATGTTTTGTAGGCTTACCCACACAAACTATGTTTTGTAGGCTTACCCACACACAAACTATGTTTTGTAGGCTTACCACACAAACTAGTTTTGTAGGCTTACCAACACAAACTGTTTTGTAGGATTACCACACAAACTATGTTTTGTAGGCTTACCCACACAAACTATGTTTTGTAGGCTTACCCACACAAACTGTTTTGTAGACTTACCCACACAAACTGTTTTGTAGGCTCACCCACACAAACTGTTTTGTAGGATTACCCACACAAGCTATGTTTTGTAGGCTTACCCACACAAGCTATGTTTTGTAGGCTTACCCACACAAGCTATGTTTTGTAGGCTTACCCACACAAACTATGTTTTGTAGGCTTACCAACACAAGCTGTTTTGTAGGCTTACCCACACAAACTATGTTTTGTAGGCTTACCTACACAAACTATGTTTTGTAGGATTACCCACAAAAACTGTGTTTTGTAGACTTACCCACAAAAATTGTGTTTTGTGGGATTACCCTTACAAACTATATTTTGTAGGATTACCCTTACAGACTTTATTTATTTTGTAGGATTACCTTAAAGCCTTCCAGTACTTCACACAAGCTGCTGAGCAGGGCTGGATGGAGTCTCAACTTCAACTTGGACTCATGTACTTCAGTAAGTATCCTCCTCTCTACAAGGGGCTAAAAGGGGTAAATAGTGTTAGACCTGGAACCCATACCTTGTCCCCAGTCCGTCCTCTTTGGTGTATAGAGGTGGGAGATTTGTGTCACATTTTTGTAATTGATTATTCTACAACCGTTTCAACACAATTAAATGACATTAAAAATTGTAATAGACTGGATTCTGTTTTAACTTTACATCCATGTGAAATTGTTATTTGTGTAAACTTGATGGTCAAGATGAATACCTGGTGTGTTCATCTTACCAAAGCTAGTATAATGTAGCCCATTCTACTCTAACTAGTATGATATAAACTTTACCTCTTGTGAATGTTGGACAAGAAGGTAATAACAGTGCAATACAATAGTTCCATCATATTCTAGTTGACCTTCTGAACTGTTCCTTAAAGTCACGGATGTAGGACTAAATTGTAAATTTTGTAGGTGGCAAAGGAGTAAGGAGGGACTATAAGCTGGCTGTGAAATACTTCAACCTTGCCTCACAAGGTGGCCATGTTTTGGCCTTCTTTAACCTGGCGCAGATGCATGCTACTGGTACAGGAGTTCTGAGAAACTGTCATACTGCAGTGGAGGTCAGCTTACATTCTGTTACATTGTATTTACTTCCTGTGTTCATTTCTGGTCTGAATCTCAAGTATCAAATAATTTTGACTTTATGAAAATCATTTTCTCCAATACTAAGTGAAAATATAGTGTAGGTGTGTCAGAAATGTCAATAGATTCTTTTGCATTACAGCTGTTTAAGAATGTAGCAGAGCGTGGTCGTTGGGCGGAGATGTTGTCTGAGGCCCATGGTCTGTACAAGGAGGGAAATCTCTTCCAGTCCCTTGTCAAGTACACCTTTCTAGCTGAGCTTGGATATGAGGTGGCCCAGTCGAATGTAGCCTTCATACTCGACCAAGGTATAACCAATCATTTATTATACAGCGTAACATTTTAGGGGTAACCTGTTCTAAGTGATTAATGAAAGTTGATGCTCATGTTAATCCTCACTATTCATGTGTCTATAGGTGATGTAGGGGATTTCCAGGAATCCGAGATCTATGAGCGTGCATTATTACAGTGGGCACGTGCAGCTGCTCAGGGGTCTACAGCAGCCCGCGTGAAGATGGGAGACTACCATTACTATGGTCAGGGGACAAAGATAGACTATGAAACGGCTGCGTCTCACTACAGAGTAGCATCAGAACAGCAGCATAACGCTCAGGCCATGTTCAACCTCGGCTACATGCATGAAAAGGGATTAGGACTTAAACAGGTAAAACTTAAACTGCCTCACCAATGAGAAATATTATATGTGAAGGCAAGAGAGTCAACAAGCAGGGATAAATGATGAATGGAGATATTGTAGATATAGTCAGTCAGTCAAGGCTTGTTGCATTATAGATTTTAAGTGTTAAAGGGGAGTAATTAGAGTTATTTAAGCTGAAGAAATTGAAGAAAGAGGAAGTAATCCATAGTTTAAAATTGCATAGAAGCTGGTATTTCTTTCTTAGTGGTGATTTAAGTAAAACTTAGCTACCCAGACTTGTACATTACACAGATATGAATGTTTGTGATTGCAGGATGTGCACCTTGCCAAGCGTTTCTATGATATGGCTGCAGAAACTAGTATGGATGCCCAGGTGCCAGTCATGCTCGCCCTTGCCAAGCTTGGCGTCTTTTATGGTGTTGATGTCTTCAATAAAGAGGTAAATAATCATTTACATGATTTTTTTGTTTGTTAATGCATGAACAAATAATTTTAAATCAAAGTGTGTGATTAAATCTGCCTAAGCAACTATTTGAATGTAACAATCGCTTGCTTAACAAGAACCCTTCAATAAATAAAGAACATATGGTTATAAAGACTAATAGAATCTTACATGTGTCTATCAAGTGGACAGGGATATCTCAACCCGAGTGAAAGATTTTGGCCGGTCAACCCCAGGCTTGCCGAGGGCTGGCAGCCAAAATCATTCAAGAGGGTCAAGGCTCAATAGTGGAAACAGAGGTAAATCCTTTAAATCGCTACTAGTCCTAGAGTTCTGATTGGATTGTAACCAAATTTGGCCAGAAACATCCTTGGGGGAAGGGGAAGAGAGTTTGTATAAATTTTGGCTCTAACCCCCGGGGGCAGGAGGGGTGGGGCCCAATAGTGTAAATAGAGGTAAATCCTGTAATAGAGTCTAACCAAATTTGGCTAGAAACATCCATCATTACTTCTACAATGTTGAAGATATGGAGATAAAGCTTGATACCTTAATCATGTGAAGGTCACAGGTCAAATGAATATTTATTTTACAATAATTTCTTGTTTTGGCCATTACTTAAGCATTGATGTCACTATTTTTAACTTCATCGGGGTATGAAATAAATTTTGTTTGCAAGCTGAATCTGCATAGCGGATTCTCACAAAAGTTTGCATACAAATTCAAAAACTGATAATTAATTTTTGAGACTACTTGATAACATAAAATATGTTTATATGTATGATATTATTGATTTTCCAATGGCTTATTAGCTCGCCTATTTGAAGAATAGGGGGAGCTAATGTTGTCATCTGGGCGTCGGCGTCAGCGTTGGCGTCCCATTTCACGTTAAAGTTTTTGAGCAAGTTTCTGTTTCGTCAATTGTTTAAGCTTAAGTCATCATAAATGTTTATGATTTTATTTTCCTAATGTGTATGGATGCTGAACGTGATAATACAACCAATTTGGGGCCCTTTAGGGGTTTTTTGAGTCTGTTAATTTGTCATATTTCCATGTTGTCTGTGTTTACCATAAAAAAGACATTTCAACTTCTGTTGGAGGCAAAATAATATAGATTGAGGGCACTGCTTGATATTTTTAAATAGTAAATACTTTAACATCAACTTCTTCTGAATAGGCGAGCTTTGCTGTTCTCCAACAGCTCTTGTTTTTTCTAAATCGTACGTTATATTAGGATAACATTGGGTTTTCGAGCCATTCTCAGATTTTTTCTTCATAGTAGTATGAAGAACAAGAATCTGTCATTCAGAAAGTCGAATGTGGTATGAAAACAAATAAAAATTAAATATCTCTGTTTGTTCACAAAAAAACTCCTAGACTTTGATTCCACATGTACTGTATTTCAGATGGAGGATTACCAGCAGCTGTTTTTGAAGCTTGACCCACGATTCTTACTAGGGCCAGACTGGGATATTTATGTGATGACATTCCTGGCACTTCTTCTGGGCTTCATTGTGCTTCTCCGGAGGATACGGTAGTCTCAGGCTCCGAGTACATGGAAGTGTTGGTGCTACTACCTAAACCTGATCATTGGCAGAATCCATGCAGCCAGGGATATAAAAGCATTGGCAATATTAGAGGACTATATTTTCTTTGGTGGAGTTGTTTGTGTCTGAATTTCGAATCTACACCAATCCTTTGTTTCAGGTGAAAACATAACTTGTCAGAATGTAAAGGTGATAACTCATTTTCTTGTGGAAATCCATTTCCTGTGTATTCAATATATCGTATAATAACAAACTGAGGTACAAGGGAATTGCAGTATTTCTTTTGTCTTTTCAAATTTGTTTTAGATATTCAGGAATACAAGATCTTCATTATAATGATAAGAAGAGTCACCATACACTGGTAGTTGTCTATGACAGAGTGATATATTTATGTGTTACCTATATATTTATACCAGGATTGGTGGATATTTTCAAACACCTGAATGTGGCTTCAGCAACTGTTCACTTTTCTCTTTACTACATGCTCTTATTTTACTGTCTTGTTTTAACTTCCTTGTTTTAGTTTAACCTCTTTATTCTTTTGTTTTCATTGTACTTGTATGTATTTACATATACAGTGTTTTAGTTTTACCTGTTCCACCAGTACTTGTTGTACTTTTGTACAATACTTGCCTGTGTCACTACCATCAGATGAACAAGAGGAAAACCTGGTGAGTGTGGGGTGGTGATCGTCACAGACAGTGTGAGCTGTAGGATAACAATATGCTAACATAATCTGTAATGTGACAGTTCAGAAAATGGCCTGGACTTAAATAGCCAATACCCCTCTAGAATGATATTGAATGGTAGAGGCCAATGAAAGATACACTTAAGCGTTGAGCTGGATTCAGTTGGCAATTACGGGAGTATGATTGATTCATGACTGAATTCAGTTCAATGTTTATATTTACAGTTGATAACAATTTTGTAATAAAATATCAAATTCATTATCATCAAGGATGGAACCGTCATTTCAACTGCCATCTTTTGTGATTGTAATGTCACAATGATTATGACATCAATATGAGCGGATGGTAGTTCATGGACTGATGAATGCCAACTGCATTTGGTTTGCAGTGAAAATGTAAATATAGTTAATTGAAACAACATTTATCTTTGTCTTTCTCTTGTGTCAATATGTATTGTGGGATTATATTAAAAAGGGATTGTGAATTGTGATGTATTGAGAATTTGTGATGTGAATTTTATATGGAGGAATGTTTTTATATCTTTGTCAAAGCAAATCTATGGTATATATGCAAACCTATATTGATGTTTATTTATTGTGTAGACAGAGTGCATGTATTGAAATTTAGCTAGAAAAGTACATGTATGCTGCAGTATGAGGATGTGACCTTTGTGTGGTGAAAGTGTGATAAAGGTGTAGAGTAGTTGTTGTATATGTTAACCTTATACTGGGTCGCCATGTTTACTGATAACGTTAACATGGTAACCTGCCATGATAATATTACTTTAAGGAAAGGCAATGTTACTATAATAATGTTATATCACGTTGTGTGGTCTAATGTTTGGTTTTTACTTTGTGTGTGTGCCATTTTATTAGTCCACAGTGTCTGTCATCTTCTCCAGGTCTATGAAGGTCAATTATGGAAACAGAAATTATCATAGCTCCTTTAGAGGGAACAGTTATAAAGTTACGTAAAACCAAGGGTTATAACAGACATGTTTTGTTATGCTATTTACCATAGTTGTACCGTAGTTTCATGTATTGTACAAGATAAAATACACATCATGTATGATTGTATTGGTGTAGTTCTCCTACTCCATCATTTTTGCTACAATTTTGTCATGATCATGAAATATCTTATTACTAGTGTCCAGACTTGTAATAAAGAATAGCACATTATTATTGCTTTGAGGACCACCGTTGAATGTGAGGTCACTAAATGAGATTACTGAAGATTTTAGGAGGGAACATAGAGTTAAGTGAACTTAATGATCATGTCTGTTAATTATCATCTGTTAATTATTATGAGTCGGTAATTAGTATATAGGTATACACTTTACTTGACTGATTTGTCTTATGAATTAAGATTAGGAGGTCAAAGTATAGGAAGGCCTTGTAGAGAAAATTTTACACATTTAAAGTATACTAAATACATATAGTAACTATAACGTTGTCTGCTGAATTAAAACTGAGAATGATTGGCCCTCTTACAGGCCAATGATGTCTTCTTCTGTATTTTAAGCAGAACCTGAAAGTAAATCTTAAATCAAGTCACTGTGATTTCTTTTGTTCAATACCATATAAATTCATGATGTTAACATTCCCATAGATTAATTTAATACAATTGACAATGATTAATGTCTCTCCACATGTGTAAGTGTTGTGTGTTTATGTGAATGCAGAAATTATTGTATGTACATAGAACAAATGGAATTGAATGTGTGTATGTATGTATTTTTGAATGAATGTGTGTGAATGTGTGTGAATGTGTTTGAATGTTTGTGAACCTTTTTGAATGTGTACCGATATTTGTGAATGTTTGTGAATGATGCAATGGTGCATTTTATAGATCTCCAAAAGTTTCATACACAATAGAAGTCTAAATCAAGAATAAAAAATACAATTATAAGTTTGTTCATTTGTCTTTATCTTTCTAATGTAATTAACAGTCTGAACATTAATTCACTGATACAACTGAATTTAAAATTAATGCAAAAATCTAAAAGATTTGTTATATTCCAATGGGTGATCAAAATCCTGTTTGTTGCTGAATGATTTTAATTTGGTTTATTTTTATAGAAAAAGTTACTGATGTGTAGATTTACACTTATAGCCGACAGTCATCATAATGATAAAATACAATGAAACAGTCATGTATCGTATGTATAAAGTATGTTTTCATCTGGTGAAGTCTGGAATTACAGCCATGCTATAACCATCCACTACACAGAAAGGTATCATGGCCAAGTTCTACCCTCATGAAACGTGGAAAAAGGATACAAAACAGGAGAAGAGTGATATATTTTATTAATTTTGCAATAATTCTTACAAATTACCCTTGGCAAAATATAGAGTTTAGAATTTGTGTAGTTTTGATAAATATCATACATATTAGTGTTATACATACACATAATCAGTAAATGATAAATAATAAATAGAATTTGTACATGTTGATACATTTCCAACAAATTAAATATTGGACATATTAAAACATCCAGTATGAAGTTGTGTTCTGACGACTCTTGAACTGTTTTAGTAAGAAAATGATCCTGTGAATGAACTTATGCATGCTCTGTAGAGAAAATAATAAGCATTAAGGATCTGCAGTTTAATCATGTTGGCACATGTTTACACTTGTTGAAGGTCCACAAATGAAGGGCAACATCTGTGTTCTTACCAGTGTATAAGTATATGGAAGCACACAATTCACCAAACAGCTATTTGAAATATGTATAATAAACATGTTATATTAAGGTAGCTTCTTATTAGAATAATCTATAACAGTTACTCAAATCTTCAAAAGTCCGGTCAGATTTTAGAATTTCTTTAATGAATTCTGTAGTTACTATGGCCTTAGATATACGGTAATGGGTGACCTTGGGTATCCTTGTAATTGGACATAAGATATACTGTGGCCTTAGTTTTACTGTGAACTAGTGTATTGTGTGAACGTTAATATACTTTGACCATGGAGATGATATGACCTTGAGTATACTGTGTCCTTGTACATATATATACTTCGACCTTGGAGATGCTCTGATCTTGAGTATACTGTGTCCTTGTATGTACTTTGACCTTGGGAATGCTTTGATATTGAGTATACTAGGGCCCATACTATATTGTGACCTTGAAGATACTGTGACCTTGGGAATATTGTGTCTTTGAGTATATTGTGACATTGAGTATACTGTGGAGTATACTGGAGTATACTGGAGCCCATGGTGACCTTGTTTAGACTGTGACCTTTGATATGGTGTGACCTTGTGTATACTGTGACCTTAGAGTTGCTATGACATTGAGTATACTGGGGCCATTAGAACACTATGAACCAATAGGTGTGAGTTGAATTATTGCAATATGTCTGCAGATCTACATTTCCAAAGAAATCATAAAGAGATAGTGTTATTAGCGATAAAGCAATCTTTCTAAAACAGGTATAAAATACTAAAAATAAACCTTCACTCATTGCCAAATGTGTCACATTTAGGGTTAGAATTTTCTTTCATACCAAATCTCACAGTGGTACTAATGTTGTAGACCTAATGAACTCCACCAAGTGTAATTAAGATATATATTGTGATTATCAATGATGTTTCTGACCCATTGATAGTAGCTTGTTAACAAGGCAGTCTGTATAAGTCTGTGTACACTAGTACCTCAGTGATTACAATACCTACTGACAATGCTTACTTTATATGGCAGTAGTATGCTGCATAACTGGCTGTAGAGCAGATAGTCCTTAGGATACAGAGAACTACAAAGTATTATTGTTTGTAATGGTATTCACCAAGGTTGTCTACAAAACAGGCATTGAACTGGATAGAAAAAACCACCAACCTTATCTGTAATCACCTAACTAGCTATTGAGATGCCCCTGTTAGACATTAATCAAACATATACTGACTGGATGTAATCATATACTGACTGGATATAATAAGATATTATTTTGATTACAAAAAATGAGCAGGGGAAAATAAGAATAATATCATTTTGAGGCTGTCAAATATTGCATCCACATATCATAAAATACTGCTGAACTTTGACAGGCTATTATATTGCACAACCAAATCTCTAAAACAATGACTAATATTGATGTAACAATGAAAGGGAGATTCTGTTTACACCTGTGGATCTACTGTTAAAACCACACAACAAATGGCTGTCAGTAAGCTGTGCAAAGTCACCATTAATGTCATCCAGCCTTATCTTAATACTTGTCACTCTTTATCTTTAAAGTAAAAGGTAAAGGCACTAGAAACACTGTAATGATCCGTTGATCCTATTTAACGAAGGGAGATAACCCAGTAATATCTCCTAAAGGATATCAGATACCAACAATGTCAATGAAAGGCACCATTGGGATGCTGATTTGTTGAATGCTGAATGAGTTACAGCTTTAGTGGTAGGAAACAATGTCTATGCCACCAAAGTCTGAGTTACCATAGCTCTCATTATCTCTAACTTTGTTATCCATTGTTTGGGCACATGATGACCAACACTCAGTCTACTTGGTAAAAATCAGAGATTCTTCGGGCAAGCATTACGGCTTTCATTTGTGGTGACACCAAATGTCGATGCAACATTCTCATGGTGGCGGCTGGACTGCGGGCCCATGTCTCAAACACATGTTTCATTGGGTACTCTAGTCGGAAACGCTGCCAGTCTGCCACCGTCTCTACCGATATTCCAACTCTCTCCGCCATCATCCTCCAATCTGCACCTGTGTGGAAGAAAAAATCTAAATGTGAGCGTACTTATTGTTGTTTGTTCATTACTCATTCTTCCTACATTTATTAGTTATAGGTACCTGTCTCTTTAAATAATAGATAAGGTGAGGTAACAATTTCCCAGACTTAGCAAGTGAGATAAACAATACATTGATAACTGTTGAAATACTTTACGAACCCCTTTGTAACTTTGTAACTAATACTAACCGTTGGCCTTGAACAGACTGAGCTCACTAACCAGGTAGTGCTGGAGACCAGGGTCCATCTTAGTGACCAATGTATCTCCAGGCAGTTTCTTCACCGGCTGTAACAATTATACACTATCAATCACACTACCAAGGCTGTAACAATTATACACTATCATCCACACTACCAAGGCTGTAACAATTATACACTATCATCCACACTACCAAGGCTGTAACAATTATACACTATCACTCACACTACCAAGGCTGTAACAATTATACACTATCAACCACACTACCAAGGCTGTAACAATTATACACTATCATCCACACTACCAAGGCTGTAACAATTATACACTATCATCCACACTACCAAGGCTGTAACAATTATACACTATCATCCACACTACCAAGGCTGTAACAATTATACACTATCAACCACACTACCAAGGCTGTAACAATTATACACTATCATCCACACTACCAAGGCTGTAACAATTATACACTATCATTCACACTACCAAGGCTGTAACAATTATACACTATCATCCACACTACCAAGGCTGTAACAATTATACACTATCATACACTATCACTCACACTACCAAGGCTGTAACAATTATACACTATCATCCACACTACCAAGGCTGTAACAATTATACACTATCAATCACACTACCAAGGCTGTAACAATTATACACTATCATCCACACTACCAAGGCTGTAACAATTATACACTATCAACCACACTACCAAGGCTGTAACAATTATACACTATCATCCACACTACCAAGGCTGTAACAATTATACACTATCACTCACACTACCAAGGCTGTAACAATTATACACTATCATCCACACTACCAAGGCTGTAACAATTATACACTATCATTCACACTACCAAGGCTGTAACAATTATACACTATCAATCACACTACCAAGGCTGTAACAATTATACACTATCAATCACACTACCAAGGCTGTAACAATTATACACTATCAACCACACTACCAAGGCTGTAACAATTATACACTATCAACCACACTACCAAGGCTGTAACAATTATACACTATCATCCACACTACCAAGGCTGTAACAATTATACACTATCATCCACACTACCAAGGCTGTAACAATTATACACTATCAATCACACTACCAAGGCTGTAACAATTATACACTATCAATCACACTACCAAGGCTGTAACAATTATACACTATCAACCACACTACCAAGGCTGTAACAATTATACACTATCAACCACACTACCAAGGCTGTAACAATTATACACTATCAATCACACTACCAAGGCTGTAACAATTATACACTATCATCCACACTACCAAGGCTGTAACAATTATACACTATCAATCACACTACCAAGGCTGTAACAATTATACACTATCAATCACACTACCAAGGCTGTAACAATTATACACTATCAATCACACTACCAAGGCTGTAACAATTATACACTATCATCCACACTACCAAGGCTGTAACAATTATACACTATCAACCACACTACCAAGGCTGTAACAATTATACAATCATCACACACTACCAAGGCTGTAACAATTATACACTATCAATCACACTACCAAGGCTGTAACAATTATACACTATCAATCACACTACCAAGGCTGTAACAATTATACACTATCAATCACACACTACCAAGGCTGTAACAATTATACACTATCAATCACACTACCAAGGCTGTAACAATTATACACTATTCAATCACACTACCAAGGCTGTAACAATTATACACTATCAATCACACTACCAAGGCTGTAACAATTATACACTATCAATCACACTACCAAGGCTGTAACAATTATACACTATCAATCACACTACCAAGGCTGTAACAATTATACACTATCATCCACACTACCAAGGCTGTAACAATTATACACTATCATCCACACTACCAAGGCTGTAACAATTATACACTATCAACTCACACTACCAAGGCTGTAACAATTATACACTATCATCCACACTACCAAGGCTGTAACAATTATACACTATCATCCACACTACCAAGGCTGTAACAATTATACACTATCATCCACACTACCAAGGCTGTAACAATTATACACTATCATCCACACTACCAAGGCTGTAACAATTATACACTATCATCCACACTACCAAGGCTGTAACAATTATACACTATCATCCACACTACCAAGGCTGTAACAATTATACACTATCAATCACACTACCAAGGCTGTAACAATTATACACTATCATCCACACTACCAAGGCTGTAACAATTATACACTATCATCCACACTACCAAGGCTGTAACAATTATACACTATCATCCACACTACCAAGGCTGTAACAATTATACACTATCATCACACTACCAAGGCTGTAACAATTATACACTATCATCCACACTACCAAGGCTGTAACAATTATACACTATCATCACACTACCAAGGCTGTAACAATTATACACTATCATCCACACTACCAAGGCTGTAACAATTATACACTATCAACCACACTACCAAGGCTGTAACAATTATACACTATCACTCACACTACCAAGGCTGTAACAATTATACACTATCAATCACACTACCAAGGCTGTAACAATTATACACTATCACTCACACTACCAAGGCTGTAACAATTATACACTATCAACCACACTACCAAGGCTGTAACAATTATACACTATCAACCACAATACCAAGGCTGTAACAATTATACACTATCATCCACACTACCAAGGCTGTAACAATTATACACTATCACTCACACTACCAAGGCTGTAACAATTATACACTATCCATCACACTACCAAGGCTGTAACAATTATACACTATCATCCACACTACCAAGGCTGTAACAATTATACACTATCATCCACACTACCAAGGCTGTAACAATTATACACTATCATCCACACTACCAAGGCTGTAACAATTATACAATTCATACACTACAGGCTGTAACAATTATACACTATCACACACTACCAAGGCTGTAACAATTATACACTATCATCCACACTACCAAGGCTGTAACAATTATACACTATCATCCACACTACCAAGGCTGTAACAATTATACACTATCATCCACACTACCAAGGCTGTAACAATTATACACTATCATCCACACTACCAAGGCTGTAACAATTATACACTATCATCCACACTACCAAGGCTGTAACAATTATACACTATCATCCACACTACCAAGGCTGTAACAATTATACACTATCATCCACACTACCAAGGCTGTAACAATTATACACTATCATCCACACTACCAAGGCTGTAACAATTATACACTATCATCCACACTACCAAGGCTGTAACAATTATACACTATCATCCACACTACCAAGGCTGTAACAATTATACACTATCATCCACACTACCAAGGCTGTAACAATTATACACTATCACTCACACTACCAAGGCTGTAACAATTATACACTATCATCCACACTACCAAGGCTGTAACAATTATACACTATCATCCACACTACCAAGGCTGTAACAATTATACACTATCATCACACACTACCAAGGCTGTAACAATTATACACTATCATCCACACTACCAAGGCTGTAACAATTATACACTATCAACCACACATACCAAGGCTGTAACAATTATACACTATCATCCACACTACCAAGGCTGTAACAATTATACACTATCATCCACACTACCAAGGCTGTAACAATTATACACTATCATCCACACTACCAAGGCTGTAACAATTATACACTATCAATCACACTACCAAGGCTGTAACAATTATACACTATCATCCACACTACCAAGGCTGTAACAATTATACACTATCATCCACACTACCAAGGCTGTAACAATTATACACTATCATCCACACTACCAAGGCTGTAACAATTATACACTATCAATCCACACTACCAAGGCTGTAACAATTATACACTATCATCCACACTACCAAGGCTGTAACAATTATACACTATCATCCACACTACCAAGGCTGTAACAATTATACACTATCATCCACACTACCAAAGGCTGTAACAATTATACACTATCATCCACACTACCAAGGCTGTAACAATTATACACTATCATCCACACTACCAAGGCTGTAACAATTATACACTATCATCCACACTACCAAGGCTGTAACAATTATACACTATCATCCACACTACCAAGGCTGTAACAATTATACACTATCAATCCACACTACCAAGGCTGTAACAATTATACACTATCATCCACACTACCAAGGCTGTAACAATTATACACTATCACCACACTACCAAGGCTGTAACAATTATACACTATCATCCACACTACCAAGGCTGTAACAATTATACACTATCATCCACACTACCAAGGCTGTAACAATTATACACTATCATCCACACTACCAAGGCTGTAACAATTATACACTATCACTCACACTACCAAGGCTGTAACAATTATACACTATCATCCACACTACCAAGGCTGTAACAATTATACACTATCATCCACACTACCAAGGCTGTAACAATTATACACTATCATCCACACTACCAAGGCTGTAACAATTATACACTATCACATCACACACTACCAAGGCTGTAACAATTATACACTATCATCCACACTACCAAGGCTGTAACAATTATACACTATCACTCACACTACCAAGGCTGTAACAATTATACACTATCATCCACACTACCAAGGCTGTAACAATTATACACTATCAATCCACACTACCAAGGCTGTAACAATTATACACTATCAACCACACTACCAAGGCTGTAACAATTATACACTATCAACCACACTACCAAGGCTGTAACAATTATACACTATCATCCACACTACCAAGGCTGTAACAATTATACACTATCAACCACACTACCAAGGCTGTAACAATTATACACTATCAATCACACTACCAAGGCTGTAACAATTATACACTATCATCCACACTACCAAGGCTGTAACAATTACAATATACACTATCATCACACACTACCAAGGCTGTAACAATTATACACTATCACCACACTACCAAGGCTGTAACAATTATACACTATCAACCACACTACCAAGGCTGTAACAATTATACACTATCATCCACACTACCAAGGCTGTAACAATTATACACTATCATCCACACTACCAAGGCTGTAACAATTATACACTATCAACCACACTACCAAGGCTGTAACAATTATACACTATCATCCACACTACCAAGGCTGTAACAATTATACACTATCATCCACACTACCAAGGCTGTAACAATTATACACTATCATCCACACTACCAAGGCTGTAACAATTATACACTATCAATCACACTACCAAGGCTGTAACAATTATACACTATCATCCACACTACCAAGGCTGTAACAATTATACACTATCATCCACACTACCAAGGCTGTAACAATACATATCACACACTACCAAGCTCAATTAACCACACTACCAAGGCTGTAACAATTATACACTATCACCACACTACCAAGGCTGTAACAATTATACACTATCATCCACACTACCAAGGCTGTAACAATTATACACTATCATCCACACTACCAAGGCTGTAACAATTATACACTATCATCACACTACCAAGGCTGTAACAATTATACACTATCATCCACACTACCAAGGCTGTAACAATTATACACTATCATCCACACTACCAAGGCTGTAACAATTATACACTATCACCACACTACTACCAAGGCTGTAACAATTATACACTATCACTCACACTACCAAGGCTGTAACAATTATACACTATCATCCACACTACCAAGGCTGTAACAATTATACACTATCATCCACACTACCAAGGCTGTAACAATTATACACTATCATCCACACTACCAAGGCTGTAACAATTATACACTATCATCCACACTACCAAGGCTGTAACAATTATACACTATCATCCACACTACCAAGGCTGTAACAATTATACACTATCATCCACACTACCAAGGCTGTAACAATTATACACTATCATCCACACTACCAAGGCTGTAACAATTATACAATATCAATCACACTACCAAGGCTGTAACAATTATACACTATCAACCACACTACCAAGGCTGTAACAATTATACACTATCATCCACACTACCAAGGCTGTAACAATTATACACTATCAATCACACTACCAAGGCTGTAACAATTATACACTATCATCCACACTACCAAGGCTGTAACAATTATACACTATCATCCACACTACCAAGGCTGTAACAATTATACACTATCACTCACACTACCAAGGCTGTAACAATTATACACTATCATCCACACTACCAAGGCTGTAACAATTATACACTATCATCCACACTACCAAGGCTGTAACAATTATACACTATCACTCACACTACCAAGGCTGTAACAATTATACACTATCAATCACACTACCAAGGCTGTAACAATTATACACTATCAATCACACTACCAAGGCTGTAACAATTATACACTATCATCCACACTACCAAGGCTGTAACAATTATACACTATCAATCACACTACCAAGGCTGTAACAATTATACACTATCATCCACACTACCAAGGCTGTAACAATTATACACTATCAATCACACTACCAAGGCTGTAACAATTATACACTATCACTCACACTACCAAGGCTGTAACAATTATACACTATCATCCACACTACCAAGGCTGTAACAATTATACACTATCATCCACACTACCAAGGCTGTAACAATTATACACTATCATCCACACTACCAAGGCTATAAACAATTATACACTATCATCCACACTACCAAGGCTGTAACAATTATACACTATCACTCACACTACCAAGGCTGTAACAATTATACACTATCATCCACACTACCAAGGCTGTAACAATTATACACTATCACCACACTACCAAGGCTGTAACAATTATACACTATCAACCACACTACCAAGGCTGTAACAATTATACACTATCATCCACACTACCAAGGCTGTAACAATTATACACTATCAACCACACTACCAAGGCTGTAACAATTAACAATTACACTACACTTATACACTATCACACACTACCAAGGCTGTAACAATTATACACTATCATCCACACTACCAAGGCTGTAACAATTATACACTATCAATCACACTGCCAAGGCTGTAACAATTATACACTATCATCCACACTACCAAGGCTGTAACAATTATACACTATCATCCACACTACCAAGGCTGTAACAATTATACACTATCATCACACTACCAAGGCTGTAACAATTATACACTATCAATCCACACTACCAAGGCTGTAACAATTATACACTATCATCCACACTACCAAGGCTGTAACAATTATACACTATCAATCACACACTACCAAGGCTGTAACAATTATACACTATCATCCACACTACCAAGGCTGTAACAATTATACACTATCAATCCACACTACCAAGGCTGTAACAATTATACACTATCAATCCACACTACCAAGGCTGTAACAATTATACACTATCAATCACACTACCAAGGCTGTAACAATTATACACTATCAATCACACTACCAAGGCTGTAACAATTATACACTATCATCCACACTACCAAGGCTGTAACAATTATACACTATCAACCACACTACCAAGGCTGTAACAATTATACACTATCAATCACACTACCAAGGCTGTAACAATTATACACTATCAATCACACTACCAAGGCTGTAACAATTATACACTATCACTATCATCCACACTACCAAGGCTGTAACAATTATACACTATCAACCACACTACCAAGGCTGTAACAATTATACACTATCAATCACACTACCAAGGCTGTAACAATTATACACTATCAACCACACTACCAAGGCTGTAACAATTATACACTATCATCCACACTACCAAGGCTGTAACAATTATACACTATCAATCACACTACCAAGGCTGTAACAATTATACACTATCAACCACACTACCAAGGCTGTAACAATTATACACTATCACTCACACTACCAAGGCTGTAACAATTATACACTATCAATCACACTACCAAGGCTGTAACAATTATACACTATCATCACACACTACCAAGGCTGTAACAATTATACACTATCAATCACACTACCAAGGCTGTAACAATTATACACTATCAATCACACTACCAAGGCTGTAACAATTATACACTATCAATCACACTACCAAGGCTGTAACAATTATACACTATCATCCACACTACCAAGGCTGTAACAATTATACACTATCATCCACACTACCAAGGCTGTAACAATTATACACTATCAATCACACTACCAAGGCTGTAACAATTATACACTATCAATCACACTACCAAGGCTGTAACAATTATACACTATCAATCACACTACCAAGGCTGTAACAATTATACACTATCATCCACACTACCAAGGCTGTAACAATTATACACTATCATCCACACTACCAAGGCTGTAACAATTATACACTATCATCCACACTACCAAGGCTGTAACAATTATACACTATCATCCACACTACCAAGGCTGTAACAATTATACACTATCACTCACACTACCAAGGCTGTAACAATTATACACTATCAACCACACTACCAAGGCTGTAACAATTATACACTATCATCCACACTACCAAGGCTGTAACAATTATACACTATCATCCACACTACCAAGGCTGTAACAATTATACACTATCAATCCACACTACCAAGGCTGTAACAATTATACACTATCACTCACACTACCAAGGCTGTAACAATTATACACTATCAACTCACACTACCAAGGCTGTAACAATTATACACTATCATCCACACTACCAAGGCTGTAACAATTATACACTATCAATCACACTACCAAGGCTGTAACAATTATACACTATCAATCACACTACCAAGGCTGTAACAATTATACACTATCACTCACACTACCAAGGCTGTAACAATTATACACTATCATCCACACTACCAAGGCTGTAACAATTATACACTATCAATCCACACTACCAAGGCTGTAACAATTATACACTATCACTCACACTACCAAGGCTGTAACAATTATACACTATCACTCACACTACCAAGGCTGTAACAATTATACACTATCAACACACTACCAAGGCTGTAACAATTATACACTATCATCACACTACCAAGGCTGTACAATATACACTACCACACTACCAAGGCTGTAACAATTATACACTATCACTCACACTACCAAGGCTGTAACAATTATACACTATCATCCACACTACCAAGGCTGTAACAATTATACACTATCAACCACACTACCAAGGCTGTAACAATTATACACTATCACTCACACTACCAAGGCTGTAACAATTATACACTATCATCCACACTACCAAGGCTGTAACAATTATACACTATCAATCACACTACCAAGGCTGTAACAATTATACACTATCACTCACACTACCAAGGCTGTAACAATTATACACTATCAACCACACTACCAAGGCTGTAACAATTATACACTATCATCCACACTACCAAGGCTGTAACAATTATACACTATCATCCACACTACCAAGGCTGTAACAATTATACACTATCAATCACACTACCAAGGCTGTAACAATTATACACTATCATCCACACTACCAAGGCTGTAACAATTATACACTATCACTCACACTACCAAGGCTGTAACAATTATACACTATCAACCACACTACCAAGGCTGTAACAATTATACACTATCATCCACACTACCAAGGCTGTAACAATTATACACTATCAATCACACTACCAAGGCTGTAACAATTATACACTATCACTCACACTACCAAGGCTGTAACAATTATACACTATCATCCACACTACCAAGGCTGTAACAATTATACACTATCATCCACACTACCAAGGCTGTAACAATTATACACTATCAATCACACTACCAAGGCTGTAACAATTATACACTATCACTCACACTACCAAGGCTGTAACAATTATACACTATCATCCACACTACCAAGGCTGTAACAATTATACACTATCACTCACACTACCAAGGCTGTAACAATTATACACTATCACTCACACTACCAAGGCTGTAACAATTATACACTATCATCCACACTACCAAGGCTGTAACAATTATACACTATCAACCACACTACCAAGGCTGTAACAATTATACACTATCAACCACACTACCAAGGCTGTAACAATTATACACTATCACCACACTACCAAGGCTGTAACAATTATACACTATCACTCACACTACCAAGGCTGTAACAATTATACACTATCACTCACACTACCAAGGCTGTAACAATTATACACTATCATCACACTACCAAGGCTGTAACAATTATACACTATCACTCACACTACCAAGGCTGTAACAATTATACACTATCACTCACACTACCAAGGCTGTAACAATTATACACTATCACTCACACTACCAAGGCTGTAACAATTATACACTATCACTCACACTACCAAGGCTGTAACAATTATACACTATCACTCACACTACCAAGGCTGTAACAATTATACACTATCACTCACACTACCAAGGCTGTAACAATTATACACTATCACTCACACTACCAAGGCTGTAACAATTATACACTATCACTCACACTACCAAGGCTGTAACAATTATACACTATCAACCACACTACCAAGGCTGTAACAATTATACACTATCACTCACACTACCAAGGCTGTAACAATTATACACTATCATCCACACTACCAAGGCTGTAACAATTATACACTATCAATCACACTACCAAGGCTGTAACAATTATACACTATCATCCACACTACCAAGGCTGTAACAATTATACACTATCATCCACACTACCAAGGCTGTAACAATTATACACTATCATCCACACTACCAAGGCTGTAACAATTATACACTATCATCCACACTACCAAGGCTGTAACAATTATACACTATCACTCCACACTACCAAGGCTGTAACAATTATACACTATCATCCACACTACCAAGGCTGTAACAATTATACACTATCATCCACACTACCAAGGCTGTAACAATTATACACTATCATCCACACTACCAAGGCTGTAACAATTATACACTATCATCCACACTACCAAGGCTGTAACAATTATACACTATCATCCACACTACCAAGGCTGTAACAATTATACACTATCATCCACACTACCAAGGCTGTAACAATTATACACTATCATCCACACTACCAAGGCTGTAACAATTATACACTATCATCCACACTACCAAGGCTGTAACAATTATACACTATCAATCCACACTACCAAGGCTGTAACAATTATACACTATCACCACACTACCAAGGCTGTAACAATTATACACTATCATCCACACTACCAAGGCTGTAACAATTATACACTATCATCCACACTACCAAGGCTGTAACAATTATACACTATCACTCACACTACAAGGCTGTAACAATTATACACTATCACTCACACTACCAAGGCTGTAACAATTATACACTATCACTCACACTACCAAGGCTGTAACAATTATACACTATCACTCACACTACCAAGGCTGTAACAATTATACACTATCAACCACACTACCAAGGCTGTAACAATTATACACTATCACTCACACTACCAAGGCTGTAACAATTATACACTATCACCACACTACCAAGGCTGTAACAATTATACACTATCACTCACACTACCAAGGCTGTAACAATTATACACTATCACTCACACTACCAAGGCTGTAACAATTATACACTATCAACCACACTACCAAGGCTGTAACAATTATACACTATCATCCACACTACCAAGGCTGTAACAATTATACACTATCATCACACTACCAAGGCTGTAACAATTATACACTATCATCCACACTACCAAGGCTGTAACAATTATACACTATCAACCACACTACCAAGGCTGTAACAATTATACACTATCACTCACACTACCAAGGCTGTAACAATTATACACTATCACTCACACTACCAAGGCTGTAACAATTATACACTATCACTCACACTACCAAGGCTGTAACAATTATACACTATCAACCACACTACCAAGGCTGTAACAATTATACACTATCATCCACACTACCAAGGCTGTAACAATTATACACTATCATCCACACTACCAAGGCTGTAACAATTATACACTATCAACCACACTACCAAGGCTGTAACAATTATACACTATCACTCCACACTACCAAGGCTGTAACAATTATACACTATCATCCACACTACCAAGGCTGTAACAATTATACACTATCAACACACTACCAAGGCTGTAACAATTATACACTATCATCCACACTACCAAGGCTGTAACAATTATACACTATCATCCACACTACCAAGGCTGTAACAATTATACACATATCACCACACTACCAAGGCTGTAACAATTATACACTATCATCCACACTACCAAGGCTGTAACAATTATACACTATCAACCACACTACCAAGGCTGTAACAATTATACACTATCATCCACACTACCAAGGCTGTAACAATTATACACTATCATCCACACTACCAAGGCTGTAACAATTATACACTATCATCCACACTACCAAGGCTGTAACAATTATACACTATCACCACACTACCAAGGCTGTAACAATTATACACTATCACACACTACCAAGGCTGTAACAATTATACACTATCATCCACACTACCAAGGCTGTAACAATTATACACTATCATCACACTACCAAGGCTGTAACAATTATACACTATCATCACACTACCAAGGCTGTAACAATTATACACTATCACCACACTACCAAGGCTGTAACAATTATACACTATCACTCACACTACCAAGGCTGTAACAATTATACACTATCAATCACACTACCAAGGCTGTAACAATTATACACTATCAACATCCAAGGCGTAACAATTATACACTATCACAAGGCTGTAACAATTATACACTATCACTCACACTACCAAGGCTGTAACAATTATACACTATCACTCACACTACCAAGGCTGTAACAATTATACACTATCACTCACACTACCAAGGCTGTAACAATTATACACTATCACTCACACTACCAAGGCTGTTACAATTATACACTATCACTCACACTACCAAGGCTGTAACAATTATACACTATCACTCCACACTACCAAGGCTGTAACAATTATACACTATCAACCACACTACCAAGGCTGTAACAATTATACACTATCACTCACACTACCAAGGCTGTAAACAATTATACACTATCACTCACACTACCAAGGCTGTAAACAATTATACACTATCACTCACACTACCAAGGCTGTAAACAATTATACACTATCACTCACACTACCAAGGCTGTAAACAATTATACACTATCACTCACACTACCAAGGCTGTAACAATTATACACTATCACTCACACTACCAAGGCTGTAACAATTATACACTATCAACCACACTACCAAGGCTGTAAACAATTATACAATTAACAATTATACACTATCATCCACACTACCAAGGCTGTAACAATTATACACTATCATCCACACTACCAAGGCTGTAACAATTATACACTATCATCCACACTACCAAGGCTGTAACAATTATACACTATCATCCACACTACCAAGGCTGTAACAATTATACACTATCATCCACACTACCAAGGCTGTAACAATTATACACTATCATCCACACTACCAAGGCTGTAACAATTATACACTATCATCCACACTACCAAGGCTGTAACAATTATACACTATCATCCACACTACCAAGGCTGTAACAATTATACACTATCATCCACACTACCAAGGCTGTAACAATTATACACTATCATCCACACTACCAAGGCTGTAACAATTATACACTATCATCCACACTACCAAGGCTGTAACAATTATACACTATCAACCACACTACCAAGGCTGTAACAATTATACAATATCATCCACACTACCAAGGCTGTAACAATTATACACTATCATCCACACTACCAAGGCTGTAACAAATTATACACTATCATCCACACTACCAAGGCTGTAAACAATTATACACTATCACTCCACACTACCAAGGCTGTAACAATTATACACTATCATCCACACTACCAAGGCTGTAACAATTATACACCACACTACCAAGGCTGTAACAATTATACACTATCATCCACACTACCAAGGCTGTAACAATTATACACTATCACTCACACTACAAGGCTGTAACAATTATACACTATCACTCACACTACCAAGGCTGTAACAATTATACACTATCATCCACACTACCAAGGCTGTAACAATTATACACTATCATCCACACTACCAAGGCTGTAACAATTATACACTATCATCCACACTACCAAGGCTGTAACATTATACACTATCAACTCACACTACCAAGGCTGTAACAATTATACACTATCACTCACACTACCAAGGCTGTAACAATTATACACTATCACTCCACACTACCAAGGCTGTAACAATTATACACTATCAATCACACTACCAAGGCTGTAACAATTATACAATATCATCCACACTACCAAGGCTGTAACAATTATACACTATCATCCACACTACCAAGGCTGTAACAATTATACACTATCAACTCACACTACCAAGGCTGTAACAATTATACACTATCAATCACACTACCAAGGCTGTAACAATTATACACTATCAACCACACTACCAAGGCTGTAACAATTATACACTATCAATCTCACACTACCAAGGCTGTAACAATTATACACTATCACTCACACCAAGGCTGTAAACAATTATATACACTATCATTCACCACACTACCAAGGCTGTAACAATTATACACTATCACTCACACTACAAGGCTGTAACAATTATACACTACATCAACTCACACTATCCAAGCTGTAACAATTATACACTATCAATTCACACTACCAAGGCTGTAACAATTATACACTATCACACTACCAAGAGCTGTAACAATTATACACAAATGTCACACACTATCAAGGCTGTAACAATTATACACTATCACACAACTATCAAGGCTGTAACCAAGGCTGTAACAATTAATAAAGACATGTATCACTATTTGTCAAAACTATTCCTGACAGTAAAACTCACTTTAAATTGAATCAGGCTTATGGAAGTAACAACCCTTGTAATGTATACTGAAAATGTAGACACTATCATAAATAAGTGATACCTTGTGTGACATTGGTAATCTATGGGTACTAATGTGGCTTTGGGTATGTCTCTTATATAACGAGTGGCATTGGATGATCTATGGAGTACTAAGTGTGGCCTTTACCATATCACTCGGTACGGCTATTAGGGTATATTTGGGTACTTGTATTTCCTGGGTTATATCTGGGTACTTGTATGGCCTGTATTATATCTGGGTACTTGTATTTCCTGGGTTATATCTGGGTACTTGTATGGCCTGGGTTAAATCTGGGTACTTGTATTTCCTGGGTTATATCTGGGTACTTGTATGACCTGTGTCATATCTGGCACTTGTATTTCCTGGGTTATATCTGGGTACTTGTATGACCTGTGTTACGTCTTGGTACTTGTATGGCATGTGTTATATCTAGGTACTTTTATGGCCTGGGTTATATCTGGGTACTTGTGTGACATGTGTTATATCTGGGTACTTGTACAATGTATGGCCTGTGTTATATCTGGGTACTTGTATGACCTGTGTCATATCTGGCACTTGTATTACCTGGGTTATATCTGGGTTTTTGTATTACCTGAATTATATCTTGGTACTTGTATGACATGTGTTATATCTGGGTACTTGTATTTCCTGGGTTATATCTGGGTACTTGTACAATGTATGGCCTGTGTTATATCTGGGTACTTGTATGACCTGGGTTATATCTAGGTATATGTATTACCTGGGTTATATCTGGGTACTTGTATGAAATGTGTTATATGTGTTATATCTGGGTACTTGTATGACATGTGTTATATCTGGGTACTTGTATGACATGTGTTATATCTGGGTACTTGTATGACCTGGGTTATATATCTTGGTACTTGTATGACATGTGTTATCTCTGGGTACTTGTATGACCTGGGTTATATCTTGGTACTTGTATGGCATGTGTTATATCTGGGTACTTTTATGACCTGGGTTATATCTAGGTGCTGGGTACTATTTTTTTCATTATTAAATCTGAAAAAAACTTAATTGTATATCCTTTCCATATAGCCTTGGTTATGTAAGGGTATATCAAATGCAGCCACTAGATTTACCAGCTCTTGTCTGGTCTCGGTTGCTAATTAAATGGTTATCACAGATGGCTAGTGTTATAACCACTAATACAGATTCTACCTTGACAGTAAGATAGATATCAATATGATGGCTGTAGGAATTGATTCTATATGAAATGCTATTGTTGCCTAACAATGAAGTATCAGTGTGTTAATGGCATTATGTATTGTTAATGGTTCTACTGACCAAGCATTATCATACAAACTATAGTGATTCCTGCCCAGTCCCAGATTGATCAACCCTGCTTTATGGACATAGAATGTTTGTTTATAAAATTTATGTTCCTGTGAAAAGGAAAGAGCTGTTTACCAGAAAAGGTAAGTAATAAGAGGTTTGTTGACCTGTACAGGTGGAAATGTAAACTTACGTCTAAAGCAGGTGAGAATAGGTGATCAGTTACCCTGTAGATACACCTGAACACATATTGGTCTACACTGTTCTATAATACATTATATATGTATTGTTATTGTTTGGTGACGAGTAACAATACCTGACACAAGATGTGAAGGCTAGTGCCCTTTCTCCCCACAAAATACAAGTGCCTAACACATTACAGTTTCTATAGTAAACAGCTTACTTTTGTGATGTATCTTTTGTCTGAATATTTTCCCAAAATTGAATTTATCTGTGCTTGAAGTCAAGGGTTTTCGTACAATGCCTGTATTCAGCACAGTGTGCTTATGTACAGCCTGTAATGTATAGTATGAAGGGCTGTTAATATCTTATCTGCATGTATTAAAATTGTGTTTAGCAGATCAGGTATTGAGAACCATTCAGACTTCCTTATGTTCTATGAGGAATGTTGTCTATAATACTTATATAGTTAGACAAGTCAGAAACTCCACATGGTAAAGACAAAAAGAGAGTAATTACATACTGGGCTGAGCTGGAAGGTTTGGAGATTCTTGACAATGGAAGACACTTGATATTTTCCTGGATGTGTGGTTTCTTTACTCTCATTGACAATAATCTTCTCTTTCTCCTCTTCTGGCTGATCATCATCATCAGAGCCATGATAAGTAAATACTTCACTGCCCTCTACAATACAAAGATTACCTCTACAATATATAAATACTGCCCTCTGCAATACAAAGATTACCTCTACAATATATAAATACTGCCCTCTGCAATACAAAGATTACCTCTACAATATATAAATACTGCCCTCTACAATACAAAGATTACCTCTACAATATATAAATACTGCCCTCTACAATACAAAGATTACCTCTACAATATATAAATACTGCCCTCTACAATACAAAGATTACCACTACAATATATAAATACTGCCCTCTACAATACAAAGATTACCTCTACAATATATAACTACTGCCCTCTGCAATACAAAGATTACCACTACAATATATAAATACTGCCCTCTACAATGCAAAGATTACCCACTACAATATGTAAATACTGCATTCTACAATACAAATATTACCACTACAATATATAAATACTGCCCTCTACATTACAAAGATTACCACTACAATATATAAATACTGCCCTCTACCATACAAAGATTACCCACTACAATATGTAAATACTGCATTCTACATTACAAAGATTACCACTACAATATATAAATACTGCCCTCTACCATACAAAGATTACCCACTACAATATGTAAATACTGCATTCTTCAATACAAAGATTACCACTATAATATATATAAATACTGCCATCTACAATACAAAGATTACCCACTACAATATGTAAATACTGCCCTCTACAGTACAATGATCACTCACTACAATATGGAAATACTGCCCTCTACAATACAAAGATTACCCACTACAATATGTAAATACTGCCCTCTACAATACAAAGATTACCCACTACAATATGTAAATACTGCCCTCTACAGTACAATGATCACTCACTACAATATGGAAATACTGCCCTCTACAATACAAAGATTACCCACTACAATATGTAAATACTGCCCTCTACAATACAAAGATTACCCACTACAATATGTAAATATTGCCCCCAACAATACAAAGATTACCACTACAATATATAAATACTGCCCTCTACATTACAAAGATTACCCACTACAATATGTAAATACTGCCCTCTACAATACAAAGATAACAACTGCAATATGTCAATATTGCCCTCTACAATAAAAAGATTACCACTACAATATATAAATACTGCCCTCTAAATTATAAAGATTACCTCTACAATGTGTAAATACTGCCCTCTACAATACAAAGATTACCTCTACAATGTGTAAATATTGCTCTCTACAATACAAAGATTGCCAACTACAATATGTTATATAAATACTGCCCTCTACAATACAAAGATTACCCACTACAATATGTCAATATTGCCCTCTACAATACAAAGATTACCCACTACAATATGTAAATACTGCATTCTACAATACAAATATTACCACTACAATATATATATTCTGCCCTCTACCATACAAAGATTACCCACTACAATATGTAAATACTGCATTCTACATTACAAAGATTACCACTACAATATATAAATACTGCCCTCTACATTACAAATATTACCACTGCAACATATAAATACTGCCCTCTACAATGCAAAGATTACCCACTACAATATGTAAATACTGCCATCTATATTACAAAGATTACCACTACAATAAATAAATACTGCCCTCTGTAATACAAAGATTACCTCTACAATATATAAATACTGCCCTCTACAATACAAAGATTACCCACAACAATAAATAAATACTGCCCTCTGTAATACAAAGATTACCTCTACAATATATAAATACTGCCCTCTACAATACAAAGATTACCACTACAATATGTCAATATTGCCCTCTACAATACAAAGATTACCCACTACAATATATAAATACTGCCCTCTACAATGCAAAGATTACCTCTACAATATATAAATACTGCCATCTACATTACAAAGATTACCACTACAATATATAAATACTGCCCTCTACAATGCAAAGATTACCCACTACAATATGTAAATACTGCCATCTATATTACAAAGATTACCACTACAATAAATAAATACTGCCCTCTGTAATACAAAGATTACCTCTACAATAAATAAATACTGCCCTCTGTAATACAAAGAATTACCTCTACAATATATAAATACTGCCCTCTACAATACAAAGATTACCACTACAATATGTCAATATTGCCCTCTACAATACAAAGATTACCCACTACAATATATAAATACTGCCCTCTACAATGCAAAGATTACCTCTACAATATATAAATACTGCCATCTACATTACAAAGATTACCACTACAATATATAAATACTGCCCTCTACCATACAAAGATTACCCACTACAATATGTAAATACTGCATTCTACATTACAAAGATTACCACTACAATATATAAATACTGCCCTCTACAATACAAAGATTACCCACTACAATATGTAAATACTGCATTCTACAATACAAATATATTACCACTTCAAATATCTACAATATATATAAATACTGCCCTCTACATTACAAATATTACCACTACAATATGTAAATATTGCCCCCTACAATACAAAGATTACCACTGCAATGTATAAATACTGCCCTCTACATTACAAAGATTACCACTACAATATATAAATACTGCCTCTACAATACAAAGATAACCACTGCAATATGTCAATATTGCCCTCTACAATAAAAAGATTACCACTACAATATATAAATACTGCCCTCTAAATTATAAAGATTACCTCTACAATGTGTAAATACTGCCCTCTACAATACAAAGATTACCTCTACAATGTGTAAATATTGCCCTCTACAATACAAAGATTGCCAACTACAATATGTTATATAAATACTGCCCTCTACAATACAAAGATTATCCACTACAATATGTCAATATTGCCCTCTACAATACAAAGATTACCCACTACAATATGTAAATACTGCATTCTACAATACAAATATTACCACTATAAAAACTGCCCTCTACATTACAAATATTACCACTGCAACATATAAATATTGCCCTCTACAATACAAAGATTACCACTACAATATATAAATACTGCCCTCTACATTACAAAGATTACCTCTATAATGTGTAAATACTGCCTTCTACAATACAAAGATTACCCACTACAATAAATAAATACTGCTCTCTGTAATACAAAGATTACTTCTACAATATATAAATACTGCCCTCTACAATACAAAGATTACCCACAACAATAAATAAATACTGCCCTCTGTAATACAAAGATTACCTCTACAATATATAAATACTGCCCTCTACAATACAAAGATTACCACTACAATATGTCAATATTGCCCTCTACAATACAAAGATTACCCACTACGATATGCCAATATTGCCCTCTACAATACAAAGATTACCACTACAATATATAAATACTGCCCTCTACATTACAAAGATTACCCACTACAATATGTAAATACTGCCCTCTACAGTACAAAGATTACCTCTACAATGTGTAAATATTGCCCTCTACAATACAAAGATTACCTCTAAATTATGTCAATATTGCCCTCCACAATACAAAGATTACCCACTGCAATATGTTATATAAATACTGGCCTCTACAATACAATGATTACCCACTACAATATGTCAATATTGCCCTCTACAATACAAAGATTACCGCTACAATATATAAATACTGCCCTCTACAATACAAAGATTACCACTACAATATATAAATACAGCCCTCTGCAATACAAAGATTACCTCTACAATATATAAATACTGCCCTCTACAATACAAAGATTACCACTACAATATATAAATACTGCCCTCTACCATACAATGATTACCCACTACAATATGTAAATACTGCCCTCTACAGTATAATGATTACCCACTACAATATGTAAATACTGCCCTCTACAATACAAAGATTACCCACTACAATATGTCAATATTGCCCTCTACAATACAAAGATTACCCACTACAATATGTCAATATTGCCCTCTACAATACAAAGATTACCCACTACAATATGGAAATACTGCCCTCTACAATACAAAGATTACTCACTACAATATGTAAATACTGCTCTATACAGTACAATGATTACCCACTACAATATGTAAATACTGCCCTCTACAGTACAATGATTACCCACTATAATATGTAAATACTGCCCTCTACAGTACAATGATCACTACCCACTACAATATGGAAATACTGCCCTCTACAGTACAATGATTACCCACTACAATATGTAAATACTGCCCTCTACAATACAAAGATTACCCACTACAATATGTCAATATTGCCCTCTACAATACAAAGATTACCCACTACAATATGTCAATATTGCCCTCTACAATACAAAGATTACCCACTACAATATGGAAATACTGCCCTCTACAATACAAAGATTACTCACTACAATATGTAAATACTGCCCTCTACAGTACAATGATCACTCACTACAATATGGAAATACTGCCCTCTACAATACAATGATTACCCACTACAATATGTAAATACTGCCCTCTACAATACAAAGATTACTCACTACAATATGGAAATACTGCCCTCTACAATACAAAGATTACTCACTACAATATGTAAATACTGTCCTCTACAGTACAATGATTACCCACTACAATATGTAAATACTGCCCTTTACAATACAAAGATTACCCACTACAATATGTAAATACTGCCCTCTACAATACAAAGATTACCCACTACAATATGTCAATATTGCCCTCTACAATACAAAGATTACTCACGACAATATGTAAATACTGTCCTCTACAGTACAATGATTACCCACTACAATATGTAAATACTGCCCTTTACAGTACAATGATTACCACTACAATATATCAATACTGCCCTCTACAATACAAAGATTACCCACTGCAATGTCCATGTATACTATTAAAAAGACAAAAGTAAACATCATAGTTGCCTAATGTTGAACTGAGGTAAAAACTAAAATAGCCATTTAGTTATTACAGTTACTGTATAAAATATCAATTAACATCAATGATGGAGTAAAGTATTGTTATCAACTTACTTGTTTCAAAAAGAAGAAATCTAGCTTTGTGTTTAGCATCTTCTAATGTACAGCACTGTTGAATATCCTCTAAGCCAGCCTCTAAGTTCATTTTAGCCTGTAATAACTTAACAAGGTTCATATTCATTTGAGTGGTTCTGGTTTCCAGTTCCTCTATCCTGGCCTCCAAACTGCCCTTTGTGGGTTTCTTGACTTCCTGTTTGTGAGCTAGACTGTTGATAAGGTCTAGCAGTGTTTCCAGGGACACCTCTCCCAGGTTCTGATCCTCCTCCCTGAGCTGGAAACCCTTGGACTTGGCATCCTCCACCAGTTTGGTGGTCAATGTAAGCCAGTGATCCTGTAGTTGCTTGTTCCTAGTGCTCAGTTCCGCTACTCGCTCCTGTAGCTCGTCATTCTCCTTTGTCAGGATTTCCACAGCCTGTTTAGACTTAGAAACAGAGATGCTCCCCCGGGGAAATGACTGGCCTCGGGATGAGTTTGGGCGTTTTTCTCCCCCATCCTTCTTCATGCCTGGTGCTTTCTTTGGTTTACTTGCCATATGATACCCTCATCGGAGAAGTTTGTAATCAATATTTAGTACAAGTTGAATGATCACATCTTTTCAGTGAAGCCTGAAACAAAGATATGGTAATTAAATAGGATGCATTCCATATTGACCTTGATGCCTGCTGGTGGAACCATTATGGTATTGATTTACACCATGACTGTTCCAGAATGATGCAGTGTTCTTTAACAGTCTTTTTACCTTAAAAACAACTGTAATAACAACCAGTCTATATACCAGAACTCACAGGAAAATTATTGTGGAGATATATGGTGTGATGGGAAAGGAGTGGATGCAGAGAAGCAGGTTGAGGAGAAGAAAGGTTTGGGAAACTTAGGAAGAACAGGAAAAGAAGAGCTGTGGCAGGGAGAGGAGGTGGGGCAAGGAAAACAGGTGGTAGTCGGGAAAGGAGTGGTAAAGCTAAAAGGGGGAAGTAGAGTTGGAAGAGTTATATGACAAGGAGAGGAGGAGTTGAAGGAGGGGTGCGGGTCGAGGTGAGGGAGAAGACTGTAAAGAGGGGAAAGCGGAGGAACTGGAGAGGAATAGTTGTGGGAACTTCAGTACAGAGAGAAGGAACTGAGCAGGAGGGCTGGGGGTGGTGGAAGAGCTGATGGGGAAGGAGGAGTGGGGGTGGTGGAGGAGCTGAGGGGGAAGGAGGAGTGGGGATGGGGGAGGAGCTTAGGGGGAAGGAGGAGTGGGGGTGGTAAAGGAGCTTAGGGGGAAGGAGGAATGGGGGTGGTGGAGGAGCTGAGGGGGAAGGAGGAGTGGGGGGTGGTGGATGAGCTTAGGGGGAAGGAGGAGTGGGGGTGGTGGAGGAGCTGAGGGGGAAGGAGGAGTGGGGATGGGGGAGGAGCTTAGGGGGAAGGAGGAGTGGGGGTGGTGGAGGAGCTGAGGGGGAAGGAGGAGTGGGGGCCGGAAGAGAAGCTTCTGAGCAAGGGAGCTGAGGTTGACTGGCTGGGACAGGGAGGAGGAGCTTCACAAGAGAGGATGAACTAAGAGAATGGGACCTGGTGGGGATCATGCTAGGGGATGGATTGATAGGCAGTGTTTTTCATGATTCATGTCAGGTTCAGAAAGGAAGAACAGGAAAAGAAGAGCTGTGGCAGGGAGAGGAGGTGGGGCAAGGAAAACAGGTGGTAGTCGGGAAAGGAGTGGTAAAGCTAAAAGGGGGAAGTAGAGTTGGAAGAGTTATATGACAAGGAGAGGAGGAGTTGAAGGAGGGGTGCGGGTCGAGGTGAGGGAGAAGACTGTGAAGAGGGGAAAGCGGAGGAACTGGAGAGGAATAGTTGTGGGAACTTCAGTACAGAGAGAAGGAACTGAGCAGGAGGGCTGGGGGTGGTGGAAGAGCTGATGGGGAAGGAGGAGTGGGGGTGGTGGAGGAGCTGATAGGGAAGGAGGAGTGGGGATGGGGGAGGAGCTTAGGGGGAAGGAGGAGTGGGGGTGGTAAAGGAGCTTAGGGGGAAGGAGGAGTGGGGGTGGTGGAGGAGCTGAGGGGGAAGGAGGAGTGGGGGTGGTGGATGAGCTTAGGGGGAAGGAGGAGTGGGGGTGGTGGAGGAGCTGAGGGGGAAGGAGAGGAGTGGGGATGGGGGAGGAGCTTAGGGGGAAGGAGGAGTGGGGGTGGTGGAGGAGCTGAGGGGGAAGGAGGAGTGGGGATGGGGGAGGAGCTTAGGGGGAAGGAGGAGTGGGGGTGATGGAGGAGCTGAGGGGGAAGGAGGAGTGGGGGTGGTGAAGGAGCTTAGGGGGAAGGAGGAGTGGGGGTGATGGAGGAGCTGAGGGGGAAGGAGGAGTGGGGGTGGTAAAGGAGCTTAGGGGTAAGGAGGAGTGGGGGTGGTAAAGGAGCTTAGGGGGAAGGAGGAGTGGGGTTGGTGGAGGAGCTTAGGGGGAAGGAGGAGTGGGGGTGGGGGAGGAGCTTAGGGGGAAGGAGGAGTGGGGGTGGGGGAGGAGCTTAGGGGGAAGGAGGAGTGGGGGTGGTGGAAGAGCTGAGGGGGAAGGAGGAGTGGGGGTGGGGGAGGAGCTTAGGGGGAAGGAGGAGTGTGGGGGTGGGGGAGGAGCTTAGGGGGAAGGAGGAGTGGGGGTGGTGGAGGAGCTGAGGGGGAAGGAGGAGTCGGGATGGGGGAGGAGCTGAGGGGGAAGGAGGAGTGAGGGTGGGGAGGGTGGATGAGGGCCGGAAGAGAAGCTTCTGAGCAAGGGAGCTGAGGTTGACTGGCTGGGACAGGGAGGAGGAGCTTCACAAGAGAGGATGAACTAAGAGAATGGGACCTGGTGGGGATCATGCTAGGGGATGGATTGATAGGCAGTGTTTTTCATGATTCATGTCAGGTTCAGAAATAGTTTCAATGCTGTATTTTAGGAGCGGTCTGGACTGTTTCATATATGTATGTCGGATACGTTCACTACAGTTTATCAGACTCGCCTTAGTCTTATAAACAAGTTTGGTTGTTGCAATCAATAATTCAGAGGGGAAAATCAATTTCACCTTCCTTCATTTCATTAGAAGACTAGTTTTTGGCATTCAATAAAGTAAGAGTAATGATCACACGTAAAAAAAATATTCACATAAAATAAGGTTTTCAAGATGTTCATCAGACTAATAAAAATACTTGGTAGAAACCGGACTCCAACAAGATATTTTTGTCTCAGGAATTAATATAACATAATATTTTGTTATCGTAGTTACTGCTCTGCTCTATGGGTAACAGAAAACTATTTGTTTCATCATACTGATAAGATTGTTACTTTGATCAAGTTTGCTAGAATGATTACTATGACGACTATGATACAGTCGTAGCAATAAATAATCAAAGATGGTATGACCCTGCAGCACTAGCCACTAGGCCTAGCCAGCTGGTGACCATTCAGAACCATTCCAACAATACATTAGTGTATAGTTCAAGGAGTATAACACGATATCCTCCTTAAAGTACTCATTGATTTCCGTGACCATTATTTTTAATTGATATCTTCTTCATGGAGGTTAAAAATAATAGATATTTAGCATGTCTCCAACCAAACCAATGATGCCAATAAATCTATATCAAAATTATAATGCTTTTTGTTCTGATTGTGATTAACAGGTTAACTATACTAGAACTAAGTTTTCCATAGGCTTTTTATGTACATAGTGTAAAACTTTTATAATTGATCAGTGCATGCATATTTGGATTACAGACAGTCACATAATCCACACTGATACTTATAGGGTTTCTCTCAATCACATAATCCACACTGTTACCTATAGGATTTCTCTCAATCACATAATCCACACTGTCACTTATAGGATTTCTATCAGTCACATAATCCACACTGTTACTTATAGGATTTCTCTCAGTCACATAATCCACACTGATACTTATAGGATTTCTATCAGTCACATAATCAACATGTTATATAGGTTTCTATCAGTCACATAATCCACATGTTACTTATAGGATTTCTCTCAGTCACATAATCCACACTGATACTTATAGGATTTCCTCAGTCACATAATCCACACTGTACTTATAGGATTTCTCTCAGTCACATAATCCACACTGTTACTTATTATAGGATTTCTCTCAGTCACATAATCCACACTGTTACTTATAGGATTTCTCTCAGTCACATAATCCACACTGATACTTATAGGATTTCTCTCAGTCACATAATCCACACTGTACTTATAGGATTTCTCTCAGTCACATAATCCACACTGATACTTATAGGATTTCTCTCAGTCACATAATCCACACTGTTACTTATAGGATTTCTCTCAGTCACATAATCCACACTGATACTTATAGGATTTCTCTCAGTCACATAATCCACACTGTTACTTATAGGATTTCTCTCAGTCACATAATCCACACTGATACTTATAGGATTTCTCTCAGTCACATAATCCACACTGTTACTTATAGGATTTCTCTCAGTCACATAATCCACACTGATACTTATAGGATTTCCCTCAGTCACATAATCCACACTGATACTTATAGGATTTCTCTCAGTCACATAATCCACACTGATACTTATAGGATTTCTCTCAGTCACATAATCCACACTGTTACTTATAGGATTTCTCTCAGTCACATAATCCACACTGTTACTTATAGGATTTCTCTCAGTCACATAATCCACACTGTTACTTATAGGATTTCTCTCAGTCACATAATCCACACTGATACTTATAGGATTTCTATCAGTCACATAATCCACACTGATACTTATAGGATTTCTCTCAGTCACATAATCCACACTGATACTTATAGGATTTCTCTCAGTCACATAATCCACACTGTTACTTATAGGATTTCTCTCAGTCACATAATCCACACTGATACTTATAGGATTTCTCTCAGTCACATAATCCACACTGATACTTATAGGATTTCTCTCAGTCACATAATCCACACTGTTACTTATAGGATTTCTCTCAGTCACATAATCCACACTGATACTTATAGGATTTCTCTCAGTCACATAATCCACACTGTTACTTATAGGATTTCTATCAGTCACATAATCCACACTGTTACTTATAGGATTTCTATCAGTCACATAATCCACACTGATACTTATAGGATTTCTCTCAGTCACATAATCCACACTGTTACTTATAGGATTTCTCTCAGTCACATAATCCACACTGATACTTATAGGATTTCTCTCAGTCACATAATCCACACTGATACTTATAGGATTTCTATCAGTCACATAATCCACACTGATACTTATATAGGATTTCTATCAGTCACATAATCCACACTGTTACTTATAGGATTTCTCTCAGTCACATAATCCACACTGTTACTTATAGGATTTCTATCAGTCACATAATCCACACTGATACTTATAGGATTTCTCTCAGTCACATAATCCACACTGTTACTTATAGGATTTCTCTCAGTCACATAATCCACACTGTTACTTATAGGATTTCTATCAGTCACATAATCCACACTGTTACTTATAGGATTTCTCTCAGTCACATAATCCACACTGATACTTATAGGATTTCTATCAGTCACATAATCCACACTGTTACTTATAGGATTTCTATCAGTCACATAATCCACACTGATACTTATAGGATTTCTATCAGTCACATAATCCACACTGTTTAGTTTCTTCATACATAATCCACACTGTACTTATAGATTTCTCTCAGTCACATAATCCACACTGTTACTTATAGGATTTCTTCAGTCACATAATCCACACTGATACTTATAGGATTTCTCTCAGTCACATAATCCACACTGTTACTTATAGGATTTCTATCAGTCACATAATCCACACTGATACTTATAGGATTTCTCTCAGTCACATAATCCACACTGTTACTTATAGGATTTCTCTCAGTCACATAATCCACACTGTTACTTATAGGATTTCTATCAGTCACATAATCCACACTGTTACTTATAGGATTTCTATCAGTCACATAATCCACACTGATACTTATAGGATTTCTCTCAGTCACATAATCCACACTGTTACTTATAGGATTTCTATCAGTCACATAATCCACACTGATACTTATAGGATTTCTCTCAGTCACATAATCCACACTGTTACTTATAGGATTTCTATCAGTCACATAATCCACACTGTTACTTATAGGATTTCTCTCAGTCACATAATCCACACTGTTACTTATAGGATTTCTATCAGTCACATAATCCACACTGATACTTATAGGATTTCTCTCAGTCACATAATCCACACTGTTACTTATAGGATTTCTATCAGTCACATAATCCACACTGATACTTATAGGATTTCTCTCAGTCACATAATCCACACTGTTACTTATAGGATTTCTATCAGTCACATAATCCACACTGTTACTTATAGGATTTCTATCAGTCACATAATCCACACTGTTACTTATAGGATTTCTATCAGTCACATAATCCACACTGTTACTTATAGGGTTTCTATCAGTCACATAATCCACACTGTTACTTATAGGATTTCTATCAGTCACATAATCCACACTGTTACTTATAGGATTTCTCTCAGTCACATAATCCACACTGATACTTATAGGATTTCTCTCAGTCACATAATCCACACTGATACTTATAGGATTTCTCTCAGTCACATAATCCACACTGATACTTATAGGATTTCTCTCAGTCACATAATCCACACTGTTACCTATAGGATTTCTATCAGTCACATAATCCACACTGTTACTTATAGGATTTCTCTCAGTCACATAATCCACACTGTTACTTATAGGATTTCTCTCAGTCACATAATCCACACTGATACTTATAGGATTTCTCTCAGTCACATAATCCACACTGATACTTATAGGATTTCTCTCAGTCACATAATCCACACTGTTACTTATAGGATTTCTCTCAGTCACATAATCCACACTGATACTTATAGGATTTCTCTCAGTCACATAATCCACACTGATTACTTATAGGATTTCTCTCAGTCACATAATCCACACTGTTACTTATAGGATTTCTCTCAATCACATAATCCACACTGTTACTTATAGGATTTCCCTCAGTCACATAATCCACACTGATACTTATAGGATTTCTATCAGTCACATAATCCACACTGATACTTATAGGATTTCTCTCAGTCACATAATCCACACTGATACTTATAGGATTTCTCTCAGTCACATAATCCACACTGATACTTATAGGATTTCTCTCAGTCACATAATCCACACTGATACTTATAGGATTTCTCTCAGTCACATAATCCACACTGATACTTATAGGATTTCTCTCAGTCACATAATCCACACTGTTACTTATAGGGTTTCTCTCAGTCACATAATCCACACTGATACTTATAGGGTTTCTCTCAGTCACATAATCCACACTGATACTTATAGGATTTCTCTCAATCACATAATCCACACTGTTACTTATAGGATTTCTCTCAATCACATAATCCACACTGTTACTTATAGGATTTCTCTCAATCACATAATCCACACTGTTACTTATAGGATTTCTCTCAATCACATAATCCACACTGTTACTTATAGGATTTCTCTCAGTCACATAATCCACACTGATACTTATAGGGTTTCTCTCAGTCACATAATCCACACTGATACTTATAGGATTTCTAACAGTCACATAATCCACACTGTTACTTATAGGATTTCTATCAGTCACATAATCCACACTGATACTTATAGGATTTCTCTCAATCACATAATCCACACTGATACTTATAGGATTTCTATCAGTCACATAATCCACACTGATACTTATAGGATTTCTCTCCAAATCACATAATCCACACTGATACTTATAGGATTTCTCTCAATCACATAATCCACACTGTTACTTATAGGATTTCCCTCAGTCACATAATCCACACTGATACTTATAGGATTTCTCTGACAGTCACATAATCCACACTGTTACTTATAGGATTTCTCTCAATCACATAATCCACACTGTTACTTATAGGATTTCTCTCAGTCACATAATCCACACTGTTACTTATAGGATTTCTCTCAGTCACATAATCCACACTGTTACTTATAGGATTTCTCTCAGTCACATAATCCACACTGTTACTTATAGGATTTCTATCAGTCACATATATCCACACTGATACTTATAGGATTTCTCTCAATCACATAATCCACACTGTTACCTATAGGATTTCTATCAAATCTTTCAAGTAAATTAGGGGACTGTTATTGAACAATATAGATACTATACAGATGTGGTTCTATAGCCTGTGTGAAGTAACATGACATAATACTTGGCATTTGTATGATCAATATGGTTAAGAGTTAAATGGTCTGTTAATTATCTCTGTCGAGCCTTAATTAACAGGGGGCACATGTAGCCACTCAGATATCACCTTCTTGTCCTTCTATTTATTGAAAAACTTTGTATAGTGACAATAAAATATTTAAAGGCCATTTTAGATTTCTATATGATAGCTTAAGTTTATACACTAGAGCATAAAATCAAATAAGCCTTTATATGTTCATATAGAACTGCCATAATCAGGTATAAATAAACATTTTCATTCTAAATAATATATGGAAAAGACCCAGTCACATTAATTACATTAAGTGCATGTTAATGTAAATGTTCTCCATTACAATGCAATTAATTCATACAAATATATTGACAGATGAACTTATCAGTTGTGTGTAGGTTTGTAAAATGATACATCTATTGGAATCATTTGGTGGGTTTTGACTTTTAATTGATTTATCTTTCAGTAATTGAAACCATTAAACCAAAACTAGTTCTGGTCCATAGGGTAGAATTTGATTACACCGCTCTGTATACATGAAGTTAAATACCAGTATATAGTATACAACTCACAGTAACAAAAACAAGGCAATTAATTTAGAAATACTGCTAGATCATGACCATACATTATGTATATAAAATAACAAAACATTTAGCCATGAATAAAAATCATCAGTCTCTATTGTTAATACCAAACCCAGGAACCGATACCTAAAAACAGGCATGGGCATGCATGTTAATTAATTTTACAAAATAAACAGAAATCTAATTATAAATTCATCTTGATTAATTTGGGTAATCTGGAGCTCCAGCTAATATGTTATTCATATACTGCTACATACAGGTTTGATCACATATAATTGATCACCACCATTAAGTGACTTCAGCACACAGAAGTCTATAGTATCACTCTGATACTAATTCAATAGTAAGGAAGTCTTTATCAAACTTTGCATGTTTAGATTTCAGATACAATAATCTTGTAAGATTGAATACAATGTGGTAAAATGTTTACTTTGATACCAGCCTGATGAGTTTAATGTACATAAAGCAAACGTTAAAGTCAACCCAAAGCAACTAGATACAACGCAAAGCCATCTTAATCTGAGAAGCTTGTGTAATCTGTTAAACCTGTATAATCTAAACACAGTTTGTTCCAGTGAAACTTCTATAATCTGAACACATATTGTTAGAGTGAAACCTGTTTAATCTGAACACATTGTGTTAGAGTGAAACTTGTATTATCTGAACACATAGTGTTAGTATTAAACCTGTATAATCTGAATACATATTGTTGTAGATAAACCTGTATAATTTGAATGAGTTTGTTCCAGTGAAACCTGTATAATCTGAACACATAAACCTGTATAATCTGAACACATAAACCTGTATAATCTGAACACATAAACCTGTATAATCTGAATGAGTTTGTTCCAGTGAAACCTGTATAATCTGAACACATAAACCTGTATAATCTGAACACATAAACCTGTATAATCTGAACACATAAACCTATGTAATCTGAACACATAAACCTGTATAATCTGAACACATAAACCTGTGTAATCTGAACACATAAACCTGTATAATCTGAACACATAAACCTGTTTAATCTGAACACATAAACCTGTGTAATATGAACACATAAACCTGTATAATCTGAACACATAAACCTGTTTAATTTGAACACATAAACCTGTGTAATATGAACACATAAACCTGTATAATATGAACACATAAACCTGTATAATCTGAACACATAAACCTGTATAATCTGAACACATAAACCTGTGTAATCTGAATACATAAACCTGTATAATCTGAACACATAAACCTGTTTAATCTGAACACATAAACCTGTTTAATCTGAACACATAGTGTTATAGAAAAACCTGTATATTCTGAACACATATTGTTACATTGAATCCTATGTAATATTTGCCACAATTGTGATAAATAATCTGAGAGTCTTTTTTCAGTTTTCAATATATCTAATCTGTACACAATGACAGAGCAATGGGAATCTGCTTATCAATTACCTATTAGTAGGGAGAAACATGTAGTATCCCAAGATTTCCTTTTCACAATTTTATTGTATTTCTGATGCAAAACAATATGTTAATTCTCAAATACAATAGATCTTCCATGTGGGATATAGAAAATGGTGAATTTGTAATGTGACCAAAATATTTTGGGCATATCTTCCATCTTTGTGGCAATACTACAAATTAAGTTCTGATTTCATTGATTTCAACATACAATTACCAGGTAACCTCCTTATCATTCACTATATTGTCTTACTGTTATTTCCTATATGCACCTTTTGCCCATTATCAGTACAGCTGTATGTGACTGGTTGGGTGCATCGCTTGGTTCCCTTATACATATAGTGGCATGCTTCAGTAAGAAAACACTATAAAAAGGAAAAATACAAACATCACAATTACAAGGAAACATATGATCATGTCGCACACAGGAGAGGCTGTTCCAAATGACATAAGCTGTTAATAGGATCTTAAAACCCAACCAACTAACCTATGTATATGTCTAAAATATAAAATTACAGGTTTATCATGATAAAAAACTGTTGCATTAATTACATTATACCATGGTCGCATAAAATAATGTACGATAGTAAATCAGCTGTAAATTTGCTTTGGGAGCTTGAGTAGTGCAGTACATGTATAGCGGGATTGTACTGAGTCGATCATCGGTGACCAGGTAGCTCAGTTGGTAGAGCACTCGGCTAGTGTTCGGAGGGTCCCAGGTTCGAATCTCGGTCTGGCCGCTACATTTTTTCCTCTCCTGTTACACATGTATATTTTTTCCAAAAAAAGTGAAAATTACATGTACAAATGTATACAAATATTTCATTATTATATATACACACTAAAAAGGTGACTAAGTAAAAGAGCATCGTGTATCATACTCAGCAATGGTTTGAATGTGGTACAGATCAGTCATTTACCACAGCTGACAAATATACATGTACACATGTATGCAGACCTGTACTAGTATGTATACAGTATAAACTGTACTGTAATGTATACATGTTTGGTTCCCACCTAACTGAACATTCAAAGTTATATCACTACATTCATACAATTAAATGTTAGTAAAAACGGAGATGAAAGTACTCTACCTTTTCTCAATTGCCGCCGGCCAATTACAAGTGATCAATACTATCCACATGCCACAAGACGTTGGTAAGGAAGCTAGACATGCGTACTCTGTTTCAACAGGTACCCGTACGTCACTTCCGTAAACATTGCATATGGCTGCCCAAGATGAACTGTCAAACGAGACTAATCGATAATGCAGTCTGATGCCAGTGTTGGTGTTCCTCGCTAGTATACACAGAAAGTAAAGCTAGCAAGTTATGCCCTTCATGTATTTTACATCGATGATATTGGTTTTTGTTCGTCAGACTCCAAGGTAGCCTCGGCTCTGTTGCTATAGTCGAGCTATATGAAGATGGGGTTGGCTTGTGTATACTTATGAACGCAGACTCGAGATTCAGTGGACTTAAGAAGCGTGGGCTATCACCGGTGCTCAAACCTCAGTCACATGTACACAGCCAGCACTACTCTGACACGTGATTAAAGTGAATATTAATAGAATTGTGACGACCATTGGGATGCATACGAGCCAGAGAACCAATCAATGATCTAAATCCAACAGGATCTTAAGTAAAAGCACGCTTTTCGTTAGACCGGAACAGGGATACCGCCTGGTATGACTGTATAACTTGACAGTAAGTAATGTGTTCAGGATGATCTCCATTATGTTGCGCAGGATCATATTGGTCTTTTGCACAAAATGCATAAGTCGTTAGTTTCCAAAGCTGAAGGTCGTTTTGATGTGAGGGCACCTCTCGCTACATTCGATACCATTGATCTAGGTGAAGATATCACGTTCATAAAGTCCAGTAAAAATAACGAAAGTGTCAGTGAATCTAGTGATGAGGCCAACAAATTAAATGTCATTAGAAAACGGCAGATCTTTGGAAAGCATGACAGCTCTAAATATGAACCAAGTGATAGACATGTGTATGAAAAATTAAGTGAAGGACAGAGTGAGACAAATAATATAAAGGAATCACGGCCAGAAAATAGAGAGTTTATGAATCAACGACCCAGCCCAGAAGATTCCTTTTCTGACAGCTCTGATTCTGATAGTGGTTATATACAAGGTGGATACTTGTCTATGACTGATGGACGAATAACAAAGCACGAATTCCCAGCTAAAATACCTACTTCGCCATTCACAGGTCGACACTCACATGTAGTTGACCATGATATTTCGCAAGACAACACTCCCACTTCCTCCCCTAGTCTACAGCGCAGTCCCCTGCCTGTACTTCTTCAGGAACTGGAACATGTCAAGTTAGAGTCTAAACGTAAAGCCTTGGAGAAACGCATTCAGAGGCTGCAGGTAACAACTCGACCAGTGGACCGTCCTCGTAGCACAACACCAATCAATGTGGTCACACTAGACGAGTACAGAGAAATAAGTTCTCCGGAAAAACACCAGACACCTGATCATCTGGAGAAGCTGAAGATCAAACTTCCCGCAGAGGAGTTTAGTTGTGGAAGACAAAGAAGTCCTTGGAAGGCAAGAGGCAGTATCAGTGAAGCATCTAATGTGTTTAATTTCAATGAAGAGCACCTTTTTACTCACACAAAGTCAGCATTCCTGCTTCAGAATGATGGATCCGTAGGCCAGTCCCCCAAACGGATCCTTATTCCTCCTAGCCTGTCACCTGCACTGTCACCAGCTGCCTCCCCGGTCAAGACCGTTGTGCAAGCCAATGTCCAACCTCAAACTGCATCTCCAAAATTCTACTATAGTCCTGGGCTAAAATCCCAATCAGGGACTCCAAGTCAACAAACTACCCCAGCTGTGTCTTGTCGCCGCGGCAACTGGATCGCTTTTGATGACAATTGGGGGTCACAAAACAATACTCCTGCCAAAAATCAGTCCAAAACAGAAAGTGCCAAAGACCCCAATGATAATGAAACATGTGTTCTAGCTAATAGCCATTCAAATTCTGAATCAGGGAAATTAAATGATGCGAAAACTGAAAATATAGAGGTAAAATTGAACATTCCTCATATTGTTGAGCATGCAGTGTGTGAAAGTGAACATGAGGAGATTTTAACAATCAATATTGAAGAATTCAAGAATGGAGAAAAAGTCTGTAATATAAATGTGTCAGAGTCTTCAAGCAAAGATATTGGCAACGAATCAAGTAAGAATGTGTCAGTTGAAGAGAGTCCAACCAAAGGGGTTGTATCAGGAGTCAGTAGTGAGGAGGACCAAGGAGTCGTCCCAAACCAACAAGTAACACACTGTTCCACAGGGGACTGTCAACAGCCAACAAGTAACCATAACAACGATTTAGAAGGACAAAGTGATATTTTCGTACATACAAGCCTAGAAACACAGTGCTCAAATTCTCTCTCAGAAAATCAATCTCAAGAGTCTGTTAGCCACTCGCCTAAGAACGGTACCCAGGGAACTGGTTCACCTGGGCAGCTGATTTCTCCTGGTGCTGAATCTACCTGTACTACATCAACTGGTACGACCTTTGACCCTGCTGCTGACCAAACTAAGGTTGATGACAGTCTGCAATAAGATTGCATCTTGTTTATCGGTAAGGCATGTCTTTGATTTTTTTCTTGTGAGATACTAGCATTGCTATTAGAATATTTTGTTTTTAAGGACTGAGAGTAAAGATTTTGTTCCCTGGAGATTGCCAGCACTGTCAGGAGTTTGTGGTATTGTAAGGTTTCTGTTGGTGACATGTATTTAATTTGAGTGGGTGTACTGTCTGGAGAGGAGCCTGGAAACGACTGTCTTCTATATATAACGTGTCAATTTTAGATTTGTCACTGACTTATCTTACAGTCTCCAGATAAATGAACTGTGATTTCTGTTTTTTTGGTATTTGGTATTTTACTCGTACATATTTGCAGCTGAACATTTAATCTAAAGTAATATGGCATATATAATTGAATTCTATATGAATCATTGATTGTAGCTCTGCAGTACAGAAAACAATATAGTTTTATAGCAGAACTGGCTGTCTTTTCCTGTAGGTATTTCTATCCTGTACAGTTTGTAGCTATTTCTGACTAAGTAATATGGGTGATATCTACCAGTATACATAGGACCATACAGAAATGTTCAGTACATATTAGGGATAAAGGTCAATACAGTAGTTTTGGGATTGGAGTTATAACTTTTGCCGGGACATGAGGTTCAGAGTCTGACCTTAATCAGGTCATCATTTCCAGAGTCTGACCTTGATCAGGTTATTAGGCTCAGAGTCTGACCCTAATCAGGTTATCAGTCACAGAAACTGACCTTAATCAGGTTATCAGACTCCGAGTCTGACCTTAATCAGATTATCAGTTCCAGAGTCTGACCTTAATCAGGCTATCAGTCCAAGAGTCTGACTTTGATCAGGTTATAAGGCTCAGAGTCTGACTTTAATCAGGTTATCAGTCCAGGTAAGGATTGTAAGGCCAGGTAAAGGGACCAATGTCCTGTAAGACCATGTAAGGGGAACAACTGTCCCGTAAGGCCAGGTAAAGGGACATATGTCCTGTAAGGCGAGGTAAAGGGATCAATGTCCTGTAAAGCCAGATAAAGGGATCACTGTCCTGTAAGGCCAGGTAAAGGGACAACTGACCTGTAAAGCCAGGTAAAAGGACCACTGTCCTGTAAGGCGAGGTAAAGGGATCACTGTCCTGTAAGGCCAGATAAAGGGATCACTGTCCTGTAAGGCCAGGTAAAGGGACAACTGACCTGTAAGGCCAGGTGAAGGGATCACTGTCCTGTAAGGTCAGGTAAAGTGACCACTGTCCTGTAAGGCCAGGTTAAGGGACAACTGTCTATAAGGTCAGGTATATGGACCACTGTCTATAAGGTCAAGCAAAGGGACCACTGTCCTATAAGGTCAGGTAAAGTGACCACTGTCGTGTAAGGCCAGGTAAAGTGACCACTGTCCTGTAAGGCCAGATTAAGGGACAACTGTCTATAAGGTCAGGCAAATTAAGGGACCACTGACATATAAGGCCAGGTAAAGGGACCACTGTCCTGTAAGAATAGGTATATGGACCACTGTCTATAAGGTCAGGCAAAGGGACCACTGTCCTATAAGGCCAGGTAAAGGGACCACTGTCCTGTAAGACTAGTAAAAGGGAACACTGACCTGTAAGGCCAGGAAAAGGGATTACTGACCTATATGGTCAGGTAAAGGGACTGCTGACCTGTAAGGCCAGGTAAAGGAACCACTGTCCTATAAGGCCAGGTAAAGGGACAACTGACCTATAAGGCCAGGTAAAGGAACCACTTTCCTGTAAGGTCAGGTAAAGTGACCACTGTCCTGTAAGGCCATGTTAAGGGACCAACGTCCTGTAAAGCCAGGGAAAGGGACCACTGTCCTATAAGGTCAAGTAAAGGGACCACTGTCCTGTAAGGCCAGGTAAAGGGACCATCGTCCTGTAAGGCCAGGTTAAGGGACCAACGTCCTGTAAAGCCAGGGAAAGGGACCACTGTCCTATAAGCTCAAGTAAAGGAACCACTGTCCTATAAGGCCAGGTAAAGTGCCATCGTCCTGTAAGGCCAGGTAAAGGAACCAGGGTCCTGTAAGGCCAGGTAAAGGGACAACTGTCCTGTAAGGCGAGGTAAAGGGACTACTGTCCTGTAAGACCAGGTAAAGGGACCACTGACCAATAAGGCCAGGTAAAGGGACCACTGTATATAGGACCAGGTAAAGGCACTGCTGTCCTGTAAGGCCAGGTAAAGGGTCCAGTGTCTATAAGGTCAGGTAAAGGCACCACTGACCAGTAAGGCCAGGTAAAGGGACCACTGACCAATAAGGCCAGGTAAAGGCACTGCTGTCCTGTAAGGCCAGGTAAAGGGACCACTGACCAGTAAGGCCAGGTAAAGGGACCACTGACCTGTAAGGCCTGGTAAAGGGACCACTGACCTGAAAGGCCAGGTTAAGGGACCACTGACCTGTAAGGCCTGGTAAAGGGACCACTGACCTGTAAGGCCAGGTAAAGGGACCACTGACCTGTAAGGCCTGGTAAAGGGACCACTGACCTGTAAGGCCAGGTAAAGTGACCACTGTCGTGTAAGGCCAGGTAAATGGACCACTGACCTGTAAGGCCAGGTAAAGGGACCACTGACCTGTAAGGCCTGGTAAAGGGACCACTGACCTGTAAGGCCAGGTAAAGGGACCACTGACCTGTAAGGCCAGGTAAAGGGACCACTGACCTGAAAGGCCAGGTTAAGGGACCACTGACCTGTAAGGCCTGGTAAAGGGATCACTGTCCTGTAAAGCCAGGTAAAGGGACCACTGACCTGTAAGGCCAGGTAAAGGGACCACTGACCTGTAAGGCCAGGTAAAGGGACCACTGACCTGTAAGGCCTGGTAAAGGGACCACTGACCTGAAAGGCCAGGTTAAGGGACCACTGACCTGTAAAGCCAGGTAAAGGGACCAATGTCCTATAAGGTCAGGAAAGGGACCACTGACCTGTAAGTATTGTTTTATTTCTACAAAGCTTATTGAGGCATTAGTAAAGTAGTATAATGCATATACAACAAAAGTAATACAAACATCAGTGATTCAGTATCCTAGATTTATGTAGTATAAGGAAGAAAAAAAAACGGGATAAAAAGTGGAAAAATCAAGATATCCTATTTAACTACAAGGCTTATATGACCAGAATATGATATCATTAATAACTAATACTTTGAGTCTGGTGAAGAGGAACTATTAGTAGTTCCTGTACTGGAAATCTTCTATATCTATATCTATACAAAGGTATGCTTGTAACAGGAAACAGGAACACCACGTCATGTTAATCTGATTTGTAGATTTTGCTGTCTGTATTGTTTCAGTCTGAATCAATATACAATGTTTTGCCAGGGAAATGTGTTTATCATCGGAAATCTGGATATTAAAACGGATTAAGTCTGACATTTATTAATAAAAGTGGAATTAAGATTTCTTTATGATAATTTAAGTACTGTACTATTGATGCAGATTTAGATGAACACCAGTTTTGCATATTGCACTTTGGGACTCAACGGTGACCACATTTGCCAACAGGCCACCATCTTGTATTTTCATAGTAGAAGTTTGTTACCGCTATTTCTCAGAAAGTACTGAAGCAATCTGTCTCAAATTGTATATCTCCGAAACGGGGGATATTAATTTGAGTTTGTACGTCTGTCTGTCCGTCTGTCTGTAACACTTCATTTTTGTGCAATAACTGTAACAAATGTAAACCGATTTATTCAAATTTGGTTACAAGGTTAAGTGCCTTAAGAGCTTGGCCAAGTTTGATCGCGACTGTCGATGGACCTTATTCAGCCGAGTTATGGCCCTTTTAATTACTACAAAAAGTCAGTTGCTGCCACTTCCGTGCAATAACTGTTATAGATATATACTGATTTTCTTCAAACTTGGTAACAATGTTGAATGCCTTAAGTGCCTGGGCAGGTTCGATCAACTCTTTCAGTGGATTTTTCTGCATTTTCTGTGTAATTACTAACAAATGTTAAAACTAATATTGTTAAAACTTGGTAACAAAGTTAAATGCCTTAAGGGCTTAGCCAAGTTTGATCACCACTTTTAGCAGATTTTAATGAGCAGAGTTATGGCCCTTTAATTTAATAAAAAAAAAAAGTCATTTTCTGCCGTACAATAACTGTAATAAATATAAACCGATTCTCTTCAAACTTGGTAACAAAGTTAAATGTCTTAAGGGCTTGACCAAGTTCGATCGCCACTTGCGACGGACCTTATTTAGCAGAGTTATGGCCCTATGATTTAATAAAAAAAAGTCATTTTCTGCCATTTCCCTGCAATAACTCTAATAAATCTTAACCAATTTTCTTCAAACTTGGTAAGAAGGATAAATGCCTTAAGGGCTTGGCTAAGTTCGATTGCCACTTTTGGCCGACATTGTACTTTTATGTGTAGTGGAGTGGCCCTTTGATGTACTAAAAACGTCATTTTCTGCCATTCCCTGTGCAATAATTGTAACAAATGTAAACCGATTTTCTTAAAAGTTAGTATCAAAGTTAAATGCCAGCTCAACCAAGTTTAATAGTCACTTTCAGTGGACATTATTTTACACATCTTACTTCCAAATAAAACTTCAGTTTATTTTTTCATGTTTCAACCAAGGTTAAACCTAACCTCAATAATGTTTACATACAATATGTCCTGAAAGTGGGGGATGGAAATTCCTCGAATTTGCTTGTTTATTATTAATATATATGATAAAGAATTGATTCAAAATTATTGATAAAAATGGCACTCAGATCCTGACCAGATCTATTGGTGTTGAAATCGTTATTTTAGAAATAAGAAATTTAAGTATAAAATTGATATCAGTTTATTTCAACTTTAAATATCATAAAATAAATACGGTAGATATCTTTTGTTTAACTCCAAAATTGAACAATGCACACTTTGTATATACTACATTATGTATACTAAATTCAATATAAATGATAAACCAATTTCTTTATTCTTTTCATTGAGTCCTTTATTTACAGCAAATATGAGAGGCCTTGGCACAAATTGATTTTATGTTTTACCTAGGTGGATTAAAAAATGTACCACAATTAGCTAACAATGTGTCAAGACAAAGATAACAAAGTAAAGTTGTGTGTAATGGGGTGTACTATAAGGTTTTGTCCTGCAACCGTCCGATATACTGACGGATAACTACTGCCGGATAAACTTTTCCTTTATCCGTCAATTTAAAATGCTTTATCCGTCAATACCATCATGTGAATTTGAGGACACTTTAGGCTAATGATTTAATGTGGCTGTTTTAGTGTAGATGGATCCTGTATTTTGAAGGAAATGATGTTATCTGTCGAATAAGGTATTATACATGTACAAACAGGTTTTGCCATAATTTTATATGTATATCCAGTATAAGTTGCCTGGTATGATTACGAAATGGTCAACATACAGAACTGACCAGGGTTGATGTGAAGATAATAATGCTTTGTAGGTATACGTAGCTGAACAATATGTCTTGTCTCTGTGAAATAAGACTGTTGAATATGTACGGCTGGCTGTTTGTACTCATTTCAATGCACTGGAGATGTAAGTGCAATACAAAATACAAAATGGAAAGTCACGTGCAGTGCAGTTGTAACGAAGCCTTTTAAAGTATAAGACATGTTTGTCCGTGCGTTTAAATTATTTTTTTCACAGCTTAATTCATCAAAACACATGGTTTCCAATAGAAGTCAATTGAAGAAAAAAAGCATGTCAAAATTTTCGAGCAGTAACGTCACATATAACTTCCACTCCTATACATGTAATCATGACTGGTTAGTTAGGTATTCAATACTGTACTACAAAAGGTCAATGTTTTTATATTTAAAATCATCTCTATCAAGTCATCTGATAACATTGGGAGGTTATAATTGATTAAGTATTTATATTTAATGTGGCTGTCATTATCAGCATGCATGATACAATTATATCTAGGTAACATGCAACATATACATTTAAGTTATTAGTGTTCTAATTTATATATAAATCCAGAGTTAGAGCCAAACATGTACCAGGGGAAGCAACTCCATTTCTGATCATGGTACAAACGTCCTGCGTATAGTGATTGAGAAAGAGAGGATCTGGAGACTATGTTGAGTTTGGTAGATGGGTCAATATTCGTGTGGCAGAACGACGCATGTAGAGAGGGTACAATAGCATTAATTATCACAGTGGAAGATTTCATTGATTCTAGTCAGGTATATATATATACAGTCAAACTCGGTTAATACGAACTCGAAGGGACCACGGAAAAACTTCGAGTTATCCGAGTGTTCGAATTAAGCGAGTTCTCAAGTCAAACTGTCAATCTCTTCACTAAGTATACACACATGTACTAGTCTCACGTCGTAAGCAAGGACGGTGTCAAAATCTTATATGTACAGTGGAAACCGCTAATATTGAAGTCCTTGGGGAATGGGGAATATTTTCAAAAATTATTGAGATTTCAATATAAACCAAAGACGATGGAATATTGTGAATATGGAATAAACAGTATTTCAATATTGAATTCACCGGTAATCGATTTCAATATAAGTGGGTTCCACTGGGTCGCAAAGTTATAACTATAAAACAGAAATATATCTTAATATTTTTTAATGAAATCACAACAAAATTATTCAAACATACAAAAAGAATGTAACAGAATCATATAAAATAGCAGAAAACTTACGTTTACCGAGACACATGTGTTGACAGGAAGTTACAATGTACAGGAAGTAAATCTACGCATGTCAGCTTAACATATCAGTGTTTTATCACTATGGTGGATGGTGAACAGCGCAAAGTCTATTTTGCTGAGTAACACGTTCAAAGCACTAACATTGATACAATTGTAATCGCACTATTCGGTTTCACAAGAATAAAGTCTTTGAATAAAATTTTAAACATCTGTCTCGCGTTCACACACAAAGTCACTGAAATAGTCTGCTATCTTTGTCTGAGTTGTACCGGGTCCTTCGTTGGATTGCTCAGTTGACTTCGACATTTCCGAAACGGGTATGATATTGCTGTGAAACTGCAGTGAATTTATTATACACGTACATGACACCTCCTCAGTTACTGAGCTACTCTTAATGAGTACCTCGGGACTAATTACACCATTGCGTCTTTCATATTTTCCGACTACACGGTGCCAGGTGGTAGAGCTTAGTTCTGCTTGAGTGATCACACTAGTGACAGGCGGCCGGGACCACATGTTTTGTATCATATCGCTGTACCAGTCGGGATAATGTTTACGTAAGTGCAGCGTACATGTGGCCCAATTTTAAATTTGATGATCACTGATTATTGTTGATACAAAGAATTAACGATATTGCTAAACATTTAACAGTTATCTCCGTGTTTACGTAGTTGAAAACGGCTTTTTTAATTGTCGTTTTTTTTAAATCGGCATTTTCGGCAATCTTTTACTCACAAAAAAATCTCACTTCGTATTATACGAACATTTTATGTAGGATTTTTGTCATTCGGACCAAACATATACTTCGTATCAAGCGAGTTTTTCGAGTTTTTCCGAATTCGAATTTTCCGAGTTTTTTTAACATAGATAAAGAGGGAATTTGGCCGGGACCGGCCAAGTACTTCGTATTAAGCCGGGTTGTCGTATTATCCGAGTTCGTATCAACCAAGTTCGACTGTATATATATATTTTACAAATAAGTATAACCAACAAACATTGGATTTCAGAATGGATTTTTGTCTCATGCCCATACACATTGGGCTAACTGTAGTAGGCAGTGGAGTATTGGGCTTTCCTTTATTTCTGCTCGGTGAATACAGCGTATAGAGTATTAACCAAAGCAAACACCTAACCCAGTGTATATTGATCAGGGGAGCCTGACAATGATTGGCCTGAAGCTCCTGTATAATCAGCTAGACAATATTCCTCAATGGAGCTGATAGATCAATACTGTATATAGACATTTGACTTACAAAGCTATCTAAGCTTACATTAACAGAAACACAGTATGTCTGTTTATCATAGTGAGGGGCACTACGCTGCAGAATCACACGCTGTAAACAGGGATTGGTCGAACAACCAGCATTCTGTCTGTAAATGTTGAGTATGCAGAAACTGTGGACAGCGTTTATTGGACCATGCTGATCAAACAAAGATGATTAATTAAATAAAGTAATGAGTGAAAAATATATTTCTATGTTATCTTCATTGCAACTGGATGGAACAGGTGGAGGATAGATTTCTCAAGAATTTTGTGAAGAGTTAATTTGCATCTCTGATTGTCATGGTGCCTAAACTGGTATGTCTTTGATTTGTCAAAATGTTCGGTGATCGATCTTGACAAATTCCATGCTATCAATTTAAGTGAAACAGAAAATGTGAGATTAAACAGCACTTCAATGTTATGGTACCTTACTATTGTACATTCACATTTAAAGCACTAGCTGTGCTAAAATCTGGGTACTGTTCTAATGTCTTAACAAATCCTATGGTTTAGCTGCCCAAATCACCATCGTGCTAAAAAGATCACATTTGTTGATACAATAAGTAATTAAGTACCATGTATATGGCCAGTGAGAAGTCTTTTGATTTTCTCCATTGTTTCTGTACCACTTGGCTCAAAAATCAATATTCCAAATGAGAGCTATATGTCTTCTCGACCATTCATTGTACAACCCGGATATGATATGCTTAAGACTCGTTACAGACTTTTTTTTCCACTAGAGATAATAACACATGCAGGGGTAAGCTGCCTGTCACTGAACAGCTACTGCAATTATCTGTTCATGCAGGTAAAAGCTTTCTCACGTCTCGAGCACTTCTGGTTGGTCAGCCTGTGGTGTACTTGACCTTGATCAAGAGGACGTCATAGGTCTAAAAACATGCCTCTTTTTGACACTTTGGAAGGTGCATATTCTAGCAGATCCTTGTTCCTGTAACTATGGTAATGCTCGAAGATCTCAGCAGATAATGTTGGTGTTTTAGTTTTGTGGTTTAAGGTGACTGCAGTGGGATGATGGTGTGTGTAAGGTGTTAATGAAAAGTCAGATGTTAGATTGTATAAAACAGATTTCTATAACCCTACAATACTGTATAATGTCAGCCCTCCCTGCCATACAACTAGTACAATACTGTATAATGTCAGTCCTCACAGACACACAACTAGTACAATACTGTATAATGTCAGTCCTCACAGTCATACACCTAGTACAATTCTGTATAATGTCAGTCCTGACAATCATTCACCTAGTACAACACTGTATAATGTCAGCCCTCACAGTCATACACCTAGTACAATACTGTATAATGTCAGCCCTCACAGTCATACACCTAGTACAATACTGTATAATGTCAGTCCTCACAGATATACACCTAGTACAATACTGTATAATGTCAGCCCTCTCAGTCATACACCTAGTATAATACTGTATAATGTCAGTCCTCACAGTCATACACCTAGTACAATACTGTATAATGTCAGCCCTCACAGTTATACACCTAGTACAATACTGTATAATGTCAGTCCTCTCAGTCATACACCTAGTACAATACTGTATAATGTCAGCCCTCACAGTCATACACCTAGTACAATACTGTATAATGTCAGTCCTCACTGTCATACACCTAGTACAATACTGTATAATGTCAGCCCTCACAGTCATACACCTAGTACAATACTGTATAATGTCAGTCCTCTCAGTCATACACCTAGTACAATACTGTATAATGTCAGTCCTCACAGTCACACAACTAGTACAATACTGTATAATGTCAGTCCTCCATGTCATACAACTAGTACAATACTGTATAATGTCAGCCCTCACAGTCATACACCTAATACAATACTTATAATGTCAGCCCTCACAGTCATACACCTAGTACAATACTGTATAATGTCAGGCCTCACAGTCATACACCTAGTACATTGCTGTATAATGACAGTCCTCACAGTCATACACCTAGTACAATACTGTATAATGTCAGGCCACACAGTCATACACCTAGTACATTGCTGTATAATGACAGTCCTCCATGTCATACAACTAGTACAATACTGTATAATGTCAGTCCTCACAGTCATACACCTAGTACATTACTGTATAATGTCAGCCCTCCCTGTCATACAACTAGTAAAATACTGTAAAATGTCAGCACTCACAGTCATACACCTAGTACAATACTGTATAATGTCATTCCTCACAGTCATACACCTAGTACATTACTGTATAATGTCAGTCCTCACAGTTATACACCTAGTGCAATACTGTATAATGTCAGCCCTCACAGACACACAACTAGTACAATACTGTATAATGTCAGCCCTCTCAGTCATACACCTAGTACAATACTGTATAATGTCAGCCCTCACAGACACACAACTAGTACAATACTGTATAATGTCAGCCCTCACAGTCATACTCCTAGTACAATACTGTATAATGTCAGCTCTCACAGTCATACATCTAATACAATACTGTATAATGTCAGTCCTTACAGTCATACACCTAGTACAATACTGTATAATGTCAGCCCTCTCAGTCATACACCTATTGCAATACTGTATAATGTCAGCCCTCACAGACACACAACTAATACAATACTGTATAATGTCAGTCCTTACAGTCATACACCTAGTACAATACTGTATAATGTCAGCCCTCAAAGACACACAACTATTATACTCTGATGTCAGTTTATACAGTGATGAACCTACTACAACTTGCTGCCTGCCAGTTCAGATGTATCTATGTATATGGGTATGATATCATTATATGAATATTGTATGGTATGCTGGTATGAATTAATTAGTAAGAATGAATTACGAGATTCACTTTATTACTATTATTCTATTATGGCCCTTTCGTGAGGGAACTGTTCTTCTATAGTGTTGTCTGGCGAGGTATAGTCCCCGAGTCGAAGACTCGGGGACTATACCTCGCCAGACAACACTATAGGAGAACTGTTCCCGAGGGAAAGGGCCATAATAGATTTAGTACGTCACATGACATTCATTGTGACGTAATATATTTGGTCGCGTGTTCATTCCCGGGGGACTATACTTTGGTATAGTTCCCGTAGTCAGGTATAATCTCCCGTAGTCAAGAAGGACAGGGAACTGTTGCAAAATAGACCATGGCTGTTATCCAATCGCATTCCTAGTAATTATCATGTGATGTACTAAAATTGACCATAACAAACAGGTGCTTTGAGAAATGATTTCAAGTGGTGTAATGGCAACGATGCATGTTTACCTTAACATTAAACAGGGCAACAAATATTAAAACTCTATAGAGATGTCATTCCATGTAAAACAGTCCATCCTTCTTTTCTGATAACTCGTTATGTTTAAATCAGTTGAATTGTGTCCCATTTTCTGGCTTTGTTAGAAATGAAAATAATGTATGTACTCTCCCTTTTCCCCACCTTTTTTTGGGACACACAAAACTAAAATAATGCCCCCTCTTCCCTTGCTTCACGCACTGTATTATGTATTATATAAATACAATAAAAGATGTGTTGAATTGTTGATAATTAATGTCCCACTTTCTATATTTGGTACTGTAAAATAATGTGAAGTAATGTCCCAGTTGGATGCCTGGCCCATAGATAAGTTGCATCGTGAGCCTTCATAGTTCAGTGTTCCTTGGCTGCAGAGAGAAGGATATTGATCAGTGAATTGATTTGCCTGTTCCTGGAGTGCTTGGCTGTAGAATCAATGACAGCCATAGAACCTCTGTCTACGGTGGAGCCTTCTGACACTCCCACTTCTCTCTGCCGCCATTTTGGGTTCTATCTTGGCTCCTTGGCCAAAATATCTACCTCTACAGTTCAGTGGCGGTGTGGTGGTGCATTGTGCTGACCATTTTTGAGTATAGTGGACAGGGCGTGACATTGGAGTGCTGAAGGTCACAGCTCTGTGTGGTAGCCGAGAATTCCTAACTTATTGATCCCCCTGGAGAATGCACATGAACATGTGAACATGGAAGCTGAGGTAAAAGTCTCTCTATTAAATTCTTCACCAGGTGATTTATTTATTAATATAGCAACATCATCAACCTGTATTTCTCCTCCTGGCATTCCTTTAATTAACATACTGGGGCCATTTTTATATCTGCTCATCACCACTGTTTACTTTGCTATGGGAGCTCCAACCAAGGGCTCGGGCTTGTTTTGCTTTGTATTGTCACACCAGTCTCTGTTAGTCCTCAGTGTCCTTGTAGGAGCAGATAAAAGCAGTTTTGTACAGAGGTAACCAGAATTTCATATCTATATCCATACATGTCAGTACATGTGCATACATTTCAGTATGTAGATATGTTTTTTGCTGTTAGGAGGTCACTGTGCTCCACCCAGTGTAGGTATGAATATAAGTGTTATAGAGTTCTGAAATCATCAGGATCTCTCCTTCTGGGCAATTAAAACAAAAGGCGTCATTTTTGCTGTAATGGAATGCAGGACTTTTTCCTTGCAAGAAGCCAATTGTTATACATGTATGTCTCTTATTTGTAGATATTCAATGAGTTAATTTGACTGTATTTTGATATAAAATCCCTTTTGGTAAGTGATTACAAATTTATCAACTAAATTGAGCACACTTACAGACGATTGGAATGATGCAAGGGGTTGGTTTATTAGCTCACCTGGTCCGAAGGACTGAGGTGAGCTTATGGGATACCGCAGCGTCCGGCGTCTGTCGTCCGGCGTCCGGCGTCCGGTGTCCGGCGTCTGTGGTCCGGCGTCCGTCAACAATCGACTTCTTCTCCATAACCGCTGGTCGGATTTCAACAAAATTTGACAGGTAGCATCCTTATGGGCTACTAACTGAAAATTGTACAAATGATGGGGCTGATCCCCGGGGGCCTGAGGGGCAGAGCCAAAAGGGGTCAATATGGCTATTTCCATATAAACGACTTCTTCTCATGGGATATATAGCACCCATAATGCAATGGTAGCATACTTATAGGGTGGGGATTCAAAATAGTACAAATGATGGGGCTGACCCCCCGGGGGCCTGAGGGGCGGGGTCAAATGGGTCAATTTGGCTATTTCCATAAAAACGACTTCTTCTCTGAAACAAAACATGGGATAGCACCCAAAATGCAATGGTAGCATCCTTACAGGGTGGGGATTCAAAATTGTACAAATGATGGGGCTGACCTCCCGGAGGGGATCCTGAGGGGCGGGGTCAAAAGGGGTCAATTTGGCTATTTCCATATAAACGACTTCTTCTCTGAAACTAAGCATGGTATAGCACCCATAATGCAATGGTAGCATCCTTATAGGGTGGGGATTCCAAATTGTGCAAATGATAGGGCTGCCCCCGGGGGCCTGAGGGGCGGGGTCAAAAGTGGTCAATTTCCATATAAATGACTTTTTCTCTGCAACTTAACATGGGATTACGCTCATAATGCAATGGTTACATCCTTATAGGGTTTGGATTCAAAATTTTGCAAATGATGGGACTGACCCCCCGGGGGCCTGAAGGATGGGTTCAAAAGGGGTTAATTTAGCTATTTCCATATTAACGACTTCTTCTCTGCAACTAAGAATGGAAGAGCACTTATAATGCAATGGTAACATCCTTATAGGGTTGGGATTTGAAATTGTACAAATGATATGGCTGACCCCCGGGGCCTTAGACGGCAATAGATGCGAGGTTCAAAAAGGTCAATTAGGCTACTACTTTCATATAAATTACTTTGTCTCTGAACCTATGTATTGGATAGCATATTTGTATGGTATCCATAAACTTTGGGATCATTGTATGGTTGTGATTCAAAATTAAACCATACTTTGGGAGTCAATTTTGTTTATATTTTTTTGACTAATTGTCAGAGTCTTGTGTACAATTCCCAAAATCCCAACCCTATAAGGATGCTACCATTGCATTATAAGTGCTCTTCCATTCTTAGTTGCAGAGAAGAAGTCGTTTATATGGAAATAGCTAAATTGACCCCTTTTGACCCCACCCTTCAGGCCCCCGGGGGTCAGCCCCATCATTTGCAAAATTTTTGAATTCAAACCCTATAAGGATGTAACCATTGCATTATGAGCGTTAATCCCATGTTAAGTTGCAGAGAAAAAGTTATTTATATGGAAATTGACCACTTTTGACCCCGCCCCTCAGGCCCCCGGGGGGTCAGCCCTATCATTTGCACAATTTTGAATTCCCACACTATAAGGATACTACCATTGTATTATGGGTGCTATAACGTGCTTAGTTTCAGAGAAGAAGTCGTTTATATGGAAATAGCCAAATTGGCCCCTTTTGACCCCGCCCCTCAGGCCCCTGGGGGTCAGCCCCATCATTTGTACAATTTTGAATCCCCATCCTATAAGGATGCTACCATTGCATTATGGGTGCTATCCCATGCTTGGTTTCAGAGAAGAAGTCGTTTATATGGAAATAGCCAAATTGAACCCTTTTGACCCTGCCCCTCAGGCCCCCCGGGGGTCAGCCACATCATTTGTACAATTTTGAATCCCCAACCTATAAAGATACTACCATTGCATTATGGGTGCTATCTCATGCTTAGTTTCAGAGAAGAAGTCGTTTATATGGAAATAGCCAAATTGACCCCATTTGACCCCGCCCCTCAGGCCCCCGGGGGTCTGCCCCATCATTTGTACAATTAATCCCCACCCTATAAGGATGCTACCATTGCATTATGGGTGCTACCCCATGCTTGGTTTCAGAGAAGAAGTCGTTTATATGGAAATAGCCAAATTGACCCCTTTTGACCCCCGCCCCTCAGGCCCCCGGGGGTCAGCCACATCATTTGTACAATTTTTAATCCCTACCCTATAACGATACTACCATTGCATTATGAGTGCTATCTCATGCTTAGTTTCAGAGAAGAAGTCGTTTATATGGAAATAGCCAAATTGACCCCATTTGACCCCGCCCCTCAGGCCCCCGGGGGGTCAGCCCCATCATTTGTACAATTTTGAATCCCCACCCTATAAGGATGCTACCATTGCATTATGGGTGCTATCCCATGCTTGGTTTCAGAGAAGAAGTTCGTTTATATGGAAATAGCCAAATGGACCCCATTTGACCCCGCCCCTCAGGCCCCCGGGGGGTCAGCCCCATCATTTGTACAATTTTGAATCCCCACCCTATAAGGATGCTACCATTGCATTATGGGTGCTATCCCATGCTTGGTTTCAGAGAAGAAGTCGTTTATATGGAAATAGCCAAATTGACCCCTTTTGGCCCCGCCCCTCAGGCCCCTGGGGGGTCAGCCCCATCATTTGTACAATTTTCAGTTAGTAGCCCATAAGGATGCTACCAGCCAAATTTTGTTGAAATCCGACCAGCGGTTATGGAGAAGAAGTCGATTGTTGACGGACGGAACGGACGGACGGACGACGGACGACGGACGACGGACGACGGACGCCGGACGCCGGACGCCACGGTATGGCATAAGCTCACCTTGGTCCTTCGGACCAGGTGAGCTAAAAACCAGGTGAGCGATACAGGCCCTCTGGGCCTCTTGTATATATATATGTTTTGATGGCTATATTGATATAAATCCAATGACACCCCACCCAAGAACCTGAGGGTTGGAGCCAATGACACCCCACCCTAGAACCTGAGGGTTGGAGCCAATGACACCCCACCCAAGAACCTGAGGGTTGGAGTCAATGACACCCCACCCAAGAACCTGAGGGTTGGAGCCAATGACACCCCACCCAAGAACCTGAGGGTTGGAGCCAATGACACCCCACCCAAGAACCTGAGGGTTGGAGACAAACACTCCAGAGTTTGTTTTATTATAGACACTTCTCTGCTTTCACATTTAAATAAAAAGAAGTTTTTTGTTTTGTTTCAATTAAACCAATGCTCATGCAGTTTGACCCATTAGGGGTCTGAGGGGCATGACCCATTTGGCTTACTGGGTAACTGAAAACTAAACAACCTTTTTTTCAGAAAAGAAGCATTAGATATCAGTTATATTTAACTGGTAGTGCATCTAGTTGGCCTGTAGGCTTTATCGCACTGACCCATCAGGGGCCTGAGAAAACCAAAGTGGTCAGTTTGTCTGTGTTGATACAAACAAGTCCCAGTGACCTCGTATATGCTATTGAATCAAATGGTTGTGTGCTATGAATTGCAAAATTGTATTGTAAGTCCTGTTTTCAAGTTTTTGTCACATTAGCTGACCTCTCCAGTAGACATTTGGTAGAGTGATATGGGTTCTTGGGTTGATGATGTCAGTGGTTTTACCTGCAATATCAGGTCACCAGGTAAATTGTTGTAGTTCTTACCTGACTGATAAAAATATCCTTAAATCAGGGTAGTCCTCATCCATATATAACACAAACCATAGTCCTCTGTATGGTCTATTACTCAGGGTTGTGCAGATATCATCAGTCTGTTTATAATTCCAAAATTTGTAAAGTCAAGCTGGCGAAACCCAATCTCAAAAAACTTGTGTTCAGACACTGAGACTGTAAATATTTTATTAGCTTGTGTCAATGAGACTAACTGTGAGCCTGGTCACCCCAGTGTAGCTAAGAGCTGTCACAAAACATCCTACCAACTTTATAAAATATTCATAACATTTCACCTAACACATTGTTCTTAGTGCTGTTTGTTTAGATCATAAAGCATTTATATAATGGATAGTTTATAAAGGCAGCTATTTTCTTTTAAATTAGAAAATGTAAAGGTGTTTGTTCTGTATTTAATGGAGGGCTCTTTGCCCTATATTAAATTTTGTCCTGTGGATAGAGAGCTCTGTGTTCTATTGTAAATTTTGTCTTGTAGATGGAGAGCTCTTTGTCCTATAGTAAATTTTGTCTTGTAGATGGAGAGCTTTTTGTCCTATAGTAAAGTTTGTTCTGTGGATAGAGAGCTCTTTGTCCTATAGTAAAGTTTGTCCTGTGGATAGAGAGCTCTTTGTCCTATAGTAAAGTTTGTCAGTGGTAAAAGGAGAGATGTTGTCCAGATGCTTGTTCTGGCCTGTTTGTCATGGTGTCAATAGAGAGATATTTGTCCTGTAATAAAAAGGGAGATATTTGCCACATAGAAAATAAAGAAACATATTTCCCTGTTGTAATAAGACAGAAATTTGCTGTAAGTACTGGAGAGATATATGCCCTGTAGTAAATGGAAGCCTTTTTGTTTTGTTGTATTTATCAAGGCACGCTAACAGAAACCATTTTGTTGTGTTGTAAAATGAAGCCATCCTGTTCTGATATGTAACTTTATAAAAGAACTTGTAGACTCCAGTTAGTTGTGATATTTATATAGCACTTGCCTCTAAATGTGGATTCCTAAATAGTGGATGGATAACATAACTGTAAACCGACTTCCTGGATTTAACTATGCACGATTTGTGGAAAATATACAGTAGCTGTACACAGTAAATATAGCTACACCCTCATTGTATGATTTCTGTGGTTTAAGAGGAGTAATTAATATATATTAAAAACTAAGAAATCTAGTTGTGTGGAAAAAAAGACTGTTGGTTTATATCAATATAGCCAGTAGTGTTATACTATATGTACAGTTGTTGACAATGATGACATTATACAATTGATCGGAGGCCCATGATCCTGGCACATCTTTTTATAATCCCATTGTTCAAGTGTACTCTTGTGAAAACTTTGTAATGTAAAAACACAACTTTCTCTGATGTTCTTACATATCATGAGGCTTTGATTTATAGTGTTATAATAATTATTTTGGGACCAGGAACATTTAAGTTTAATCTACAACACTCAAATATTAGAAATCAGCAGGTCTTCTATGTGAATAAAAACATGTTATATTGTCTAAGTTCTTTTAAGCATGTTATTTATAGTAATGTTCACTGTACATTACCAAACATAGCTATTCCCAATGATAAACAGAGGACTAAGACTGTTGTGTTTTTTTTTATGTTACAGACCCCAGTGTAGCGATGTCTGCCAGCTTCGATGAATCCTCCAACCTTGTAGATGTTACCTCCCCTACTACCACCGAAGACTTTAATAAACTCACTGTTGACCATCACAGCACTGATAAGTCTGAACAACACGACAAGTCAAAGGCATTTGGATTTATAAAGAAACGTGCCAAGTCTCCATTCCGCTCACCGCTCAAGTCTCCCCTGAAATCTCCTCTAAAGTCACCTTTCAAGTCTAAATCCAGTAAAGCTGCCAAGGATTCACATAAAGATCCACTCAAAGACACATTTACAGACACTTTTCCTGATGATGTGAAAGATGTTTCAGAAAAAGATGTTAGTATTGATAAAAAGTCAGATGACTGGCAAGCCTTTCAGCAGATGCAGGATAGAATTAAACAGAATGTCCTGAAAACACAGTCTAGTTTGAATAAGTTATCATCAGACAACTCAGAGACTCCTAATGGTAATAACACAAACAATGACAAACGCCAAAAACAAGATGATGCAACTTTCTGGTCGAGTTTTGATGACACGTCTTCATTGATTCCTCCAAGCCCTCATGGTGTGAATAAAGATAAAGTAAAATCTTCTGATCAGGACTCCGAACTCAGTGTGACAAGTTTTCCCAACCTTAAAGTCACTCCAACTCTGTCACCACGGGGAACCCCTTGTCCTCCAGCTAACAGTCTACGGACCAGCATGGAGAGCCTGATGGCTGATGACCCTACAGGGGGTAAAGAAGAAGTGGCTGACCTTTTGGGGTTGACCACTGGTTCAACTGACACTGACCAGGCTCCTGCTGACTCTACGTATCTAATGAACCAGGACCTACTAGGACTAGATAATATTCTGTCATCGACCGGGGAATCTCAGCATGGTAGTAGTATGTGTAGCAGCTTTGATGGCTCTGACATGATGTTTGGAACAGTTTCTCATAGTGAAAGGTCATCCCAAAGGTCAACTCCCCTGGGGTTTGACCCTTGGGAGGATGACCAGCGGATCCCCATGGGAACACTTTCTTCGACCTTTGTAAGTAGTATGGTGGATGAGTTCCTACAGCTGGACACAATGAAGGAAGTTTCCCAGGCTGATCTCAATCCATTTGATTCTTCCTCTGAAAAACCAGCATCAAAGTCTAGCATCATTGATTCTCTAGATCCATTCTCTGCTAAAAAGGTGAAGGAAAAAGCTCCTCTTCCGCCTGTAAACAAGGAACCTGCACCACAACCTAAACCTACCACAGATATCCTCTCACAACCTTCATCAGAGTTTCTCCCACCTACATCTCAAAACTTCCTCAATCAAAGTGACTCTAATACTGTGCCAGCCCCAGACACAAACTTTCCTGCTCCACTGCCTATAGACTTCAGTCAGGCATTTGGAGGGAGTGTGAACCTGTCAGATGAACAGGCTTCCTCTCACTTTGATGCCTTTGCACAGTTAGATGAAGACATTCTCCCATCATCTGTTGTTCCTACAGCAGCCAGTGCCTCTTCAGACTTAATACAAGGCTTTGAGGATACAGAAAGTGACAGCACAGATGTAAAGGAAGGGTTTTCCAATATTTTACCAATAGAGGTGTATGACAATTTGGGATTTGGTGTGGCAGATCCACCTAAAGATGTACTGACAGACCAAGCTGATGAGCCAGAGCCTCGTAGTACCGATACAGCAGCAGTTGCTAACAACCCATTCCTCACGTCAGACACCAGCATGACCACTGACTTGTTTGATGACAACTTCTTTGAAACCAAATGTGCTGCTCAGCCCCAATATTCACAAGATGCATTTTCCAATATTTGGGGAAGTGCCTCCACTGACACAGTAGGCCAAAATGCTAATCCATTTCAAGAGGATTTCTTTTCCATTGATAAAATTCCAGAGGCTAAATCAGATTTTCCTGGAGATTCTGATGATGGCTTTCCTACTATTACAAGCAATAACCCATTTCTACAGGATAATTCCAATGCTGTGTTTTCTACAGTCCCCACAACATCTAACGCTAACCCATTCCTAGACGACTCTGTGTCAAACACTCAAGGACAGCTCTCAGACATAGACAGCTTTCTACTTGGTGATTCTGCTAAAGAAAGTGCTCCACAGACTATGAAATCCCCAACACTGGATGATTTTGATCCTTTTGGAATGTCTGCCCAGAAGGCAGAGGAGAGTCAGTCAGATCAGGTGGTGTCAGAACCAGCTGGTGATGACACCTTCACAGCAGTGGCGACCTCTGGAGAGGACCAGCTAGTTCAGCCAGATGAGGACGATGAAGATAATACATTCATGCTGGAGATAAAACCAGTGAAGCCAAATAGTCTAGGGTCTTTAAGATCAACAGAACCACCACCTGCCCTTAAACCACCTCCCAGACCCCCACGGTCCCCCCAACCCCCCAGGGAAAACCCCTTCAACAGGGATTCCCCTCCAGAAGAGAATTTTGCTGAATTTGAGATTCGTGGTGGAGATGACACTCCTCGTGAGAAGGACAGTAACTTGAACAGTCTGCCAAGCTTCTCCACTGAGGACAATACTCCAGAAGAAGAACTGGCAGCTCTCCCTCCTTTAGAGCCTTTCTATCCCTCGACAGACCAGGATATGTGGAGTCTGATGCTGAGACAACCCACCAAGAAAAAGCTCACAACCAACCGATTCTGGAAACAGGTCTATGTGAAGTTGGTGAAGCAGACGGATGGACCAATCCTGAAGGTGTACCAAGAAAAAGATGACAATGATGCCTTCACTGAGCTGATTCTCCAGCCCTGTTACTCTATCTCTGAGGTGTCGCTCCAGCAGTATGATCAGTATGGTAAAATCTACACAGTCAAGGTCCAGTACATCTTCTACAGGGAGAGGGTCGGTTTACGGGCAGAAAGGATCACACCAGCATTTGTTAAGAAACCAAAGGCAACCATGATTCTTGCTCATGCACCACAAGTATCTGAGATGCTCAAATTTGGTAGTTTAGACAAAGAAGAAATCTCCTCATTTGTTAGAGAAGTGGAGAATGCATTAATGAACATGGAGGCTCGTAGAGAGAAAACTCTGACATACATTAAGGATGAGGCCTGTGCTGAGGTGTGGGATGAATACAAGGCAGAGTTAGACAAACAGGGTCGAGTTCTCAAACAAAAGGCTCGGGTCAGGGCTTTCTTCCTTGCCTTTGTCACTGGCATGCCAACATGTGAACTCGGGCTTAATGACAAACGGAGGCGTGGTAAAGAGGTCGTTGGTCGCCATGACATCATCCCCATTAAGACAGAGGAGTGGATTCGTCTGGAAGATGTTGAATTTCACTGCTGTGTTGATAGAAATGAATTTGAAAAAACAAACAATATAAAATTTCATCCTTTAGATGCTTGTCAGTTTGAACTATTAAGATATCGTGTTCGTCTACGGGAAAACAAAGAATTGCCACTCCAGCTCAAAGTTCAGCAAATTTTAAAAGACTCTAAAGTGGAAATACGCTGTGACATTCTAGTAACGGGGTACCATTCCTTCAGTAAAAAACATGGCCAGTTTCCATGTGAGGACATTGAAATCCGCTTCCCCATACCAGAGCAATGGGTGTACCTATTTCGCTATGAGAAGCGCTTTGGATATGGTGCATTCAAGTCAGCCACTCGTAAACCTGGTAAGATCAAAGGCTTAGAGCGTATCACAATGATTGCGCAGGGACTATTAACGCCAACGCTGATGGAGGCCGATGTTGGAGTTGCTAAGTATGAACACCTGCACAAGGCCGTTGTATGGAGGATATCAAGACTTCCAGAGAGGAATGAAGGTAAGACCAGTCTAGGGAATACACATCCTATATTACCTGACTCTCTGTTAATGAAGGTAAGACCAGTCTAGGGAATACACATCCTATATTACCTGACTCTCTGTTAATGAAGGTAAGACCAGTCTAGGGAATACACATCCTATATTACCTGACTCTCTGTTAATGAAGGTAAGACCAGTCTAGGGAATACACATCCTATATTACCTGACTCTCTGTTAATGAAGGTAAGACCAGTCTAGGGAATACACATCCTATATTACCTGACTCTGGTAATGAAGGTAAGACCTGTCTAGGGAATACACATTCTATATTACCTGACTCTCTGTTAATGAAGGTAAGACCAGTCTAGGGAATACACATCCTATATACTATCTGTATTAACATTAATGAAGGTAAGACCAGTCTAGGGAATACACATCCTATATTACCTGACTCTCTGTTAATGAAGGTAAGACCAGTCTAGGGAATACACATCCTATATTACCTGACTCTCTGTTAATGAAGGTAAGACCAGTCTAGGGAATACACATTCCTATATTACCTGACTCTCTGTTAATGAAGGTAAGACCAGTCTAGGGAATACACATCCTATATTACCTGACTCTCTGTTAATGAAGGTAAGACCAGTCTAGGGAATACACATCCTATATTACCTGACTCTCTGTTAATGAAGGTAAGACCAGTCTAGGGAATACACATCCTATATTACCTGACTCTCTGTTAATGAAGGTAAGACCAGTCTAGGGAATACACATCCTATATTACCTGACTCTCTGTTAATGAAGGTAAGACCAGTCTAGGGAATACACATCCTATATTACCTGACTCTCTGTTAATGAAGGTAAGACCAGTCTAGGGAATACACATCCTATATTACCTGACTCTCTGTTAATGAAGGTAAGACCAGTCTAGGGAATACACATCCTATATTACCTGACTCTCTGTTAATGAAGGTAAGACCAGTCTAGGGAATACACATCCTATATTACCTGACTCTCTGTTAATGAAGGTAAGACCAGTCTAGGGAATACACATCCTATATTACCTGACTCTCTGTTAATGAAGGTAAGACCAGTCTAGGGAATACACATCCTATATTACCTGACTCTCTGTTAATGAAGGTAAGACCAGTCTAGGGAATACACATCCTATATTACCTGACTCTCTGTTAATGAAGGTAAGACCAGTCTAGGGAATACACATCCTATATTACCTGACTCTCTGTTAATGAAGGTAAGACCAGTCTAGGGAATACACATCCTATATTACCTGACTCTCTGTTAATGAAGGTAAGACCAGTCTAGGGAATACACATCCTATATTACCTGACTCTCTGTTAATGAAGGTAAGACCAGTCTAGGGAATACACATCCTATATTACCTGACTCTCTGTTAATGAAGGTAAGACCAGTCTAGGGAATACACATCCTATATTACCTGACTCTCTGTTAATGAAGGTAAGACCAGTCTAGGGAATACACATCCTATATTACCTGACTCTCTGTTAATGAAGGTAAGACCAGTCTAGGGAATACACATCCTATATTACCTGACTCTCTGTTAATGAAGGTAAGACCAGTCTAGGGAATACACATCCTATATTACCTGACTCTCTGTTAATGAAGGTAAGACCAGTCTAGGGAATACACATCCTATATTACCTGACTCTCTGTTAATGAAGGTAAGACCAGTCTAGGGAATACACATCCTATATTACCTGACTCTCTGTTAATGAAGGTAAGACCAGTCTAGGGAATACACATCCTATATTACCTGACTCTCTGTTAATGAAGGTAAGACCAGTCTAGGGAATACACATCCTATATTACCTGACTCTCTGTTAATGAAGGTAAGACCAGTCTAGGGAATACACATCTATATTACCTGACTCTCTGTTAATGAAGGTAAGACCAGTCTAGGGAATACACATCCTATATTACCTGACTCTCTGTTAATGAAGGTAAGACCAGTCTAGGGAATACACATCCTATATTACCTGACTCTCTGTTAATGAAGGTAAGACCAGTCTAGGGAATACACATCCTATATTAACCTGACTCTCTGTTAATGAAGGTAAGACAGTCTAGGGAATACACATCCTATATTACCTGACTCTCTGTTAATGAAAGGTAAGACCAGTCTCTGTTAGGGAATACACATCCTATATTACCTGACTCTCTGTAATGAAGGTAAGACCAGTCTAGGGAATACACATCCTATATTACCTGACTCTCTGTTAATGAAGGTAAGAACCAGTCTAGGGAATACACATCCTATATTACCTGACTCTCTGTTAATGAAGGTAAGACCAGTCTAGGGAATACACATCCTATATTACCTGACTCTCTGTTAATGAAGGTAAGACCAGTCTAGGGAATACACATCCTATATTACCTGACTCTCTGTTAATGAAGGTAAGACCAGTCTAGGGAATACACATCCTATATTACCTGACTCTCTGTTAATGAAGGTAAGACCAGTCTAGGGAATACACATCCTATATTACCTGACTCTCTGTTAATGAAGGTAAGACCAGTCTAGGGAATACACATCCTATATTACCTGACTATCTGTTAATGAAAGGTAAGGACCAGTCTAGGGAATACACATCCTATATTACCTGACTCTCTGTTAACAAAGGTTAAGACCAGGGGAATACACATCCTATAGTACCTGTCTAACAAGGTAAGACCAGTCTAGGGAATACACATCCTATATTACCTGACTCTCTGTTAATGAAGGTAAGAACCAGTCTAGGGAATACACATCCTATATTACCTGACTCTCTGTTAATGAAGGTCTCTAGGATATACACATCTATATTACCTGACTAGGTAAGAAGGTAAGGACCAGTCTAGGGAATACACATCCTATATTACCTGACTCTCTGTTAATGAAGGTAAGACCAGTCTAGGGAATACACATCCTATATTACCTGACTCTCTGTTAATGAAGGTAAGACCAGTCTAGGGAATACACATCCTATATTTACCTGACTCTCTGTTAATGAAGGTAAGACCAGTCTAGGGAATACACATCCTATATTACCTGACTCTCTGTTAATGAAGGTAAGACCAGTCTAGGGAATACACATCCTATATTACCTGACTCTCTGTTAATGAAGGTAAGACCAGTCTAGGGAATACACATCCTATATTACCTGACTCTCTGTTAATGAAGGTAAGACCAGTTCTAGGGAATACACATCCTATATTACCTGACTCTCTGTTAATGAAGGTAAGACCAGTCTAGGGAATACACATCCTATATTACCTGACTCTCTGTTAATGAAGGTAAGACCAGTCTAGGGAATACACATCCTATATTACCTGACTCTCTGTTAATGAAGGTAAGACCAGTCTAGGGAATACACATCCTATATTACCTGACTCTCTGTTAATGAAGGTAAGACCAGTCTAGGGAATACACATCCTATATTACCTGACTCCTCTGTTAAAGAAAGGTAAGACCAGTCTAGGGAATACACATTCTATATTACCTGACTCTCTGTTAATGAAGGTAAGACCAGTCTAGGGAATACACATACTATTATTACCTGACTCTCTGGTTAATGAAGGTAAGACCAGTCTAGGGAATACACATCCTATATTACCTGACTCTCTGTTAATGAAGGTAAGACCAAGTCTAGGGAATACACATCCTATATTACCTGACTCTCTGTTAATGAAGGTAAGACCAGTCTAGGTAATACACATCCTATATTACCTGACTCTCTGTTAATGAAGGTAAGACCAGTCTAGGGAATACACATCCTATATTACCTGACTCTCTGTTATGAAGGTAAGACCAGTCTAGGGAATACACATCCTATATTACCTGACTCTCCTCTGTAATGAAGGTAAGACCAGTCTAGGGAATACACATCCTATATTACCTGACTCTCTGTTTTATGAAGGTAAGACCAGTCTAGGGAATACACATCCTATATTACCTGACTCTCTGTTAATGAAGGTAAGACCAGTCTAGGGAATACACATCCTATATTACCTGACTCTCTGTTAATGAAGGTAAGACCAGTCTAGGGAATACACATCCTATATTACCTGACTCTCTGTTAATGAAGGTAAGACCAGTCTAGGGAATACACATCCTATATTACCTGACTCTCTGTTAATGAAGGTAAGACCAGTCTAGGGAATACACATCCTATATTACCTGACTCTCTGTTAATGAAGGTAAGACCAGTCTAGGGAATACACATCCTATATTACCTGACTCTCTGTTAATGAAGGTAAGACCAGTCTAGGGAATACACATCCTATATTACCTGACTCTCTGTTAATGAAGGTAAGACCAGTCTAGGGAATACACATCCTATATTACCTGACTCTCTGTTAATGAAGGTAAGACCAGTCTAGGGAATACACATCCTATATTACCTGACTCTCTGTTAATGAAGGTAAGACCAGTCTAGGGAATACACATCCTATATTACTGGGATCTCTCTGTTAATGAAGGTAAGACCAGTCTAGGGAATACACATCCTATATTACCTGACTCTCTGTTAATGAAGGTAAGACCAGTCTAGGGAATACACATCCTATATTACCTGACTCTCTGTTAATGAAGGTAAGACCAGTCTAGGGAATACACATCCTATATTACCTGACTCTCTGTTAATGAAGGTAAGACCAGTCGTAGGGAATACACATCCTATATTACCTGACTCTCTGTTAATGAAGGTAAGACCAGTCTAGGGAATACACATCCTATATTACCTGACTCTCTGTTAATGAAGGTAAGACCAGTCTAGGGAATACACATCCTATATTACCTGACTCTCTGTTAATGAAGGTAAGACCAGTCTAGGGAATACACATCCTATATTACCTGACTCTCTGTTAATGAAGGTAAGACCAGTCTAGGGAATACACATCCTATATTACCTGACTCTCTGTTAATGAAGGTAAGACCAGTCTAGGGAATACACATCCTATATTACCTGACTCTCTGTTAATGAAGGTAAGACCAGTCTAGGGAATACACATCCTATATTACCTGACTCTCTGTTAATGAAGGTAAGACCAGTCTAGGGAATACACATCCTATATTACCTGACTCTCTGTTAATGAAGAAGGTAAGACCAGTCTAGGGAATACACATCCTAATATTACCTGACTCTCTGTTAATGAAGGTAAGACCAGTCTAGGGAATACACATCCTATATTACCTGACTCTCTGTTAATGAAGGTAAGACCAGTCTAGGGAATACACATCCTATATTACCTGACTCTCTGTTAATGAAGGTAAGACCAGTCTAGGGAATACACATCCTATATTACCTGACTCTCTGTTAATGAAGGTAAGGACCAGTCTAGGGAATCATACACATCCTATATTACCTGACTCTCTGTTAATGAAGGTAAGACCAGTCTAGGGAATACACATCCTATATTACCTGACTCTCTCTGTTAATGAAGGTAAGACCCAGTCTAGGGAATACACATCCTATATTACCTGACTCTCTGTTAATGAAGATAAGACCAGTCTAGGGAATACACATCCTATATTACCTGACTCTCTGTTAATGAAGGTAAGACCAGTCTAGGGAATACACATCCTATATTACCTGACTCTCTGTTAATGAAGGTAAGACCAGTCTAGGGAATACACATCCTGATATATTACCTGACTCTCTGTTAATGAAGGTAAGACCAGTCTAGGGAATACACATCCTATATTACCTGACTCTCATGTTAATGAAGGTAAGACCAGTCTAGGGAATACACATCCTATATTACCTGACTCTCTGTTAATGAAGGTAAGACCAGTCTAGGGAATACACATCCTATATTACCTGACTCTCTGTTAATGAAGGTAAGACCAGTCTAGGGAATACACATCCTATATTACCTGACTCTCTGTTAATGAAGGTAAGACCATGTCTAGGGAATACACATCCTATATTACCTGACTCTCTGTTAATGAAGGGTAAGGGACCAGTCTAGGGAATACACATCCTATATTACCTGACTCTCTGTTAATGAAGGTAAGACCAGTCTAGGTACCTGACTCTCTGTATAATGAAGGGTAAGCACATCCTATATTACCATGACTCTCTGTTAATGAAGGTAAGACCAAGTCTAGGGAATACACATCCTATATTACCTGACTCTCTGTTAATGAAGGTAAGACCAGTCTAGGGAATACACCCAATAATAACCTATATGTTTTAATGAAGGTCAAGGGACCAGTCTAGGAATTACACATCCTATATTACCTGAGACTCTGGTAATGAAGGTAAGACCAGTTTAGGGAATACACATCCTATATTACCTGACTCTCTGTTAATGAAGGTAAGACCAGTCTAGGGAATCCTATATTACTGACTATTTCTGTTATTGAAGATACACATCTATTACACAACCTTAATATTACCTGACTCTCTGTTAATGAAGGTAAGACCAGTCTAGGGAATACACATCCTATATTACCTGACTAATCTGTTAACAAAGGTAAGACCAGTCTAGGGAATACACATCCTATATTACCTGACTCTCTCTGTTAACACCTGAGAGGTAAGACCAGTCTAGGGTAATACACATCCTATATTACCTGACTCTCTGTTAATGAAGGTAAGACCAGTCTACGGGAATACACATCCTATATTACCTGACTCTCTGTTAATGAAGGTAAGGACCAGTCTAGGGAATACACATCCTATATTACCTGACTCTCTGTTAATGAAGGTAAGACCAGTCTAGGGAATACACATCCTATATTACCTGACTCTCTGTTAATGAAGGTAAGACCAGTCTAGGGAATACACATCCTATATTACCTGACTCTCTGTTAAATGAAGGTAAGACCAGTCTAGGGGTAATACACATCCTATATTACCTGACTCTCTGTTAATGAAGGTTGATTTGTACAGTTACACCATGTCTAATGGTAGGGGTTGATTTGTAACACCAATCTAAATGTAAGGGGGTTGATTTGTACACACCAATCTATATGGTAGGGGTTGATTTGTACTGTTACACCAATCTAAGGGGTGGGTTACACCAATCTAAAGGGCTAAGGGTTTGATTTGTACTGGGGGGTTGATTGTACTGTTACACCAATCTAATGGTAGGGGTTGATTTGTACTGTTACACCAATCTAATGGTAGGGGTTGATTTGTACCGTTACACCAATATAAGTTTGAGGGTTACACCAATCTAATGGTAGGGGTTGAATTTGTACTGTTTACACCAATCTGAAGGTAGGGGTTGGATTTGTACTGTTACACAACCAATCTGTAGGGGTTGATTTGTACTGTTACACCAATCTAATGGGGGTTGAGGGGGTTGGGGTTGATTTGTACCGTTTTGATTTGTACTGTTACACCAATCTGAAGGTAGGGGTTATTTGACACTTGTTACCAATCTAATGGTAGGGGTTGATTTGTACTGTACACCAATCTAATGGGGTTGATTTGTACTGTTACACCAATCTAAGGTAGGGGTTGATTTAGGGGTTGGGGTTGATTTGTACTGTTACACCAAATCTAAGGTTTGACACCCAATCTAATGGTAGGGGTTGATTTGTACTGTTACACCAATCTAATGGTAGGGGTTGATTTGTACCGTTACACCAATCTAATGGTAGGGGTTGATTTGTACTGTTACACCAATCTAATGGTAGGGGTTGATTTGTACTGTTACACCAATCTGAAGGTAGGGGTTGATTTGTACTGTTACACCAATCTAATGGTAGGGGTTGAGTTGTACCGTTACACCAATCTAATGGTAGGGGTTGATTTGTACTGTTACACCAATCTAATGGTAGGGGTTGATTTGTACTGTTACACCAATCTAATGGTAGGGGTTGATTTGTACTGTTACACCAATCTAATTGTAGGGGTTGATTTGTACTGTTACACCAATCTAATGGTAGGGGTTGATTTGTACTGTTACACCAATCTAATGGTAGGGGTTGATTTGTACTGTTACACCAATCTAATGGTAGGGGTTGATTTGTACTGTTACACCAATCTAATGGTAGGGGTTGATTTGTACTGTTACACCAATCTGAAGGTAGGGGTTGATTTGTACCGTTACACCAATCTGAAGGTAGGGGTTGATTTGTACTGTTACACCAATCTAATGGTAGGGGTTGATTTGTACTGTTACACCAATCTAATGGTAGGGGTTGATTTGTACTGTTACACCAATCTGAAGGTAGGGGTTGATTTGTACTGTTACACCAATCTAATGGTAGGGGTTGATTTGTACCGTTACACCAATCTAATGGTAGGGGTTGAGTTGTACTGTTACACCAATTCTAATGGTAGGGGTTGATTTGTACTGTTACACCAATCTAATGGTAGGGGTTGAGTTGTACCGTTACACCAATCTAATGGTAGGGGTTGATTTGTACTGTTACACCAATCTAATGGTAGGGGTTGAGTTGTACCGTTACACCAATCTAAAGGTAGGGGTTGATTTGTACTGTTACACCAATCTAATGGTAGGGGTTGATTTGTACTGTTACACCAATCTAATGGTAGGGGTTGATTTGTACTGTTACACCAATCTAATGGTAGGGGTTGATTTGTACCGTTACACCAATCTAATAGGTAGGGGTTGATTTGTACTGTTACACCAATCTAATGGTAGGGGTTGATTTGTACTGTTACACCAATCTAATGGTAGGGGTTGATTTGTACCGTTACACCAATCTAATGGTAGGGGTTGAGTTGTACTGTTACACCAATCTAATGGTAGGGGTTGATTTGTACCGTTACACCAATCTGAAGGTAGGGGTTGATTTGTACTGTTACACCAATCTAATGGTAGGGGTTGAGTTGTACTGTTACACCAATCTAATGGTAGGGGTTGATTTGTACTGTTACACCAATCTAATGGTAGGGGTTGATTTGTACTGTTACACCAATCTAATGGTAGGGGGATTGACTGTTACACCATCAATGGTAGGGGTTGATTTGTACTGTTACACCAATCTAATGGTAGGGGTTGATTTGTACTGTTACACCAATCTAAGTAGGGTTGATTTGTACGTTCACCAATCTAATGTAGGGGTTGATTTGTACCGTTACACCAATCTAATGGTAGGGGTTGATTTGTACTGTTACACCAATCTAATGGTAGGGGTTGATTTGTACCGTTACACCAATCTAATGGTAGGGGTTGATTTGTACTGTTACACCAATCTAATGGTAGGGGTTGATTTGTACTGTTACACACCAATCTAATGGTAGGGGTTGATTTGTACCGTTACACCAATCTAATGGTAGGGGTTGATTTGTACTGTTACACCAATCTAATGGTAGGGGTTGATTTGTACCGTTACACCAATCTAATGGTAGGGGTTGATTTGTACCGTTACACCAATCTAAGGTAGGGGTTGATTTGTACCGTTACACCAATCTAATGGTAGGGGTTGATTTGTACCGTTACACCAATCTAATGGTAGGGGTTGATTTGTACTGTTACACCAATCTAATGGTAGGGGTTGATTTGTACCGTTACACCAATCTAATGGTAGGGGTTGATTTGTACTGTTACACCAATCTAATGGTAGGGGTTGATTTGTACCGTTACACCAATCTAATGGTAGGGGTTGATTTGTACTGTTACACCAATCTAATGGTAGGGGTTGAGTTGTACCGTTACACCAATCTAATGGTAGGGGTTGAGTTGTACCGTTACACCAATCTAATGGTAGGGGTTGATTTGTACTGTTACACCAATCTAATGGTAGGGGTTGATTTGTACTGTTACACCCAATCTAATGGTAGGGGTTGATTTGTACTGTTACACCAATCTAATGGTAGGGGTTGATTTGTACTGTTACACCAATCTAATGGTAGGGGTTGAGTTGTACCGTTACACCAATCTAATGGTAGGGGTTGATTTTGTACTGTTACACCAATCTAATGGTAGGGGTTGATTTGTACTGTTACACCAATCTAATGTAGGGGTTGATTGTACTGTTACACCAATCTAATGGTAGGGGTTGATTTGTACTGTTACACCAATCTAATGGTAGGGGTTGATTTGTACTGTTACACCAATCTGAATGGTAGGGGTTGATTTGTACTGTTACACCAATCTAATGGTAGGGTTGATTTGTACTGTTACACCAATCTAATGGTAGGGGTTGATTTGTACCGTTACACCAATCTAATGGTAGGGGTTGATTTGTACTGTTACACCAATCTAATGGTAGGGGTTGATTTGTACCGTTACACCAATCTAATGGTAGGGGTTGATTTGTACTGTTACACCAATCTAATGGTAGGGGTTGATTTGTACTGTTACACCAATCTAATGGTAGGGGTTGATTTGTACCGTTACACCAATCTGAAGGTAGGGGTTGATTTGTACTGTTACACCAATCTAATGGTAGGGGTTGATTTGTACCGTTACACCAATCTAATGGTAGGGGTTGATTTGTACCGTTACACCAATCTAATGGTAGGGGTTGATTTGTACTGTTACACCAATCTAATGGTAGGGGTTGATTTGTACCGTTACACCAATCTAATGGTAGGGGTTGATTTGTACTGTTACACCAATCTAATGGTAGGGGTTGAGTTGTACTGTTACACCAATCTAATGGTAGGGGTTGATTTGTACCGTTACACCAATCTAATGGTAGGGGTTGATTTGTACTGTTACACCAATCTAATGGTAGGGGTTGATTTGTACCGTTACACCAATCTGAAGGTAGGGGTTGATTTGTACTGTTACACCAATCTAATGGTAGGGGTTGATTTGTACCGTTACACCAATCTAATGGTAGGGGTTGAGTTGTACTGTTACACCAATCTAATGGTAGGGGTTGATTTGTTGTACCGTTACACCAATCTAATGGTAGGGGTTGATAGTTGTACCGTTACACCAATCTAATGGTAGGGGTTGAGTTGTACTGTTACACCAATCTGAAGGTAGGGGTTGATTTGTACTGTTACACCAATCTAATGGTAGGGGTTGATTTGTACCGTTACACCAATCTAATGGTAGGGGTTGATTTGTACCGTTACACCAATCTAATGGTAGGGGTTGAGTTGTACCGTTACACCAATCTAATGGTAGGGGTTGATTTGTACTGTTACACCAATCTAATGGTAGGGGTTGAGTTGTACCGTTACACCAATCTAATGGTAGGGGTTGAGTTGGTGGTGAATTAATGATTGCATGGAGTATAACAAAAATGTGACATCAATTTGTTCTTTATTCTTAATTCGAACTTTGACAGAAAAAGTACCATAGATACGGTAAGCTACAGAATAATATACACAAGAGGGATTTCAAAAATGTGAATTTACTGAAAATGTATAAATCTACTGGGGAAATGAATATCTTGCATACCGTATCATGACCACTTACTTGTAGTAATCATGAAACATGTTTACCGACCAATTTACATATTAGGCCTATATAAATCACAAATCATAAATAACTACACAAACTCTATATTTTATGATAGTTTGCCAAACTGCCATGGGTACAGGTCCAACAAATGTGGGTATGGGTTTGTTTTGTTTGAATGAGTATGGGATAGCCGCTATTCTGAAAAACTAAAGACAGATTCAAATATACAATGTACTTCATGTTACGTTAAGACTTTGTCATATTTTTTTTATGAGGACATGTTTTTTCCCATTTCAGGAGCCTATAAGAGCCACCTGTTTAGAATGACCCTAGAGTTTGGACCACATGATGAGATTCCAGATAAATTTGAGCAACATGCTGAGGTGGAATTTACAATGCCCTCGTGTACAGTGTCACAGTCTCAGGTTCGCTCCATCTCGGTGGAGAACCCGAATCCTCCAGATAAGTGGGTACGCTACATCGCCAAATACCAGTACCGCATAGAGATTGACCATATCAACGAGGTGACCAAGGGCAGTCCTGGTAGTGATGGCTGACCACTACGTACCACACTGACCCTCTAGACTGGCCATGGCTATGGTAGATGATTATGATGGGACTCTATGCCTGTGACTCTCCGTAGCTATCCTAGTTGTTGCTGCTGGGTGTACCGATATGATGGATAGTATCCTGTATAATGTGCCCTAGAATGTTTGACATTTTAAAATGTGTGGAACCTTTCCCAGCAATGGTACCTCAGATGTTGTGTTAAGTAGAATGTACTAGAAAGAGTAAGACTATCAGAGACTTATGTGCTGTGTAGGAATGAAGGTACAGTGCCTGATGTGAACTTCCTGATTAGAGTTAGGTAGTAGAGATTAGTTAAACCTTAGTATGTAGGACAGAAGGTTATCAGTAAGTCTTTGTAGGTTAACCTTCAGCCTTGTAACTATAGGGCTGTAGGCACCAGGCCACCAGTAAGTCTTTGTAGGTTAACCTTCAGCCTTGTAACTATAGGGCTGTACGCACCCGGCTGCCAGTAAGTCTTTGTAGGTTAACCTTCAGTCTTGTAACTATAGGGCTGTAGGCACAAGGCTGCCAGTAAGTCTTTGTAGGTTAACCTTCAGCCTTGTAACTATAGGGCTGTAGGCACCAGACCACCAGTAAGTCTTTGTAGGTTAACCTTCAGCCTTGTAACTATAGGGCTGTAGGCACCAGGGCGCCAGTAAGTCTTTGTAGGTTAACCTTCAGCCTTGTAACTATAGGGCTGTAGGCACCAGGCTATCAGTAAGTCTTTGTAGGTTAACCTTCAGCCTTGTAACTATAGGGCTGTAGGCACCAGGCCACCAGTAAGTCTTTGTAGGTTAACCTTCAGCCTTGTAACTATAGGGCTGTACGCACCCGGCTGCCAGTAAGTCTTTGTAGGTTAACCTTCAGTCTTGTAACTATAGGGCTGTAGGCACAAGGCTGCCAGTAAGTCTTTGTAGGTTAACCTTCAGCCTTGTAACTATAGGGCTGTAGGCACCAGACCACCAGTAAGTCTTTGTAGGTTAACCTTCAGCCTTGTAACTATAGGGCTGTAGGCACCAGGCCGCCAGTAAGTCTTTGTAGGTTAACCTTCAGCCTTGTAACTATAGGGCTGCAGGCACCAGGCTGCCAGTAAGTCTTTGTAGATTAACCTTCAGCCTTGTAGCTATAGGGCTGTAGGCACCAGGCCATCAGTAAGTCTTTGTAGGTTAACCTTCAGCCTTGTAACTATAGGGCTGTAGGCACCAGGCTATCAGTAAGCCATTGTAGGTTAACTTTCAGCCTTGTAATTATAGGGCTGTAGGCACCAGGCCGCCAGTAAGCCTTTGTAGGTTAACCTTCAGCCTTGTAACTATAGGGCTGTAGGCACCAGGCTGCTAGCAAGCCTTTGTAGGTTAACCTTCAGCCTTGTAACTATAGGGCTGTAGGCACCAGGCTGCCAGTAAGTCTTTGTAGGTTAACCTTCAGCCTTGTAACTATAGGGCTGTAGGCACCAGGCTGCCAGTAAGCCTTTGTAGGTTAACCTTCAGCCTTGTAACTATAGGGCTGTAGGCACCAGGCCACCAGTAAGTCTTTGTAGGTTAACCTTCAGCCTTGTAACTATAGGACTGTAGGCACCAGGCCATCAGTAAGTCTTTGTAGGTTAACCTTCAGCCTTGTAACTATAGGGCTGTAGGCACCAGGCTATCAGTAAGCCATTGTAGGTTAACTTTCAGCCTTGTAATTATAGGGCTGTAGGCACCAGGCCGCCAGTAAGCCTTTGTAGGTTAACCTTCGCCTTGTTACTATAGGGCTGTAGGCACCAGGCTGCTAGCAAGCCTTTGTAGGTTAACCTTCAGCCTTGTAACTATAGGGCTGTAGGCACCAGGCCGCCAATAAGTCTTTTGTAGGTTAACCTTCAGCCTTGTTACTATAGGGCTGTAGGCACCAGGCTGCTAGCAAGCCTTTGTAGGTTAACCTTCAGCCTTGTAACTATAGGGCTGTAGGCACTAGGCTGCCAGTAAGCCTTTGTAGGTTAACCTTCAGCCTTGTAACTATAGGGCTGTAGGCACCAGGCTGCCAGTAAGTCTTTGTAGGTTAACCTTCAGCCTTGTAACTATAGGGCTGTAGGCACCAGGCCACCAGTAAGTCTTTGTAGGTTAACCTTCAGCCTTGTAACTATAGGGCTGTAGGCACCAGGCCGCCAGTAAGGCTTTGTAGGTTAACATTCAGCCTTGTAACTATAGGGCTGTAGGCACCAGGCTGCCAGTAGGTCTTTGTAGGTTAACCTTCAGCCTTGTAACTATCGGGCTGTAGGCAACAGGCTATCAGTAAGCCATTGTAGGTTAACTTTCAGCCTTGTAATTATAGGGCTGTAGGCACCAGGCCGCCAGTAAGCCTTTGTAGGTTAACCTTCAGCCTTGTAACTATAGGGCTGTAGGCACCAGGCTGCTAGCAAGCCTTTGTAGGTCAACCTTCAGCCTTGTAACTATAGGGCTGTAGGCACCAGGCCGCCAATAAGTCTTTTGTAGGTTAACCTTCAGCCTTGTAACTATAGGGCTGTAGGCACCAGACCACCAGTAAGTCTTTGTAGGTTAACCTTCAGCCTTGTAACTATAGGGCTGTAGGCACCAGGCTGCCAGTAGGTCTTTGTAGGTTAACCTTCAGCCTTGTAACTATAGGGCTGTAGGCACCAGGCTATCAGTAAGCCATTGTAGGTTAACTTTCAGCCTTGTAATTATAGGGCTGTAGGCACCAGGCCGCCAGTAAGCCTTTGTAGGTTAACCTTCAGCCTTGTAACTATAGGGCTGTAGGCACCAGGCTGCTAGCAAGCCTTTGTAGGTTAACCTTCAGCCTTGTAACTATAAGGCTGTAGGCACCAGGCCGCCAATAAGTCTTTTGTAGGTTAACCTTCAGCCTTGTAACTAAAGGGCTGTAGGCACCAGGCTGCCAGTAAGCCTTTGTAGGTTAACCTTCAGCCTTGTAACTATAGGGCTGTAGGCACCAGGCCACCAGTAAGTCTTTGTAGGTTAACCTTCAGCCTTGTAACTATAGGACTGTAGGCACCAGGCCATCAGTAAGTCTTTGTAGGTTAACCTTCAGCCTTGTAACTATAGGGCTGTAGGCACCAGGCTATCAGTAAGCCATTGTAGGTTAACCTTCAGCCTTGTAACTATAGGGCTGTAGGCACCAGGCCGCCAGTAAGTCTTTTGTAGGTTAACCTTCAGCCTTGTAACTATAGGGCTGTAGGCACCAGGCTGCTAGCAAGCCTTTGTAGGTTAACCTTCAGCCTTGTAACTATAGGGCTGTAGGCACCAGGCCGCCAATAAGTCTTTTTGTAGGTTAACCTTCAGCCTTGTAACTATAGGGCTGTAGGCACCAGGCCACCAGTAAGTCTTTGTAGGTTAACCTTCAGCCTTGTAACTATAGGGCTGTAGGCACCAGGCCGCCAGTAAGTCTTTGTAGGTTAACCTTCAGCCTTGTAACTATAAGGCTGTAGGCACCAGGCCGCCAATAAGTCTTTTGTAGGTTAACCTTCAGCCTTGTAACTAAAGGGCTGTAGGCACCAGGCTGCCAGTAAGCCTTTGTAGGTTAACCTTCAGCCTTGTAACTATAGGGCTGTAGGCACCAGGCCACCAGTAAGTCTTTGTAGGTTAACCTTCAGCCTTGTAACTATAGGACTGTAGGCACCAGGCCATCAGTAAGTCTTTGTAGGTTAACCTTCAGCCTTGTAACTATAGGGCTGTAGGCACCAGGCTATCAGTAAGCCATTGTAGGTTAACTTTCAGCCTTGTAATTATAGGGCTGTAGGCACCAGGCCGCCAGTAAGCCTTTGTAGGTTAACCTTCGCCTTGTTACTATAGGGCTGTAGGCACCAGGCTGCTAGCAAGCCTTTGTAGGTTAACCTTCAGCCTTGTAACTATAGGGCTGTAGGCACCAGGCCGCCAATAAGTCTTTTGTAGGTTAACCTTCAGCCTTGTAACTATAGGGCTGTAGGCACTAGGCTGCCAGTAAGCCTTTGTAGGTTAACCTTCAGCCTTGTAACTATAGGGCTGTAGACACCAGGCTGCCAGTAAGTCTTTGTAGGTTAACCTTCAGCCTTGTAACTATAGGGCTGTAGGCACCAGGCCACCAGTAAGTCTTTGTAGGTTAACCTTCAGCCTTGTAACTATAGGGCTGTAGGCACCAGGCCGCCAGTAAGTCTTTGTAGGTTAACATTCAGCCTTGTAACTATAGGGCTGTAGGCACCAGGCTGCCAGTAGGTCTTTGTAGGTTAACCTTCAGCCTTGTAACTATCGGGCTGTAGGCAACAGGCTATCAGTAAGCCATTGTAGGTTAACTTTCAGCCTTGTAATTATAGGGCTGTAGGCACCAGGCCGCCAGTAAGCCTTTGTAGGTTAACCTTCAGCCTTGTAACTATAGGGCTGTAGGCACCAGGCTGCTAGCAAGCCTTTGTAGGTCAACCTTCAGCCTTGTAACTATAGGGCTGTAGGCACCAGGCCGCCAATAAGTCTTTTGTAGGTTAACCTTCAGCCTTGTAACTATAGGGCTGTAGGCACCAGACCACCAGTAAGTCTTTGTAGGTTAACCTTCAGCCTTGTAACTATAGGGCTGTAGGCACCAGGCTGCCAGTAGGTCTTTGTAGGTTAACCTTCAGCCTTGTAACTATAGGGCTGTAGGCACCAGGCTATCAGTAAGCCATTGTAGGTTAACTTTAAGCCTTGTAATTATAGGGCTGTAGGCACCAGGCCGCCAGTAAGCCTTTGTAGGTTAACCTTCAGCCTTGTAACTATAGGGCTGTAGGCACCAGGCTGCTAGCAAGCCTTTGTAGGTTAACCTTCAGCCTTGTAACTATAAGGCTGTAGGCACCAGGCCGCCAATAAGTCTTTTGTAGGTTAACCTTCAGCCTTGTAACTAAAGGGCTGTAGGCACCAGGCTGCCAGTAAGCCTTTGTAGGTTAACCTTCAGCCTTGTAACTATAGGGCTGTAGGCACCAGGCCACCAGTAAGTCTTTGTAGGTTAACCTTCAGCCTTGTAACTATAGGACTGTAGGCACCAGGCCATCAGTAAGTCTTTGTAGGTTAACCTTCAGCCTTGTAACTATAGGGCTGTAGGCACCAGGCTATCAGTAAGCCATTGTAGGTTAACTTTCAGCCTTGTAATTATAGGGCTGTAGGCACCAGGCCGCCAGTAAGCCTTTGTAGGTTAACCTTCGCCTTGTAACTATAGGGCTGTAGGCACCAGGCTGCTAGCAAGCCTTTGTAGGTTAACCTTCAGCCTTGTAACTATAGGGCTGTAGGCACCAGGCCGCCAATAAGTCTTTTGTAGGTTAACCTTCAGCCTTGTAACTATAGGGCTGTAGGCACCAGGCCACCAGTAAGTCTTTGTAGGTTAACCTTCAGCCTTGTAACTATAGGGCTGTAGGCACCAGGCTGCCAGTAAGTCTTTGTAGGTTAACCTTCAGCCTTGTAACTATAGGGCTGTAGGCACCAGGCCACCAGTAAGTCATTGTAGGTTAACCTTCAGCCTTGTAACTATACGGCTGTAGGCACCAGGCCGCCAGTAAGTCTTTGTAGGTTAACATTCAGCCTTGTAACTATAGGGCTGTAGGCACCAGGCTGCCAGTAAGCCTTTGTAGGTTAACCTTCAGCCTTGTAACTATAGGGCTGTAGGCACCAGGCTGCCAGTAAGTCTTTGTAGGTTAACCTTCAGCCTTGTAACTATAGGGCTGTAGGCACCAGGCTGCTAGCAAGCCTTTGTAGGTTAACCTTCAGTCTTGTGACTATAGGGCTGTAGGTACAAGGCTGCCAGTAAGTCTTTGTAGGTTAACCTTCAGCCTTGTAACTATAGGGCTGTAGGCACCAGGCCACCAGTAAGTCTTTGTAGGTTAACCTTCAGCCTTGTAACTATAGGGCTGTAGGCACCAGGCTATCAGTAAGCCTTTGTAGGTTTACCTTCAGCCTTTTAACTATAGGGCTGTAGGCACCAGGCCGCCAGTAAGTCTTTGTAGGTTAACCTTCAGCCTTGTAACTATAGGGCTGTAGGCACCAGGCCGCCAGTAAGTCTTTGTAGGTTAACTTTCAGCCTTGTAACTATAGGGCTGTAGGCACCAGGCCGCCAGTAAGTCTTTGTAGGTTAACCTTCAGCCTTGTAACTATAGGGCTGTAGGCACCAGGCCGCCAGTAAGTCTTTGTAGGTTAACCTTCAGCCTTGTAACTATAGGGCTGTAGGAACCAGGCCGCCAGTAAGTCTTTGTAGGTTAACCTTCAGCCTTGTAACTATCGGGCTGTAGGCACCAGGCCGCCAGTAAGCTTTTGTAGGTTAACCTTCAGCCTTGTAACTATAGGGCTGTAGGCACCAGGCTGCCAGTAAGCCTTTGTAGGTTAACCTTCAGCCTTGTAACTATAGGGCTGTAGGCACCAGGCTGCCAGTAAGCCTTTGTAGGTTAACCTTCAGCCTTGTAACTATCGGGCTGTAGGCACCAGGCCGCCAGTAAGCCTTTGTAGGTTAACCTTCAGCCTTGTAACTATAGGGCTGTAGGCACCAAGCTGCCAGTAAGCCTTTGTAGGTTAACCTTCAGCCTTGTAACTATAGGGCTGTAGGCACCATGCTGCTAGCAAGCCTTGTAGGTTAACCTTCAGCCTTGTAACTATAGGGCTGTAGGCACCAGGCTATCAGTAAGCCTTTGTAGGTTAACCTTCAGCCTTATAACTATAGGGCTGTAGGCACCCAATTGCCAGTAAGTCTTTGTAGGTTAACCTTCAGCCTTGTAACTATAGGACTGTAGGCACCAGGCCGCCAGTAAGTCTTTGTAGGTTAACCTTCAGCCTTGTAACTATAGGGCTGTAGGCACCAGACCGCCAGTAAGTCTTTGTAGGTTAACCTTCAGCCTTGTAACTATAGGACTGTAGGCACCAGACTGTCAGTATGTTTATTTCTAGGTAGGGAGTATGGCTAAGGTAAGAGTGGAGAAAAATAATTGACTTACTGATTCCATTTTCACTGCAGCAATTTTACTACATAATCAAACATTATACATGAGATCAAGTTGTTTTCATTGTAAATTACAATTATAAAGAGTAAACTTTCCTTGTTAGCACTGTTTTGGTCAATGGTTATATGTGGAGAGAATGACTTCTCTGTATAGAAACTGGCAGTGCCTCTACTCCACAAATTTATAGTGTTCAAGTTAATTATTTATTCATTTTTAAGTGAGCAAATGTATTTGTTACATTTGTATATACCTATTATATGTTATTGTAAGATCTGAGTTTCCTGTTATACTTTACATTCATAGATCTGAGGTTTTAACATTAATCATGTTATTAGATAGATGTGATCACTAGGTATAGTCCCTAGACAGTTGAAGTAGGAATCTCTGAAGCCTATTACAGTGTATGAAACCAATCCTAATAAACATTAAGTTCCTATTTCATATTTTTTCATTTGCAAATCATTTTATTCTATACCAGTAATTATTGATTGCTATACCAGACATGATTGTCTATAAAGTACCTGAGTTCAATTACTCATTATATGAACATGTTTTTCTAAGTCAACATTGATTGGTGCAAAAATATACATATACCTTGTTATTGTGGACAGATTTAAGGGGAGATGTTTGAGAGGTAGTAACTTATAACAGATATTATACATTACAGTATCTCATAACACTGGGCGATATTTTTATTTGAAAATGTTACCTAATATTTAAAATACATAACTATTGCAGAGTCCATGCAGATATGATCAATGAAGATACAAAATGATACTGTGGGGATAATTATGTCAGATAACTTTAAGTAATAGGATAGGTCATTATGTCATATATAATCAAGTTCACAAACAAAGGGGAGATAATAATACCACATATAATCAAGTTCACAAACAAAGGGGAGATAATAATACCACATATAATCAAGTTCACAAACAAAGGGGAGATAATATCAGTTATAATCAAGTTCACAAACAAAGGGGAGATAATAATACCATTTATAACCGAGTTCACAAACAAAGGGGAGATAATATCAGTTATAATCAAGTTCACTAACAAAGAGGAAGTAATACCACTTATAATCAAGTTCACAAACAAAGGGGAGATAATAATACCACATATAATCAAGTTCACAAACAAAGGGGAGATAATAATACCACATATAATCAAGTTCACAAACAAAGGGGAGATAATAATACCACATATAATCAAGTTCACAAACAAAGGGGAGATAATAATAATACCACATATAATCAAGTTCACAAACAAAGGGGAGATAATAATACCACATATAATCAAGTTCACAAACAAAGGGGAGATAATAATACCACATATAATCAAGTTCACAAACAAAGGGGAGATAATAATACCACATATAATCAAGTTCACAAACAAAGGGGAGATAATAATACCACATATAATCAAGTTCACAAACAAAGGGGAGATAATAATACCACATATAATCAAGTTCACAAACAAAGGGGAGATAATAATACCACATATAATCAAGTTCACAAACAAAGGGGAGATAATATCAGTTATAATCAAGTTCACAAACAAAGGGGAGATAATACCACTTATAACCAAGTTCACAAACAAAGGGGAGATAATATCCACATATAATCAAGTTCACAAACAAAGGGGAGATAATAATACCACATATAATCAAGTTCACAAACAAAGGGGAGATAATATCAGTTATAATCAAGTTCACAAACAAAGGGGAGATAATAATACCATTTATAACCGAGTTCACAAACAAAGGGGAGATAATATCAGTTATAATCAAGTTCACTAACAAACAAAGGGGAGATAATAATACCACTTATAACCAAGTTCACAAACAAAGGGGAGATAATATCAGTTATAATCAAGTTCACAAACAAAGGGGAGATAATAATACCACATATAATCAAGTTCACAAACAAAGGGGAGACAATAATAATACCACATATAATCAAGTTCACAAACAAAGGGGAGATAATAATACCACATATAATCAAGTTCACAAACAAAGGGGAGATAATAATACCACATATAATCAAGTTCACAAACAAAGGGGAGATAAAATACCAGTTATAATAAAGTTCACAAACAAAGGTTCTGCATCGAGATAGCAGTTTTTATATAGACATATTATATCAGTGATACTGTGTCACAAGAATGGTATATAAAACTGTATATATAACTACTGCCTGAAAGTTACGTGGTGCTGATATGTACACCAGAGTATAGTGAGGCTTTATCATCCCTGTGCATCTGTACTTAGATAAAGTTGAGTGATGATTTCTGTGGTTTATCTCCCCCTATTGTACAATTTTAGCTATGGGTGTGTATACTTTCCCTCGTGTTTTACCCCAGAGATGAAACAATAAAAAGTCTGTGGTGACCAGTTACAAAAATACTGAAGTGTTTAATTGTCCCGGCATGGCTTGTTACAGCACCGAAGCATAATAAGTTGTCTTTTATCAGTATCTTTACATTACCCAATTTATCTATACTAAGCGACATTTACTGGATTGTATGATAAAGAGAACAACAAGTCCTAGATAATCTTGATGTGTTGGTAATTTTTCCTAGCTGTATGTAATGCTTGTTTATAATGTGTTTACGGTTTTGTTATGTTTTTTGTTGCCATGAATGCATATCTTTTATTTACTGTTAAAAGAGTTGTATATTAGTATAACTTGTATAAAACCCTGATTTAGCAGTTACAAATGTCCAAGTTAATATTAGTTACAACGTTCATTTGAAACTTTTGTATTTTATATTATTTCACTTACAGATGTTGCGTTTTGTTATTGCTGATTTATACAATTTTTTTTGTTCTGGTTGAGCCTAACTGCTCTTTATGTATTTTTTAAATACTCAAGACATATACACTATATGCTACCATTGGTAATCGACAAATTACACTGTTTGAATACTGTATACTGGGCCCTACTGAGTGGTTGATAGTTTACCAAATACTAGGCCCTTACTGTGTGGGTTGATAGTTACCAGAATACTCAGGCCTACTGTGTGGTGGATAGGGTATAATCCATATACTGTGCCAACGTGTGTTGTTGATGGTTATCAATATACTGGGACCACAGTGCGGAGGAATTAGTTACCATGTACTAGCCTTACTGAAGGTGTATGATAGTTATACCAAAGACAGGGTCTACTGTGTGGTTGTCTATTACCAAATTACTGGGCCTACTGTGCTATGGAATAGTTAACCCATATACTTGGGCCTACTGTGTGGTTGATAGTTACCAATATACTAGGTCTACTGGGTGGTGTGGATAGTTTACCAAATACTAGGCCTACTGTGTGGTGGATAGTTACCATATACTAGGGCCCACAGGTGTGGGTTGATATTATACCAAAAACTAGGGCCTACTGTGTGGTTGTTTTATACCATATAACATGGCCTACTGTGCGAGGAGTATACTGGGGCCACTGTGTGGTTGATAGTTACCGATATACTAGGCCTACTGTGTGGTGATAGGGCCTTACCATATACTAGGTCTACTGTGTGGTGGATAGTTACCATATACTGGCCTACTGTGTGGTGGATAGTTTATCATTACACTGTGCAGTGGTTGTTACCTGTATACTAGGCCTACTGTGTGGTGGATAGTTACCCATACTGGGCCTACTACTGTGTGGGTTGATTAGTTACCCATTATACAATGGGCCTATGTGCGATGGATATGTACCAGTATACTGGGCCTTCACTGTTGGTGGATAGTTACCCATATACTAGGCCATACTGCTGTGGTTGATTGTTACCATATACTGGGCTACTGGGTGGTGGCATTGTTACCATATTTACTAGGCCCTACTGAGTGGTTGTTAGTTACCATATACTAGCCTACTGTGTGGGTTGGTTACCATATACTGGAGCCTACTGTGTGGTTAATAGTTACCATATACTGGGGCCTACTGCAGATGGTTAGTCGTTACCATATACTGTGGGCCTACTGTGTGGTTGATAGTTTACCATATACTAGGGCTACTGTGTGGTTGGATAGTTACCATATACTGGCCTACTGTGTGGTTGATAGTTACCCATATACTAGGAAGTTACTGTGTGGTTGATAGTTACCAATACTACTGGGGTCCACTAAACTGTGGAGTGGTTGATGGTTACCATATACTGGGCCTACTGTGTGAGGTTGATAGTTACCATATACTACTGTCCTACTGTGATGTTGATTTAAGTTACCATATACCTAGGGCCTACTCTGTGGTTGATAGTTACCATATACTGGGCCTACTGTGTGGTTGATAGTTACCATATACTGGTCGCATACTGTGTGGTTGATAGTTACCATATACTGGGCCTACTGTGTGGGTTGATAGTTACCATATACTGGGCCTACTGTGTGGTTGATAGTTACCATATACTAGGTCCACTGTGTGGTTAATGGTTACCATATACTAGGCCTACTGTGGTGGTTAATGGTTACATATATACTGTGTGTTACAATGGTTACCATGTACTGTGTGTTGATAACTGTTTACCATATACTTAGGCCTACTGTGTGGTTAAATGGTTACCATATACTGGCTACTGTGTGGTTGATGGTTACCATATACTGGGCCTACTGTGTGGTTAATGGTTACCATATACTAGGCCTACTGTGTGGTTGATGTTACCATATAACTAGGCCTACTGTGTGGTTAGATGGTTACCATATACTGGTGCCTACTGTGTGGTTGATGGTTACCATATACTAGGCCCACTGTGTGGTTGATAGTTACCATATACTGGTGTGGTTAATGGTTACCATACTAGGTGTGTGTTGATAGGTTACCATATACTAGGTCCTACTGTGTGGTTGATGGTTACCATATTACTAGGACCTACTGTGTGGTTTATGGTTACCAGATACTAGGCCTACTGTGTGGTTGATAGTTACCATATACTGGGCCTACTGTGTGGTTGATGGTTACCATATACTAGGTCCTACTGTGTGGTTGAATGGTTACCATATACTAGGCCACTGTGTGGTTGATAGTTACACTATACTGGGCCTACTGTGTGGTTGATAGTTACCATATACTAGGCCTACTGTGTGGTTGATAGTTACCATATACTAGAGGCCTACTGTGTGGTTGATAGTTACCATATACTAGGCCTACTGTGTGGTTGATGGTTACCATATACTAGGTCTACTGTGTGGTGGATAGTTACCATATACTAGGTCTACTGTGTGGTTGATAGTTACCATATACTAGGTCCTACTGTGTGGTTAATGGTTTACCATATACTAGGCCTACTGAGTGGTTGAATGGTTACCATATACTGGGCCTACTGTGTGGTTGATAGTTACCATATACTAGGTCTACTGTGTGGTTGATAGTTACCATATACTAGGTCTACTGTGTGGTTGATAGTTACCATATACTGGTCTACTGTGTGGTCAATATGGTTACCATATACTAGGCCTACTGTGTGGTTGATAGTTACCATATACTAGGGGCCCACTGTGTGGTTGAAAGTTACCATATACTAGGCCCACTGTGTGGTTGATAGTTACCATATACTAGGCCTACTGTGTGGTTGATAGTTACACTATACTGGGCCTACTGTGTGGTTGATGGTTACCATATACTGGGCCTACTGTGTGGTTAATAGTTACCATATACTGGGCCTACTGTGTGGTTGATAGTTACCATATACTAGGCCTACTGTGTGGATGATAGTTACCATATACTGGGCCTACTGTGTGGTTAATGGTTACCATATACTAGGCCCACTGTGTGGTTGATAGTTACCATATACTGGACCTACTGTGTGGTTGATGGAGTTACCATATACTAGGCCTACTGTGTGGTTAATGGTTACCATATACTGGGCCTACTGTGTGGTTGATGGTTACCATATACTAGGCCTACTGTGTGGTTGATAGTTACCATATACTAGACCCACTGTGTGGTTGATAGTTACCATATACTGGGCCTACTGTGTGGTTAATAGGTTACCATATACTAGGCCCCACTGTGTGGTTAATGGTTACCATATACTAGGCCTACTGTGTGGTTAATGGTAACCATATGCTATACCTACTGTGTGGTTGGATTACCATATACTGGGCCTACTGTGTGGTTGGATTGTTACCATATACTAGGCCCACTATGTGGTTGATAGTTACCATATACTAGGCCCACAGTGTGGTTGATGTTTACCATATACTGGACCTGTGTGTGTTAATGGTTACCATATACTAGGCCCACTGTGTTAGTTGATAGTTACCATATACTAGGACCCACTGTGTGGTTGATTGTTACCATATACTAGGCCCACTGTGTAGTGGTTTACCATAACCCCAGTGGTACCATATCTAGGCCTACTGTGGGTATGTACCATATACTACCCATGGTGGTATGTTACCATATACTAGGCCCACTGTGTGGTTGATTGTTACCATATACAGCCACTGGTGGTGATTTACCATATACTAGGCCCACTGTGTGGTTAATTGTTAACCATATACTAGGCCCACTGTGTGGTTAATTGTTACCATATACTAGGCCCACTGTGTGGTTAATTGTTAACCATATACTAGGCCCACTGTGTGGTTAATGGTTACCATATACTAGGCCCACTGTGTGGTTAATTGTTAACCATATACTAGGCCCACTGTGTGGTTAATTGTTAACCATAATACTAGGCCCACTGTGTGGTTAATAGTTACCATATACTAGGCCCACTATGTGGTTGATAGTTACCATATACTAGGCCCACTGTGTGGTTGATGGTTACCATATACTAGGCCTACTGCGTGGTTGGATTGTTACCATATACTAGGCCCACTGTGTGGTTAATTGTTAACCATATACTAGGCCCACTGTGTGGTTAATTGTTACCATATACTAGGCCCACTGTGTGGTTTATAGTTACCATATACTAGGCCCACTGTGTGGTTGATGGTTACCATATACTAGGCCCACTGTGTGGTGGATGTTACCATATACTAGGCCCACTGTGTGGTTGATTGTTACCATATACTAGGCCCACTGTGTGGTGGATTGTTACCATATACTAGGCCCACTGTGTGGTTGATAGTTACCATATACTAGGCCCACTGTGTGGTTGATGGTTACCATATACTAGGCCTACTGTGTGGTTTATAGTTACCATATACTGGGCCTACTGTGTGGTTGATGGTTACCATATACTAGGCCTACTGTGTGGTTGATAGTTACCATATACTAGGCCTACTGGGTGGTTTATAGTTACACTATACTGGGCCTACTGTGTGGTTGATGGTTACCATATACTAGGCCTACTGTGTGGTTGATAGTTACCATATACTAGGCCTACTGTGTGGTTGATAGTTACCATATACTAGGTCTACTGTGTGGTGGTCAATGGTTACCATATACTAGGCCTACTGTGTGGTTTAATGGTTACCATATACTGGACCCACTGTGTGGTTGAAAGTTACCATATACTAGGCCCACTGTGTGGTTGATAGTTACCATATACTAGGCCTACTGTGTGGTTGATAGTTACACTATACTGGGCCTACTGTGTGGTTGATGGTTACCATATACTAGGTCTACTGTGTGGTGGATAGTTACCATATACTAGGTCTACTGTGTGGTTGATAGTTACCATATACTAGGTCTACTGTGTGGTCAATGGTTACCATATACTAGGCCTACTGAGTGGTTAATGGTTACCATATACTGGACCCACTGTGTGGTTGAAAGTTACCATATACTAGGCCCACTGTGTGGTTGATAGTTTACACTATACTGGGCCTACTGGTGGTTGATAGTTACCATATACTGGGCCTGTGGTTGATATAGTTACCATATACTGGGCCTACTGTGTGGTTGATAGTTACCATATACTAGGGCCACTGTGTGGTTGATAGTTACACATATACTAGGGCCTACTGTGTGGTTGATAGTTACCACTATACTGGGCCTACTGTGTGGTTAATGGTTACCATATAACTGGCCTACTGTGTGGTTGATGTTAACCATATACTAGGCCACTGTGTGATGTTACAACCATATACTGGACCTACTGTGTGGTTGAATGGTTACCATATACTGGCCTACTGTGTGGTTATTGTTACCATATACTGTGTGGGTTGATAAACCATATACTGGACCTACTGTGTGGTTAATGGTTACCATATACTAGGCCCATGTGTGGTTAGTTACTATACTGGGCCTACTGTGTGGTTGAATAGTTACCATATACTAGGCCCACTGTGTGGTTGATAGTTACCATATACTGGGCCTACTGTGTGGTTGATAGTTACCATATACTAGGCCTACTGTGTGGTTAATGGTTACCATATACTGGGCCTACTGTGTGGTTGATGGTTACCATATACTAGGCCCACTGTGTGGTTGATGGTTACCATATACTAGGCCTACTGTGTGGTTGATGGTTACCATATACTAGGCCTACTGTGGGGTGATGTTACCATATACTACCTACTGTGTGGTTAATAGTTACCATATACTAGGCCCACTGTGTGGTTGATGGTTACCATATACTAGGACCTACTGTGTGTGGTTAATGTTACCATATACTAGGCCCACTGTGTGTTGGATAGTTACCATATAATGGGCCCACAGTGAAGTTGATTGTTACCATATACTGGGCCCACTGTGTAGTTGGTTACCATATACTGGGCCCTACTGTGTGGTGGATTGTTACCATATACTAGGCCCACTGTGTGGTTTGATGTTACCATATACTAGGCCTACTGTGTGGTGGATTGTTACCATATACTAGGCCCACTGTGTGGTTATTGTTACCATATACTAGGCCCACTGTGTGGTTATGTTACCATATACTAGGCCACTGTGTGGTTAATTGTTACCATATACTAGGCCCACTGTGTGTTAATTGTTAACCATATACTAGGCCCACTGTGTGGTTAATTGTTACCATATACTAGGCCCACTGTGTGGTTAATTGTTAACCATATACTAGGCCCACTGTGTGGTTAATTGTTAACCATATACTAGGCCCACTGTGTGGTTAATTGTTAACCATATACTAGGCCCACTGTGTGGTTAATAGTTACCATATACTAGGCCCACTGTGTGGTTGATGGTTACCATATACTAGGCCTACTGCGTGGTGGATTGTTACCATATACTAGGCCCACTGTGTGGTTAATTGTTAACCATATACTAGGCCCACTGTGTGGTTAATTGTTAACCATATACTAGGCCCACTGTGTGGTTAATGGTTACCATATACTAGGCCCACTGTGTGGTTGATTGTTACCATATACTAGGCCCACTGTGTGGTTGATTGTTACCATATACTAGGCCCACTGTGTGGTTGATGGTTACCATATACTAGGCCTACTGTGTGGTGGATTGTTACCATATACTAGGCCCACTGTGTGGTTGATGGTTACCATATACTAGGCCCACTATGTGGTTGATTGTTACCATATACTAGGCCCACTGTGTGGTTAATGGTTACCATATACTAGGCCCACTGTGTGGTTGATGGTTACCATATACTAGGCCCACTGTGTGGTTGATTGTTACCATATACTAGGCCCACTGTGTGGTTAATTGTTACCATATACTAGGCCCACTGTGTGGTTGATGGTTACCATATACTAGGCCTACTGTGTGGTTAATTGTTAACCATATACTAGGCCCACTGTGTGGTTACCTTATACTGGGCCTAGCATGGATTAGATTAGTGTTTTTTGTACTTCCACGCCCTATAGAGAATTCAGTAACACAGTAGAATTATGTGTGTGATAACCATAGAACTGTAATAGATGCTGTAAGATAAGTTGTATTATACAGTTGTGATAACTTGTTGTCTTACCAGTGTCATGATTAAGGTCAGTTTTCCCCGATATAATCTATCACAATAATAGAGTATGATCACCATTTGTAAATGTGGTATGATGTAAATTAAATAAATATAGTAATTCAATTGGTTTCTTGTTTTATATCTGCATATAGCTGGAACTAGATTGTTACTAGAGTATGGATGGCTCCAGACCAGACTTTTGAATCTGAGTATGGCTGTCTCCAGACTGTGGTATCTCAGTATGGCCAGCTCCAGACTGATGTTCCAGTATCATTGGCTTCAGACTGTGGTATACGAGGATAACTGGCTCCGGGCCGTGGTATCTAAGTATGACTGACTCCAGACTGTGGTATGTCTGATTATGATTGGCTCCAGACTGTGGTATCTGAATATGACTGGTTCAAGACTGTAGTATGTCTGAGTTTGACTGGCCCCAGACTGTGGTATCTGAGTATAACTGGCTCTAGACTGTGGTATCTGAGTTTGACTGGCTCCAGACTGTGGTATACGAGTATGACTGGCTCCAGACTGTGGTATGTCTGATTATGATTGGCTCCAGACTGTGGTATCTGAATATGACTGGTTCAAGACTGTAGTATGTCTGAGTTTGACTGGCCCCAGACTGTGGTATCTGAGTATAACTGGCTCTAGACTGTGGTATCTGAGTTTGACTGGCTCCAGACTGTGGTATACGAGTTTGACTGGCTCCAAACTGTGGTATCTGAGTTTGACTGGCTCCAAACTGTGGTATCTGAGTTTTATTTGGTCCAGACTTTGGTATGTCTGATTATGATTGGCTCCAGACTGTGGTATGTCTGAGTTTGACTGGCCCCAGACTGTGGTATCTGAGTTTGACTGGCTCCAGACTGTGGTATACGAGTTTGACTGGCTCCAAACTGTGGTATCTGAGTTTGACTGGCTCCAGACTGTGGTATCTGAGTTTGACTGGCTCCAGACAGTGGTATCTGAGTTTGACTGGCTCCAGACTGTGGTATATGAGTTTGACTGGCTCCAGACTGTGGTATCTAAGTTTGACTGGCTCCAGACTGTGGTATACGAGTACGACTGGCTCCAGACTGTGGTATCTGAGTTTGACTGGCTCCAAACTGTGGTATCTGAGTTTGATTGGCTCCAGACTGTGGTATCTGAGTTTGGCTGGCTCCAAACTGTTGTATCTGAGTTTGATTGGCTCCAGACTGTGGTATCTGAGTTTGACTGGCTCCAAACTGTGGTATCAACTGTGGTATCTGAGTTTGACTGGCTCCAGACTGTGGTATACGAGTTTGACTGGCTCCAAACTGTGGTATCTGAGTTTGACTGGCTCCAAACTGTGGTATCTGAGTTTGATTGGCTCCAGACTGTGGTATCCGAATATGGCTGGTTCAAGACTGTAGTATGTCTGAGTTTGACTGGCCCCAGACTGTGGTATCTGAGTATAACTGGCTCTAGACTGTGGTACCTGAGTTTGACTGGCTCCAGACTGTGGTATACGAGTACGACTGGCCCCAGACTGTGGTATTTGAGTATAACTGGCTCTAGACTGTGGTACCTGAGTTTGACTGGCTCCAGACTGTGGTATCTGAGTTTGACTGGCTCCAAACTGTGGTATCTGAGTTTGATTGGCTCCAGACTGTGGTATCTGAACATGACTGGTTCAAGACTGTAGTATGTCTGAGTTTGACTGGCCCCAGACTGTGGTATCTGAGTATATCTGGCTCTAGACTGTGGTATCTGAGTTTGACTGGCTTCAGACTGTGGTATACGAGTACGACTGGCTCCAGACTGTGGTATCTGAGTTTGACTGGCTCCAGGCTGTGGTATACGAGTATGACTGGCTCCAGACTGTGGTATCCGAGTTATATTTGGTCCAGACTTTGGTATGTCTGATTATGATTGGCTCCAGACTGTGGAATGTCTGAGTTTGACTGGCCCCAGACTGTGGTATCTGAGGTATAACTGGCTCCAGACTGTGGTATACGAGAACGACTGGCTCCAGACTGTGGTATCTGAGTTTGACTGGCTCCAGACTGTGGTATCTGAGTTTGACTGGCTCCAGACAGTGGTATCTGAGTTTGACTGGCTCCAGACTGTGGTATCTGAGTTTGACTGGCTCCAGACTGTGGTATATGAGTTTGACTGGCTCCAGACTGTGGCATCTGAGTTTGACTGTCTCCAAACTGTGGTATACGAGTACGACTGGCTCCAGACTGTGGTATCTGAGTTTGACTGGCTCCAAAATGTGGTATCTGAGTTCGATTGGCTCCAGACTGTGGTATCTGAGTTTGGCTGGCTCCAAACTGTGGTATCTGAGTTTGATTGGCTCCAGACTGTGGTATCTGAGTTTGACTGGCTCCAAACTGTGGTATCTGAGTTTGATTGGCTCCAGACTGTGGTATCTGAGTTTGATTGGCTCCAAACTGTGGTATTTGAGTTTGACTGGCTCCAGACTGTGGCATCTGAGTTTGACTGTCTCCAGACTGTGGTATCTGAGTTTGACTGGCTCCAAACTGTGGTATCTGAGTTTGATTGGCTCCAGACTGTGGTATCTGAATTTGACTTGCTTCAAACTGTGGTATCTGATTATGACTGGCTCCAAACTGTGGTATCTGAGTTTGACTGTCTCCAGAATGTGTTATACGAGTGACCGGCTTCAGACTGTAGTATCTTATTATGACTGGCTCCAAACTGTGGTATCTGAGTTTGATTGGCTCCAGGCTGTTGTATCTGAGTTTGACTGGCTCCAGACTGTGGTATCTGATTATGACTGGCTCCAAACTGTGGTATCTGAGTTTGACTGGCTCCAGACTCTGGTATCTGAGTTTGACTGGCTCCAGACTATGGTATCTGAATATGACTGGCCCCAGACTGTGGTATCTGTGTATGGCTGTATCCCGATTGTGATATTGAGTTTGACTGGCTCCAGACTGTGGTGTGTCTGAGTATGGCTGTCTCTTGACTGTGGTATCGAAGTTTGGGTGGCGCTAGACTATATAACCTAATACATCTGTGGTGGTATGCTGCAGCACTGAGGTCATTGTGTGTTTCGGTCCCTAACTCGGTACACTTTCATGATGTGTGTTCAACAGTGATGATCAGTCATTGGGCGTCGGTGACGTGGTTGTTGTCCATCTAGATGTCCTTTTACATCTTCGCCCATCATGAAGATTTTTCGGTCATCCTCTGCACTGCTGTCCTTCTTGTTATGCCCGACAAATGTAATTCAGATAACGCTCTCTTCTCAGGAAAGCCTCTCTATCTAACCTCAACTGGTTAGCTCCATGTCTACCAACCATTCCAGTCATTCCATCAGCAGTGCTTCATACATCCTTTCGTGGACTTCGCTGCACTTTTCTTGTTTGTTCAATGATAAAAAATCCTTTGGTCCTAGTGACCAAGGAACCATATCTATTCTGCGATTGGTGCGAACAATATTCGGAAAAGTTAATCTGAGAACTACAGCCAGCTTCCAGTTCCCTGCCAGTTAACATAGATATGTGTCCCACCTTGGACATCCTCTCCCAACCTCCACTGATTTGGTCTCTACTTCGCTGCCTTAGATGCTATCCACTTTCTGCAGTGCGCACTGACTACTAGCCGCTCATTGTCATCCTTTGACTCTTTTAAGGTCATGGTGAGTCCTGCCTTGCTCGTCTTGAATTCTTTAACTAATGAAGTAAGGGGAAATTGGAGTTTTGCCTTCCTGTTGCATAAGCCTGCTGCAGTAAAGCTTGGAGAGACCTCAGCAACCTCCTAAATTTTCCGATTTTTTATGGTATATCCTCTCCCTGATCATGCAGATAGACTTGTCTGGTTACTTTTCCATTCTTTTAACTTTCTGGGTGTAATGGTCATTCCTGGACTGGATGCCGTTTTCTTTATAACTGTCAGTATCCATCTTGCCTGAATGTGGGTGTCTGTAGTGATGATCAGATCATCCATAAAGCCTCGGTTTGGTGACTGCTTAATGTTATTGGATGTCGCTTGGCCTGTTGACTCCCTTTCTTCAGCTGCTTGGATAATCATGGCCGTACTCATTATGAGGATGATAACTGAGATGGTATAACCTGTTGCTATCAGTGGCGTAGCGCCCGTGCATGCTTGAGCATGCAAAAAATAATCTGACTCACATTTTTTTACAGTCTGAAAAAACAAAACATTTACAATGTAATGTTGCAGAACATAAATTACGTATAAATACATATGATATGACCAACTGTATGCCTAACATAACTATATGCAGCACATTTGAAAGACTTCGTGAAGATTGGCCATTCCGGAAATTTATTAGAATAGTTTTTATATTTCCGGTACCAAGTTGTTAAATTTTATTATCCTTAAAATAAAGGTGGATTTGAATCGGGAAACACTAACAAAATAAACAACATCGCTTGAAAAGTTAGAAATATTCTGAAAACAAATATATATTAAAATGATAGAAAAACATCTAAACTAGCCAGCAAGATGGTATCAGAAACTACTGACTTTGTTATATTGAGATTTACTTCCCCCACAATTGCACCAGTTGTGCTTGTTAACATCAGGTTTCACACTCTTAAAAGGTTTTAAACCTATCATTTATTGGGTTTTATACTGTGTATCAGGTTTGTATCTCTATAATTCCAGACATATTTGACTTTAGTTAAACTTCAAATTAATTAATTATAGACCCAATTTAATAGCAATAGAATATAGAAGCTAATTTACTTGCATGATACCTTTCTTACAGATGTCTCTTTACCTCTTCTCTAGAACTTTTCAGAGCCCCTGCCTTGGACCCTTTCAGGGTTGCTTTGGTTTAAAGTCTGTACAGGTTTGCTATGAATCTAACCCTCTTTTCCCTTTCTCTCTTCTCTTTCCTTTCGTATTCTCTTTAGAGTTTGTTTGGAGCTCTTATCTCATATAGACCAATCTTATTTTCCTGATTTGCTGTCTTATATTGTTTGGTGATAGTACTGATTTTCGTTCGAAGCTTCAGTTTCTCCTTGTGTCTCCTGATGAGTGCTCTTTCTTCCGTCTAGCATCTCGCTTTGCTCCAAAGCGCTCTAATCTCAATACGTATACTAATGTTGACAGCGGTGTAACCTTCATTTGTGTGTCACCTACCAGTGTCCTCTGCAAGATCTCAAGGTCATTGTCAAATGCTTCCAATCGTTTGTCCTCTGAACACGGTAACTGTACGTGCTGATTCGTTGCCGTTATACATGTATCTATGTTGCTGCACCTTTCATCCCCCTCCATTGTAATACCATTGGGTGTTGTTTTTCTGTCTTGTGTTGAAGCTTGCTGTGGTGTTCCCTCACGGGAACTGTGCTGGGTTACCAACCCTTCACACTCGAGATCCAATTGTCACCAAACTGTTTTGGTTGTCAGCCAGTCTCTCCTTGTCTCCATTGTTTACTTAGATAAAACTACTGATATACAGTTGTTGCGGTATGCCGCAGCACCGCCGATATCGTCAACCGAGGCCTCATCCTCAGTGTGTGTGTTGACCCCTTACTTGGTACACTCTCAGGATGCGAGTCCACAGTGATGATCAGTCACTGCGCGTCGGTGTTGGGTGTCCAGTTACATATGCTGGTGTCCTTCTTCATCTCCGACGTCCATATCTGAGTATGGCCGAATCTCTAGAATTTGATTTTTGAGTATGGCTGACCCCACAGTGTGGTATCTACATTGTATGTATAACTATCTTCAGACTGATATGTCCGAGTATGACTTGCTCCATACTGTGGTATCTGAGTGTGGCTGTCTCCAGACTGTGTCGGAGTATATCAGAGTGTCTCTACACATTGAAATGCTAAAAGGGCAGATGTTACATTTACTACATTTGTACGAATGTATCGATTGTCGTATGTTTGAAGCTGAGTTATTCAATCTTTTCTTCATGTAAAGCACCATAGATGCAAATCGTACCAAAGTAGCAGAAAAATAGGGGTCAAAGACTGAATTGTTTGAAATCAGCCAATGCCCTTAGCGATCATACAAAATACGTCTGTACCTGTCTGATTTAAACGTTAAAACGTTTCAAGGCCACAATCAAGGGTACATGTAAAATATACAGTGTGTATATATATGATTCCATGCCCCCTAAACCGATGAAGTTTGGTGAATCCTTAAATAGTTCTACCACTATCTCTAGATCTGTGGTTGCGTCCATCGGTTTCGGTGCAAGTCCATCGACAGTCCCCTTGCTGTACGTTTTGTGCGCCGAAAACTCCTTTTTAGCTGTAGTCGTTATGTTTGACCATTTTGTTTTCACATCTTTTACCGTTCTAACACTTTTTCCAAGGGAACTTACTTGGGCAGCAATGCTAACCCATACTGCTTGTTTCCGTTGGTTCGTGATGGTGTTGGTCAGTTTTGAGTTTAACAGCCCGATATTTTTTTCAACTTATTCCGTCAAAAGGATTGTCTCTTCGGCATCAAAATGTTTGCCTCTCTGGCGTTTGATGTTGGCCATCTTGCTCCAGGAACTACACCTACATTATGGGAAGAGGGAATCCCCACACTTAATGAAGCTCTATTTGCTCATTAACCATTAAACCTCTGTCATTTGTTGATGATCATTTAAATGACGTTTTGAACAACGCCGTTTTAATGATATATTAACTAATTGATCACTAGTGATTTAATGAATCAATGTTTACTTTAAAGGCCCACTACCTTTCCGAAACGGCTTTTATTTTTTAAAATGGGAATGTAAAACAACTTTTTAACAAGATCGATAATTTTGTAGAGTCTTAAAAATTATTAACTTACCGTTAATACTACATTTATCATCACCTTCTGAACTATTTGATTAAAATAAATAAAATGTTTATTTTCATAACGCGGGTCGTATTATGTTTCCCGCAGTCGTCCTAAATACCGCGCGTAGGTTGATTATCACTACGCCAGAAGGCAAAACAGCGAATTGACTCGCCACTGTTTTCATATATTACGCAGGAAATCTTGCATATGTTTGGTGTCGTAACCTTATTTTAGGTCATCGGTATGCATTTTCTGATGTTATTAATGTTTTTTAAAAAACCTTTATATTTTGGTCCGGAAAGGTAATGGGCCTTTAATGAACTTTCGAGCAACCTGTCCCCGGACTCAAGTTATAGGGAAATAAACAGATCTGCCCCAACTTACTATGTAGTTTATCGATACAGAAACAGTGGCAATATTGTAAATTATAGCCTACATGTATTGTTGAAATTCTGACATCAACAAAATAGCTAATCCGGATTGCACAGTTATTAAGGATAATGTGCACATCAACAGCGAACAGCACAATATTGTCGCGTGTTCTGGATCGGGCCTGTGAAGGACGTTGAATCTTTCATCTTGACGGCTCCAGTTTAGTGGAGTTCTAGCCGTCATTTTACACTACATACAGAATGTATAGGTGTGCTGGTGTCACGCGGACTAAACGGCGATACGTCATGTCCTAAATCATCAACTATGGGTGATTTATCCTTTTCCATAACAACTGGCGTGAATAATATCAAACTAATTATAATCCCAAGGCGCTACCATGCACCAATTGTAGCGAAAAACACTGCGAGCTGATCCCACCACTGCCACCAATTGTAGCGAAAAACTGCGAGCGTTACATGCATACGTATTCCAGCCCGCAGCCCTCTGTAGATGCCTTCTAGTGTAGCGTAGGGACACTAATTTAAATAATGATGTATAGACAAGTACTACAGAATATAGAAAAATAGAAAAAATACTATAAAGAAAATAGAAAAATAGCTAGTACACTTCTTTAAATCTAAACCGAATTGACTTTCTTTAACTTCTATAAAACTTGCCTGTGGAGAACTTCAGATTAAAGATCAATCGCACTAAGAGAATGCATTTGAAAGGGGTTATTTCTGGAATATTAGGCCAAAAAAATAATATACATTTAGAGTTACCTACCTGATCGACCTTAATTTTTTACCCAGGACTCTAATTTTTTTCCCCACTTGTCTACGAAAACAAAATTAAAAGTCGGGATTTCGATCTCAGACTCCGGTTCTGGCCATTATTTTAGAATGAAAGACACTAAAAAAAGCAAAAAAAAAAAAAAAAAAACCCGGTCGATTACAGTATCTATCCGGACATTAGCCATGCCATCGCAAAGGGAGGTAACATATGTAAACTTCCGGTACATAGTCCTCGGCTATAAACATGGAGATATTGTTCGTCAGCTAGGTCGAGTTTAGTCGCACCTAGATAATGAATTTGAAAGGGGTTCTTTTCGTAATATTACTAGGGTACAGTAGTACCCTAGGAGCGATATTTTTTATCGGGCCCCTGATCCCGCTGGTGTATTTCCAACCTGCCCTGGGAAGACGCTTGTTGGACCAGATGATCTGGTTGTGGCAGGTTTATGCTGTGGTAACTATACACACGTGTTTCTAGTTTGTTGTTACTATCTTTATCTGATATGTATTGTATTTTAACAATTTCTGAAAGAAACGAAGTGCTACACTATAGAAATATTGTTATCATTTGGTGAATTTGCCTTCATTATTCATAAAAATTAGACCATTTTTTGGGCTTTTAACTTTTTGACAATTGCCACTGGCAATAGGTCACCAGAGCCACGTAACCAAATATGGTCTACCGAAGTGGGATCTACAGAACTGCACGTATATAGTTAGATGTACTGTACATAGGTTATGTCCTTGGGCGAATATTTCGGTAGTTTAACTGAAGGAGTGTCAGCTAGATGCACTGTATGTACATGTACACACTGTATATAGACATTAATGTTATGTATTTACTGATCTGATCATTGGGTAATGTTCTGATTGCAGTATGAGATATAGACTTGAACTTAATAATAAAACTTAAAATGGAAAATGGAGGGACATACAAAACTAATACAAATTATAAACCTAAATGTACAAGTACTGTATTGTTTTACCTTCGACAGTCAAATGTTTTAAAAATTTAGGGATATCAAAGAAACACAATTTAACAAAGGATGATAATTTATTGAAAATTTTTGTGCCCTATCTGGGCCACGAACTGATGATTCTACGGCACCCAATCGCTTAGCCAAACATACCTGCGCCTTTTAATTACCACCGCCACATCGATCCTTGTCTCCAAAATAGGACGTTTCAAAGACAAAGTGATAGTCGGTTCGACATGCTGACATGATCACTGTGGAAATTGTCAATTAGATTACAGACAGAAGTCACCTGGAAAATGTAAAAGATATGCCAGAAATTATTTTATTTTACTACATGTAGTTGTACCTGTATACAATGTATTTTCACATCTCTTTGACAAAACATGTGAAACAGCATTTTTCTTTCAGTTGCATCCCTTAGGTTATATGAAGTCATGTATGACAATGCAATCAACAAAGCTCAACTCGATTTGCGCTACATGTATGAATGGAAGGTAGACTCAGGAAACTGATGTGAACAGTTTCCACTCTCTTGGAATGTAATAAATGGCATACAAATCCAACCTCATCCGTACACTGTACATATTTATAGTGTATAAAACAAGAGGCCCAGAGGGCCTGTATCGCTCACCTGGTTTGTAATGCCAAGTAATGTTCTGAATACAGGTTCATTGTTTCTTTTCTGAAGGAATTTTAATATTAACCTCTAAATCCCCTATTGGGCCCCACCCCTCCTGCCCCCAGGGGATCAGAGCCAAAATTTATACAAGTTCTGTTCCCCTTCCCCCAAGGATGTTTGTGGCCAAATTTAGTTACATTCCATTCAGAACTCTATGACTAGTAGCGATTTAAAGGATTTACCTCTATTTCCCCTATTGGGCCCCACCCGTCCTGCCATCGGGGGGCCAGAGTCAAAATTTATACAAGTTCTGTTCCCCTTCCCCCAAGGATGTTTGTGGCCAAATTTGGTTACAATCCATGCAGAACTCTATGACTAGTAGCGATTTAAAGGATTTACCTCTATTTCCCCTATTGGGCTCTTGGGCCCCGCCCCTCCTGCCCCCGGGGGGTCAGAGCCAAAATTTATACAGGTTCTGTTCCCCTTCCCCAAAGGATGCTTGTGGCCAAATTTGGTTACATTCCATTCAGAACTCTATGACTAGTAGCGATTTAAAGGATTTACCTCTATTTCCCCTTTTGGGCCCCGCCCCTCCTGCCCCTGGGGGATCAGAGCCAAAATTTATACAAGTTCTGTTCCCCTTTCCCCCAAGGATGTTTGTGGCCAAATTTGGTTACATTCCATTCAGAACTCTATGACTAGTAGCGATTTAAAGGATTTACCTCTATTTCCCCTATTCGGCCCCGCCCCTCCTGCCCCCGGGGGACCAGAGTCAAAACTTACACAAGAGTTCTGTTCCCCTTCCCCCAAGGATGTTTGTGGCCGAATTTGGTTACAATTCAAGTAGAACTCTATTACAAGTAGTGATATAAAGGATTTACCTCTATTTACCCTATTGGGCTCCGCCCCTCCTGCCCCCGGGGGACCAGAGCCAAAATTTAAACAAGTTCTGTTCCCCTTCCCCAAAGGATGTTTGTGGCTAAATTTGGTTACATTCCATTCAGAGCTCTATGACGAGAAGCGATTTAAAGGATTTACCTTTATTACCCCTATTGGGCCCCGCCCCTCCTGCCCCCGGGGGGTCAGAGCCAAAATTTATACAAGTTCTGTTCTCCTTCCCCCAAGGATGTTTGTGGCCAAATTTAGTTACATTCCATACTGAACTCTACGACAAGTAGCGATTTAAAGGATTTACCCCTATTTCCCCTATTGGGCCCCGCCCCTCCTGCCCCGGGGGGATCAGAGCCAAAATTTATACAAGTTCTGTTCCCCTTCCCCCAAGGATGTTTGTGGTCAAATTTAGTTACATTCCATTCAGAACTCTATGACTAGTAGCGATTTAAAGGATTTACCTCTATTACCCTTATTGGGCCCCGCCCCTCCTGCCCCCGGGGGACCAGAGCCAAAATTTATACAAGTTCTGTTCCCCTTCCCCCAAGGATGTTTGTGGCCAAATTTGGTTACATTCCATTCAGAACTCTATGACTAGTAGCGATTTAAAGGATTTACCTCTATTTCCCCTATTGAGCCCCGCCCCTCCTGCCCCCAGGGGACCAGAGTCAAAATTAATACAAGTTCTGTTCCCCTTCCACCAAGGATGTTTGTGGCCAAATTTGGTTACAATTCATGTAGAACTCTATGACAAGTAGCGATATAAAGGATTTACCTCTATTTCCCCTATTGGGCCCCGCCCCTCCTGCCCCCGGGGGACCAGAGCCAAAATTTAAACAAGTTCTGTTCCCCTTCCCCCAAGGATGTTTGTGGCCAAATTTGGTTACATTCCATTCAGAACTCTATGACTTGTAGCGATTTAAAGGATTTACCTCTATTTCCCCTATTGGGCCCCGCCCCTCCTGCCCCCGGGGGGTCAGAGCCAAAATTTATACAAGTTCTGTTCCCCTTCCCCCAAGGATGTTTGTGGCCAAATTTAGTTACATTCCATTCAGAACTCTATGACTAGTAGCGATTTAAAGGATTTACCTCTATTTCCCCTGAGGGGCTCCGCCCCTCCTGCCCCCGGGGGACCAGAGCCAAAATTTATACAAGTTCTGTTCCCCTTCCCCCAAGGATGTTTGTGGCCAAATTTGGTTACAATTCATGTAGAACTCTATGACTAGTAGCGATTTAAAGGATTTACCTCTATTTCCCCTATTGGGCCCCGCCCCTCCTGCCCCCGGGGGGTCAGAGCCAAAATTTATACAAGTTCTGTTCCCCTTCCCCCAAGGATGTTTGTGGCCAAATTTGGTTACATTCCATTCAGAACTCTATGACTAGTAGCGATTTAAAGGATTTACCTCTATTTCCCCTATTGGGCCCCGCCCCTCCTGCCCCAGGGGGACCAGAGCCAAAATTTATACAAGTTCTGTTCCCCTTCCCCCAAGGATGTTTGTGGCTAAATTTGGTTACAATCCATGCAGAACTCTAGGACAAGTAGCGATTTAAAGGATTTACCTCTATTTCCCCTATTGGGCCCCGCCCCTCCTGCCCCCGGGGGACCAGAGCCAAAATTTATACAAGTTCTGTTCCCCTTCCCCAAAGGATGTTTGTGGCTAAATTTGGTTACATTCCATTCAGAGCTCTATGACAAGTAGCGATTTAAAGGATTTACCTCTATTACCCCTATTGGGCCCCGCCCCTCCTGCCCCCGGGGGGTCAGAGCCAAAATTTATACAAGTTCTGTTCCCCTTCCCCCAAGGATGTTTGTGGCCAAATTTGGTTACATTCCATTCAGAACTCTATGACTAGTAGCGATTTAAAGGATTTACCTCTATTTCCCCTATTGAGCCCCGCCCCTCCTGCCCCCAGGGGACCAGAGTCAAAATTAATACAAGTTCTGTTCCCCTTCCACCAAGGATGTTTGTGGCCAAATTTGGTTACAATTCATGTAGAACTCTATGACAAGTAGCGATTTAAAGGATTTACCTCTATTTCCCCTATTTGGCCCCGCCCCTCCTGCCCCCAGGGGGTCAGAGCCAAAATTCATACAAGTTCTGTTCCCCTTCCCCAAGGATGTTTGTGGCCAAATTTGGTTACATTCCATTCAGAACTCTAGACTTGTAGCGATTTAAAGGATTTACCTCTATTTCCCCTGAGGGGCTCCGCCCCTCCTGCCCCCGGGGGATCAGAGCCAAAATTTATACAAGTTCTGTTCCCCTTCCCCAAGGATGTTTGTGGCCAAATTTAGTTACATTCCATTCAGAACTCTATGACTAGTAGCGATTTAAAGGATTTACCTCTATTTCCCCTGAGGGGCTCCGCCCCTCCTGCCCCCGGGGGACCAGAGTCAAAATTTATACAAGTTCTGTTCCCCTTCCACCAAGGATGTTTGTGGCCAAATTTGGTTACAATTCATGTAGAACTCTATGACAAGTAACGATTTAAAGGATTTACCTCTATTTCCCCTATTGGGCCCCGCCCCTCCTGCCCCCGGGGGGTCAGAGCCAAAATTTATACAAGTTCTGTTCCCCTTCCCCAAGGATGTTTGTGGCCAAATTTGGTTACATTCCATTCAGAACTCTAGACTTGTAGCGATTTAAAGGATTTACCTCTATTTCCCCTGAGGGGCTCCGCCCCTCCTGCCCCCGGGGGATCAGAGCCAAAATTTATACAAGTTCTGTTCCCCTTCCCCCAAGCATGTTTGTGGCTAATTTTGGTTACAATCCATGCAGAACTCTAGGACAAGTAGCGATTTAAAGGATTTACCTCTATTACCCCTATTGGGCCCCGCCCCTCCTGCCCCTGGGGGACCAGAGCCAAAATTTATACAAGTTCTGTTCCCCTTCCCCAAAGGATGTTTGTGGCCAAATTTGGTTACATTCCATTCAGAGCTCTATGACGAGAAGCGATTTAAAGGATTTACCTTTATTACCCCTATTGGGCCCCGCCCCTCCTGCCCCCGGGGGGTCAGAGCCAAAATTTATACAAGTTCTGTTCCCCTTCCCCCAAGGATGTTTGTGGCCAAATTTGGTTACATTCCATTCAGAACTCTAGACTTGTAGCGATTTAAAGGATTTACCTCTATTTCCCCTGAGGGGCTCCGCCCCTCCTGCCCCCGGGGGATCAGAGCCAAAATTTATATAAGTTCTGTTCCCCTTCCCCCAAGGATGTTTGTGGCTAATTTTGGTTACAATCCATGTAGAACTCTAGGACAAGTAGCGATTTAAAGGATTTACCTCTATTACCCCTATTGGGCCCCGCCCCTCCTGCCCCTGGGGGACCAGAGCCAAAATTTATACAAGTTCTGTTCCCCCTCCCCCAAGGATGTTTGTGGCCAAATTTGGTTACAATCCATGCAGAACTCTATGACTAGTAGCGATTTAAAGGAAATGTTGACGGACGGACTGACGGATGGACGACGGACGGACGACGGACGCCGCGCCATGACATAAGGTCACTGGCCCTTCGGGCCAGGTGAGCTAAAAACCCATTGTACATACTTATAGTGTATAAACTAATTTCAACAAATAAACTAACTTTTTCAGTAAATCAGTGCTTTACTTTTTAGGCTGTGGTTGAAAAAGTGTGCGGTGTAAAGATTGTCATCACAGGAAAACCTATGCCTGAACATGAAAGTGGACTTCTTTTAATGAATCATCGAACACGCTTTGACTGGCTGTTTATGATGTCCTATCAGCTCCGTTGTGGTTCCCTTAGGCATTTTAAAATCAGCCTTAAAAAAAGTCTGAAGAACGTTCCTGGCCCAGGTAACCATCAATTACAGATCCTGTCTTCATGCAGTACTGAGTTACTAGAACTTTCATGTAAATTGCTGAAAGAGATATAATATAACTATTGAATTATTGGCAGTCTGTAATCACCCAAAATCAGATGAATGATATAATGTAACTATTGAATTATTGGCAGTCTGTAATCACCCAAAATCAGATGAATGATATAATGTAACTATTGAATTATTGGCAGTCTGTAATCACCCAAAATCAGATGAATGATATAATGTAACTATTGAATTATTGGCAGTCTGTAATCACCCCAAAATCAGATGAATGATGAATGATATAATGTAACTATTGAATTATTGGCAGTCTGTAATCACCCAAAATCAGATGAATGATATAATGTAACTATTGAATTATTGGCAGTCTGTAATCACCCAAAATCAGATGAATGATATAATGTAACTATTGAATTATTGGCAGTCTGTAATCACCCAAAATCAGATGAATGATATAATGTAACTATTGAATTGTTGGCAGTCTGTAATCACCCAAAATCAGATGAATGAAGACTCTAATGATCATTTAGTGCATAAAGAGGAATGGGGTTCTTCTTAATTTCTTTATTTTGTTATGTGAGTCTGACTGTTTTATTAATAATAAGGATAAAGTGATACATTTTTAATTTATGCCTTTTGTGTTTTAGGCTGGGCCATGCAGAGTGCTGGTTATATATTTCTGCACAGGAAATGGGAAATTGATCAGAGAATCATGACTAGGTGTATATCATACTTCCACAAGGTCAAACACAAGCCCCAGGTATGTATATATATAGTAGGACTGAGCCTGCGTCCGTCTCATATACCTAGGTTCTGTTTGGGGTTCTTTATTGATAGAAAGAAACAACACGTTTGATACAGTTACAAAGATTTTATTGAACAAATATGACAATGCTAACGAGACAGAGCCCCTAGACATAGTGGCTACAGGAAGGACATGTACAGTACCATACATATAATGTAATGTTCACAGACAACACTTACACATGGCAGGTCAGCCCGCGGCTTGGCCTGTATAACATACACACACACATATTATGTAACAGTACACAGGAACAGCATACCCACCTCACTAGACGACAAGTCAGGAAATAGACAGAGGAAGAGAGTCTGACCAGCTCTTCTAGGAGCTTTGTTCAGACTACTCCAAAGAAACGGAAAGTCAGAATTTATAAAGGAAAGAACCAATGAGGTGAGAGAATAGAAGGCAGTCAATGAGGAAAGAGATAACAAATTGATAGTGAAAGTAGAACAGAAATAGAAGGAACGCTCCTTCTGGGAGCTGTCGACGATATGTACAATACTATGAGGATAAAGATACAGTACCATATATTACACACTGTCACTTTACCATGGCCAGGTCTAGAATCTCACAACTTCCACATATATACACTCCACAAGGTTATATACACATTTAGTTTATATATACTAACTTGTCTGACGACTGTAAACATGTAGTATTGTCAAATTTTTGCACAAATATGAAAAAATGTAAATTATGATTGATTGGCGTGGATTATCACAATTCGGTCTTTCAATACCGTAAATACCATTTCACAATATTTAGTGCTGTACAAGAATTAGTTCTGCAAAGACAAAGTGAAAAGTGCTAAATTAAACTACCGCTAAAATAAGTATATTACAGCCAAACACAATATTATTGTGCTATACTGATTGATAACAAATGTATATAATTTTTTGGTATTTACCTGTGCAGATATAAGTGATAAATAAATTTTCTAGTTTACCTGTACAAGTGTCAGTGATAATTTTCGAGTTGACCTAGTGATATGTTTTGTACCTGTACAAGTGTCAGTGATAATTTTCGAGTTGACCTAGTGATATGTTTTGTACCTGTACATGTGTTATTGGTAACTTTGGAGCTGACCTAGTGATATGTTTTATACCTGTACATGTGGCCAAAAAAAATTAATTGTTAGTTTCTCAGGCCACTTTTTTTAAAAAGTCAGTGCGGGCGGCGGGAATATTTTTTATTTTTTATTTCTCTGAAAACAAATGCGGCAGATAACATTTTATTTTTTACTCACTTAAAGGACATGAAAATCAATGAAAACACGTGTAGAAAATATAAATTCTTACTCAGTCTTTAAGAACAGCTTTTCAATATCTCAATCGTCACTATATCCAAAGAAAACCAGTTGAAAATACATAATCCTGGGAGGAAACATTCCGTTTTGTGCAAATGCTGACATCGGCAGCTATTTTTTTACCGGAAATGAAAGGTGCATACTTGTAACAGGAGAGGAGAAAATGTAGCGACCAGACCGGGATTCGAACCCGGGACCCTCAGAATACTAGCCGAGTGCTCTACCGACTGAGCTACCTGGTCACCGATGATCGACCCAGTCCAATCCCGCTACACTCCTCCCTCCTTTCTCGAAGTCTTCGCCCTCGAAGACACACCCTTCCAAACACCACCACCGTGGGTTATTTAGTTGGGCGCCAATTTTGTAACAGGAGAGGAGAAAATGTAGCGGCCAGACCGGGATTCGAACCCGGGACCCTCAGAATACTAGCCGAGTGCTCTACCGACTGAGCTACCTGGTCACCGATGATCGACCCAGTCCAATCCCGCTACATACTAAAATTGGAGCCAATTTCCGGGTGCGTTTTCAAATGGAAATTTGGGGCGAGTTGACCTAGTGATATGTTTTGTACCTGTACATGTGTTATTGGTAACTTTGGAGTTGACCTAGTGATATGTTTTGTACCTGTACATGTGTTATTGGTAACTTTGGAGTTGACCTAGTGATATTTTTTGTACCTGTACATGTGTTATTGGTAACTTTGGAGTTGACCTAGTGATATGTTTTGTACCTGTACATGTGTTATTGGTAACTTTGGAGTTGACCTGGTGATATTTTTTTGTACCTGTACAAGTGTTATTGGTAACTTTGGAGTTGACCTAGTGATATGTTTTGTACCTGCATGTACATGTGTTATTGGTAACTTTGGAGTTGACCTAGTGATATTTTTTGTACCTGTACATGTGTTATTGGTAACTTTGGAGTTGACCTAGTGATATGTTTTGTACCTGTACATGTGTTATTGGTAACTTTGGATTTGACCTAGTGATATTTTTTGTACCTGTACATGTGTTATTGGTAACTTTGGAGTTGACCTGGTGATATTTTTTTGTACCTGTACAAGTGTTATTGGTAACTTTGGAGTTGACCTAGTGATATGTTTTGTACCTGCATGTACATGTGTTATTTGGTAACTTTGGAGTTGACCTAGTGATATTTTTTGTACCTGTACATGTGTTATTGGTAACTTTGGAGTTGACCTAGTGATATGTTTTGTACCTGTACATGTGTTATTGGTAACTTTGGAGTTGACCTAGTGATATTTTTTTGTACCTGTACATTTTATTGGTACTTTGAGATACTTTGAGTACATGTGTTATTGGTAACTTTGGAGTTGACCTAGTGATATTTTTTGTACCTGTACATGTGTTATTGGTAACTTTGGAGTTGACCTAGTGATATTTTTTGTACCTGTACATGTGTTATTGGTAACTTTGGAGTTGACCTAGTGATATTTTTTGTACCTGTACAAGTGTTATTGGTAACTTTGGAGTTGACCTAGTGATATGTTTTGTACCTGTACATGTGTTATTGGTAACTTTGGAGTTGACCTAGTGATATGTTTTGTACCTGTACATGTTTTATTAGTAACTTTGGAGTTGACCTTGTGATATGTTTTGTACCTGTACATGTGTTATTGGTAACTTTCCTACCTTTACAGGTGTTGTTGTTTCCCGAGGGTACTGACTTGACAGCTAACACAATGAAGAGGAGTGATAAGTATGCCACCGATAATGATTTACAGAAATACCACTATGTTCTCCACCCACGCACCACAGGCTTTGTCTTTCTGGTGGAGAAAATGAGAGAATGTAAGTCAGCTATAATCCAGCAAAGCTATTCACTCATTCTGATAAAAAAAACAGTTTTTTGACTTTGATATGGTTCATATTTGTTTTGCGTGTTCTTTTAACTTTGGAGGGAAAAACCTTTATAGGGTCTGCAACAGCTGAGCATTTCTGATGTCTGACTTAGTGTATCTGACAGGAGGTAACTGACTAGGAGTTGCCAGATCCTCCAGCTTTTAAATTTCCTCCAACTTTACACATTCTTCAGTCAACTTGGCTTTTAATGGGAGAAATCAAACTAATGCCATCCATACATTCTATAAGGGTAACTCTTAACTGTATTCAATTACATGTAATGTTAATATAACTACATGTATGTACCAGGTATACATGTCTGTATAGCCCTTGTTATACTAGATCCCACTACATGTATGTACCTGGTATCTGGTATACATGTCTGTATAGCCCTTGTTATACTAGATCCCACTACATGTATGTACCTGGTATCTGGTATACATGTATGTATGTCTGTATAGCCCTTGTTATACTAGATCCCACTACATGTATGTACCTGGTATCTGGTATACATGTCTGTATAGCCCTTGTTATACTAGATCCCACTACATGTATGTACCTGGTATCTGGTATACATGTCTGTATAGCCCTTGTTATACTAGATCCCACTACATGTATGTACCTGGTATCTGGTTGTTATACATGTCCTGGTATCTGTATAGCCCTTGTTATACTAGATCCCACTACATGTATGTACCTGGTATCTGGTATACATGTCTGTATAGCCCTTGTTATACTAGATCCCACTACATGTATGTACCTGGTATCTGGTATACATGTCTGTATAGCCCTTGTTATACTAGATCCCACTACATGTATGTACCTGGTATCTGGTATACATGTCTGTATAGCCCTTGTTATACTAGATCCCACTACATGTATGTACCTGGTATCTGGTATACATGTCTGTATAGCCCTTGTTATACTAGATCCCACTACATGTATGTACCTGGTATCTGGTATACATGTCTGTATAGCCCTTGTTATACTAGATCCCACTACATGTATGTACCTGGTATCTGGTATACATGTCTGTATAGCCCTTGTTATACTAGATCCCACTACATGTATGTACCTGGTATCTGGTATACATGTCTGTATAGCCCTTGTTATACTAGATCCCACTACATGTATGTACCTGGTATCTGGTATACATGTCTGTATAGCCCTTGTTATACTAGATCCCACTACATGTATGTACCTGGTATCTGGTATACATGTCTGTATAGCCCTTGTTATACTAGATCCCACTACATGTATGTACCTGGTATCTGGTATACATGTCTGTATAGCCCTTGTTATACTAGATCCCACTACATGTATGTACCTGGTATCTGGTATACATGTCTGTATAGCCCTTGTTATACTAGATCCCACTACATGTATGTACCAGGTATCTGGTATACATGTCTGTATAGCCCTTGTTATACTAGATCCCACTACATGTATGTACCTGGTATCTGGTATACATGTCTGTATAGCCCTTGTTATACTAGATCCCACTACATGTATGTACCTGGTATCTGGTATACATGTCTGTATAGCCCTTGTTATACTAGATCCCACTACATGTATGTACCTGGTATCTGGTATACATGTCTGTATAGCCCTTGTTATACTAGATCCCACCACATGTATGTACCAGGTATACATGTCTGTATAGCCCTTGTTATACTAGATCCCACTACATGTATGTACCTGGTATCTGGTATACATGTCTGTATAGCCCTTGTTATACTAGATCCCACTACATGTATGTACCTGGTATCTGGTATACATGTCTGTATGCCCTTGTTATACTAGATCCCACTACATGTATGTACCGGTATCTGTATACATGTCTGTATAGCCTTGTTATACTAGATCCCACTACATGTATGTACCTGGTATCTGGTATACATGTCTGTATAGCCCTTGTTATACTAGATCCCACTACATGTATGTACCAGGTATCTGGTATACATGTCTGTATAGCCCTTGTTATACTAGATCCCACTACATGTATGTACCTGGTATCTGGTATACATGTCTGTATAGCCCTTGTTATACTAGATCCCACTACATGTATGTATCTGGTATCTGATTTGCCTTTATACTAGATCCCACTACATGTATGTACCTGGTATCTGGTATATACATGTCTGTATATAGCCCTTGTTATACTAGATCCCACTACATGTATGTACCTGGTATCTGGTATACATGTCTGTATAGCCCTTGTTATACTAGATCCCACTACATGTATGTACCTGGTATCTGGTATACATGTCTGTATAGCCCTTGTTATACTAGATCCCACTACATGTATGTACCTGGTATCTGGTATACATGTCTGTATAGCCCTTGTTATACTAGATCCCACTACATGTATGTACCTGGTATCTGGTATACATGTCTGTATAGCCCTTGTTATACTAGATCCCACTACATGTATGTACCTGGTATCTGGTATACATGTCTGTATAGCCCTTGTTATACTAGATCCCACTACATGTATGTACCTGGTATCTGGTATACATGTCTGTATAGCCCTTGTTATACTAGATCCCACTACATGTATGTACCTGGTATCTGGTATACATGTCTGTATAGCCCTTGTTATACTGGATCCCACTACATGTATGTACCAGGTATCTGGTATACATGTCTGTATAGCCCTTGTTATACTAGATCCCACTACATGTATGTACCTGGTATCTGGTATACATGTCTGTATAGCCCTTGTTATACTAGATCCCACTACATGTATGTACCTGGTATCTGGTATACATGTCTGTATAGCCCTTGTTATACTAGATCCCACTACATGTATGTACCATCTGGTATACATGTCTGTATAGCCCTTGTTATACTAGATCCCACTACATGTATGTACCTGGTATCTGGTATACATGTCTGTATAGCCCTTGTTATACTAGATCCCACTACATGTATGTACCTGGTATCTGGTATACATGTCTGTATAGCCCTTGTTATACTAGATCCCACTACATGTATGTACCTGGTATCTGGTATACATGTCTGTATAGCCCTTGTTATACTAGATCCCACTACATGTATGTACCTGGTATCTGGTATACATGTCTGTATAGCCCTTGTTATACTAGATCCCACTACATGTATGTACCTGGTATCTGGTATACATGTCTGTATAGCCCTTGTTATACTAGATCCCACTACATGTATGTACCTGGTATCTGGTATACATGTCTGTATAGCCCTTGTTATACTAGATCCCACTACATGTATGTACCAGGTATCTGGTATACATGTCTGTATAGCCCTTGTTATACTAGATCCCACTACATGTATGTACCTGGTATCTGGTATACATGTCTGTATAGCCCTTGTTATACTAGATCCCACTACATGTATGTACCTGGTATCTGGTATACATGTCTGTATAGCCCTTGTTATACTAGATCCCACTACATGTATGTACCTGGTATCTGGTATACATGTCTGTATAGCCCTTGTTATACTAGATCCCACTACATGTATGTACCTGGTATCTGGTATACATGTCTGTATAGCCCTTGTTATACTAGATCCCACTACATGTATGTACCTGGTATCTGGTATACATGTCTGTATAGCCCTTGTTATACTAGATCCCACTACATGTATGTACCTGGTATCTGGTATACATGTCTGTATAGCCCTTGTTATACTAGATCCCACTACATGTATGTACCTGGTATCTGGTATACATGTCTGTATAGCCCTTGTTATACTAGATCCCACTACATGTATGTACCAGGTATCTGGTATACATGTCTGTATAGCCCTTGTTATACTAGATCCCACTACATGTATGTACCTGGTATCTGGTATACATGTCTGTATAGCCCTTGTTATACTAGATCCCACTACATGTATGTACCTGGTATCTGGTATACATGTCTGTATAGCCCTTGTTATACTAGATCCCACTACATGTATGTACCTGGTATCTGGTATACATGTCTGTATAGCCCTTGTTATACTAGATCCCACTACATGTATGTACCTGGTATCTGGTATACATGTCTGTATAGCCCTTGTTATACTAGATCCCACTACATGTATGTACCTGGTATCTGGTATACATGTCTGTATAGCCCTTGTTATACTAGATCCCACTACATGTATGTACCTGGTATCTGGTATACATGTCTGTATAGCCCTTGTTATACTAGATCCCACTACATGTATGTACCTGGTATCTGGTATACATGTCTGTATAGCCCTTGTTATACTAGATCCCACTACATGTATGTACCTGGTATCTGGTATACATGTCTGTATAGCCCTTGTTATACTAGATCCCACTACATGTATGTACTGGTATCTGGTATACATGTCTGTATAGCCCTTGTTATACTAGATCCCACTACATGTATGTACCTGGTATCTGGTATACATGTCTGTATAGCCCTTGTTATACTAGATCCCACTACATGTATGTACCTGGTATCTGGTATACATGTCTGTATAGCCCTTGTTATACTAGATCCCACTACATGTATGTACCTGGTATCTGGTATACATGTCTGTATAGCCCTTGTTATACTAGATCCCACTACATGTATGTACCTGGTATCTGGTATACATGTCTGTATAGTCCTTGTTATACTAGATCCCACTACATGTATGTACCTTGTATCTGGTATACATGTCTGTATAGCCCTTGTTATACTAGATCCCACTACATGTATGTACCTGGTATCTGGTATACATGTCTGTATAGCCCTTGTTATACTGGATCCCACTACATGTATGTACCAGGTATCTGGTATACATGTCTGTATAGCCCTTGTTATACTGGATCCCACTACATGTATGTACCTGGTATCTGGTATACATGTCTGTATAGCCCTTGTTATACTGGATCCCACTACATGTATGTACCAGGTATCTGGTATACATGTCTGTATAGCCCTTGTTATACTGGATCCCACTACATGTATGTACCTGGTATCTGGTATACATGTCTGTATAGCCCTTGTTATACTGGATCCCACTACATGTATGTACCAGGTATCTGGTATACATGTCTGTATAGCCCTTGTTATACTGGATCCCACTACATGTATGTACCAGGTATCTGGTATACATGTCTGTATAGCCCTTGCCATACTGGATCCCACTACATTTGGTGTTTTGTTGTTATTGAGGTAAACATGGAAAACTTTGTGTGTTTGTTGTAGATAATCTATTGGACTCAATATTAGACGTAGATGTTGGATATCCCAAGTACATACCACAGGGAGAGAAGGACATCCTGAAAGGCAACTTACCATCAGAGGTTCATTTCAACGTTAATCTCTACAGTGATGTTGACGTACCGCTAGATAAGGATGGCATAGACAAATGGTGCCGCAGTCGGTGGCAGGAGAAGGAACAGAAGCTCAAAGATTATTACATGGGTGACCGACAGTTCGCAGGACCCACTGTCGATCCTGCCATGCAGCAAAAGGAAGACTATGTACAGCATTTGTTTACATTCTCACTGGTGTTTTGGAACGTTTTCCAAATAGTAGCGACAATATTTTTAATTTATGCCCCAGTAGTAAGGTGGTACACACTATTGTGTGGTTTAGGTTTTATTTTAGTCAGTAAATATGGTGGTATGGGCAAGTTCCTGGCCAGCACTGTCACCCAAGTGGAGCCATAACAGTACACTACTTACTGAGTGAGAAATTAACATGATACTATATACCAAGATACATGAAGTCTTCAATCCCAATGCGATGGGGAAAAAACATCAGAATCCTTTAGTTTTTAGCTCACCTGCCCGAAGTTGGCAAATATTATATCTATAAGAAAGTTAGAACCTTTAATTTATTTCTATGGTAACTAAAGTCAGTTTTCATTTCCAGCCATTGCCAAACTCCGACTAAGGATAGCTTTATCCTAGTGTTGTATCCCTTTAGTTTACTATAGTATCATGATAATGTTAAGTCAAAGAGTGTCAGTTTGTAATTTGATGTTTGTGATTAAGGTGGTTTTTTACATTATGGATACAAAAAATAGTGGTATCGGATTTAATATACTGGCGAAAACCCTCCATTAAATTTCCTAAGGTTTTGTTTTTATTACTTTTACATTTAATATACCAATAAAAACATTGTGTGTGTGTGTGTGTGTTCTTTAGTCTCATCAGCATTCTTTAACTGAAAGAAATTCCTTAAATATAGATTTTCCATTTAAAAGCAGTATAGAGTTTTGAGAAAAAATAACTTCATTTAAATTTTTTTTTATGAGAATCTTTAATAGTTTACTGAAATTGAAAAACTTTTGATAAAAAATGTTCAAAGATTGATGAAAAGACCACTGGTCACTTTTGAGATATAAGCCAAGAAAGAAAACAATTCTGAGACGTCTGAGGTACAGATATGTATTACTGTCATTTTATATTTGTTTGTTTTCTTTTTTAATATTTTGTATAAATCCATTGTTTTTAACTTGTAGGAGAATGTGCTGACACATTAGTTAAACCTTTTAATAAGTGATCTTCATTTACACACCAGGCAATCTTTACAAAGTGTTCTAACTTTGTTAGAATGATATTTAATCAGGACATAATTTCTGTACCGTAATTGGTTTAATGAGAGTGTTTTTAGGAGTGTATTTCAACACTTCTCAGTCACCAGTTAGTTACCAGTATGTATTTCTCCAATATATAAATCTTCTGTCATTGTATATGTCACAATCTTATCCTAGATACGAGTACTCTCTCAAATGTTTTGTGTCGCTGCTGTTTTGTTTTGACCCGTTTCCTCAGTCTATTACCAAACCTTTAATACACAGGCAACTACATGTAGACAGTATTTTACCAACCTCAAAAACAACCAGTCATTATAGAATATTTAATTTTTATATGACAACATGTAAGCATTGTACCGTGTCTAAGTTTGTATGTAATAACATGTCACTACTGTCAGTTTGTATGTAATAACATGTCACTACTGTCAGTTTGTATGTGACAACATGTCACCACTGTCAGTTTGTATGTAATAACATGTCACCACTGTCAGTTTGTATGTGACGACATGTCACCACAGTCAGTTTGTAGGTGACGACATGTCATCACAGTCAGTTTGTATGTGACGACATGTCATCACAGTCAGTTTGTAGGTGACGACATGTCACTACTGTCAGTTTGTATGTGACGACATGTCATCACAGTCAGTTTGTATGTGACGACATGTCACCACAGTCAGTTTGTAGGTGACGACATGTCATCACAGTCAGTTTGTATGTGACGACATGTCATCACAGTCAGTTTGTAGGTGACGACATGTCACTACTGTCAGTTTGTATGTGACGACATGTCATCACAGTCAGTTTGTATGTAATAACATGTTACCACAGTCAGTTTTATGTGACGACATGTCACCACTGTCAGTTTGTATGTAATAACATGTTACCACAGTCAGTTTTATGTGACGACATGTCACCACTGTCAGTTTGTATGTGATGACATGTCACCACTGTCAGTTTGTATGTGACGACATGTTACCATGGTAAGTTTTAATGTGACGACATGTCACCACTGTAAGTTTGTATGTGACGACATGTTATCACAGTAAGTTTTAATGTGACGACATGTCACCACTGTAAGTTTGTATGTGAAGACATGTCACCACAGTCAGTTTGTATGTGACGACATGTTATCACGGTAAGTTTTAATGTGACGACATGTCACCACTGTAAGTTTGTATGTGACATTATTGTGAGTCTTTGTAATGACATGCCAGTTACGGCATGCAAGTTTTTGATGACACATCACAAGTGTGAGTTTGTATGTATCGACAAGTCACTGTTGTTATTCTGTGTGTGATGATTGTATTTTCTTTGTGAGTTTGTAATTATATGTATAAATATGTATACCCAGCATGGTAGCATTACACAATGGTTCCAGTAATTTTGACCGTTGTAATATATGCCGCTATATGATCATGTGTTCTAACATATATATAAGCTGTATAAAATACTCACACTATCATAATGTCCTGAGTTACAGATGTAATACAGTATGAGGATGATCTCACATTTTAAATCGGTGATATTGTGGATTATTTATGCTTGATTTTCTGTATTGAATGATTTGCTGTTTGAACAGCTTGTATTATTGACGGGTTTGATCACATTTGTGTATTTCAACAAACATTATGTCTATTCAATACAACTTGAATGACAAAGGTTCGAATTCTGTTTGTTGTTATTTTGACCATCTTGTTTTTGATCACATTTTATTTGACCATAGGTCATGGTGACCTTTGTCCATCATCATGTGTCATCCGTTAACATTTCCTTGTGAACACGATAACTTGAGTAAATATAAACCGAACTTAATGAAACTTTGTATGTAGACTAACATTGGAACAATCTTGGACGAGTTCGAAAATCAGTTTGATTCAACTGTAATTTACTGAGTTATTGCCCTTTGCACTAATAATGACTATTGGACCTTGTGAACGCAATAACTATAGTAAATATAAACCGAGCTTAATGAAACTTTGTATGTCGACTAACATTGGAACAATCTCAGACGAGTTCGAAAATCAGCTTGATTCAACAGTAATTTATGGAGTAATTGCCCTTTGCACTTTGCAATTATTATTGGACCTTGTGAACGTGATAACTTCAGTAAATATAAACCTAGCTAAATGAAACTTTGTGCGTAGACTAACATTGGAACAATCTCAGACGAGTTCGAAAATCAGATTGATTCAACAGTAATTTATGGAGTAATTGCCCTTTGCACTTATAATTATTATTGGACCTTGTGAACACGATAACTTGAGTAAATATTTACTGAGCTTAATGAAACTTTGTATGTAGGCTAACATTGGATAGATCTTGGTTAAGTTTGAAAATGAACTCGATTTGATCGTAACTTACAGAGTTATTTCCCTTTGCAATAATAATTATTGAACCTTGTGAACATGATAACTTGAGTAAATATTAACCAAGCTTAATGAAATTTTGTATGTAGACTAACATTGGAAAGATCTCAAACAAATTTGAAAATCGACCCGATTAATTTACAGAGTTATTGCCCTTTGCAAATATAATTATTGAATCTTGTGAACATGATAACTTGAGTAAATATGCACGGAGCTGAATGAAACTTTGTATGTAGACTAACATTGGAAAGATCTTGGACGAGTTTGAAAATCAGGTTGATTCAATTGTAACTTACGGAGTTATTGCCGTTGCGATTATAATTATTGAATTTTGTGAACAAGGCAATGCGAGTAAATATGCAGCAAGCTTAATGAAACTTTGTATGTAGACCTATTAGATGTATGTTCCTATTTCGTGAACAAAAGACATCACCCATGGGCCTCTTGCACATGTATTTTTCTCGATATAGTAAAGGGGCCGCGGCGGCAGAGTGGTGAAGATGTCTCAACACATTACCACAAGCCCTCCACCTCTGCGTTGCAAGTTCGAATCCCATGTGGGGAAGTTGCCAGATACTGACTGCTGGTCGGTGGTTTTTCTCCGGGTACTTCGGCCTTTCTCCAGCAACAAACTTGGCACATTCTTACATGACCCTGGCTTTTAATAGGATGTTTAATTAATAAGAGGCCCATGGGCCTTAACAGTCATCTGACTATTGGCACAATACAACACCTCAAAGAATATAGTAGTGGCAAACAATTAAGGCAATACAAAAGATCTCTTTAAGAGAGAAGAAGTTCAGGTTCTGATATATCTGATGAATTAGACCATGAATGAAGGTCTCTAGACCTCTTAGTTATTCACAAGAAGTCGTTTAAAATATTTAGCCTATTTGACTCCTGTGACCATGAATGAAGGTCAACGTCATTAATTTGAACAAACTTGGTAGCCCTTCATCCCAGCAGGTCACAGGCCCAATATCAGGTCTCTAGGCCTCTCAGTTATTCACAAGAAGTTGTATGAAGATTTTAGCCTATTTGACCCCTGTGACCTTAAATGAAGATCAAGAACATTCATTTGAACAAATTTGGTACCCCTTCATCTTAGCATGCTGCAGGCCCAATATGAGTACCCTGGGCCTTTCGGTTCTTGAGAAGAAGTCGTTTAAAGAGTTTAGCCTATTTGACCCTGTGACCTTAAATGAAGATCAAGAACATTCATTTGAACAAACTTGGTAGCCCTTCATCCCAGCATGCTACAGGCCAAATATCAGTACCCTGACCCTTTCGGTTATTGAAAAGTCCTTTGAATGAAAAGTTTACGCACGGCAATGGATGCAGCATGGTAACAATAGGTCATTCTCACCCTCTTGGTCAGATGACCTAATAAAACCAAAACCAATCGATACAGCATTTATAGTCAAAATAATTGGCACTCACAGCTAGAGCTTTGCAGAAAATCATTTCATATTGTGCTACCACAACGTTTGCAAAGCATCTATCTAGATACAAATGATGTCTGATCCAGATAGCGACAATCCTGTACCACAAGCAAGCGCCTACACCACAAACGCATTTACCCCATATCACAAAGTGAAGTATGTGATACTGAAGAGAAAATAAGCAAATTCCGTCCCACCAAACACAAATAAGTATGTATCTTTTGCAGCACTGAAAAGGTCAGTGTCTCCATATTCATTAGTACATGTATGTAGGAGCCATTCAAAAAAACTTCTGTCATACTGAGAAATGACAGGTTTAGATCAAGGTACATTTGACCTGAATACCCACAAGCAAACAGACATTCCATCCTAGACATAATCTGCTGTAGATGGGATGCTTATTTCAAGAGAATGAATGACATGTTCTAGGAAATATGAAATGTATAACTAACTACGAGTAACTTTTAACAAATACATCATTAAACACACAATGCTTTATGTACATTGATATAATTTTATTTTTCAAATGATCTTGTTTTCCTTAATCAAATTGAATTATCATTCAACAATTAAAATGTTTTACAGCACTACCCATGAAATCCTATTTTACTCTGTATTTGATTTTTATTTCTGATAATAAATATTAATGAGTGACATTTCATCAACACTGATGAAGTACTCTGGAATATCTTGTAGATGTATGATAATGTCTAAAACACCATAAAACTGTAATCATATCAAGATAAAAATATTCTCAATCCATATTTTTACATGTACTGAAGGTAATGTGCAAGTGCATGATTTATATACACATTAATGTGGAATGTGAAAAAAAACATTGTGATATTACACATGAACCAGGTAGGGTTTCCATGAGGAGCTACCATTACCGTGGGCCACTGATGAGGAGCTACTATTCCAGCAGGTCACTGATGAGGAGCTACCATTCCAGTGGGCCACTCATGAGGAGCTACCATTCCAATGGGCCACTCATGAGGAGCTACCATTCCAGTGGGCCACTCATGAGGAGCTACCATTCTAGCGGACCACTCATGAGGAGCTACCATTCTAGCGGACCACTCATGAGGAGCTACCATTCCAGCGGGCCACTCAGGAGGAGCTGCTATTCCAGCAGGCCACTTATAAGGAGCTACCATGCTTTCCAGCGGGCCACTCATGAGGAGCTACCATTCCAGCGGGCCACTCAGGAGGAGCTGCTATTCCAGCAGGCCACTTATGAGGAGCTACCATGCATTCCGGCGGGCCACTCATGAGGAGCTACCATTCCAGTGGGCCACTCAGGAGAAGCTGCTATTCCAGCAGGCCACTTATGAGGAGCTACCATGCTTTCCAGCGGGCCACTCATGAGGAGCTACCTTTCCAGCGGGCCACTCAGGAGGAGCTGCTATTCCAGCAGGCCACTTATGAGGAGCTACCATGCATTCCGGCGGGCCACTCATGAGGAGCTACCATTCCAGTGGGCCACTCAGGAGAAGCTGCTATTCCAGCAGGCCACTTATGAGGAGCTACCATGCTTTCCAGCGGGCCACTCATGAGGAGCTACCTTTCCAGCGGGCCACTCAGGAGGAGCTGCTATTCCAGCAGGCCACTTATGAGGAGCTACCATGCATTCCGGCGGGCCACTCATGAGGCTACCATTCCGGCGGGCCACTCAGGAGGAGCTACCAACATGAATTGTTACCTGTAAGTAGTATTAGCTATGGTCACAACTGACCAAGGTCAAACCCAATGGTTATGTTAGGTCAAAACTAGTCAAGGTCAATACCTAGTGTTTAGTCACAACAGTAAAGGTGAAATCCTAGTGTCAGATCATACCTACAGTCAAGGTCAAATCACAGGGTGAGGTCATACCTACAGTCAAGGTCAAATCACAGGGTGAAGTCATAACTACATGTACAGTCTAGGTCAAATGCTACTGTTATATCATAACTACAGTCATACAAGGTCAAATTACAGGGTGAAGTCATGTTCATAACTGCAGTTAAGGTCACTTCAAGTTCATAACTATATAAGTATACAGTTAGATTAAATCCTAGATTCAAGCAAAACCTTATCAAAGTCAAATCCCATGGTTAGGTCATTAAGTCAGTCACGGTCAAAATTCAGGTCAGACCTACTAGTAACAAGAGATCCCAGAGGGATCTTGGCGCCCACCAAAGAATGATCTATGTCTGATAATGGAAAGAGGAATCTTTTCTCTGCTTTTCAAACTTGTGCAAACATACTACATATAAAATTTGAGACAGATCATTTCAGTACTTTCTGAGAAACAGCAGTAATAAACTTCAACTATCAAAATCCAAGATGGCTCCTTGGCGGCCATCTTGTTGATCGATCGGTCCCAAATCAAAATATGCACAACTAGGGCCCTAGGGGAACCTATATATGAAATTTGAGACAGATTCATTCAATACTTTCTGAGAAATAGCGATAACAATCTTTAACTATCAAAATCCAAGATGGCTGCCTGACCGTCATTTTGTTGACCGATCAATCCAAAAACGTATTATGCACAACTAGAGCCCAAGGGAAACCTACATATGAAATTTGAGAAAGATCCTTTCAGTACTTTGTGAGATATAGTGATAACAATCTTTAACTATCAAAATCCAAGATGGCTGCCTGGCGGCCATCTTGTTGACCTATCGGTCCCAAAACGCAAAATGCACAACTAGAGCCCTAGGGAAACCTACATATGAAATTTGAGAAAGATCCTTTCAGTACTTTGTGAGATATAGCGATAACAATCTTTAACTATCAAAATCCAAGATGGCTGCCTGGCGGCCATCTTGTTGACCGATCGGTCCCAAAACGCAATATGCACAACTAGGGCCCTAGGGGAACCTACATATGAAATTTGAGAAAGATCCCTTCAGTACTTTCTGAGAAATAACGATAACAAACTTTAACTATCAAAATCCAAGATGGCTGCCTGGCGGCCATCTTGTTGACCGATCGGTCCCAAAACGCAATATGCACAACTAGGGCCCTAGGGGAACCTACATATGAAATTTGAGAAAGATCCCTTCAGTACTTTCTGAGAAATAACGATAACAAACTTTAACTATCAAAATCCAAAATGGCTGCCTGGCGGCCATCTTGTTGACCGATCTGTCCCATAACGCAATATGCACAACTAGGGCCCTAGGGGAACCTACACATGAAATTTGAGAAAGATCCCTTCAGCACTTTCTGAAAAATAAGGATAACAAACTTTTAACTATCAAAATCCAAGATGGCTGCCTGGCGGCCATCTTGTTGACTGATTGGTCCCAAAATGCAACATGCACAACTAGGGCCCTAGGGGAACCTACATATGAAATTTGAGACAGATCCCTTCAGTACTTTCTGAGAAATAGCGATAAAAAAACTTTAAGTATCAAAATCCAAGATGGCTGCCTGGCGGCCATCTTGTTTACCGATTGGTCCCAAAATGCAATATGCACAACTAGGGCCCTAGGGGAACCTACATATGAAATGTGAGACAGATCCCTTCAGTACTTTCTGTGAAATAGTGATAACAAACTTTAACTATCAAAATCCAAGATGGCTGCCTGGCGGCCATCTTGTTGACCGATCAGTCCCAAAACGCAATATGCACAACTAGGGCCCTAGGGGAACCTACACATGAAATTTGAGAAAGATCCCTTCAGCACTTTCTGAGAAATAGCGATAACAAGAATTGTTAACGGACGGACGGACGGAGGGACGGACGGAGGGACGGACAGATGGAAGGACGGACGGAAGGACGGACGATGGACCACGGACAAAAAGCGATTTGAATAGCCCACCATCTGATGATGGTGGGCTAAAAAACCATAAATCAGGTCGATATTAATGTCAAGGTAAGAGTCAAAACCAAAAGTCTTGTTTTCAGTTCAATGGTACACATACATCCTATTAAAGATAATACATACTTCAATATAAAAATAATGATTACATATTTGATTTCAAATAAACGTTTTACTAAAAAAATATAATATCAAATATTATTTAAACTCAATGAGGTTTTTCCCATAGATATACAAAGAAATATTGCTTAAATATCACTATTCACAATAGTTTTATAAAAAGTTATTACAATAATTGCACTCCTCTGTCAGTAGTCTAACATTCCAGTCCATACAAAACATCTGGTGAAAAAAATATGATTTTTTCCAGACTTGTATATCTGAGCTATATTACAATACTCTTACCACAGTCTAAAGGAGTAAACCATCATATCACAATCAATCCCTACAAATATATGCTGGTAATAGGAAAATATATATCATAAAACATTGTTGTAATGCTGCATGTTAAACAGTTAAATGGACATATATGTTAAACTTTAGGAGTAACAGTGATTAGAGGCACATAGAAATTATAAGTATGTATTTATCTATACTGTAACGACTACAAGAGCTGTTTGAGAGCAGCACAACTGTCATTTGGTTGTTTTTTGTTTTACTAACAACAAGAATATCAAGTTCATATGGGTGTATTTGGTTTTTTGCAATTTTGAAAATCCTTTTTTTCTCTCGTGACATTATTGCTCAAAGAAACACTTAAATTCTATATCAATGCACAAAAATAAATATCAGTTGTTAACCAGTAAATTAACAACAACAGCAATGCCAATTAACGCTGACACCAGCACCAGAAGGATTCAATATACAGGCCTCTGCCTTTATTTGAGAGGGGTTTGAAGGATATGTTTGTAAGATATATATACCCCCTCTACATAAGGAATCTGGATGGCACACTCAACAATATATAATATGCCATCCATTTTATGGTAGGGCATGAAAAATACTACTCATTGGGGGGGGGGGTGGTCAATATTTTCAGGACATAAATAAATTCTGATATTTTATTTTACCTTTAAGTTACTTTCTGTAGTGTACACAAATAAGTTGGAATCTTGAGACACTACTGTAAATGTATGGATATTAATATAATATGTAATATTTCTGATTACCATTAATCCTATTCTAGCCATAATTAAATTGAAGACTCGTTATATATTTATTGTAATTAATATCTATGAAGTCATGAACACATTTTAGTTTACAACTAATCCGTATAAGAATTGTGACAATCTAGTATATAATAGTATTAACTATTAAATTTGAACTAAGTGCTACAGATGTACCTGTATGACAAGATAATATGAATAGTAATGCCTAATAATGCTAATGGCTTCAATTTGTAATTAGGTTTGTTTCCATGCTGATCAATTAAAATAATATATCATTGGAAATATCATACAATTTTGTTTCATTTTCAAAATTAATCCAATATATGATCATCAAAAACTTACACCTTTATCACATAGTATACTTTAATATATATACATGTATTATTAATATCCACTTATCGCATTCAATACACATTCTAGAACGATATCAGAAGAATTTGTGAGCTATGTGTGTACCACAAGGAATAGGAATGACACAAAATCTCCAGCCAGACTTGAAGCTTTGGTTAGAAGAATCGTTGACTAGTAGAATCTTCCGTGATTTTCCTTGATGTACCACAATTTGTCGATAATCATGCCATCCTGAAATAGGAAAACATACCATGAAATACCAGTAGTTGATGCATTTTATTTAATATCAGTTTTCTTAAATCAACATCTTGAAAATGGATGTGTGTTAGAAATACATGTACGTCCTCCCTACCTTAGAGTAGTAATTAAAATTATTTGTTTTTGTCCCCTAAATTTGATTTCTATGGGTCTCAGATCCATGGTCTATATAAAACTGGTTCCTTTTACTTGCTACAGATTGCTACAGACCAAACACGAACTAAATCCTTTCATTCCTACAGCTGGGGTTTAAAGACTTTGCTATAGGATTAATTCCTACAGCTGGGATTTAAAGACTTTGCTATAGGATTAATTCCTACAGCTGGGATTTAAAGACTTTGCTATAGGATTAATTCCTACAGCTGGGATTTAAAGACTTTGCTATAGGATTAATTCCTACAGCTGGGATTTAAAGACTTTGCTATAGGATTAATTCCTACAGCTGGGATTTAAAGACTTTGCTATAGGATTAATTCCTACAGCTGGGATTTAAAGACTTTGCTATAGGATTAATTCCTACAGCTGGGATTTAAAGACTTTGCTATAGGATTAATTCCTACAGCTGGGATTTAAAGACTTTGCTATAGGATTAATTCCTACAGCTGGGATTTAAAGACTTTGCTATAGGATTAATTCCTACAGCTGGGATTTAAAGACTTTGCTATAGGATTAATTCCTACAGCTGGGATTTAAAGACTTTGCTATAGGATTAATTCCTACAGCTGGGATTTAAAGACTTTGCTATAGGATTAATTCCTACAGCTGGGATTTAAAGACTTATTTCTATTTTCTCTATTCGACCCTGCACTTCCAGTCTCAGTCACCATTGATGCAAACTAATTCTGATCTAATTCTGGAAAGAATATTTCAAAACAAATTAGTTTAAATCCATGACTAAAGTAAGGAAATTTGTGATGCCTGGTGAGCTAAAAATTATTCTAAACGAACTCTATTTTCCCCTTCCCCAAGGAAGTTTTTCACCAATTTTAGTTAGAATCTGTTTGGTTCTTATGATTATAGTAGCAATTTAAAGAAGTTGCCACTATTTCTCTTATTAAGCCCTGCCTCTTATCCCCGATCCCTTCCCAAAAACTCTTTCTGACCAGATTTGGTTAAAATGATGTAGAATTTATGACTATCAGTGAAAATGTTGACAGACGGACAACGGATGGACTGATGCCACATTAGGCATGATAGTTTATCTGAATCATAATACAGAACAACAGGTGCTTTATCAGTGTTCTATAGTTCTATATGGAATCAAAGGCTCTGGCAGCTATCTCTTTCTTGGGAAAAAATACAATTAATGACTTCTATTGTCTACAATATTAGAATCAGCTTATGGTTTACGAGAAATCTCTGAAACTCGATCATTATGGTAAATGGATATCATCCGGAAACTACAAATTTTCAAAAAAATTTATTTGTAGTAACAGTGACCTTTGTAATTGAACTTTTGACTCCAAATTCTCTCATATGCTACCATTGTGTGAAGTTTGATCAAAATATGTTGATGTGTTTGTTGTTCTCAAGTTATCGTCCGGAAACTAATATTTTGTGTAAGAATTTTTTTTTAGTAGAAGTGACCTTTGTAGTTGACCTTTTGACCCCAAAATAAATCCCAAGCTATGCTATCTCCTGTGTTACCATTGCATGAAGTTTAAACAAATTATGTTGTTTAAACAAATTCTGTTGATGTGTTCTCAAGTTATCACCAGGAAGGACGGACGGACGGACGGACGGACAGACAGACAAACAGACAGATATCATAGTCGGGTTTCACCATCAGGAGACTAATTAGCTGCTATAAATATTTACATGATAGAATAGATTTTAACAGCTGGGATATGTAATGATCATGGACTTGTCGTACATGAGATGTTTATGAATGTGACTAACCTTGTCATCGGAGACCTGCTCAATGTAGATGTGAGTGGCATTATAGACCTTCATTCGTGTGTATCCGTAGTCCACACTGCGGAAAGCAGACCAAGGAGCAGAATTCCCAAAATCGTCATGATCCTCTGAACAGCCCTATCATATGAAATACCATTCAACATTAATTCCAAGTTTCTGTTACAATTACAATGTATAGAAAGCATAGAAAAATACATAAACTCTGTTAGAACATAATTTAATATCAGAATATAGTTCCTTTCCTTTATTAGTGATCAGAATTATAAATCAGTATGTGTCAAACAATATCAACAGTAACAGTTCAGGGTCCAGTTTTACGAACAATCTTTATTAATCACCTAGCTTTAAAAGTGATTGTTCTATAACAACAGAATTGCCCCCCTACCCCAACACATGTGGCAATCCTTCTACTATGTCCATTTGAACTATAGGAACTATAGGTATAGGTACAAGGAAAAGTCCCATAAAATACCGCCCTAAACCTATTACTCTCAGTTACAATGACTTACTGCGGAACCGGTGATGATGTGGACTGGGCCTTGGGGATTTGTGTATGGTGTTTTGGTTCCGTTCAATACCTGTAAATACAACACCAAACCAAGCTGAGCATGACTACATGTGTTTTACTATTAGATACATACGTCCAACAACAAAGGTATAGGCAACAAAGTGCTGAATATCATAAATTTGGTAACTCCTAGTCTTACTTGACAGAATGTCTTTCAAGTTACAATCCATGTATATATAGTGATAGGTGACAGACAATATTTACCTTTCTGTACAATCCATGTTTATATAGTGATAGGTGACAGACAATATTTACCTTTCTGTACAATCCATGTTTATATAGTGATAGGTGACAGACAATATTTACCTTTCTGTACAATCCATGTTTATATATGATAGGTGACAGACAATATTTACCTTTCTGTATCCATGTTATATAGTGATAGGTGACAACAATATTTACCTTTCTGTACAATCCATGTTTATATAGTGATAGGTGACAGACAATATTTACCTTTCTGTACAATCCATGTTTATATAAGTGATAGGTGACAGACAATATTTACCTTTCTGTACAATCCATGTTATATAGTGATAGGTGACAGACAATATTTACCTTATCCTTCTGTACAATCCATGTTTATATAGTGATAGGTGACAGACAATATTTACCTTTCTGTACAATCCATCTGTATATAGTGATATTAGTGATAGGTGACAGACAATATTACTTCTTACAATCTTTCTGTACAATCCATGTTTATATAGTGATAGGTGACAGACAATATTTACCTTTCTGTACAATCCATGTTTATATATAGTGATAGGTGACAGACAATATTTACCTTTCTGTACAATCCATGTTTATATAGTGATAGGTGACAGACAATATTTACCTTTCTGTACAATCCATGTTTATATAGTGATAGGTGACAGACAATATTTACCTTTCTGTACAATCCATGTTTATATACACTGATAGGTGACAGACAATATTTACCTTTCTGTACAATCCATGTTTATATAGTGATAGGTGACAGACAATATTTACCTTTCTGTACAATCCATGTTTATATAGTGATAGGTGACAGACAATATTTACCTTTCTGTACAATCCATGTTTATATACACTGATAGGTGACAGACAATATTTACCTTTCTGTACAATCCATGTTTATATAGTGATAGGTGACAGACAATATTTACCTTTCTGTACAATCCATGTTTATATAGTGATAGGTGACAGACAATATTTACCTTTCTGTACAATCTATGTTTATATAGTGATAGGTGACAGACAATATTTACCTTTCTGTACAATCCATGTTTATATAGTGATAGGTGACAGACAATATTTACCTTTCTGTACAATCATGTTTATATATGATAGGTGACAGACAATATTTACCTTTCTGTACAATCCATGTTTATATAGTGATAGGTGACAGACAATATTTACCTTTCTGTACAATCTATGTTTATATAGTGATAGGTGACAGACAATATTTACCTTTCTGTACAATCCATGTTTATATAGTGATAGGTGACAGACAATATTTACCTTTCTGTACAATCCATGTTTTATATAGTGATAGGTGACAGACAATATTTACCTTTCTGTACAATCTATGTTTATATAGTGATAGGTGACAGACAATATTTACCTTTCTGTACAATCCATGTTATATATAGTGATAGGTGACAGACAATATTTACCTTTCTGTACAATCCATGTTTATATAGTGATAGGTGACAGACAATATTTACCTTTCTGTACAATCCATGTTTATATAGTGATAGGTGACAGACAATATTTACCTTTCTGTACAATCCATGTTTATATAGTGATAGGTGACAGACAATATTTACCTTTCTGTACAATCCATGTTTATATAGTGATAGGTGACAGACAATATTTACCTTTCTGTACAATCCATGTTTATATAGTGATAGGTGACAGACAATATTTACCTTTCTGTACAATCCATGTTTATATATAGTGATAGGTGACAGACAATATTTACCTTTCTGTACAATCCATGTTTATATAGTGATAGGTGACAGACAATATTTACCTTTCTGTACAATCCATGTTTATATAGTGATAGGTGACAGACAATATTTACCTTTCTGTACAATCCATGTTTATATATAGTGATAGGTGACAGACAATATTTACCTTTCTGTACAATCCATGTTTATATATATAGTGATAGGTGACAGACAATATACTACCTTTCTGTACAATCCATGTTTATATAGTGATAGGTGACAGACAATATTTACCTTTCTGTACAATCCATGTTTATATAGTGATAGGTGACAGACAATATTTACCTTTCTGTACAATCCATGTTTATATAGTGATAGGTGACAGACAATATTTACCTTTCTGTACAATCCATGTTTATATAGTGATAGGTGACAGACAATATTTACCTTTCTGTACAATCCATGTTTATATAGTGATAGGTGACAGACAATATTTACCTTTCTGTACAATCCATGTTTATATAGTGATAGGTGACAGACAATATTTACCTTTCTGTACAATCCATGTTTATATAGTGATAGGTGACAGACAATATTTACCTTTCTGTACAATCCATGTTTATATAGTGATAGGTGACAGACAATATTTACCTTTCTGTACAATCCATGTTTATATACACTGATAGGTGACAGACAATATTTACCTTTCTGTACAATCCATGTTTATATAGTGATAGGTGACAGACAATATTTACCTTTCTGTACAATCCATGTTTATATAGTGATAGGTGACAGACAATATTTACCTTTCTGTACAATCCATGTTTATATAGTGATAGGTGACAGACAATATTTACCTTTCTGTACAATCCATGTTTATATAGTGATAGGTGACAGACAATATTTACCTTTCTGTACAATCATATTTATATATACACTGATAGGTGACAGACAATATTTACCTTTCTGTACAATCCATGTTTATATAGTGATAGGTGACAGACAATATTTACCTTTCTGTACAATCTATGTTTATATAGTGATAGGTGACAGACAATACTTACCTTTCTGTACAATCCATGTTTATATAGTGATAGGTGACAGACAATATTTACCTTCTGTACAATCATGTTATATAGATAGGTGACAGACAATTTACCTTTCTGTACAATCCATGTTTATATAGTGATAGGTGACAGACAATATTTACCTTTCTGTACAATCCATGTTTTATAGTGATAGGTGACAGACAATATTTACCTTTCTGTACAATCCATGTTTATATAGTGATAGGTGACAGACAATATTTACCTTTCTGTACAATCATGTTTATATAGTGATAGGTGACAGACAATATTTACCTTTCTGTACAATCTATGTTTATATAGTGATAGGTGACAGACAATATTTACCTTTCTGTACAATCCATTTTATATAGTGATAGGTGACAGACAATATTACCTTTCTGTACAATCCATGTTTATATAGTGATAGGTGACAGACAATACTTACCTTTCTGTACAATCCATGTTTATATAGTGATAGGTGACAGACAATATTTACCTTTCTGTACAATCCATGTTTATATACATGATAGGTGACAGACAATATTTACCTTTCTGTACAATCCATGTTTATATAGTGATAGGTGACAGACAATATTTACCTTTCTGTACAATCCATGTTTATATAGTGATAGGTGACAGACAATATTTACCTTTCTGTACAATCTATGTTTATATAGTGATAGGTGACAGACAATATTTACCTTTCTGTACAATCTATGTTTATATACACTGATAGGTGACAGACAATATTTACCTTTCTGTACAATCCATGTTTATATAGTGATAGGTGACAGACAATATTTACCTTTCTGTACAATCCATGTTTATATAGTGATAGGTGACAGACAATATTTACCTTTCTGTACAATCTATGTTTATATAGTGATAGGTGACAGACAATATTTACCTTTCTGTACAATCTATGTTTATATAGTGATAGGTGACAGACAATATTTACCTTTCTGTACAATCCATGTTTATATAGTGATAGGTGACAGACAATATTTACCTTTCTGTACAATCCATGTTTATATAGTGATAGGTGACAGACAATATTTACCTTTCTGTACAATCTATGTTTATATAGTGATAGGTGACAGACAATATACCTTTCTGTACAATCCATGTTTATATAGTGATAGGTGACAGACAATATTTACCTTTCTGTACAATCCATGTTTATATACACTGATAGGTGACAGACAATATTTACCTTTCTGTACAATCCATGTTTATATAGTGATAGGTGACAACAATATTACCTTTCTGTACAATATGTTTATATAGTGATAGGTGACAGACAATATTTACCTTTCTGTACAATCATGTTTATATAATGATAGGTGACAGACAATATTTACCTTTCTGTACAATCATGTTTATATAGTGATAGGTGACAGACAATATTTACCTTTCTGTACAATCCATGTTTATATAGTGATAGGTGACAGACAATATTTACCTTTCTGTACAATCCATGTTTATATAGTGATAGGTGACAGACAATATTTACCTTTCTGTACAATCTATGTTTTATAGTGATAGGTGACAGACAATATTTACCTTTCTGTACAATCCATGTTTATATACCTGATAGGTGACAGACAATATTTACCTTTCTGTACAATCCATGTATATATAGTGATAGGTGACAGACAATATTTACCTTTCTGTACAATCCATGTTTATATAGTGATAGGTGACAGACAATATTTACCTTTCTGTACAATCCATGTTTATATACACTGATAGGTGACAGACAATATTTACCTTTCTGTACAATCCATGTTTATATAGTGATAGGTGACAGACAATATTTACCTTTCTGTACAATCCATGTTTATATAGTGATAGGTGACAGACAATATTTACCTTTCTGTACAATCCATGTTTATATACACTGATAGGTGACAGACAATATTTACCTTTCTGTACAATCCATGTTTATATAGTGATAGGTGACAGACAATATTTACCTTTCTGTACAATCCATGTTTATATAGTGATAGGTGACAGACAATATTTACCTTTCTGTACAATCCATGTTTATATAGTGATAGGTGACAGACAATATTTACCTTTCTGTACAATCCATGTTTATATACACTGATAGGTGACAGACAATATTTACCTTTCTGTATACACGTACAATCCATGTTTATATACACTGATAGGTGACAGACAATATTTACCTTTCTGTACAATCCATGTTTATATAGACTGATAGGTGACAGACAATATTTACCTTTCTGTACAATCCATGTATATATAGTGATAGGTGACAGACAATATTTTTCTGTACAATCTGTTTTATACTGTACAACATATTACCTTCTGTATGTTTATATATGATAGGTGACAGACAATATTTACCTTTCTGTACAATCATGTTTATATAGTGATAGGTGACAGACAATATTTACCTTTCTGTACAATCCATGTTTATATAGTGATAGGTGACAGACAATATTACCTTCTGTACAATCATGTTTATATGATAGGTGACAGACAATATTTACCTTTCTGTACAATCCATGTTTATATAGTGATAGGTGACAGACAATATTTACCTTTCTGTACAATCCATGTTTATATAGTGATAGGTGACAGACAATATTTACCTTTCTGTACAATCCATGTATATATAGTGATAGGTGACAGACAATATTTACCTTTCTGTACAATCTATGTTTATATAGTGATAGGTGACAGACAATATTTACCTTTCTGTACAATCTATGTTTATATAGTGATAGGTGACAGACAATATTTACCTTTCTGTACAATCTATGTTTATATAGTGATAGGTGACAGACAATATTTACCTTTCTGTACAATCTATGTTTATATACACTGATAGGTGACAGACAATATTTACCTTTCTGTACAATCCATGTTTATATAGTGATAGGTGACAGACAATATTTACCTTTCTGTACAATCCATGTTTATATACACTGATAGGTGACAGACAATATTTACCTTTCTGTACAATCTATGTTTATATAGTGATAGGTGACAGACAATATTTACCTTTCTGTACAATCCATGTTTATATAGTGATAGGTGACAGACAATATTTACCTTTCTGTACAATCCATGTTTATATAGTGATAGGTGACAGACAATATTTACCTTTCTGTACAATCTATGTTTATATATGATAGGTGACAGACAATATTTACCTTTCTGTACAATCATGTTTATATACTGATAGGTGACAGACAATATTTACCTTTCTGTACAATCCATGTTTATATAGTGATAGGTGACAGACAATATTTACCTTTCTGTACAATCTATGTTTATATACACTGATAGGTGACAGACAATATTTACCTTTCTGTACAATCCATGTTTATATACACTGATAGGTGACAGACAATATTTACCTTTCTGTACAATCCATGTTTATATACATGATAGGTGACAGACAATATTTACCTTTCTGTACAATCCATGTTTATATACACTGATAGGTGACAGACAATATTTACCTTTCTGTACAATCCATGTATATATAGTGATAGGTGACAGACAATATTTACCTTTCTGTACAATCCATGTATATATAGTGATAGGTGACAGACAATATTTACCTTTCTGTACAATCCATGTTTATATACACTGATAGGTGACAGACAATATTTACCTTTCTGTACAATCCATGTTTATATAGTGATAGGTGACAGACAATATTTACCTTTCTGTACAATCCATGTTTATATAGTGATAGGTGACAGACAATATTTACTTCTGTACAATCCATGTTTATATATGATGGTGACAGACAATATTTACCTTTCTGTACAATCCATGTTTATATAGTGATAGGTGACAGACAATATTTACCTTTCTGTACAATCCATGTTTATATATGATAGGTGACAACAATATTACTTCTGTACATTGATATAGGTGACAGACAATATTTACCTTTCTGTACAATCCATGTTTATATAGTGATAGGGTGACAGACAATATTTACCTTTCTGTACAATCTATGTTTATATACACTGATAGGTGACAGACAATATTTACCTTTCTGTACAATCCATGTTTATATACACTGATAGGTGACAGACAATATTTACCTTTCTGTACAATCTATGTTTATATAGTGATAGGTGACAGACAATATTTACCTTTCTGTACAATCCATGTTTATATACACTGATAGGTGACAGACAATATTTACCTTTCTGTACAATCCATGTTTATATAGTGATAGGTGACAGACAATATTTACCTTTCTGTACAATCCATGTTTATATAGTGATAGGTGACAGACAATATTTACCTTTCTGTACAATCCATGTTTATATAGTGATAGGTGACAGACAATATTTACCTTTCTGTACAATCCATGTTTATATAGTGATAGGTGACAGACAATATTTACCTTTCTGTACAATCCATGTTTATATACACTGATAGGTGACAGACAATATTTACCTTTCTGTACAATCCATGTTTATATAGTGATAGGTGACAGACAATATTTACCTTTCTGTACAATCCATGTTTATATACACTGATAGGTGACAGACAATATTTACCTTTCTGTACAATCCATGTTTATATAGTGATAGGTGACAGACAATATTTACCTTTCTGTACAATCCATGTTTATATACACTGATAGGTGACAGACAATATTTACCTTTCTGTACAATCATGTTTATATAGTGATAGGTGACAGACAATACCTTTCTGTACAATCTATGTTTATATATGATAGGTGACAGACAATATTTACCTTTCTGTACAATCCATGTTTATATAGTGATAGGTGACAGACAATATTTTTACCTTTCTGTACAATCTATGTTTATATAGTGATAGGTGACAGACAATATTTACCTTTCTGTACAATCCATGTTTATATACACTGATAGGTGACAGACAATATTTACCTTTCTGTACAATCCATGTATATATAGTGATAGGTGACATACAATATTTACCTTTCTGTTCAATCCATGTTTATATACACTGATACGTGACAGACAATATTTACCTTTCTGTATACACGTACAATCCATGTTTATATACACTGATAGGTGACAGACAATATTTACCTTTCTGTCATAAACAGGCCAGAGACGTTCATAGGAATGTTCATGTGCCCAAAACATTAGGTCTACATCATATTGTCTGAACAGTGATTCCAAGCCGTATTTATGAATAAAGGGTATTCCAACTCGTACCTGTAAATATATTAAACATTCTTATTAACAACATTCAAACACATCATTTGTGTGATTATACAGCTAAATATTTATATTTCTACCATAATAGATAGGTGTGTTTCAACTGTTAGGTACCAAACAAACATTGCAGGTGTTGATTAACAATTTGTTTATACCACATGGGTAAACACATGTGTGTACGCATTCTGATTGGCTAGTTAGGTGAACTTTGACTGAAGTACTATTTCCTTGGTGATACCTCATCAACGTCATCAGTAACAAAATGATGTTATCCTATGTTGTATTTGTCGTGTGATATCAAAATTCTGTTGAAAACTGTATGTGTTGTCATTGATTTGTCAACATATGCGACGTTTTAATGCGTGCTGAAAAATCGGCCTGAAATACTAATTATACAATAATCTGTGTGTTTTTGACTGAAAAGCATTTCACTGATGAGTTTGGTACTTTAATTGAAACCGACTTGAACTTGATTACAATGGCTTGATGATTATTTGACAGGAACTAGAGTGCACCGTGCCATACGTATACATTTATATAGTCCGACAATGAGTTTTATATTGTTGAATTCCACTCAATAAGACGTTACATAAGTAATATTTCATCCTAAGATATTCCCCCCCACTAAAGCTTGCATCATTTGTAACTTTTTAAAAATAACTCACTCATGTAGAATAAATTCCATCTCCAACAACCACTCATTGTATACCCTCAATCCCCATCAACCTTAAAAGTATTTACTTAAATTGGTTGTCACATGATTTCTTTACACAGACTCACAGGGCATAACAGTCACCAGAGTTATGATACAAAATAACTCAACATGTAAACACTTGTTAGTACCATGTTTACACACATCAGCTTTGTAATTAATTTGTGATTGGAACAATCATTATTACTTTTGTTACCTTTATAAGATGTACATGTAGTTCTACATGGCTATTGGGGGTCCTTACCAAACTTTCGTAATGAGTACAATCATCATTATCTTTGTTACCTTTATAAGATGTAGTTCTATATGACCACAGTGGGGGTCCTTACCAAACTTTCGTAATGGGTACAATCATCATTATCTCTGTTACCTTTATAAGATGTAGTTCTATATGACCACAGTGGGGGTCCTTACCAAACTTTCGTGATGAGTACAATCATCATTATCTTTGTTACTTTTATAAGATGTAGTTCTATATGACCACAGTGGGGGTCCTTACCAAACTTTCATGATGGGTACAGTCATCATTATCTTTGTTTCCTTTATAAGATGTAGTTCTACATGACCACAGTGGGGGTCCTTACCAAACTTTCGTGATGAGTACAATCATCATTATCTTTGTTTCCTCTATAAGATGTAGTTCTATATGACCACAGTGGGGGTCCTTACCAAACTTTCGTAATGGGTACAATCATCATTATCTCTGTTACTTTTATAAGATGTAGTTCTATATGACCACAGTGGGGGTCCTTACCAAACTTTCATGATGGGTACAGTCATCATTATCTTTGTTTCCTTTATAAGATGTAGTTCTATATGACCACAGTGGGGGTCCTTACCAAACTTTCGTGATGGGTACAATCATCATTATCTCTGTTACTTTTATAAGATGTAGTTCTATATGACCACAGTGGGGGTCCTTACCAAACTTTCATGATGGGTACAGTCATCATTATCTCTGTTACTTTTATAAGATGTAGTTCTATATGACCACAGTGGGGGTCCTTACCAAACTTTCGTGATGGGTACAATCATCATTATCTCTGTTACTTTTATAAGATGTAGTTCTATATGACCACAGTGGGGGTCCTTACCAAACTTTCGTAATGGGTACAATCATCATTATCTCTGTTACTTTTATAAGATGTAGTTCTATATGACCACAGTGGGGGTCCTTACCAAACTTTCGTGATGGGTACAGTCATCATTATCTTTGTTTCCTCTATAAGATGTAGTTCTACATGACCACAGTGGGGGTCCTTACCAAACTTTCGTAATGGGTACAATCATCATTATCTCTGTTACCTTTATAAGATGTAGTTCTACATGACCACAGTGGGGGTCCTTACCAAACTTTCGTAATGGGTACAATCATCATTATCTCTGTTACCTTTATAAGATGTAGTTCTATATGACCACAGTGGGGGTCCTTACCAAACTTTCGTAATGGGTACAATCATCATTATCTCTGTTACCTTTATAAGATGTAGTTCTATATGACCACAGTGGGGGTCCTTACCAAACTTTCATGATGGGTACAGTCATCATTATCTCTGTTACTACAGTACATCGGCCTATGGGCCATTGTCATTATCCAGGGAGTTTTGGCTCGGTTCTCTGAGGCTTTCTGTAACAATGAAAGAATCAATGGTTTTGTACTAGCAAACAATGTTATGATATTCTTTGAGCATTAAAACAATCATCTAATAAACATGAATACATTTAATCTTAGCAAGAGATTAAAATAAAAATTATCTTTGTATATTTTTTTGTAAAGATTGAGTTATTTTTATCATTTCTGGTTTAAGCTTGTTTCTATTGTGTTACATCTGTTACTGTGGTTGGTGTTATATTGTATCTCTTATAACTTCCAAGTGTTTATGGTATATTGTATTACCTTTACATAGTTCATCTTTTTTTGCGTGTTTGATATACCTTACAGATTCGGTTATATTACCTTGAAGGGTTTACCTCTCAATGTTTCCAATAATTCACATTTAAAGTTGTGTGTAATATATAAAGATATCACTTTTGCTTCACACCTTATTGGTTCTCTACTGAGTGTTGCCATTGTATGATCACTGTGACCTCATAAAATTAGTAACTTACAAAATTTATGCAGTACCACAATGATTCAACAAGGGCCCGATAGGCCCTAATCACTCACCTGCTATCTGGTAATCATGGTGCATACTTATGACATAAGAGAATCAATAAGAATAACCTATGAATGATCCAGGTCTTGATAAAGACATCGTTTAAAGATTTTAGACTATTTAACCCCTACGACCTTGAATGAATTCAAGGTCAATCATTTGGATAAACTTGGTAGCGTTTTATCCCAGCATGTCACAGGCCCAATATCAGGTCTCTAGGCCTCTTGGTTATTAAGAAGAAGTTGTTAAAATATTTAAGACTATTTGAACCCTGTGACCTTATGACCTTGAACGAAGATCAAAGTCATTCATTTGAACAAACTAACTTTGTAGTCCTTCATTCCAGCATGCTATAAGCCAGATTTTAGGACTCTAGGTCTCCAACTTTCGGAGAAGTTATTTAAATGGAAAAGTTGACATTGGACGGACTGTCAGACAATAGATGGACACTGCACCCCGGCATATGCTGACTAACCCTTTGGGCGGGTGGGCTAATAATGCTACATTACATTTATATGTTACCATTATATTACCTTGAGATCCTGTTCCAGCCAGTTATACTGGTGGATAATCTGTTCAAAACCAAACTGCAGGAAAAACAGGTACTCCGTGGAAAAGGATATCACATGCATGGGACCCATGTCAAAACTGTAACAAAACAAACAAAACTGTCTCATTGTATAATTGAAATTAGATGTTCTTTTCTAAACAGCTTGACTTGGATACACATGTAACTGGCTTTCTAAATCAATAAATGTGGTCATTTTAAGATGGCCTCCACTACTGCAAGTAATGTGTTGCAGGTGTTAAGATTGAGTGGAGGGAGAAAGCAGTATGTTCATGTTATGTCTCCTTTTGACCATGAAATGTTTACCTATATTCTAGTGCTATTACACAGAAATACATTGCCAAAGACATAAACAGTATAGCCCACCTCAAGACAATGTACGGACACCTTGACCTCACCACATTGTGCTGACACCCTGACCTCACCACATTATACTGACACCCTAACCTCATCACATTGTACTGACACCTTGACCTCACCACATTGTACTGACACCCTAACCTCACCACATTGTACTGACATCCTGACCTCACCACATTATACTGACACCCTAACCTCATCACATTGTACTGACACCTTGACCTCACCACATTGTACTGACATCCTGACCTCACCACATTGTACTGACATCCTGACCTCACCACATTGTACTGACACCCTAACCTCATCACATTGTACTGACACCTTGACCTCACCACATTGTACTGACACCTTGACCTCACCACATTGTACTGACATCCTGACCTCACCACATTGTACTGACATCCTGACCTCACCACATTGTACTGACACCCTGACCTCACCACATTGTACTGACGCCCTGACCTCACCACATTGTACTGACACCCTGACCAAACCACAATGTACTGACACCCTGACCTCACCACATTGTACTGACACACTGACTTCACCACAATGTACTGACACCCTGACCTCATTACATTATACTGACACCCTGACCTCATCACAATGTACTGACACCCTGACCTCATTACATTATACTAACACCCTGACCAAACCACAATGTACTGACACCCTGACCTCACCACATTGTACTGACACCCTAACCTCATCACATTGTACTGACACCCTGACCTCACCACATTGTACTGACACCCTGACCTCACCACATTGTACTGACACCCTGACCTCACCACATTGTACTGACACCCTGACCTCACCACATTGTACTGACACCCTGACCTCACCACATTGTACTGACACCCTGACCTCACCACAATGTACTGACACCCTGACTTCACCACATTGTACTGACACCCTGACCTCACCACAATGTAATGACACCCTGACCTCACCACAATGTACTGACACCCTGACCTCACCACATTGTACTGACATCCTGACCTCACCACATTGTACTGACACCCTGACCTCACCACAATGTACTGACACCCTGACCTCACCACAATGTACTGACACCCTGACCTCACCACAATGTACTGACACCCTGACCTCACCACATTGTACTGACACCCTGACCTCACCACATTGTGCTGACACCCTGACCTCACCACATTATACTGACACCCTGACCTCACCACATTGTACTGACACCCTAACCTCATCACATTGTACTGACACCTTGACCTCACCACATTGTACTGACACCCTGACCTCACCACATTGTACTGACACCTTGACCTCACCACATTGTACTGACACCCTGACCTCACCACATTGTACTGACACCCTGACCTCACCACAATGTGCTGACACCCTGACCTCACCACATTGTACTGACACCCTGACCTCACCACATTGTACTTACACCCTGACCTCACCACAATGTGCTGACACCCTGACCTCACCACAATGTGCTGACACCCTGACCTCACCACATTGTACTTACACCCTGACCTCACCACAATGTGCTGACACCCTGACCTCAGCACAATGTACTGACACCCTGACCTCACTACATTGTACTGACACCCTGATCTCAGCACAAGGTACTGACACCTGACCTCACCACAATGTACTTACACCCTGACCTCACCACATTGTACTGACACCCTGACCTCACCACATTGTACTGACACCCTGACCTCACCACAATGTGCTGACACCCTGACCTCACCACATTGTACTTACACCCTGACCTCACCACAATGTGCTGACACCCTGACCTCAGCACAATGTACTGACACCCTGACCTCACTACATTGTACTGACACCCTGATCTCAGCACAAGGTACTGACACCTGACCTCACCAGATTATACTGACACCCTGACCTCACCACATTGTACTGACACCCTGACCTCACCACATTGTACTGACACCCTGACCTCACCACATTGTACTTACACCCTGACCTCACCACATTGTACTGACACCCTGACCTCAACACATTGTACTGACACCCTGACCTCAACACATTGTACTGACACCCTGACTTCAATACATTGTACTGACACCCTGACCTCAACACATTGTACTGACACCCTGACTTCAATACATTGTACTTACACCCTGACCTCACCACATTGTACCGAGACCCTGACCTCACCACATTGTACTGACACCCTGACCTCACCACATTGTACTGACACCCTGACTTCGCCACATGACACCCTGACACGCTACTGGCCACTACTCCCTCATCATTTATGCTTTATGAGAAGCAGGTATAGAAGCTACCACTTTTAGAAATCATTAGTGTGTTGGGAGACCAGACCTACAAAGTTGATTCTTATTTGAATGGTACATATTAATTTTAATGTTTGTCCTACCTGTAAAACATACGATCTCCAAGTTCATCTGTTGGCATGGTGAATCGATTCTTGTAGTTAGAAAAGTTCCTAAAACAAGAAATAATCAAAGTCACAATAAGTTTATATGAAAATTTATACACTGCATGGTTAAAGCTGTACCATTATTTTGTTGATCCCATCTATATATGTGGTTGTGTCCATGAATGCTTAACCAAACAACCTTCACATGCTTTTGTGGGGTGACACCTACAGGATGTGACAAATGGAGGAATGATAACTCTTTACCGTCTCCATGGTATAAACAATCTTTTGTGGGGTGACACCTACAGGAGGTGACAAATGGAGGAATGATAACTCTTTACCGTCTCCATGGTATAAACAATCTTTTGTGGGGCGACACCTACAGGAGGTGACAAATGGAGGAAGATAACTCTTTACCGTCTCCATGGTATACAAACAATCTTTTGTGGGCGACACCTACAGGAGGTGACAAATGGAGGAATGATAACTCTTTACCGTCTCCATGGTATAAACAATCTTTTGTGGGGCGACACCTACAGGAGGTGACAAATGGAGGAATGATAACTCTTTACCGTCTCCATGGTATAAACAATCTTTTGTGGGGCGACACCTACAGGAGGTGACAAATGGAGGAATGATAACTCTTTACCGTCTCCATGGTAAAACAATCTTTTGTGGGGTGACACCTACAAGATGTGACAAACGGAGGAATGATAACTCTTTACCGTCTCCATGGTATAAACAATCTTTTGTGGGGCGACACCTACAGGAGGTGACAAATGGAGGAATGATAACTCTTTACCGTCTCCATGGTATAAACAATCTTTTGTGGGGCGACACCTACAGGAGGTGACAAATGGAGGAATGATAACTCTTTACCGTCTCCATGGTATAAACAATCTTTTGTGGGGCGACACCTACAGGAGGTGACAAATGGAGGAATGATAACTCTTTACCGTCTCCATGGTATAAACAATCTTTTGTGGGGCGCCACCTACAGGAGGTGACAAATGGAGGAATGATAACTCTTTACCGTCTCCATGGTATAAACAATCTTTTGTGGGGCGACACCTACAGGAGGTGACAAATGGAGGAATGATAACTCTTTACCGTCTCCATGGTATAAACAATCTTTTGTGGGGTGACACCTACAAGATGTGACAAACGGAGGAATGATAACTCTTTACCGTCTCCATGGTATAAACAATCTTTTGTGGGGCGACACCTACAGGAGGTGACAAATGGAGGAATGATAACTCTTTACCGTCTCCATGGTATAAACAATCTTTTGTGGGGCGACACCTACAGGAGGTGACAAATGGAGGAATGATAACTCTTTACCGTCTCCATGGTATAAACAATCTTTTGTGGGGCGACACCTACAGGAGGTGACAAATGGAGGAATGATAACTCTTTACCGTCTCCATGGTATAAACAATCTTTTGTGGGGTGACACCTACAGGATGTGACAAATGGAGGAATGATAACTCTTTACCGTCTCCATGGTAAGATAACAATCTTTTGTGGGGCGACACCTACAGGAGGTGACAAATGGAGGAATGATAACTCTTTACCGTCTCCATGGTATAAACAATCTTTTGTGGGGCGACACCTACAGGAGGTGACAAATGGAGGAATGATAACTCTTTACCGTCTCCATGGTATAAACAATCTTTTGTGGGGAGACACCTACAGGAGGTGACAAATGGAGGAATGATAACTCTTTACCGTCTCCATGGTATAAACAATCTTTTGTGGGGCGACACCTACAGGAGGTGACAAATGGAGGAATGATAACTCTTTACCGTCTCCATGGTATAAACAATCTTTTGTGGGGTGACACCTACAGGAGGTGACAAATGGAGGAATGATAACTCTTTACCGTCTCCATGGTATAAACAATCTTTTGTGGGGCGACACCTACAGGATGTGACAAATGGAGGAATGATAACTCTTTACCGTCTCCATGGTATAAACAATCTTTTGAAAACCCCAAAATACTGTTTTGTTCAGATTTATATGGACTTTTTATATGTAAAGCCTCAGTTTGTCAACTTTATTATTGAATTAGCTAGGGTGAAATAAACAGAACTCTGCGATGAAAATGAGAATTTTGGCATGTTTAACCCCAAATATTTCTGAAATCAGATTTTCCCCAAATATACCACGTAATCAAAGATGTAGATCTCAAAGAGGTTTATAAGTGTTCCAAGTTTCAGATTGTTGTATGGGCTCATTTTCTTTGTTCCCAAATCGCTGTTATATGCTGCCAACTATGTGATCTCTACCATGTATTAAATTTCATTCCGTCAGAATGATAACAAGAGTTATAATTTTAACATTTCCTACTTCATTTCAATCCATATTAGATAAGTATGATTGTGTGGCTGTTGGACTTACCCTTTCTCCTCGTGATTTCCAGGACACGTCATATAAGGCACGTGTGCTGCGATTGGCTGGATATTCTTCATAAAGCTATCACCCACATTTCCGTTATCCTGTGCAGAATTGGAGGCAAATCAGAAAAAGTCAAGTACTTTAAAGAGTTTCACATGATCATGATCGAGAAACACAGCAGTCTGTGTGATCATGTCCATTAATACGATAGTGTGCCCAAATTTAGGCCTCAGATACAACAAGAGATCCCAGAGGGATCTTTGCTTCCACCAAAGAATGATCTATGTCTGACAAACGAAAGAGGGATCTTTTCTCTGCTTTTCAAACTTTCACTACATATTACTACATATGAAATTTGAGAAAGATCATTTGAGAACTTTCTGAGATACATAACAGTAACAAACTTCAATTATCAAAATCCATGATAGCTACCTGACGGCCATCCTTTTGACGATCAATTCGAAAATGCAATATGCACAACTAAGGTCCTAGTGGAACTTACATATAAAATTTGAGACATATCACTTCAGTACTTTCTGAGAAATACTAGTAACAAGCTTCAACTATTCAAATTCAAGATGGCAGCCTGTCGGCCATCTTGTTCATCGATCGATACGAAAATGCAATATGCATAACCAGGGACCTAGGGAAACCCGCACATGAAATTTGAGACAACTCCCTTCAGTACTTTTTGAGAAATAGCGGTAACAAACTTCAATTGTCAAAATCCAAGATGGCGGCCTGTCAGCCATCTTGTTGACTGATTGTCCCGAAATGCAATATGCACAACTAGACCCCTAGGGGAACCTACATGTGAAATTTGAGAAAAATCCCTTCTGCACTTTCTGAGAAATAGCGGTAACAAGAATTGTTAACGGACGGAAGGACGGACCACGGACCACGGACGAAAAGCGATTTGAACAGCCCACCATCTGATGATGGTGGGCTAGACTAAAAATCTTTAGGCAAAGATGTAAACATTTGATTTACCCCTGCACTATGGCCATTCTTTCTAAACAATATCTATCTGAAAATGAGGTAAACAGACTGTAAAGCCTATACATGTATATAAGGTCAGTGTTAATGGGGTGGTCAGCAGAGACAAGAATACCAATTACATGGTAAGGAAGTAGATGGAGTTAGTGTTTCTACAGTTAAACCTCTGTATATTACTATATACATGGTAAGGAAGTAGATGGAGTTAGTGTTTCTACAGTTAAACCTCTGTATATTACTATATACATGGTAAGGAAGTAGATGGAGTTAGTGTTTCTACAGTAAAACCTCTGTATATTACTATATACATGTTAAGGAAGTAGATGGAGTTAGTGTTTCTACAGTTAAACCTCTGTATATTACTTTATACATGGTAAGGAAGTAGATGGAGTTAGTGTTTCTACAGTTAAACCTCTGTATATTACTATATACATGGTAAGGAAGTAGATGGAGTTAGTGTTTCTACAGTTTAACCTCTGTACATTACTATATACATGGTAAGGAAGTAGATGGAGTTAGTGTTTTTACAGTTGAATCTCTGTACATTACTATATACATGGTAAGGAAGTAGATGGAGTTAGTGTTTCTACAGTTAAACCTCTGTATATTACTTTATACATGGTATGGAAGTAGATGGAGTTAGTGTTTCTACAGTTTAACCTCTGTATATTACTAGTATATACATGGTAAGGAAGTAGATGGAGTTAGTGTTTTTACAGTTAAATCTCTGTACATTACTATATACATGGTAAGGAAGTAGATGGAGTTAGTGTTTCTACAGTTAAACCTCTGTATATTACTTTATACATGGTATGGAAGTAGATGGAGTTAGTGTTTCTACAGTTAAACCTCTGTATATTACTAGTATATACATGGTAAGGAAGTAGATGGAGTTAGTGTTTCTACAGTTAAACCTCTGTATATTACTATATACATGGTAAGGAAGTAGATGGAGTTAGTGTTTCTACAGTTAAACCTCTGTATATTACTAGTATATACATGGTAAGGAAGTAGATGGAGTTAGTGTTTCTACAGTTAAACCTCTGTATATTACTATATACATGGTAAGGAAGTAGATGGAGTTAGTGTTTCTACAGTTAAACCTCTGTATATTACTATATACATGGTAAGGAAGTAGATGGAGTTAGTGTTTCTACAGTTAAACCTCTGTATATTACTATATACATGGTAAGGAAGTAGATGGAGTTAGTGTTTCTACTGTTAAACCTCTGTATATTACTAGTATATACATGGTAAGGAAGTAGATGGAGTTAGTGTTTCTACAGTTAAACCTCTGTATATTACTAGTATATACATGGTAAGGAAGTAGATGGAGTTAGTGTTTCTACAGTAAACCTCTGTATATTACTAGTATATACATGGTAAGGAAGTAGATGGAGTTAGTGTTTCTACAGTTAAACCTCTGTATATTACTATATACATGGTAAGGAATTAGATGGAGTTAGTGTTTCTACAGTAAACCTCTGTATATTACTAGTATATACATGGTAAGGAAGTAGATGGAGTTAGTGTTTCTACTGTTAAACCTCTGTATATTACTAGTATATACATGGTAAGGAAGTAGATGGAGTTAGTGTTTCTACAGTTTAACCTCTGTATATTACTATATACATGGTAAGGAAGTAGATGGAGTTAGTGTTTCTACAGTTTAACCTCTGTGTATTACTATATACATGGTATGGAAGTAGATGGAGTTAGTGTTTCTACAGTTAAACCTCTGTATAGTACTATATACATGTTAAGGAAGTAGATGGAGTTAGTGTTTCTACAGTTAAACCTCTGTATATTACTATATACATGGTAAGGAAGTAGATGGAGTTAATGTTTCTACAGATAAACCTCTGTATATTACTTTATACATGGTAAGGAAGTAGATGGAGTTAGTGTTTCTACAGTTAAACCTCTGTATATTACTATATACATGGTAAGGAAGTAGATGGAGTTAGTGTTTCTACTGTTAAACCTCTGTATATTACTATATACATGGTAAGGAAGTAGATGGAGTTAGTGTTTCTACAGTTTAACCTCTGTATATTACTAGTATATACATGGTAAGGAAGTAGATGGAGTTAGTGTTTCTACAGTTAAACCTCTGTATAGTACTATATACATGTTAAGAAAGTAGATGGAGTTAGTGTTTCTACAGTTAAACCTCTGTATATTACTATATACATGGTAAGGAAGTAGATGGAGTTAGTGTTTCTACTGTTTAAACCTCTGTATATTACTATATACATGGTAAGGAAGTAGATGGAGTTAGTGTTTCTACAGTTTAACCTCTGTATATTACTAGTATATACATGGTAAGGAAGTAGATGGAGTTAGTGTTTCTACAGTTAAACCTCTGTATAGTACTATATATACATGTTAAGGAAGTAGATGGAGTTAGTGTTTCTACAGTTAAACCTCTGTATATTACTATATACATGGTAAGGAAGTAGATGGAGTTAGTGTTTCTACAGTAAAACCTCTGTATATTACTATATACATGTTAAGGAAGTAGATGGAGTTAGTGTTTCTACAGTTAAACCTCTGTATATTACTATATACATGTTAAGGAAGTAGATGGAGTTAGTGTTTCTACAGTTAAACCTCTGTATATTACTATATACATGGTAAGGAAGTAGATGGAGTTAGTGTTTCTACAGTTAAACCTCTGTATATTACTATATACATGTTAAGGAAGTAGATGGAGTTAGTGTTTCTACAGTTAAACCTCTGTATATTACTATATACATGGTAAGGAAGTAGATGGAGTTAGTGTTTCTACAGTTAAACCTCTGTATAGTACTATATACATGTTAAGGAAGTAGATGGAGTTAGTGTTTCTACAGTTAAACCTCTGTATAGTACTATATACATGTTAAGGAAGTAGATGGAGTTAGTGTTTCTACAGTTAAACCTCTGTATATTACTTTATACATGTTGAGTAAGTTAAGTTAAGGCAACCAAAGAAAGTGTGAGTTTCTGTTGGAAACAAAGACTTACCGAGTCCATATTGTAGGCAAAATCACCTGAAAAATAAAACTACTGTAAAGATGGGATTCTCAAATATAAACCAATCTTAGTTTGGATGTGAATGTTAGATACACAACAAACTAGCTTATACAGGCAAACAATTGAACTTATTCAGCATTTTTCTAACCATGTTTCTATGGCACTATGACATCTAAAGATGAATCTGAGCTGTTTTTACAGTTGATCTCACATGGCAATTTCATAGGAAAACAAAAGGAACCCATTTATACACGAGTTAAAATACTTCAGTTGTATTGTGAACTAGATGGTGTTAATTTGTAGCAATAATATTCAATAATGGACCGATATGTTATGATATAGTTTCCAAACCTGTAAATATAACTGCATACATTTTCAATATTCTTCACAGAAGACATACAGCTCCATACTTGTCCTTTTGTACAACTTTTCCTCATTACTTACCTACATAGAAGATGGCATCTATACATGTTCTGTACATCTTTTTCTTATTACATGTACTTACCTACATGAAAGATGGCATCTATACATGTTCTGTATATCTTTTCCTTATTACATGTACTTACCTACATAGAAGAAGAAGATGGCATCATACATGTTCTTCTGTACATCTTTTCCTTATTACATGTACTTACCTACATGAAAGATGGCATCTATACATGTTCTGTATATCTTTTCCTTATTACATGTACTTACCTACATAGAAGAAGAAGATGGCATCATACATTTTCTTCTGTACATCTTTTCCTTATTACATGTACTTACCTACATGGAAGATGGCATCATACATTTTCTTCTGTACATCTTTTCCTTATTACATGTACTTACCTACATAGAAGATGGCATCTATACATGTTCTGTACATCTTTTCCTTATTACATGTACTTACCTACATAGAAGATGGCATCATACATGTTCTATACAACTTTTTCCTTATTACATGTACTTACCTACATAGAAGATGGCATCATACATGTTCTGTACAACTTTTCCTCATTACTTACCAACATAGAAGATGGCATCATACATGTTCTGTACAACTTTTTCCTTATAACATGTACTGTCCTACATAGAAGATGGCATCATACATGTTCTTCTGTACATCTTTTCCTTATTACATGTACTTATCTACATGGAAGATGGCATCATACATTTTCTTCTGTACATCTTTTCCTTATTACATGTACTTACCTACATAGAAGATGGCATCTATACATGTTCTTCTGTACATTTTTTCCTTATTACATGTACTGACCTACATAGAAGATGGCATATATATATATGTTCTTCTGTACATCTTTTCCTTATTACATGTACTTACCTACATAGAAGATGACATCTATACATGTTCTTCTGTACATCTTTTTCTTATGAAGATGACATCTATACATGTTCTTCTGTACATCTTTTCCTTATTACATGTACTTACCTACATAGAAGATGACATCTATACATGTTCTTCTGTACATCTTTTCCTTATTACATGTACTTACCTACATAGAAGATGACATCTATACATGTTCTTCTGTACATCTTTTCCTTATTACATGTACTTACCTACATAGAAGATGGAATCATACATGTTCTTCTGTACATCTTTTCCTTATTACATGTACTTACCTACATAGAAGATGGCATCATACATGTTCTTCTGTACATCTTTTCCTTATTACATGTACTTACCTACATAGAAGATGGCATCTATACATGTTCTTCTGTACATCTTTTCCTTATTACATGTACTTACCTACATAGAAGATGGCATCTATACATGTTCTGTACATCTTTTCCTTATTACATGTACTTACCTACATAGAAGATGGAATCATACATGTTCTTCTGTACATCTTTTCCTTATTACATGTACTTACCTACATAGAAGATGGCATCTATACATGTTCTTCTGTACATCTTTTCCTTATTACATGTACTTACCTACATAGAAGATGACATCTATACATGTTCTTCTGTACATCTTTTCCTTATTACATGTACTTACCTACATAGAAGATGGAATCATACATGTTCTTCTGTACATCTTTTTCCTTATTACATGTACTTACCTACATAGAAGATGGCATCTATACATGTTCTTCTGTACATCTTTTCCTTATTACATGTACTTACCTACATAGAAGATGGCATCATATACATGTTCTTCTGTACATCTTTTCCTTATTACATGTACTTACCTACATAGAAGATGGCATCTATACATGTTCTTCTGTACATCTTTTTCTTATTACATGTACTTACCTACATAGAAGATGGCATCTATACTGTGTTCTTCTGTACATCTTTTCTTATTACATGTACTTACCTACATAGAAGATGGCATCATACATGTTCTTCTGTACATCTTTTCCTTATTACATGTACTTACCTACATAGAAGATGGCATCTATACATGTTCTTCTGTACATCTTTTCCTTATTACATGTACTTACCTACATAGAAGATGGAATCATACATGTTCTTCTGTACATCTTTTCCTTATTACATGTACTTACCTACATAGAAGATGGCATCATACATGTTCTGTATATCTTTTCCTTATTACATGTACTTACCTACATAGAAGATGGCATCATACATGTTCTTCTGTACATCTTTTTCTTATTACATGTACTTACCTACATAGAAGATGGCATCATACATGTTCTTCTGTACATCTTTTCCTTATTACATGTACTTACCTACATAGAAGATGGCATCTATACATGTTCTTCTGTACATCTTTTCCTTATTACATGTACTTACCTACATAGAAGATGGCATCTATACATGTTCTTCTGTACATCTTTTCCTTATTACATGTACTTACCTACATAGAAGATGGCATCTATACATGTTCTTCTGTACATCTTTTCCTTATTACATGTACTTACCTACATAGAAGATGGCATCTATACATGTTCTTCTGTACATCTTTTCCTTATTACATGTACTTACCTACATGGAAGATGGCATCTATACATGTTCTTCTGTACATCTTTTCCTTATTACATGTACTTACCTACATGGAAGATGGCATCATATACATGTTCTTCTGTACATCTTTTCCTTATTACATGTACTTACCTACATAGAAGATGGCATCTATACATGTTCTTCTGTACATCTTTTTCTTATTACATGTACTTACCTACATAGAAGATGGCATCTATACATGTTCTTCTGTACATCTTTTCCTTATTACATGTACTTACCTACATAGAAGATGGCATCTATACATGTTCTTCTGTACATCTTTTTCTTATTACATGTACTTACCTACATAGAAGATGGCATCTATACATGTTCTTCTGTACATCTTTTCCATTATTACATGTCACTTACCTACATGGAAGATGGCATCATACATGTTCTTCTGTACATCTTTTCCTTATTACATGTACTTACCTACATAGAAGATGGCATCTATACATGTTTTTTGTACATCTTTTCCTTATTACATGTACTTACCTACATAGAAGATGGCATCTATACATGTTCTTCTGTACATCTTTTCCTTATTACATGTACTTACCTACATAGAAGATGGCATCTATACATGTTTCTTCTGTACATCTTTTCCTTATTACATGTACTTACCTACATAGAAGATGGCATCTATACATGTTCTTCTGTACATCTTTTCCTTATTACATGTACTTACCTACATAGAAGATGGCATCATACATGTTCTTCTGTACATCTTTTCCTTATTACATGTACTTACCTACATAGAAGATGGCATCATACATGTTCTTCTGTACATCTTTTCCTTATTACATGTACTTACCTACATAGAAGATGGCATCTATACATGTTCTTCTGTACATCTTTTCCTTATTACATGTACTTACCTACATAGAAGATGGCATCATACATGTTCTTCTGTACATCTTTTTCCTTATTACATGTACTTACCTACATAGAAGATGGCATCATCATACATACATGTTCTGTATATCTTTTCCTTATTACATGTACTTACCTACATAGAAGATGGCATCATACATGTTCTTTGTACATCTTTTTCTTATTACATGTACTTACCTACATAGAAGATGGCATCTATACATGTTCTTCTGTACATCTTTTTCTTATTACATGTACTTACCTACATAGAAGATGGCATCTATACATGTTCTTCTGTACATCTTTTCCTTATTACATGTACTTACCTACATAGAAGATGGCATCTATACATGTTCTTCTGTACATCTTTTCCTTATTACATGTACTTACCTACATAGAAGATGGCATCTATACATGTTCTTCTGTACATCTTTTCCTTATTACATGTACTTACCTACATAGAAGATGGCATCATACATGTTCTGTATATCTTTTCCTTATTACATGTACTTACCTACATAGAAGATGGCATCTATACATGTTCTTCTGTACATCTTTTTCTTATTACATGTACTTACCTACATAGAAGATGGCATCATACATGTTCTTCTGTACATCTTTTCCTTATTACATGTACTTACCTACATAGAAGATGGCATCTATACATGTTCTTCTGTACATCTTTTTCCTTATTACATGTACTTACCTACATAGAAGATGGCATCATACATTTTCTTCTGTACATCTTTTCCTTATTACATGTACTTACCTACATAGAAGATGGCATCTATACATGTTCTTCTGTACATCTTTTCCTTATTACATGTACTTACCTACATAGAAGATGGCATCTATACATGTTCTTCTGTACATCTTTTCTTATTACATGTACTTACCTACATAGAAGATGGCATCTATACATGTTCTTCTGTACATCTTTTTCCTTATTACATGTACTTACCTACATAGAAGATGGCATCTATACATGTTCTTCTGTACATCTTTTTCTTATTACATGTACTTACCTACATAGAAGATGGCATCATACATGTTCTTCTGTACATCTTTTTCTTATTACATGTACTTACCTACATAGAAGATGGCATCTATACATGTTCTTCTGTACATCTTTTTCTTATTACATGTACTTACCTACATAGAAGATGGCATCTATACATGTTCTTCTGTACATCTTTTCCTTATTACATGTACTTACCTACATAGAAGATGGCATCTATACATGTTCTTCTGTACATCTTTTCCTTATTACATGTACTTACCTACATAGAAGATGGCATCTATACATGTTCTTCTGTACATCTTTTCCTTATTACATGTACTTACCTACATAGAAGATGGCATATATATATGTTCTTCTGTACATCTTTTCCTTATTACATGTACTTACCTACATAGAAGATGGCATCATACATTTTCTTCTGTACATCTTTTCCTTATTACATGTACTTACCTACATAGAAGATGGCATCTATACATGTTCTTCTGTACATCTTTTCCTTATTACATGTACTTACCTACATAGAAGATGGCATCATACATGTTCTTCTGTACATCTTTTCCTTATTACATGTACTTACCTACATAGAAGATGGCATCATACATGTTCTTCTGTACATCTTTTTCTTATTACATGTACTTACCTACATAGAAGATGGCATCATACATGTTCTTCTGTACATCTTTTCCTTATTACATGTACTTACCTACATAGAAGATGGCATCTATACATGTTCTTCTGTACATTTTTTCCTTATTACATGTACTTACCTACATATAAGATGGCATCTATACATGTTCTTCTGTACATCTTTTCCTTATTACATGTACTTACCTACATAGAAGATGGCATCATATACATGTTCTTCTGTACATCTTTTCCTTATTACATGTACTTACCTACATAGAAGATGGCATCTATACATGTTCTTCTGTACATCTTTTCCTTATTACATGTACTTACCTACATAGAAGATGGCATCTATACATGTTCTTTTCTATTACATGTACTATACAAATGTCTATCTTTGTCATCTTTTCTTATTACATGTACTTACCTACATAGAAGATGGCATCATACATGTTCTTCTGTACATCTTTTCCTTATTACATGTACTTACCTACATAGAAGATGGCATCTATACATGTTCTTCTGTACATCTTTTCCTTATTACATGTACTTACCTACATAGAAGATGGCATCATACATGTTCTTCTGTACATCTTTTCCTTATTACATGTACTTACCTACATAGAAGATGGCATCATACATGTTTCTGTATAATTCTTTCTTCCTTATTACATGTACTTACCTACATAAAGATGGCATCATACATGTTCTTCTGTACATCTTTTTCTTATTACATGTACTTACCTACATAGAAGATGACATCTATACATGTTCTTCTGTACATCTTTTCTTTATTACATGTACTTACCTACATAGAAGATGGCATCTATACATGTTCTTCTGTACATCTTTTTCCTTATTACATGTACTTACCTACATAGAAGATGGCATCATACATGTTCTTCTGTACATCTTTTCCTTATTACATGTACTTACCTACATAGAAGATGGCATCTATACATGTTCTTCTGTACATTTTTTCCTTATTACATGTACTTACCTACATATAAGATGGCATCTATACATGTTCTTCTGTACATCTTTTTCTTATTACATGTACTTACCTACATAGAAGATGGCATCATACATGTTCTTCTGTACATCTTTTCCTTATTACATGTACTTACCTACATAGAAGATGGCATCTATACATGTTCTTTCTGTACATCTTTTTCTTATTACATGTACTTACCTACATAGAAGATGGCATCATACATGTTCTTCTGTACATCTTTTCCTTATTACATGTACTTACCTACATAGAAGATGACATCTATTTATGTTATTGTGTACATCTTTTCTTTATCACATGTATTTACCTACATGGAAGATGGCATCTATACATGTTCTTCTGTACATCTTTTTCCTTATTACATGTACTTACCTACATAGAAGATGGCATCTATACATGTTCTTCTGTACATTTTTTCCTTATTACATGTACTTACCTACATAGAAGATGGCATCATACATGTTCTTCTGTACATCTTTTTCTTATTACATGTACTGACCTACATAGAAGATGGCATCTATACATGTTCTTCTGTACATCTTTTTCTTATTACATGTACTTACCTACATAGAAGATGGCATCATACATGTTCTTCTGTACATCTTTTCCTTATTACATGTACTTACCTACATAGAAGATGGCATCTATACATGTTCTTCTGTACATCTTTTTCTTATTACATGTACTTACCTACATAGAAGATGGCATCATACATGTTCTTCTGTACATCTTTTCCTTATTACATGTACTTACCTACATAGAAGATGGCATCTATACATGTTCTTCTGTACATCTTTTCCTTATTACATGTACTTACCTACAAAAGATGGCATCATACATGTTCTTGTGTACATCTTTTTCTTATTACATGTACTTACCTACATAGAAGATGGCATCATACATGTTCTTCTGTACATCTTTTTCTTATTACATGTACTTTCCTACAAAAGATGGCATCAATCATGTTTCTTTTCCTTATTACATGTACTTTCCTACATGGAAGATGGCATCTATACATGTTCTTCTGTACATCTTTTTCTTATTACATGTACTTACCTACATAGAAGATGGCATCATACATGTTCTTCTGTACATCTTTTCCTTATTACATGTACTTACCTACATAGAAGATGGCATCTATACATGTTCTTCTGTACATCTTTTCCTTATTACATGTACTTACCTACAAAAGATGGCATCATACATGTTTTTGTGTACATCTTTTTCTTATTACATGTACTTACCTACATAGAAGATGGCATCTATACATGTTCTTCTGTACATCTTTTTCTTATTACATGTACTTTCCTACAAAAGATGGCATCAAACATGTTTCTTTTCCTTATTACATGTACTTTCCTACATGGAAGATGGCATATATATATGTGTTCTTCTGTACATTTTTTCCTTATTACATGTACTTACCTACATAGAAGATGGCATCTATACATGTTCTTCTGTACATCTTTTCCTTATTACATGTACTTACCTACATAGAAGATGGCATCATACATGTTCTTCTGTACATCTTTTCCTTATTACATGTACTTACCTACATAGAAGATGGCATCTATACATGTTCTTCTGTACATCTTTTCCTTATTACATGTACTTACCTACATAGAAGATGGCATCTATACATGTTCTGTATATCTTTTCCTTATTACATGTACTTACCTACATAGAAGATGGCATCTATACATGTTCTTCTGTACATCTTTTTCTTATTACATGTACTTACCTACATGGAAGATGGCATCATACATGTTCTTCTGTACATCTTTCTCCAGACGGATGAGAGACCGGGCATTTGTTTTACCCATGTCTCCAAACAAGGCAATAGAAGGACTCCAGGCAGGGTCAGTCCTCTTAGACATGAAGTATAACAGATCGCTCATCTGGACCCCATCACCACAACTATAGACTGTAAACAGAATTTGGTTGGTTGGTGTTTATTATGCTTCTTTTTTTATTTTTCCTTGTACACTAAGCTCTTCAGTCCATAAATACTTCTTACAGTTAATTATTAAATAACTCCACATTATCCTCATCTTACAGATGTTTTATACAATTGGACCCTAGGTGATCTCCTTATATATAAACATCACAGCTCTTTTTAACATCATTAATATATGATGATTATAATGGATGCTTTAGTGTGTGCTTACAGTACTTTGTGGCTGGCTTGAGGTCTACTAGCGTTGTTCTGTGAATGTACTGTGTGTGGTTAACGTTTGATCCCTCGCTAGACTGAGAGAACTTGGAGGAGAATCCTGTAGCTGTGACAGCCAGAGTTGAGTCGAGTCCATATCTACACAAGGTTCCGTGGGAGACATTCTGGGTACTCCAGGTCACTACCATGCGACTAGGTTCAACTACAAGACGCAATACTGATCTCAGTATGGTACAAAACATCTTCTCAGACTGCATGATGATCAAATTAAGTTTTAATGAGATTTTTTAAAGATTCAATTATCCTACCTCAGTATTACATTACAGACAATTTAGTGTCAGTAACGAAATGTATACATGTAATCTACTTATAGAATTCTGTACATCTTGATACACGTACAGTACAATGAATCAACTTTCGCATGTGATTCACTAAGTGACAGTTTATCTCTGTTAACTAATATCTACAGAACACCATATATACTGGGATCAAGATACTAATAGTAATAGAGAAGTTGGCAATAGCTGATTGTCAGATTTTTTTATAGAGTAAAATAGTATTTTTTTTTAAATACTCACATCCTGTATATTTTTAAAATCATGTTGTAATTACACTCAGTAGTTTTCGTTTGTTTTGTTATCGTCTGCTCCATTTTTGTAATCCGGGATATTCCCTTTGGGGAATCCCTTCCGGCCGGAGCTTTTGAGGATTCTGATTGGCTGACATTTTTTTATCATGTTATTTTTACATATTTACCTGTAGTCTTCTTACCTGATTCACATGTTTATTTAGAGGCATATATACACTATAAAGCTAGGTGTTTGGGTTCTTGACAACAGTTAGCAGAAGCTATAACGTAGCTGGCTGACTCGTCTCTTTATACCCTAGCAGGTTATTTCTATGTACTTAGTAGGGTGTTAGTTAAATTTCGGCCCGATGCCTTCAATTTGACAGTAATTAGTAGATAAGTGCAGTATTATTGGGGAATGGGTGGTCCTCTCCCAACTGCAGGTATATGTTAACTTTCGTAGTCAGGATATTTTTATGTGATAAGTTACAGGGTCGCGCCGGGTGGTTGTTATGCACAGCGCACGTATAATGTAGGTCTAATATATGTTTGGCTAGGTGATTGGGTGCTGTAGATCAATAGTTCAAGGCCCGAATAGGGCACGAGTCAATAAATTGTCATCAGTTTTTAAATTGTGTTACTAAAAAATATAGCTGCATTAGTGATTTAGTCTGCCATGCCATTGTAAATTATGTGATTCATCCATTTCAGTATAATAAATTGTTGGACGTCACTTTTTGTGTTGTCTTTCATTGATCTATAGCCAGCACTCAAACTCGAGACAGAAGAACCACAGAGTCACCGAACCTAAAAATCACTATACGTGGTCTATACATTTGGGCTGCAGAACACCCAAAACTTTTACAATAGGTTATATTTAATTCATTGTTTTTATTATTATTATTTTTTTAATTTTTTTTTTTAATTTTTTTTTTTTTGTTCTATGAAATGAAAAAGAAATATTAAAGGGACAATTCACTCAGGCTAATTCTTTACATAACCAAGAAGCAAAATATGGTATAAATGTCTTTTTTTTTTTTTTTTGGTTGGGGGTTGGGTTTATTATTTTTTTTTACTTTTACAACTCCTGATCATTTTCTATTTTTACTGTTTTGAGTACAAGAAACTTTCATGTTCCACAATTTTCATCGGTACCTGTATAGAGCGTATTTAATTGTTGATTCAATTATGAAACCAACTGTCATATGTGATACATTTTTCAATCATCCCAACAATCACTCTTAAAACAATATTAGTTTTTAAATTCACTGTATGTACATTGAAAAAATTCCCATTTGAATTTTATATATGCCAATGGTAATCTTGTTTTAAAATGTAAATCTCGAAATTTAGTAGCCGCTAGAGAAAATAATGTAGCCTACGTGTATTTTATCTGACTTATTTGGGAAGTAAGAATTATTCTGTCGTACGATCATCATTTCGTATAACAAGCTTTGTTTTGATGAATACACCTGATATATATTTATGACGTAATGACTAAGTAAATGAGTTATTACAAGTTGTATGATAATTAATATCTTGTACAAACAACTAAGCTTAAAGCTATACTGTACCATTTTGTTTTATCTAGAAATAACGAATTAACTATGTCGTATTACATAAGATATGTGTGAGTTACCTGAAAACAATGATATATATCATACAGTCTGATAGTAGCTTATATAATTATTAGGCCAACTTTGTTTGTTTACGTTACCTCCATAAGACAGGTGTATCTGTTCAGGTGGAGCGTTCTGTGCCCCGATACAGACTGCACCTAAAAGACACAGTAGACCAATAAAAATGGTCATACTGATGAGTTCCGATATATGGGGATTGCCGGCAGTCTAATATTACCGACTAATTAAGCAAATCAATAATTTTGTTTACTTGTCACTCGTGACCGGATGTGAATATATAAGCGTGACTACTTCACTGATAGGGACAGGTCGGACCGGATCAACTCATTACGAGTTATTTCCCTTTACTTACTAAAGTTATCGGGTTATAATCATACCAGATTGCTGGTAGAAAAATGACCCACCTTTAGGCCTATAATTTGGCCTTATCGTCACATGAAAAGTGACGCGCTGTAGAAAAAAGATCACATTTCTTTCGGATTTGATTTTGTTTGACGCAGGTTTTCCCTCATTTACTTTTAATATTTCTTCATTAAAATACTTGCATAAAATATATACACTGTTGCGCCCAGGTTACATTTCTTCGAAAAAAAAAAGAAAAGAAAATACACCATTGGTTAAACATGTCCCCAATAGAAATATGCATTGGTCAACTTTGTAGAACCCTAATAAATACATGTACCGGTATCTTGCTGCACCCTTTAAGGCCATGTTTACAGTCATGTTATCATCACATGGATATTATATGAAAATTAGTTACAGGGTATATAATTATGGATTCATCAGGGTACCCATAGACCATGTTTAGGCCCTTCTACGTTCTAGGGGTCTAGATTAAACAAGAGATCTAAGAGGGATCTTGGCGCCCACCAAAGAATGATCTACATCTGACAATGGAAAGAGGGAACTTTTTTTCTGCTTTTACTACATACTACATATGAAATTTGAGGAAAAAAACCTTAGTACTTTCTGAAATATATAGCGGTAACAAACTTCAACTATAAAAATACAAGATGATGACCTGTCGATCATCTTGTTGACCGATCGGTCCCAAAATGCAATGTGCACAACAAGGCCTCAAGGGGAACGCGTGTACATGAAATTTGAGACAAATCCCTTCAGTGCTTTCTGAGAAATAGCTGTAACAAACTTCAATTATCACACGAGATCTCAGGAGAATCGTGGCGCCCACCAAAGAATGATCTATGTCTGACATTGGAAAGAGGGATTTTTTCTCTGCTTTTCAAACTTTTTCAAACATACTACATATAACATTTGAGACAGATCGCTGCAGTACTTGCTGAGAAATAGCGGTAACAAACTTCAATTATCAAAACTAAAGACAGTCCAACAATGCAATATGCACAACTAGACCCCTAGGGAAACCTGCACATCGAATTTGAGACGGATCCTATCAGTACTTTCTAAGAAATAGCGGTAACAAACTATAACTCTCAAAATTTAAGATGGCGGCCAGACGGCCATCTTGTCGACCGATTGGTACCAAAATGCAATATGCACAACTAAGTCCCTAGAGGAACCTGCATATGAAATTTGTGAAAGATTCCCTCAGTACTTTCTGAGAAATAGCGGTAACAAATTTTAACTACCAAAATCTATGATGGATGCCTGGCGGCCATCTTGTCAACCAATTGGTACCAAAATGCAATGTGCACAACTAGGTCCCTAGGGGAACCTGCATGCTATGGTGAAATTTGAGAATGATCCCTTCAGTACTTTCTGATAAATAGGGGAAACAATCTTTAACTATCAAAATCCAAGATGGCGAACGGTTGGCAATTTTGTTGACTGATCTGTCCCAAATTTTATTATGCACAACTAGGGTTCAAGAGGAACCTACATATGAAATTTGAGAAAGATTCATTGAGCACTTTCTGAGAAATAGCGGTAACAAACTTAAAGGCCCACTACCTTTCCGAAACGGCTTTTAATTTTTAAAATAGAAATGTAAAACGAAATTGATAATTTTGTAGAGTCGCAAAAGTTATCAACTTACCGGTAATGCTACACTTATCATCACCTTCTGAACAATTTAATTTAAGGATGTACACCTCTGAGAAGTCAAAATTTTCTTGTATTAAACTTTTTTTCTCATATAGATTTTTGGAAAAAGGAGTTCATACCAAAAAAGAAAATGGAAGAAAAAACATATGTTCGTGTGCTCGTTTTTGAGCTTTTGTCACTCAAAGATACCTAGTTGACAAAATATTGGATTTTATGGGAATTTTGCCGTTTTGACCATATAATATAGAGATTAAAGCCATAATTTCCTAATGGGGTGTTTGATAGGTATGAATGTTTGTAGAATTCGTTTTCTAGTAGTCTTCTTTAAAAATATACCAGTTTTGATCAATTAGACTAATGTTTTTTCTCAGAATAACAAAATATGCTACCCCTACCCCTTAATTTTGAGCTACAAAATGCACCATTTTCAGCCATTTTTGCCAAATTTAACCCTTTATAGAAAAAGTTCTGGTATTAAACTTTTGTTATTATTTTGCATATCAATAGGGAAACGGTTGCTCTTTCTAAATCAGGAAGAAAAATTGGGGGTACGTGTGCTTACTTTTTTGCCCCATTTGAATTTTTGTTATTTTTCAGTATTTTATAGTAAAAAATAAAAGTGCCCAAATTACCATTAAATGTTAAAATAAAGTCACAAAAGTGTATCATTTCACATATTAATGCTTAATATTCTAATTACTACGAACCTAGTAACAATTTGCAGCAAAAATTAGCACAATACAGCTAAAAATGCTGGCACAGTGATGATTTAAGTAAAAACAATTTCAGTAAAAAATGGTAAAACTGTGGCTCTACTTGAAGCAAAAAAAACCACAATTTCAAAATGGCCGCCAAATGGGCCATTTCTTAAAATCCCCGTATAAAAAATTCTCCTAAAAATAGAAATGTAATTTTTTGACAAAATTTGCGTCTGGCAACTTGCTACAGATATTGATAGATTTTATTTGAAAATCTCAAAACTTCTTTGATCTATGTTGAAACGAGACTTCAACGGGACTGAAACCTCAGAGGAATACATCCTTAAATAAATAAAATGTTAATTTTCATAACGCGGGTCGTCTTATGTTTCCCGCCGTCGTCCTAAATGCCGCGCGGTAGTTGACTATCACTGCCCCAGAAGGCAAAACAGTGAAATGAAACTCAACTGTCATCATATATTACGCAGGAAAACTTGCATAAGCTTCATGTTATAACCTCATCTTAGGCCATCGATATATATTTTCTTATGTTATCTATGATTTTTAGAAACCTTTAAATTTTGCTCCGGAAAGGTAGTGGGCCTTTAAACTATCAAAATATAAGATGGCTGACTGGCGGCCATCTTGATAGCCGATAGGTCCCAAAATGCAATATACATTGTGGAAGAATATATATCAAATTTGAAAAAAATGATCCCTAGTACTTTCTGAGAAATAGCGGCAACAAGAATCGTTAACGGACGCACGGACGGACCACGGACCACGGGCGAAAGGCGATTTGTATCAGATGGTGGGCTAAAAATCGGTTAAAGTAACGTTCTTTATTGTACTATACACGTATATACATAACAATGCAGAATGTAATTTTTACCGATAATAGATAACTGTAGCTAATTCTCAGATCCATGTGGTTCAAATAAGCTTAGGGTACTGCAAAGGATCACATCAATAAAAAAAGGACTGTGCCTTAGCGTAGAATATCGATCTAAGTCGCTACTTTAGGATTTCATCTCTTACTAGTTGTATAATCATAAGCATATATTGTGTTTGATAAAGCAACGACTGATCAGAGTCAGCAATATTTGACAGGATTATTGGAATTCTCGTCAAAATATATTATATATAAGCATATTGTGAATCATCTTGCTATACAATACTATTTGAGCAAAAATATACCTCCCAAATACCGAATCGTTTTATCTAAATTTTGTCTATCTGCTCATAATTTGGTCATCGAAACAGGCAGATATAATAATACTGCGAGAGAACAAAGATTTTGCCCTTGTTGCAGTTAGATATATATATGGAAGATGAATTTCACTTGATTTTAATCTGTATTAATAATCATGAAAGAAACATGAAAAACCTTTTTATTGGCGTAATCCATCTATAATGTATGTACAAGTTAAAGATGCTCCACCGCCGACAGAGCATAAATGATGTTAATCATTTGAACAATAATTGGTGTTTAATCTTGTATATATGTGCCTAATTAACACAAAAAATAATATAAAATAATTCATTTCGCCTTTGGTGCATGCGCAATCAGTACTTCATTCCATATAGGATATAGTGTCACGGAATTTTTTCGGGATGCAATTAATTATTTTTCATATTTTTAACTTGTAGTAAAATTATAAGCTCAAACTTTTCAATGGTGGGAATGGTGTAAAGTAAGTAACTTTTGTAACTGGAGAAAAATACTAAATCGTCTGCTCCTGTTTTTCATAGTGAAAAAATACCATTTGTCAGTGGTGGAGCATCTTTAATACAATTGTTATGTTAAAATAGCAAAATTCAAATTTGAGGCCATGAAAATACGATCCCATCTCCAATTATAATGTCAGTGTAGTTATGCTAGTATTGTATACTATGACCTGTAAGTTGTGTAGCCTTTGTAGAGTGAACAAATATTATTTGAGAACAACTTATAAAATGTGATTGTGGATGACTGCTGAAAAAATCTTAGAATGGGGTATATGTTTTTCGAATGTTAATGATTTGAATGTTGAGTAAAATATTTTTAATTATTCTATCGAATAAGTTTTATAACTTACGGAATAAAAAAATGAAATCTAAAAAAATACCTGTACCAACTAGGATAGAAAAGGATGTGTTTCCCGAATAACCTAAATCTAAATATGCACTGTATCCCTCACCCGATTTCGTGAATAGTTTGTTAGAATATCTAAATGTAATTCTTAATGAGACCACATGGCAGTAGTCACTCTATCATTGATCAAGTCTCCTTTGACCCTGAATCAAAAAGCATTTCAGATGATTTGGGTATGCCAATATAATTTGTAGACTAGCTCTTTGCAATTTGAAATTGTGTCTTCAAACTTAAAACTTTTTTAGTCTCCTTACAAAAAACATTGTGTAGAGAAACATATATACATAGGGATAAGCAACTCCGCCATTTGTATGTGTATATGTTTCCGATATTTACAACATTCAACAAATGCAACATAGAAGGAGGACAAATTATATATATATTTTTTAAGCATAACTTTGATAAATTGATATAAATCTCTTACTATTTATATATTCGAAGAGTTCAGAAGCTGTGAAAATTTAATGATATTTGGTCTCGTGTAGTAGTACTCTTTAACATCAAATTTTCTTTCTAATGTAATAAACGGTGACTTTAATGAATAATGAAATCCATCACCAATATCATGGAGTCAAAACATGAGGACTTCTTTATTTTTATGCATACATATTAGAAAACAAGTGTCGGAAATTAAATATCTAAATTTGATTGACAATAGCTCAAGACCAAGCACACGGACAAATTCTTCTCAATTTCTGCAACTCTTGTTACGTTTACAAAATCCATTTGAGAACAAAACAGTTTGATACGGGGGAAATCTGACAATTCAGAGGTGCACATCCTTGGTGAGGAATATTACAGCATATCTCTTCTGTCCTTTTCTTGTTTCCATTTTCTGAAAAAGAACCATTAGTCATCAACAAAACACGTCATTATACGTGTAAAAAGCAGTTTCTGATCGGTGGATCTAGTTTATGGTAAACAGTACACCCATCCTCAATACTCCAGAGGTTACTCTATCACTGCTGTGGGTATTTAATATGGAAAAAGTGCTTATTAAAACATTTCTGTACATTACAAACTTTCGCTAAATTATTTTAATATTGTGTAATATTATTGTACTGAAATTATATGATCAATTCTTTTATTTTATTTTATTTTTTATTTTATTCTTTTATTATATTGTTATTCGTAAATCTTTGATTTATCGTTGTCAGCTCTGTAGTAATTATATCTATTTGCCTGTGGTGTTAATCTACTAGCACAACTGTATTACGAGCACTGGTCAAACCAGATATGACACGTATCCCCAGGACAATGGATAGGCTAACTGCTCAATGGGGACAACCTACGTCATCGGAAGTGATATCGGACACACAAAAACAATGAAAAAACGCCTGCTTCAAGATGAAAATCGGCTGAAATTATGACATAACAGCAATGCATCTTCTAAACCTATTGCGCGTCAAAGACAGTGTATTGTTAGAGATTCTATGAAGCTATTAAATATCGTCAAACAAGCTCAGATAATGCAAACACCTCGACACAATATTTTTCGACAGCAGGAATATCGGTCACATTTTATTCAATAAACTGTTAAAAGTTGTAAATAAATAAATGTTGCTGTCACAAAACTGTCCCGTTTACTAATATGTAATATATGACTGTCGAAAGAAAATATTTCCTTCATTATATCTGCTAGTGGAGAAACATAGACGGTGCTTAATTAGAAATTATGAAAGTGATATCGGTCACACTTAGAACTATAGGGGTAACGGTCACATCCAAAGTTACCAAAACTGAATATTACAGCATTGTACATGTAGTCGTTATTTACGCATTCATGCAACTCCAATGGATACAGCGTTACCCCGTCAAAATACTTTTATTGAATTGGTCTTTTTAACCCACCATCAGCAATTGGTTAGCGAGCTATGAAAATAGCCTTCCCCCATTGCTCGTCATCCGTCCGTCTTTAATTTCTGTTATTTCTCTGAAAGTACTGAAATCGATTTATTTCGATACCGCTACATGTATTTACCAGAGAGTATTAAGGATCTTTTTTAAATTTCATGTTTAGAAAGTCATCTTTCTTGATTCTAATAGATGGACTTGTTGCTATGGTTCAAATTCAACATGTGAGCTTAATACTTAATGAACCTTTCTGGAATTTTATAAGTACTACATGTATCTCTCTCTTTACTCTTGTTGTGCATAATGCACCAATGGGAAAACGCGGTAATCGACAACTTGAAGTTCGTTACCATGTAGAGATATAGATATTTTGATAATCATTTTTAACATAGGATTGTATTTATTAATGCTCATTTTTGAGACAGATAAGATTACAAAATAATGAATATTTGGCTATCTTCAAATTATTTGACTACCACGGTGCTTTATAGCATTCATATACATATATTTACTTTTTCACTGCAACCCTAATATGTATACCTACCAGGCGCATTTGACATTTAGGGGTGCATGATTTGCTATTAGCTTATTTTTATGTGATGTCATAATTTTTGTGCCATCGATCACAGAAAATGGCTGTTTCGTCCTTGACGATATTTTTTTTCTTTATAGATACAAATATCCTGGGATGTTATCATACAAGTGTTATCAAATGAAAATATATTCATTAAATTGCATTCAGTTGACAATTAGGGGAGTATGAATGCCAACTGGACATCTGGACCAACATGTTAAATTGACCGATTTGTAAATCCAATGGTAAACGTCACGATATCTCTTGGTCCTCCTGTTATCAACTGATTTGCTTTTATAATTTGTTTGCATATGATCATTTGTGCTATTGTTGTTAAGATATATTCTAAGTACCTGTGTGTTAAATCTGTGGAGAAATTATTTGTGAACTGACATGTAGAACTGTACTAACGCTATCAGCTAAAAACCCTCAGTGATCCTGTCTATCATGTATTCACGTATTTCTGTAGCTTATAGATCAGTGTGCTTTTCCTTTTGTTTACATCGGATGCCTTTACATCTTTACATCTTTAAGTTTTATGTAGTTTCTTGTATATTGTCACTGCGAAGTTTTTAAATTATACGCAAAGACAATGCAAGAACAAAGGGTGTGTACAAATACATGTATAGACAAAAACTAAACAATATACAGTGTACGAATACCAAAGTATTCAGCAAAAAAATAGTTACGATAATAGTTCATAATGTATCATGTATCTCGGTAGTATTTCCTCTTTACCTGAATGATTAGTTAGGGAAAACAACGCTGCAATATTTCAGCAATCTTTACGAAGCGACAAAGTATTTCAAAATCTTTGGATGTGACCGTTACCCTGTGAACGACATCCTTTTTTAAAAACAACAAAACGCCAACTAGGTTATACATGTATTTCACTTTTGTAGCGGATAAAATGAACTATAGCTACTATTTGAAATATAAGGTATTTTATATCAGTAAATAACAGTAAAGTTAAAAAAATTACACTTGACATATTTTCGGTGAATAAAATGTGACCAATAGCCACGCTGTGAAAAAAAAGACAGACGGATGATGAGCAATAGACGAAAAGCGATTTCAATAGCTCGTTAACCATTTGCTGATAGGGGGTTCAAAAGTCGTCTTTCAAGATCAGATAAATTCAATTAAAGTATTTTGGCGTCTTTTTAACAGTTTCCGTAACTTTGGATGTGACCGTCATCCCTAAAGTTCTAAGTGTGACCGATATCACTTTCATAACTTCTAATTAAGCACCGTATATGATTCTCCACTAGCAGATATAATGAATGAAATATTTTCTTCCAACAGTCATATATTGCATATTAGTAAACGGGACAGTTTTGTGGCAGCAAAATTTATTTATTTGCAATTTATAACGTTTTAGTGAATAAAATGTGACCGATATCCCTGCTATTAAAAACATTGTGTCGAGGTGTTTGCATAATCTGAGCTTGTTTGACGACATCTAATAATTTCACAGAGTCTCTAACAATACACTGTCTTTGACGCACGATAGGTTAAGAAGATGCATTGCTTTTATGTCATAATTTCAGCCGATTTTCATCTTGAAGCGGGCGTTTTTTCATTGTTTTTGTGTGTCCGATATCACTTCCGGTGACGTAGGTTGTCCCCATTGAGCATTAAGCTTGAGACGAGTAGTGAATGTCATTTGTTAATCTTTTGTGCCAATTCCTAATGTAATCTTACGTGCTATACTATAGCTCGGACTGCACGGGTCGGTTTTTGGATACACCGGGAATCGCTTACCGACTTCTAGGAAGTTATATTTAATAAAGTTGTATTTGGAAAATTATTCTGCATCTTTGGATTTCGTCCTTTCAATCGAAATATATCACAACGACGTCATCTCCGTTGTGAAAGGTATTACCCATGAAATGTCGAGGATACAGTACACCCATCCTAAATACTCCAGTGGTTACTCTATCACTGCTGTGGGTATAACCCCTGGAATGTCGAGGATACAGTACATCCATCCTCAATACTCCAGAGGTTACTTTATCATTGCAGTGGGTATAACCCCTGGAATGTCGAGGATACAGTACACCCATCCTCAATACTCCAGAGGTTACTCTATCATTGCTGTGGGTATAACCCCTGGAATGGCGAGGATACAGTACACCCATCCTCAATACTCCAGAGGTTACTCTATCACTGCTGTGAGTATAACCATGGAATGTCGAGGATACAGTACACCCATCCTCAATACTCCAGAGGTTACTCTATCACTGCTGTGGGTAAAACCCAACGAATGTCGAGGATACAGTACACCCATCCTCAATACTCCAGAGGTTACTCTATCATTGCTGTGGGTATAACCCCTGGAATGGCGAGGATACAGTACACCCATCCTCAATACTCCAGAGTTATTCTATCACTGCTGTGGGTATAACCCTAGGAATGTCGAGGATACAGTACACCCATCCTCAATACTCCAGAGTTACTCTATCACTGCTGTGGGTATAACCCTAGGAATGTCGAGGATACAGTAACCCAACCTCAATACTCCAGAGGATACTCTATCACTGCTGTGGGTATAACCTTGGAATGTCGAGGATACAGTGCACCCATTCTCAATACTCCAGAGGTTACTCTATCACTGCTGTGGGTATAACCGTGGAATGGCGAGGATATAACGTCGAGGATACAGTACACCCATCCTCAATACTCCAGTGGTTACTCTATCACTGCTGTGGGTATAACCCTAGGAATGTCGAGGATACAGTACACCCATCCTCAATACTCCAGAGGTTACTCTATCACTGCTGTGAGTATAACCATGGAATGTCGAGGATACAGTACACCCATCCTCAATACTCCAGAGGTTACTCTATCACTGCTGTGGGTAAAACCCAACGAATGTCGAGGATACAGTACACCCATCCTCAATACTCCAGAGTTACTCTATTACTGCTGTGGGTATAACACATGGAATGTCGAGGATACAGTACACCCATCCTCAATACTCCAGAGGTTACTCTATCAATTCTGTGGATATAACACATGGAATGTCGAGGATACAGTACACCCATCCTCAATACTCCAGAGGTTACTCTATCACTGCTGTGGGTATAACCCTAGGAATGTCGAGGATACAGTACACCCATCCTCAATACTCCAGAGGTTACTCTATCACTGTTGTTGGTATAACCCATGGAATGTCGAGGATACAGTACACCCATCCTCAATACTCCAGAGTTACTCTATCACTGATGTTGGTATAACACATGGAATGTCGAGGATACAGTTCACCCATCCTCCATACTCCAGAGGTTACTCTATCACTGCTGTGAGTATAACCATGGAATGTCGAGGATACAGTACACCCATCCTCAATACTTCAGAGGTTACTCTATCAATGCTGTTGATATAACACATGGAATGTCGAGGATACAGTACACCCATCCTCAATACTCCACAGGTTACTCTATCACTGCTGTGTGTATAACCCTAGGAATGTCGAGGATACAGTACACCCATCCTCAATACTGCAGAGTTACTCTATCCCTGATGTGGATATAACCCCTGGAATGTCGAGGATACATTACACCCATCCTCAATACTCCAGAGTTACTCTATCACTGCAGTGGGTATAACCCATGGAATGTCGAGGATACAGTACACCCATCCTCAATACTCCAGAGGTTACTCTATCACTGTTGTTGGTATAACCCATGGAATGTCGAGGATACAGTACACCCATCCTCAATACTCCAGAGGTTACTCTATCACTGCTACTGGTATAATACATGGTATGTCGAGGTTACAGTACATCCATCCTCAATACTCCAGAGGTTACTCTATCATTGCTGTGGGTATAACCCATGTAATGTCGAGGATACAGTACACCCATCCTCAATACTCCAGAGTTACTCTATCACTGTTGTGGCTATAACAGTTGGATGTCGAGGATACCCGTTAATATCAAACAAAGTGTAATCCATCACACGGTTTGTAACTATATATCATTTGGTATTAAGAACACATTATGTGAATTGGATTAAAACACGGACAGCTGCCATCCATACAAATTTATAACATTGTAAAAAAAACCAATGAGATTAGTATGTTTAACTTTCTTTTCTTAACCAAGAATAGGTCATTCGATTATTTTATCAATCATAATTAACTGAAACAAAAATAGACTACAATTGATAGAAAGAATATAGGAACATGATGATATCTTGAATCTTTAATCATATATTATAGTGATGTTACTGTAAAAATCATTTTCATATCCCAACATTCATATTACATATTACATAACAAGCTTTTTTTTTAATCTTACATTTTCCGCTTAGAGAGCAACATTGAATTTCAGCTGACCCAGGACACTTATTTGACTTCCATGTTCCCTCTGTACACAGCTCTTTATTGATATCTTTACACGTTCCTTTCTCAAAAGCTCTACAGTCTGTAAAATAGTAAAATATCAACGGTGTTACTCCATTTCAGCTCACCGTTCTATACATGTATGTAACATTTAAACTGATTTAATGCTTTTGTTGATAGAATGGTTATAGAAGAGAAAAAACGATATCGATTCGATAATGTTAACGAGAGACTATACAACTATAACAACATTTTAGGTACAAAATATTGAAACCATGATTTTATATATCATTAAGCACGGGGAACATTTAGGACATATCGTTAGGGGAAACCACAAAGAAATATCATTAAGCACGGGGAAGCAAGCCTCAAAGAGATATCATTTAACTTGGAAAAACCTCAACGAAATATCATTAAACAGGGAGGAGAGGAAACCTCAATGAGATATCATTAAACAGGGAGGGGAGGAAACCTCAATGAGATATCATTAAAAAGGGGGAAGCAAGCCTCAAAGAGATATCATTTAACTTGGAAAAACCTCAACGAAATATCATTAAACAGGGAGGGGAGGAAACCTCAATAAGATATCATTAAACAGGGAGGGGAGGAAACCTCAATGAGATATCATTAAAAAGGGGGAAGCAAGTCTCAAAGAGATATCGTTTAACTTAAATGAAATATCATTAAACAGGAGAAACTCACAAGGAATTATCATTAAACCGGGAGATGACTTCAAAGGGATATCATTAAACATAGGGAATCCACAAGGAAATATCATTAAACAGAGGAGTGACATCAAAGAGATATCATTAAACAGAGGAGTGACCTCAAAGGGATATCATTAAACAGAGGAGTGACCTCAAAGAGATATCATTAAACAGAGGAGTGACCTCAAAGGGATATCATTAAACAGAGGAGTGACCTCAAAGTGATATCATTAAACAGAGGAGTGACCTCAAAGTGATATCATTAAACAGAGGAGTGACCTCAAAGAGATATCATTAAACAGAGGAGTGACCTCAAAGGGATATCATTAAACAGAGGAGTGACCTCAAAGAGATATCATTAAACAGAGGAGTGACCTCAAAGGGATATCATTAAACAGAGGAGTGACCTCAAAGAGATATCATTAAACAGAGGAGTGACCTCAAAGGGATATCATTAAACAGAGGAGTGACCTCAAAGAGATATCATTAAACAGAGGAGTGACCTCAAAGGGATATCATTAAACAGAGGAGTGACCTCAAAGTGATATCATTAAACAGAGGAGTGACCTCAAGTGATATCATTAAACAGAGGAGTGACCTCAAAGAGATATCATTAAACAGAGGAGTGACCTCAAAGGGATATCATTAAACAGAGGAGTGACCTCAAAGAGATATCATTTAACAGAGGAGTGACCTCAAAGGGATATCATTTAACATAGGAGTGACCTCAAAGAGATATCATTAAACAGAGGAGTGACCTCAAAGGGATATCATTAAACGGAGGAGTGACCTCAAAGAGATATCATTAAACGGAGGAGTGACCTCAAAGGGATATCATTAAACAAAGGAGTGACCTCAAAGAGATATCATTAAACAGAGGAGTGACCTCAATGAGATATCATTAAACAGAGGAGTGACCTCAAAGAGATATCATTAAACAGAGGAGTGACCTCAAAGGGATATCATTAAACAGAGGAGTGACCTCAAAGTGATATCATTAAACAGAGGAGTGACCTCAAAGTGATATCATTAAACAGAGGAGTGACCTCAAAGAGATATCATTAAACAGAGGAGTGACCTCAAAGGGATATCATTAAACAGAGGAGTGACCTCAAAGAGATATCATTAAACAGAGGAGTGACCTCAAAGGGATATCATTTAACATAGGAGTGACCTCAAAGAGATATCATTAAACAGAGGAGTGACCTCAAAGGGATATCATTAAACAGAGGAGTGACCTCAAAGAGAGAATATGGAACAGAGGAGTGACCTCAAAGAGATATCATTTAACAGAGGAGTGACCTCAAAGAGATATCATTAAACAGAGGAGTGACCTCAAAGAGATAATATTGAACAGAGGAGTGACCTCAAAGAGATATCATTAAACAGAGGAGTGACCTCAAAGGGATATCATTAAACATAGGAGTTACCTCAAAGGGATATCATTAAACAGAGGAGTGACCTCAAAGGGATATCATTAAACAGAGGAGTGACCTCAAAGAGATATCATTAAACAGGAAGATGTCCTCAAAGAGATATCATTAAACAGAGGAGTGACCTCAAAGAGATATAATTTAACAGAGGAGTGACCTCAAAGAGATAATATTGAACAGAGGAGTGACCTCAAAGAGTTAATATCGAACAGAGGAGTGACCTCAAAGAGATAATATTGAACAAAGGAGTGACCTCAAAGAGATATCATTAAACAGAGGAGTGACCTCAAAGGGATATCATTAAACGGAGGAGTGACCTCAAAGGGATATTATTGAACAGAGGGAAAGCTCAAATAAATATTATTAAACATAGGGACATAAAAGAGAGATATAATTTAAATCGGGGAAACCATAAACATATATAATTAAACAAGGTTAGTTATAATAATGGAATGAAGCAAACTGTTTCCATTATACGATTATTTACCTGTCCACATCTCTGGTTCAATTCTGTGCCAGTATGGTTTAAATTTGTCTGGCAGTATCTTGTAAAACACATCACCAGGACAGGCAGTCGGTCGGACGTCTCTATGACCAAACACACTGTTGTCTTCTGAAAGGACCCCGACTGACATCAGACAGGTATGGAGCTTTGTCAGTGAGGCCATGGCCTTGCTGGTCGGTTCCGTTGCAATGAAGTTACCCAGGAGACAGACTCCAATACTTCTACCGTTATAACCCGGGGAGTGAGCACCTCTAAATTTCCCACCACGGCCCTCAAACACTGTCCCATCTCCTCCGATCAAGTAGTGGTAGGCAATGTCAGAAAAATCTGAAAAAAATAGTCCGTAATGAAATAATACAATACTGAATGAGGCATTGTTCGTTTTGCAAAATGACTTAGAAGCAGATATTTCAGTAATGTCTTACGATGAAATTAAAACAAAATGAAAGTCCGCAAATAGATCAAAAGGGTATTAAACAACTCGTGTACTACAAAATTACTATACGATTATATTACGTTCCATAAATACATTAATTTCATAATCTAAGTCATTAGGATTAAAAAAATATTCGAAGTGCATTAAATTAAGCCAAAGCATACATAAATATAGATTCGTCCATATAAAAGAGCATCAGTATAATCTGCGGAACCATTCACGTTACTCGTATATGACGGCGGATTTTCTAGTTCGTTCAATAGTTCACATGTACATGCACACACATATAAATTTATATAAGTATGATTTAGTTACTGTTTTTATATTGTTGCTCTTTTTGCACTTCCTTCATTTGCTGTAAACAAGATGTTAAATCTGTACAGGAATATCCGGCTGCATGATGAATGATGAAGAAGGACAGCTGGGATCCCAAGGTATCGAGAGGATCCCTAGGGCTCCTGGCTCCCCAGGAATCACGGGAAATGACATGTAGTCCGTCAACATCACATTCCTCGGTACTTCGAACTAAAATGTATAGGAAAATGACGCCTCATCATTGTTTAAATATATCAATCGTATGCAAACGCAATATATCGAGTAGTAGTTCCTATTTTATTTTAGTTTCATTTTATTTCTGTATTATCCTATTTAAAATCTAAATACGTGTACATGAATGTACATAAGAAGCACTATATATGCCGACTAAAGCTAAGGCAACATACTAGGAGTACATTTTAAAATCAATTAAATGTGGTTGTGTAGATAAGAAAGTGTATATTAATATACTAAAACTACTTTTAAAATTGTGTGTTTATAGGTTTTTCTAGTTATTGATTCACGTTATATTGTCAGTACTATAATTTATGTTATCAAAATAGGGTGTTTCATAAAGCATGTCCCGACGTAATCGCTGCAAAAGGTCCAACCCTAGAAACGCGTAGACATACATTGTTGAATGACAAATATATTTATACGATTTCCACACTTATACTTGTTTTTATGAATAACAACATAGTTACATTGGTCAAAATAAGCTTTTGAACTGTTTTATTCTGTCGTTAATTGTAGCGAAAGATTTAAGATTTGATCAATTGGAATAATTATTTTTACCTAGATAATGTATTTTTTCACTCAAAAAATCAAGATATCCTTATTTCTGATGATTTCTTTTAAGGCGACATAATATTTTACTATGACATGATAGTTGTATTCAGTTAAACTTATGATCATATGTAGACTCTGTATTTCTGATTCATGATATTGCAATTTTTCAAAGAGAACCATACATATACATGTAGTTATATAATAAGCATCGTTGATTGGTAGAACAGGTGTGTTGTGGTAGATAAGTTACCTACCATTGTGGATATCGGTACAGTATCGTAGATTAGTAGGACAGGTGTGTTAGGATAGAAAAGTTACCTACCATGGTGGATAGCGGTACAGTATCGTTGATTGGTAGGTCAGGTGTGTTGTGATAGATAAGTTACCTACCATGGTGGATATCGGTACAGTATCGTTGATTGGTAGGTCAGGTGTGTTGTGGTAGATAAGTTACCTACCATGGTGGATATCGGTACAGTATCGTTGATTGGTAGGACAGGTGTGTTGTGGTAGATAAGTTACCTACCATGGTGGATATCGGTACAGTATCGTTGATTGGTAGGACAGGTGTGTTGTGGTAGATAAGTTACCTACCATTGTAGATATCGGTACAGTATCGTTGATTGGTAGGACAGGTGTGTTGTGGTAGATAAGTTACCTACCATTGTAGATATCGGTACAGTATCGTTGATTGGTAGGTCAGGTGTTTGTGGTAGATAAGTTACCTACCATGGTGGATATCGGTACAGTATCGTTGATTGGTAGGTCAGGTGTGTTGTGGTAGATAAGTTACCTACCATGGTGTATATCGGTACAGTATCGTAGATTGGTAGGACAGGTGTGTTGTGGTAGATAAGTTACCTACCATGGTGGATATCGGTACAGTATCGTTGATTGGTAGGACAGGTGTGTTGTGGTAGATAAGTTACCTACCATGGTGGATATCGGTACAGTATCGTTGATTGGTAGGACAGGTGTGTTGTGTTAGATAAGTTACCTACCATGGTGGATATCGGTACAGTATCGTTGATTGGTAGGACAGGTGTGTTAGGATAGATAAGTTACCTACCATGGTGGATATCGGTACAGTATCTTTGATTGGTAGGACAGGTATGTTGTGGTAGATAAGTTACCTACCATGGTGGATATCGGTACAGTATCAATGATTGGTAGGACAGGTGTGTTGTGTTAGATAAGTTACCTACCATGGTGGATATTGGTACAGTATCGTTGATGGTAGGACAGGTGTGTTGTGTTAGATAAGTTACCTAAAATTGTGCATAGCGGTACAGTATCGTAGATTGGTAGGACAGGTGTGTTAGGATAGATAAGTTACCTACCATGGTGGATATCGGTACAGTATCAATGATTGGTAGGACAGGTGTGTTGTGTTAGATAAGTTACCTACCATAGTGGATATCGGTACAGTATCATTAATTGTTAAGACAGGTGTGTTGTGGTAGATAAGTTACCTAAAATGGTGGATAGCGGTACAATATCAATGATTGGTAGGTCAGGTGTGTTGTGGTAGATAAGTTACCTGCCATGGTGGATATCGGTACAGTATCGTAGATTGGTAGGAAAGGTGTGTTTTGGTAGATATATTACCTACCATGGTGGATAGCGGTTCAGTATCGTTGATTGGTAGGAAAGGTGTGTTGTGGTAGATATATTACCTACCATGGTGGATATCGGTACAGTATCGTAGATTGGTGGGACGGGTGTGTTTTGGTAGATTAGTTACCTACCATGGTGGATATCGGTACAGTATCGTAGATTGGTAGGACAGGTGTGTTGTGGTAGATAAGTTACCTACCATGGTGGATATCGGTACAGTATCGTTGATTGGTAGGACAGGTATGTTGTGGTAGATAAGTTACCTACCATGGTGGATATCGGTACAGTATCTTTGATTGGTAGGACAGGTGTGTTGTGGTAGATAAGTTACCTACCATGGTGGATATCGGTACAGTATCTTTGATTGGTAGGACAGGTGTGTTGTGGTAGATAAGTTACCTACCATGGTGGATATCGGTACAGTATCGTTGATTGGTAGGACAGGTGTGTTGTGGTAGATAAGTTACCTACCATGGTGGATATCGGTACAGTATCGTTGATTGGTAGGACAGGTATGTTGTGGTAGATATGACCCTTTACATATAGTAGTCTCCTCCTGACATCTTGCCGATGGACCAGTTGCAGGTTTAGCTGCACCATTTGACGACACTTTCAAACAAAGAAACATTTTTAATTCTTTTTGTTTAAATTGTGTGACGGTTCAATGTAAATAAATGTTGAACATTTACCAATTGGTTGGGAAAATGAATTGAAGTGTTTTTCTTTTACATTTTATAGCAGTTATTTCCCCTTACATTGTCGGTTTATAGAATGTTTAATAAAGTATTACCTATATCACGAACAGGCTATTTCAAATTGTGTTCCTTTACGACAGAGATAACAACATGATTAGCTCTGAGTTCCATTAACACCAGAATATTCTTTGTGATTGTAACCTAACCCAAATAGGTATTAAAGTGTAGTTGATGAAGCAAGGGATCTCTTTTTGATAGTCTATTTATATATACAGTATAGTGTATGGGTCAAGGAAGTAATGTCAATTGTTGTTTTCCATATAACACTGGATCCTTATAAACATATGTCTATAGGATTACGAATTATAGTTTTTTTGAACATTCGTTACCGTCCTTATTATGCATTATATTTTTTTTGTGTCTTGACAAAGGGACAGATCGCCTCGAAAATTCGACAATAATTTGTCCACACTGTTAAAATTACTTCTTTGCCCTATAGTATAGTTTATGTAACATGAAATTAATCCTCAAGGATAAATAGAACAATACAATTATTTTATTGGAAACAGCCCATAATTGAAATTGATATATCATCAGAGAAGGAGAATAGTCAGATATACATGATTTAATGATATAAAAATGTAGTCGGACCAGTAGCCCAAAGGTCCTGACTGAGTCCATCCGATTCTTAACTGAGTTAGACTAGTATGTAGCGGATGAAAACAGAACGCTGAAAATTATTGGAGAATTTCGTACACTGTCTATCTACTTTGCTGAAAATGGTCATATCAATTAACACAGAAAGCAATATGAAATGTTCGAACGCTGTCATATTCTCCTGGCAAAAATATACATAAAGAAATTCCATGTGCATATTATAAACATTCGCCCGTGTGTAAGTTTAATGTAAGTTTATCATCATTTTGTTGTAAGCCTGAACTTTCCCCCGTGTGTAAGTTTAATGTAAGTTTATCATCACTTTGTTGTAAGCCTGAAATATATCAAATCCTCTAACAGCTCTATAAAATACAAAGAACTTACTATACATAATAACGATTGATAAGATAATGTGAATGTTTTAAAACACTTACCTAACCGTGGAGCAAAAATGAGCAGGAGGTACGCCAACATGAACATGGTGGTTACCTATGTTATATGTAGAGACATATATGATACCTATGATAGCTCTTCTTTACTTTACTCCAAGTATTTTACTTCCTGTTCTACAGGTTGGGCCGTCAGATCAGACCATGGCCGGGATGTCTGTGGTTTGGTTTGTTGTTGTCATTGTAAGTGTATTACAGATAACTTACTCGCATCATTTCCGACATGACACCAACTTTGAAACAGACGAAGGTGAACATGTTTACCATCTGACCAGCTCCGGACATACCCGGAATATCATTGACCTGGATGACCAGTCCAAAATTAAGGTATGTCAGAACAGATTCCATAAGTTTATTCTGCGGTTCTAGCCTAGATAATTCAGTACTTTGCTTACCCCTTCCGACACTGTTGTGATGTCCAATACGTTTTTCTCTACACATTTTTTTTGACAAATAGAAATAAATTTGGGAAATCTATCGGTTCAGAACACAGTCAGATGAAGGGTGGCGAGGACTCTGTGATTCGACACAATAATATCACAAGGAGAAACATCAAGGTTTAAAAAAATCTGGTATTAATTTTAAAATTTTAAAAGTTTTAAAACCTTCGTCTGAAAAAAACAGGAACATAATTTGAACACATATTGAAAGTTTAAACATTTCTCATCTTTGACACAGTGATACAATCACTATATCACAAAAACTTAGTTTACATTTATCAAATTGTAACTTGATCATCAATGCTATCTTTTAAAAGATGTTTAGTTTCTCCACCTAATTTGAGTTATGATTTCATATGATAGTCTATGTAAATATGAAAATATTGAAGCAATATCTGTTAACAGGTTGATTTGTAGTTTTTATGATTCTTCAAACTTCAAACGTGTCGGAAATGGAGGTGATGACTATGTAAACGATCAGTAAATATACGTAAGTTCACAATGAAAATGTAGTTGGAGTATTATGTCTGATCGAATACAAAATTCTATTACACAAGCGAAGTCAAATGGGCGCAGTTCATATTTCATTAACTTACAATTGCAGTTTGAATTATCAGTGAACCCTTTTTAACGAAATGTGCATTTGATGTACTATTTGAAGTTTCTTGGTAGGGAATAGATAGGTAGATATGTTAGCCCATGATGTTTATAAATAAAAACAAAGATAAAATAACAATAATCATAGTTGTGTTATTATTTCCTTATATTTGATGTAGGGCACAAGGTGCAAAGAAGCAGTTTTGGTCGTTGTGACCCATGACCCGGAAACACTATCATCATGGAGAGTTGGGGATGTTGTCATTGGTAAAGCTGTTCGTAAATGTTATGAAGGCGAAAGTGGAAACACGCTCTTACGACACGTGACAGAAATGGCCGTAAAACGAGCCGACCGTGTGAAGTTGTCTACCAAACCAATACAGTAAGATTTCATATTTCATCTTTCTTTTCTGCAATTATTAAAAACATCTCACTTTTTGTTGCAATTAATATTTTACTCATTTATCATCTTATACATAAGTCTGTTAAACAATACATATATGATGGGTTATTTTCAGAAAGATTTTAATTTATGGGATAGATTTACATCAAATGAGTATTAGTTTTTCATTTACAGGAAAAACTAACTTTGAATATAAATATACTTATTTGGAAAAACTAACAGTTTGAATTTATTCAAAACTTTGACAAAAAGGTACATAATTAATAATTAGAAATTTTGGCTGATATGAGAAAACTAGCTGAATAAGTTTTATTTTAGGTTTTTACACCTGTTTGATGCCTTTGAGGTAAATCTTCACTACCTAGGACCCCATACTCGTGTAAAAAGGAGAACATCCGGGATACCATCGGCTATCGTCGGGGCTGTTAACTTCAACAGGAATTTAACGGAGACAGTCAGTTTTAATCCTGGGAACAAAATCTTTGGTCTACAGAAGTCCTCCTCTCAAACTTCTCCTGTAGTGTTTACCAGCGACACCTTACCGACCGTCACAGACGATACAGTGTTCCGTGTGGTTTGTGAATCATGTTCTGGGCGCATCTCTACCTCTTACAGGCTGTAAGTCCATCAAACTATGTATCTGTGTGGTGTGTGAATCCTGTTCTGGGCACATCTCTACCTCTTACAGGCTGTAAGTCCATCAAACTATGTATCTGTGTGGTGTGTGAATCCTATTCTGGGCACACCCTTACCTCTTACAGGCTGTAAGTATATCAAAATATGTATCTGTGTGGTGTGTGAATCCTATTCTGGGCGCATCTCTACCTCTTACAGGCTGTAAGTCCATCAAACTATGTATCTGTGTGGTGTGTGAATCCTATTCTGGGCACATCTCTACCTCTTACAGGCTGTAAGTCCATCAAACTATGTATCTGTGTGGTGTGTGAATCCTATTCTGGGCACACCTCTACCTCTTACAGGCTGTACGTCCATCAAACTATGTATCTGTGTGGTTTGTGAATCATGTTCTGGGCGCATCTCTACCTCTTACAGGCTGTAAGTCTATCAACCTATGTATCTGTGTGTGTGTGTGAATCCTATTCTGGGCACACCTCTACCTTTTACAGGCTGTAAGTCTATCAAACTATGTTTCTGTGTGGTTTGTGAATCCTATTCTGGGCACACCTCGACCTCTTACAGGCTGTAAGTCCATCTAACTATGTATCTGTGTGGTGTGTGAGTCCTATTCTGGGCACATCTCTACCTGTAACAGGCTGTAAGTCCATCAAACTATGTGTCTGTGTGGTGTGTGAATCCTATTCTGGGCACATCTCTACCTCTAACAGGCTGTAAGTCCATCAAACTATGTATCTGTGTGGTGTGTGAGTCCTATTCTGGGCACATCTCTACCTTTTACAGGCTGTAAGTCTATCAAACTATATTTCTGTGTGGTTTGTGAATCCTATTCTGGGCACACCTCGACCTCTTACAGGCTGTAAGTCCATCAAACTATGTATCTGTGTGGTGTGTGAGTCCTATTCTGGGCACATCTCTACCTGTAACAGGCTGTAAGTCCATCAAACTATGTATCTGTGTGGTGTGTGAATCCTATTCTGGGCACATCTCTACCTCTAACAGGCTGTAAGTCCATCAAACTATGTATCTGTGTGGTGTGTGAGTCCTATTCTGGGCACATCTCTACCTCTTACAGGCTGTAAGTCCATCAAACTATGTATCTGTGTGGTGTGTGAGTCCTATTCTGGGCACATCTCTACCTCTAACAGGCTGTAAGTCCATCAAACTATGTATCTGTGTGGTGTGTGAATCCTATTCTGGGCACACCTCTACCTCTTACAGGCTGTAAGTCCATCAAACTATGTATCTGTGTGGTGTGTGAATCCTATTCCTGGCACACCTTTACCTCTTACAGGCTGTACGTCCATCAAACTATGTATCTGTGTGGTGTGTGAATCCTATTCTGGGCACACCTCTACCTCTTACAGGCTGTAAGTCCATCAAACTATGTATCTGTGTGGTTTGTGAGTCATATTCTGGGCACACCTCTACCTCTTACAGGCTGTAAGTCCATCAAACTATGTTTCTGTGTGGTGTGTAAATCCTATTCCTGGCACACCTCTACCTCTTACAGGCTGTACGTCCATCAAACTATGTATCTGTGTGGTGTGTGAATCCTATTCTGGGCACATCTCTACCTCTTACAGGCTGTAAGTCCATCAAACTATGTATCTGTGTGGTGTGTGAATCCTATTCTGGGCACATCTCTACCTCTTACAGGCTGTACGTCCATCAAACTATGTATCTGTGTGGTGTGTGAATCCTATTCTGGGCACACCTCTACCTCTTACAGGCTGTACGTCCATCAAACTATGTATCTGTGTGGTGTGTGAATCCTGTTTTTTGCACACCTCTACCTCTTACAGGCTGTACGTCCATCAAACTATGTATCTGTGTGGTGTGTGGATCCTATTCTGGGCACACCTCTACCTCTTACAGGCTGTACGTCTATCACACTATGTATCTGTGTAGTGTGTAAATCCTATTCTGGGCACACCTCTACCTCTTACAGGCTGTAAGTCCATCAAACTATGTATCTGTGTGGTGTGTAAATCCTATTCTGGGCACACCTCTACCTCTTACAGGCTGTAAGTCTATCAAACTCTGTATCTGTGTAGTGTGTTAATCCTATTCTGGGCACACCTCTACCTCTTACAGGCTGTACGTCCATCAAAATATGTATCTGTGTGGTGTATGAATCCTATTCCTGGCACACCTCTACCTCTTACAGGCTGTACGTCCATCAAAATATGTATCTGTGTGGTGTGTGAATCCTATTCCTGGCACACCTCTACCTCTTACAGGCTGTACGTCTATCACACTATGTATCTGTGTGGTGTGTAAATCCTATTCTGGGCACACCTCTACCTCTTACAGGCTGTACGTCCATCAAACTATGTTTCTGTGTAGTGTGTAAATCCTATTCTGGGCACACCTCTACCTCTTACAGGCTGTACGTCCATCAAACTATGTATCTGTGTGGTGTGTAAATCCTATTCCTGGCACACCTCTACCTCTTACAGGCTGTAAGTCCATCAAACTATGTTTCTGTGTGGTGTGTAAATCCTATTCTGGGCACACCTCTACCTCTTACAGGCTGTACGTCTATCACACTATGTATCTGTGTGGTGTGTAAATCCTATTCCTGGCACACCTCTACCTCTTACAGGCTGTACGTCCATCAAAATATGTATCTGTGTGGTGTGTGAATCCTATTCCTGGCACACCTCTACCTCTTACAGGCTGTACGTCTATCACACTATGTATCTGTGTGGTGTGTAAATCCTATTCTAGGCACACCTCTACCTCTTACAGGCTGTACGTCCATCAAACTATGTTTCTGTGTAGTGTGTAAATCCTATTCTGGGCACACCTCTACCTCTTACAGGCTGTACGTCCATCAAACTATGTATCTGTGTGGTGTGTGAATCCTATTCTGGGCACACCTCTACCTCTTACAGGCTGTACGTCCATCAAACTATGTATCTGTGTGGTGTGTGAATCCTGTTTTTTGCACACCTCTACCTCTTACAGGCTGTACGTCCATCAAACTATGTATCTGTGTGGTGTGTGGATCCTATTCTGGGCACACCTCTACCTCTTACAGGCTGTACGTCTATCACACTATGTATCTGTGTAGTGTGTAAATCCTATTCTGGGCACACCTCTACCTCTTACAGGCTGTAAGTCCATCAAACTATGTATCTGTGTGGTGTGTAAATCCTATTCTGGGCACACCTCTACCTCTTACAGGCTGTAAGTCTATCAAACTCTGTATCTGTGTAGTGTGTAAATCCTATTCTGGGCACACCTCTACCTCTTACAGGCTGTACGTCCATCAAAATATGTATCTGTGTGGTGTATGAATCCTATTCCTGGCACACCTCTACCTCTTACAGGCTGTACGTCCATCAAAATATGTATCTGTGTGGTGTGTGAATCCTATTCCTGGCACACCTCTACCTCTTACAGGCTGTACGTCTATCACACTATGTATCTGTGTGGTGTGTAAATCCTATTCTGGGCACACCTCTACCTCTTACAGGCTGTACGTCCATCAAACTATGTTTCTGTGTAGTGTGTAAATCCTATTCTGGGCACACCTCTACCTCTTACAGGCTGTACGTCTATCACACTATGTATCTGTGTGGTGTGTAAATCCTATTCCTGGCACACCTCTACCTCTTACAGGCTGTAAGTCCATCAAACTATGTTTCTGTGTGGTGTGTAAATCCTATTCTGGGCACACCTCTACCTCTTACAGGCTGTACGTCTATCACACTATGTATCTGTGTGGTGTGTAAATCCTATTCCTGGCACACCTCTACCTCTTACAGGCTGTACGTCCATCAAAATATGTGTCTGTGTGGTGTGTGAATCCTATTCTGGGCACACTTCTACCTCTTACAGGCTGTACGTTTACCGAACTTGATATCTGTGGATATGTTTGTTTATATTTCTAATATACGGCTATTTGGATGTATTATTGTTAGTAGCCAGTAAACAACCACACGGAAATTTTATGTACGTGAATTTGAAATATGAATACTAAAAAGTAAAAAGCTAATAGAAACTTTTTTTTCGAACGAAAATTTTCTTAAAAGTTTTTTAATAGTTTCAATATCACGCATGTGTGTTGTGTTTGTAGACTAATCAAGTTAGCCCCCACTGACGAGAAAAAGGTTGAGCTTGAAGCATTCTTATCAGAGGTTGGTTCTGTTTGCTTTCCTATTTTCAGTTACGCACTTTTGTTAATATATTCATAACGTGTGTAGTACATGCACCTCTATTAAAACGATATACACAAATGTTCAACTGGCTGACGAATCTATACACTTTTTTTATTATTCCGTTTTTGCATATTACAGAGTTACATCCCATTTGGGTAGGTGTCGATTGTGACGTCATCATTTAGTCGCTTTCTTTAGAAAGTATGACGTTACGCTTGCAAACATATGACCTCACAATCAATACGTTGCTACACAATCAATGCAAGGGCAGATAACTCTATACTATGCAAATAGTGAATAGATCTATTAGTCTGTTATTTTTAACGACATTGTTGATTACCTGTTAACTATACTCTTGTTAACATTAAGTATAATCATTGTGTCACGACTATATACAGAGTGTACTGAGTATGTTATATTGTCTAGATTTCCGGAGAGGTCCAGGATCAGCTCACTATATCCGTGATGACGACCAGAGCGGTATCCAGCTTCCACAGTGATGACGTGCTGGACACAGGAGAGTTTGAACTGGTCAACATCCCTGTGGCCTTACTGCCTGACCTCCCGCCACTCAACCTGACAATACGGGCCCAACTCACAACATCAGTCGCCATCGATATGGTCGCCACTGGAGCAATGAAAGCGAGGATTAATCTTCACGAAAGGGGACTTTTCAGTGTTTGTAAGCATGTTTTTATTTGAAAGTTAATTTGAGAGAACGTAAAACAGAGACTGTATTTTAACACCGACATTTAACACAAACATGTTTGTTACCTGACTCTCTATATAAATGTAAATGAAGTAATTTAGCCTATTGACCGGTCAATAGTTTGACTGTTGACCGGGGCGGAACTTTTGCATGGGCTTTATTGTTGATGTCATAATTAATTGTTGACGTCATAAACACCGGCGCACTGGATCGATCCAAATATTGGTTGTTTCATGCCTTTTCAGTCAACAGTCAAAACTCTTTTCCCGAGGTGTTCGGACAAACCCGATGAACTGTTTCCCGAGGCGAGAGTAGCTGTATAATTTGAGTCGAGTTATATGTGTTTTGCTTTTAACATGAAGTATGTTAAATTTAGATCATCACTTCTCATTTTTTAAGGATGATTTGTTTATTTCATTTAGTGCATTCACTGGGTACTGATCAGAATATCGGTGTCAATACAACTTTTACGGATTGGAAGTATAGTAGGAGTAACACAGAGACATTGGACACAGAGGATATAATCAATATTACTGCTACAGTAACCAACAAGGTACGATTGGTCAATGTTACAGCCACAGTAACCAGCAACGTAGGATTGGTCAATGTTACAGCTAGAGTAACCAACAAGGTAGGATTGGTCAATGTTACAGCCACAGTAACCAACAAGGTAGGATTGGTCAATGTTACAGCTAGAGTAACCAACAAAGTAGGATTGGTCAATGTTACAGCCACAGTAACCAAGAAGGTAGGATTGGTCAATGTTACAGCTACAGTAACCACCAAGGTAGGATTGGTCAATGTTACAGCCACAGTAACCAACACGGTAGGACTGGTCAATGTTACAGCTAGAGCAACCAACAAGGTAGGATTGGTCAATGTTACAGCCACAGTAACCAACAAGGGGGTTGATCAATGTTACAGCTACAGTAACCAACAAGGTAGGATTGGTCAATGTTAGAGCCACAGTAACCAACAAGGTAGGGTTGGTCAATGTTACAGCTACAGTAACCACCAAGGTAGGATTGGTCAATGTTACAGCCACAGTAACCAACAAGGTAGGATTGGTCAATGTTACAGCTACAGTAACCACCAAGGTAGGATTGGTCAATGTAACAGCCACATTAACCAACAAGGTAGGATATGGTCAATGTTACAGCTACATTAACCAACAAGGTAGGATTGGTCAATGTTACAGCTACAGTAACCAACAAGGTAGGATTGGTCAATGTTACAGCCACAGTAACCAACAAGGTAGGATTGGTCAATGTTACAGCTACAGTAACCAACAAGGTAGGATTGGTCAATGTTACAGCCACAGTAACCAACAAGGTAGGATTGGTCAATGTTACAGCTACAGTAACCAACAAAGTAGGATATAGTCAATGTTACAGCCACAGTAACCAGCAACGTAGGATTGGTCAATGTTACAGCTACAGTAACCAACAAGGTAGGATTGGTCAATGTTACAGCCACATTAACAAACAAGGTAGGATTGGTCAATGTTACATCTACAGTAACCAACAAGGTAGGATTGGTCAATGTTACAGCCACAGTAACCAACAAGGTAGGATTGGTCAATGTTACAGCCACAGTAACCAACAAGGTAGGATTGGTCAATGTTACAGCTACAGTAACCAACAATGTAGGATTGGTCAATGTTACAGCTACAGTAACCAACAAGGTAGGATTGGTCAATGTTACAGCTACAGTAACCAACAAGGTAGGATATAGTCAATGTTACAGCTACAGTAACCAATGAGGTAGTATTGGTCAATGTTACAGCTACAATAACCAACAAGGTAGGATTGGTCAATGTTACAGCCACAGTAACCAACACGGTAGGACTGGTCAATGTTACAGCTAGAGTAACCAACAAGGTAGGATTGGTCAATGTTACAGCTAGAGTAACTAACAAGGTAGGATTGGTCAATGTTACAGCCACAGTAACCAACAAGGTAGGATTGGTCAATGTTACAGCCACAGTAACTAACAAGGTAGGATTGGTCAATGTTACAGCTAGAGTAACCAACAAGGTAGGATTGGTCAATGTTACAGCTAGAGTAACCAACAAGGTAGGATTGGTCAATGTTACTGCCACAGTAACCAACAAGGTAGGATTGGTCAATGTTACAGCTAGAGTAACCAACAAGGTAGGATTGGTCAATGTTACAGCTACAGTAACCAACAAGGTAGGATTGGTCAATGTTACAGCCACAGTAACCAACAAGGTAGGATTGGTCAATGTTACAGCCACAGTAACCAGCAAGGTAGGATTGGTCAATGTTACAGCTAGAGTAACCAACAAGGTAGGATTGGTCAATGTTACAGCCACAGTAACCAACAAGGTAGGATTGGTCAATGTTACAGCCACAGTAACCAACAAGGTAGGATTGGTCAATGTTACAGCCACAGTAACCAACAAGGTAGGATTGGTCAATGTTACAGCTACAGTAACCACCAAGGTAGGATTGGTCAATGTTACAGCTACAGTAACCAACAAGGTACGATTGGTCAATGTTACAGCTACAATAACCACCAAGGTAGGATTGGTCAATGTTACAGCCACAGTAACCAACAAGATAGGATTGGTCAATGTTACAGCTACAGTAACCAACAAGGTAGGATTGGTCAATGTTACAGCTACAGTAACCAACAATGTAGGATTGGTCAATGTTACAGTCACAGTAACCAACAAGGTAGGATTGGTCAATGTTACAGCCACAGTAACCAACAAGGTAGGATTGGTCAATGTTACAGCTACAGTAACCAACAAGGTAGGATTGGTCAATGTTACAGCTACAGTAACCAACAAGGTAGGATTGGTCAATGTTACAGCCACAGTAACCAACAAGATAGGATTTGTCAATGTTACAGCCACAGTATCCAGCAACGTAGGATATAGTCAATGATACAGCCACAGTAACCAACAAGGTAGGATTGGTAGATGTTACAGCCACAGTAACCAACAAGATAGGATTGGTCAATGTTACAGCTACAGTAACCAACAAAGTTGGATATAGTCAATGTTACAGCCACAGTAACCAACAAGGTAGGATTGGTCAATGTTACAGCTAGAGTAGCCAACAAGGTAGGATTGGTTAATGTGACAGCCACAGTAACAAACAAGGTAGGATATAGTCAATGTGACAGCCACAGTAACAAACAAGGTAGGATATAGTCAATGATACAGCCACAGTAACAAACAAGGTAGGATATAGTCAATGATACAGCCACAGTAACCAACAAGGTAGGATTGGTCAATGTCACAGCTACAGTAACCAATGAGGTAGGATATAGTCAATGATACAGCCACAGTAACCAACAAGGTAGGATTGGTCAATGTTACAGCTACAGTAACCAAGAAGGTAGGATTGGTCTATGTTACAGCTACAGTAACCAACAAGGTAGGATATAGTCAATGTTACAGCTACAGTAACCAACAAGGTAGGATTGGTCAATGTTACAGCTACAGTAACCAACAAGGTAGGATTGGTCAATGTTACAGCTACAGTAACCAACAAGGTAGGATTGGTCAATGTTACAGCTACAGTAACCAACAAGGTAGGATTGGTCAATGTTACAGCCACTGTAACCAACACCGTAGGACTGGTCAATGTTACAGCTACAGTAACCAACAAGATAAGATATAGTCAATGTTACAGCTACAGTAACCAACAAGGTAGGATATAGTCAATGTTACAGCTACAGTAACCAACAAGGTAGGATTGGTCAATGTTACAGCTACAGTAACCAACAAGGTAGGATTGGTCAATGTTACAGCCACTGTAACCAACACGGTAGGACTGGTCAATGTTACAGCCACAGTAACCAACAAGATAGGATATAGTCAATGTTACAGCTACAGTAACAAACAAGATAGGATATAGTCAATGTTACAGCTACAGTAACAAACAAGATAAGATATAGTCAATGTTACAGCTACAGTAACAAACAAGATAAGATATAGTCAATGTTACAGCTACAGTAACAAACAAGAGTAGATTGGTCAATGTTACAGCTACAGTAACCAACAAGGTAGGATTGGTCAATGTTACAGCTACAGTAACCAACAAGGTAGGATTGGTCAATGTTACAGCTACAGTAACCAACAAGGTAGGATTGGTCAATGTTACAGCTACAGTAACCAACAAGGTAGGATTGGTCAATGTTACAGCTACAGTAACCAACAAGGTAGGATTGGTCAATGTTACAGCTACAGTAACCAACAAGGTAAGATTGGTCAATGTTACAGCTACAGTAACCAACAAGATAAGATTGGTCAATGTTACAGCTAGAGTAACCAACAAGATAAGATTGGTCAACGTTACAGCTACAGTAACCAACAAGATAGGATATAGTCAATGTTACAGCCACACTAACCAACAAGGTAGGATATAGTCAATGTTACAGCCACAGTAACCAACAAGGTAGGATATAGTCAATGTGACAGCCACAGTAACCAACAAGGTAGGATATAGTCAATGTTACAGCCACAGTAACCAACAAGATAAGATATAGTCAATGTTACAGCTACAGTAACAAACAAGATAGGATTGGTCAATTTTACAGTCAAAGTGACCAACAATGTAGAATTGATCAATGTTACAGCTACAGTAACCAACAAGATAGGATTGGTCAATGTTACAGCTACAGTAACCAACAAGGTAGGATTGGTCAATGTTACAGCTACAGTAACCAACAAGGTAGGATTGGTCAATGTTACAGCTACAGTAACCAACAAGGTAGGATTGGTCAATGTTACAGCTACAATAACAAACAAGATAAGATTGGTCAATGTTACAGCTACAGTAACCAACAAGATAGGATTGGTCAATTTTACAGTCAAAGTGACCAACAATGTAGAATTGATCAATGTGACAGCTACAGTAACAAACAAGATAAGATTGGTCAATGTTACAGCAAGACGAACTAACTAAGAAGGCTAATACATAAGACTGTGTTACAAAGCCACAGTCGCTAAATCTTAAGAGCCTTACGTTACATATACTTTTACTGGTGGTTATATGATTGTACCATGTTTGTTATAGCTGAAGATAACCCCTATGATGTCGTGGACAGAAAAAGATGTATTTTGGAGGTTTGACTCCCCTACACTGTATAGGTTAGTACTATCGGATGATGTCAGTATTTATCTGCAAAATAGGATATAAATAATTAGATTTGATAATATTATTAAATATTTCACATATAGTGTAATTAATTTAATACACGTTCTTGTGGTGTACTACATCATTATTTAAAGAAAATCATAATCATAAATCATGATTTATGCCTGTCAAAATTCTTAAAAAATCTGTTGGTTTGTGGAGTAATTTTTGTTTTATGTATTGCAGCAAAACAACCAAAGTGAACACCTTTTCAAATATTGATGATGAGGCATTATGTTCCTACGTGAATGTAAAATCAGAGGGGAGACTTGAACTAGAAACATTAACAGCAAATGTCACAGCTTTTGGATTTCCACTTTGGTAAGTAAAAATCGTTAATATAAAGTGCATCTAAAATTTACTATGGTGAAATCAAGTCGCCGAATACATTGCTTTCAGTTAAAGATACACATTTATCTCCTTAGTTCTATCGTTTGACTGTTAGACTATTAAACGTATTATTTTGATGTTGATTATACTTTCGGAATATTAATTAATGTGTATATTTTTATCCTATTCTTTATGTATAAGAAAAAAGTACGATTTTTTTTATAAATATCGATAACATGTTTCGGTTTGGCATCCCGTTTGTTGCAGTTGCGGAGATACCGATACGACTTACAGTACCAAGAATCAATCTCTTTGTACCACGAACACCACACAAAGTTGTAAGGCTCATTGCACTGAAACAGGCAGCGTAGAAGTACATGAAAGCCTCGAAAATGCATGTGGAGAACCAAGTAACCCTATCCTCAACAAAACGGATGCTATTACAAGGTGGGAATTGGGTCATAACATAATGTGTATTTCGTTTGTGAGAATATTTATTCTTTTCCCATTCAATAATCTTACAACATGGTGATTTGTATCATACATGTGCATTTGTAGCATGGAAATCAATTGAAAACGAAGGAAAACCAATCAAAACCAATTCGTCTTGAGTAATGCATTAAACAAACGTGTGTTTGATCGGCTTGATTCTAAAAATACATACCAATTTATTCATGTTGTTTACAGTCTCGAGGAATTATTTGGAAACTTCATCATATTTCCGTCGGAAGAATCCACGTCATCTGCCTGGTGTGGTGACGAATCGACACCTTGTCCTAGTTGCAGTGACATCACAAATGTTTGTTCTGACAAACTGGTATCCGCAGATATGCACATAGCCTTGACAAAGCTGGCCAAACAAGTACAAGCTGAATGGCCATTACGTGAGTGGTTATCACAAATATAATACAGGTTTCTAATTCCCGTAATAACTAATTCTAAAACTAGTATTTGGTTTGATTTTTTGCTATTTAAGTTTATAGCACCATACAATACGGATATATTTCTTTTCATGAGTTGTGAAACATTCTAGTTTCATTCGGAGTAATACAAAATTGACATGTTGAATCTTCTATTTTGATTTTATTTATATCTATATAAAAGTTCTTTCGTCAACATTTGGTGATGTAAAAACATAAAATGTAGTTTTTCATATTACAAGGTAAACTGATAGTTGATGAGGGCTGGGATGAACCTACAAATCGTTATCCTGACAGAAACCATGGCAGCACGTCACTGTTTTACGAGGGTCGCGCGGCTTCTATCGGAGTCTCTCAGGAATCGGACGTGGCCAGATCTACTGATGCAGACATTAACCAAAGATTCCAACAGCTCACCAAGTGTGCAGGATTACGGCTGAGTAACAATCCATCAGATGGGTACCAGGATGTGTGTGTTGGAGAACAAACCAACCACTTCCGGCGCAAAAGGTCGTTAAGGTCACGCAGGTCAACTGGACTAACATTGGATTCAAATTGCAAAAATTCCATCTGGCCTTGTCGCGATGTGTTTCCAGACCATTTGACAGGTAACTCTTGATATCATTAGAAACTGCGTGATGTATGGTCAGGAAATCGAAATATTGGCCGTATAAAAAGGATGAAATTTACAAGAAAAACTTTCTTCTTAACTTAAAAAAATAATAAAATGCTTATTGTTTATACCAACAGTTTTTTACTTGATACCTTGAGTGTTTTACCAAGAGTGTTTTACTTGATACCTTGCTATCTGCAAAATCTGTTTGTTACCATTTTAGTCATCGTCATTGATCTCGACAAGCAGTCATCACAGTTAGGATCCTTATTCCAGGACGGCACTACAGAATATCCCCCGGGGAGAAGTGTGGCTAGTGTATGTGGTGATATTGACGAAACCTTCAACAGAGACAATACTAAACAAATGCAAAGGTACATTCTACATTCATTCCACTCTATTTCTGTACTCTAATTTTGTTGATTGACTTTTAGTATACATATTTTTTTTCAATCATTACAGTTATTGATATACAAAGTGTTACGAATGCTCACAATAGGCAAGGTTCTTCTAATGGAATTCATATCTTAGAAACTGATTGCTAAGGTAACACAACATAATTGAAGACAGCCGCTATGAAGTGAGCTTGGCGCTACTACTGCGGTAATATCAGTCACACTCATGTATGCAATTAAGGCATGATATATAATACTACATTGAATGTTTTTTGTATAAATCTTTTTGAGCCAGACTCCTCCAGTACCCTTACAATGACTGGGAGTTCCCTGCTGAAGGGCCCAGTGACCAGACGTGTGGTTCAGTGACCAGGCGATGTGTACAGGACTCCACGTATAGTTATTCTACCGACTATTTACGCTGGCCCAGCGGTAGGATGATGACACCTAGAATGGTAGTGAGGCTCTACATTTTCGTCTTATATTTAAACGAAGCTGACGTTGTGAGTAAGTAATATCTATACACACAAAACTAGATCATTAAGAAGCATCCGTTAATACCAAACTGGGTATGACCGACTGGTTAAAGCTTTTGTTAATGTCACACAGTTAGAGGTATACCACTTAACGCTGCACATATGTGTTTGATAAATTGTGTGTACATATTATCGTTTAATTGTGTGTGGTTAGTGTAAATTAACACATGTATCAGAAGTCAACTAATTTATCAGGCGCTTTGTAAAACCTTTATATATTCTTGTCGTTTGAACCAATGATTTAATGAAAGTGATTTATTTTCTCAAGAGTACTATGGTATCATTTAGAGCAAAACATTATCATAACAAATTTTCGAGAATCAAGGAATTAGGTTCGTACACATATTGCAAGTTATAGGAATGTTGACATGACATGAAATATCAAGTTATAACTATGGATTGGTTTTAACACTGTGTGTTGTAATGTTCAGTGGTTTGTCGTACTATTTCATAATACATTGAAGCACGGTTATAACGAATTTCTGAAAATCACGGAAATTTACACAAATCACAAGCATCTTTTGACGGTGAATGCCTAAATAGTAATTTAACATACGCATATATTGAAATGGTGAACACGTTTGTATGAAGCACGATGTCTCTTGTAGATCCCTGTTTCCCTTCCTTCAGCTACTGTAAGGGGATCTGTTTGCACCAGGATATGACATGTGAAGGTAATGTCTTAGTTCAGGATCTATTTTAAGATAATATAGTTTGTACGTGTATCTGGATGAGACATATTTTGTATTAGTTTTTTATATATAATTTTGTAATTCATTATACACATCACACCGATCCAATAACTCTGTATAATCCCATCCACAGTAATCAGCATTGGAGTATTGTTGTAGTATTCCCTGCACAGCAAAGACCTAAATAAAGACTTAAATCTTCATCTGTGTATTCTACAGGGAACTCACAGAGAAGGAAACGCCAGACTGGTAAGTCGGCTGAAATAATGTACAACTTCGATGCATTGATCATTTTGTATTTGATTCAATGTTTGTTTTCTTTTCTTTGTTTTTATTAATATATAAATCAATGATAAAGGGTCACGGGATTATTTTCTGAACTTATATTCTAAGAACTGTTAATAAGATTTTGTATACACACACATATATATATATATATATATATATATATTGTAATCGGCAAAGTTGAGTAAAGGTCAACGAAAATGTATAATGTCTGTTACAAGATATCAATCCAAACATCGATGGCGGTACCAGAACAAAGCGATCGACCTCCACTTCAGATGAAATTCTGTCAAAATTCCAAAATAATGGCAGGTATGTTGCTATTATCAACTCACCCCCCCTCCGTCCCCGCCAAAAAACAAATGTAACTCCCAGTGATTGGAGGGTAGTTATAGTTTCAAGAAGCAAGAATGCAAGACGAAATGTAACGAAACGAAATGAAAAGTGCTATTATTAATTGCGACTAAAGTTGCACATAATTTAATACATAATCGCGTTTCACTCTCCCGGGTGAAATTTTCCCATAAAAATGTCACTATTGTAATATGACACTTATATCGATTGTAACGTTATCATAAGTATCGTTTAGTAAATGAAGTCAAATAAAGTGATAAATATCGGAATTAGGAAATATTCTAATTAAAATCGGTCAAAATGTAGTTCTGTAATTTGTTTTGAGATAAAGCACATATTAAACGTTTACACGCTTATAAGACATTTATGAATTTCAATTAGAAGTTATCTTCGTATTTAGATCCTCTACTGTGAAGAAATATTATAAATAAATGGTATTTTCAGGGCTATACAAGCTGACCTTACTGGTATTAATGTTACAATGGAGTACGCCGCCAGTTTAGCTGTGTTAGCTGGATTCGATTTCGTTGCAATTCGCGGATCCTTTTTGGATTTATATGTGAGACAGCAGGCTGGAATCCGAGCAAGTATAACGCCCTTTCCTCTTGTGAATCTGATTGATGTAAACCCCCCTACAAACAGGGAAGAGGAATATGCTCTGATTGACGAAGACCTACCGCTGTATGACGGACAAAACCCCGAACAGAATCTATCAAACTGTTATAAAATAGCGGACATCAACCATCAAAGACAACCAAGGCGGTATTTTAGGGTTGATCCCTTGCTGCTGGAGTGTCTTGAGGCGGCCAGTTATGAATACGGTTCGTGTGTCCCTGTAGTGAAGGGATCTGGGTACAGGACAAAGTCCATTAACGATATAAACATTGAGGAGAGACACGCTGAGGAAACACAGAACTTTATACGGGGGAAAGCCGTAGAAATCATGCCTTCCAATACTGGTACAGACTCATTATATGAACTAGGACTTACAATTATAAGGACATGTACTGCCCTCCTGCGATTTAAACTGATGAAGGTTGGTGTAGGAAGTCATTCTGACCGCCTGTATTTGGACATCAGGGAAAGTAGCGGGCCTCGGGATCTCATGTCTGTGTGGGATGTCGATAATCCTCAGTTGTACAGCAAGTTAAAGCTAGTGCAAGACAACTTGCTTGCTGGTAGGTTAAGATTGACTTTTTTCTTGAAACAATTGTATGAACTATTTCCAGATAACTGTACATGATTTTTTATGTTGTAAATTAATGTACTTCAGTATGTCGTATTATTTCACTTCAAAACCATTGTTAAATCTGCTTGTTATTTTGATTGGTCAAAATATTTAATTTTGACCTGAACTACCTTTTTTGATTTCTAAGAGATGTTACTATTTGTAAAACAATCCTTTAATTTTCCTAAACTTCCTTTTAATGCAGAAATAGGACACGGGAGCCATTGTCACTATTGGTTTTATATGCATAAGCTTATATTTATAAGATACTAACACTAACAAAACCTCGTGTCTAGTTTGTGTAAAACAACTCGTGTTAAGTAAATTTGATATCCATCATCCACTCGTATGGTATTCTATTTATACAATGTGTTTTGTTACGTCAGGTGGTCCCTTAATCAGGCCGACGGATGCTGAGCGGGCTTGTAGGGAGCCACCACTAGGTCATTCCATGTACTATATAAGACAACCAGCGAGGTAGGTAGCATCGTTACTTACCAACATTGATTGTATAACATGTTGTATAGCATTGTATACCATATACATGCAAAATTAATAAATATCAAAGAATGTATTTTTAGTAACAATTAAATTTGACATGTCTGTTTGTAGTATATTAAATATATGCATATTCAACAATGAGGACTTCTGTCATCACACCCGGACAGGAAGGGAACAAGCTGTACAAACATTACTGAACAATCTTGCCAGCGTGGCCGGATCCGGAGAATTCTCAGTATCCAGTGTCAGAGGACTGGCTGACCAATGCTTCGTTACTCATTGTGGTGGATGTCTTGGACGAGGTTAGCAATTTTTAATTTTTGCTTTTTTCGCAAGGGAAATCTAACTGGGGATCTAATTCTAAATGTTATTATTTGTATAATTATTCAGATACAATTTAGCTATGTCACGAATATTTAAAAGTATTTCTTAATAAATTTGAAACCACAGTTGTTGAAAGTCTATGGTTGTAAACACATGCTTTTATTTTCAACCACTCGCCATCAAAGTTATAATCGTTGCTGAACGGGAGTAAGAAAGTTCATTACACATTCTCGGGAGAGTTCGAAAAGGTACAGTAGTCACATGATGTTCACAACTAACTTCGGCTTGCTTGCAAAGATTCCGAATCCTTACCGCCCATCTTGACTTCGATTTAGTCATTTCTCTGCATGTTTTACAACAGGATATGTTAAAGGTGGAGGTGAGGTTATATCTGTGTGATATATTTCATCAATTTCATTCGTACAGGTGATATATGGACGGAGAAAACAAGAAGTTGTTTGTTATTTATTAAGACATTCCTGTCTGGTCTTTCCCTTCCTTTTGGCGGGAGTCTCCACGATAAAGCTGCATTCTATAACATGGATACACGTGATTCTAACATGAGAACTATTACGTGTGGCGATGGGAACAATTGTCTCCAGGACACGCAGTTCTACTCCATTCTAAGTAAGCGAAATCGACTGCTTGATATTGATATTTTTGCCGATTGTACCATCCGCAATTTTATTTGATTATCTAAATACGTTGTTGTGGTACATTCAGATTAGTCGAATATACCATACAGTTATCTAATGAGTGATCTTCCTGAAGAAATTGTCTAACAAATGAAAAAAAAAAAATTCTCAAATATTGTGCGGCTGGTTGAAAAATGTTGTAGCGATATGTATGAAGTATTGAAACATAATGGAATTCACTTTTAGAAGATACTTTTGTGGAAGTTTCCTAGGCTATCATACGGTTACAGTATCCAATAAATATTGCAACCTTTTCACAAGTTTAATTGTCGATATCTAGGGCAGACATTTATAAAAAACAATTCTCTTTTTTCAAATTCTCATAGTTCTTATTAACTATTATTGTATATTCTTAGTGACTACTTTAGAGGAAACCTACCAGCTGAATAAAGATATTGACGTAGAAGAGCCACTGTACGGACCTGCAGACAATCCACTTCCGGTTCTCGATCTCTTAGAACAGGAAATGGCGATGGCAGCAAGTGGCATCGTCAAGATTTACCTTGGTACCAAGGACGACATCAGCGCCCTCTACCCTATCATCAAGGTGAGGTGTTTTATTATATCCTTTCGACGGCCGGCAGGATTCGAACTTGACTCAATTTTGATAGTAGGTTATTACAAATGCCATCTATGAAAGCAGTTTGCATCTAGATTACGGTTTGATGCCATTTTCACGATGATAACAAACAGCACACACTACAAACAAGTAAAAACAGTCACCGGAAGTCCCCTAAAGGTCACCACGCACGGGTCATGGAAGGCAGAAACCTGCGCGTGGGACTTGTTTTTTTTTTTTTTTTTTTTTTTTTTTTTGAAATCGGTGCTATTTTCCCCTTCCTTTCCCCTTTCTCTCTATTTTCTCTTACTTTGATATCTCTTCTATCGTTTAAGACCATCTGCATGTCTGTATCTTGATAATTAAGCTCACAACGACAGGTTTCCGGGCACACACTAAAATCCGGGTTTCAGACCTCAATTTTTGACTTATTTGGGCATGTTCAAAGGTGATTTGTGACGTCACTAATGCAATGACCGAATCGATATTGACATGCTATATAGGGATGAACATCTTCTTTTCAAAAAACTAGTATTTAGTTTTCAACGGTCTCAGTGGGGCTCCAGAAGGGTGCATGAAATGGGGCAAATGCATAATTACGCATAAATACGTTACGGCCGTCCAAAGGATATAGTGATGTCCGGATAATGGAAAATCTCCCGGTTTTCGAGTCGAAATCATAATAAACCATTGTGTAGACACATTTTATGAAATAAAAATAAGTTTCTAGCCGATTTTGAGTTTTTCTGTATATCCTTTCGACGGCCGGCAGGATTCGAACTTGACTCAATTTTGATAGTAGGTTATTACAAATGCCATCTATGAAAGCAGTTTGCATCTAGATTACGGTTTGATGCCATTTTCACGATGATAACAAACAGCACACACTACAAACAAGTAAAAACAGTCACCGGAAGTCCCCTAAAGGTCACCACGCACGGGTCATGGAAGGCAGAAACCTGCGCGTGGGACTTGTTTTTTTTTGTTTTTTTTTTTTTTTTTTTTGAAATCGGTGCTATTTTCCCCTTCCTTTCCCCTTTCTCTCTATTTTCTCTTACTTTGATATCTCTTCTATCGTTTAAGACCATCTGCATGTCTGTATCTTGATAATTAAGCTCACAACGACAGGTTTCCGGGCACACACTAAAATCCGGGTTTCAGACCTCAATTTTTGACTTATTTGGGCATGTTCAAAGGTGATTTGTGACGTCACTAATGCAATGACCGAATCGATATTGACATGCTATATAGGGATGAACATCTTTTCAAAAAACTAGTATTTAGTTTTCAACGGTCTCAGTGGGGCTCCAGAAGGGTGCATGAAATGGGGCAAATGCATAATTACGCATAAATACGTTACGGCCGTCCAAAGGATATAGTGTAGGATTCTTGATATCATTATTTGCTTGCATAACAATACATTTTAAGTCAAATGATTAGATATTTATAAGGTTAAAAACAATTAGTACTTAACGGCCTGTTTTCATATGAGTATGGCGATTTATCAACTCGAGGCAATGAGGAATTGAAAAACAATGCAATATTCACACGAAAACATGGTGATAACTATTTCATTATGTGACATTTTGCTAGAGTTAAATGCTTTTAGGAATGAACTTAAATGGACAGTTAGTTTAGGAATGCATTAATCTTTTAATCAAAATTAAAATTTGCTCCATTTCTTCTGTATACATACAGTGGTATAGAGAGCAACCAACTAAATGATTTAACATAGACCACAGTGTTAAACTTTGTAAAAGTTTTGTACTGTATTATTAAAACAAAGAAATATTAGTTAGGTATTGTGTTCTATAATTAAAGTCTATGTTCTCATATAACACTAGATAGAAAAAAAAGTTTGGGTCCTTCTGCTCAAACTCCAACCAGGGTAGCTTTATTGAAATCAGGCGCATTTTGCACTAAAATATCCGGAAATTCTAATGTTTTTACCTATTCATTATCAAAATTGATATTTTGAACCTAAATCTCAATATGAATTTCCAAATTGATATTATGGTTATGAAGGAATAATTACCTGTCAGAAAACATTTTTACTTTTGAAATTCATAATTAGCCAGCCAATCAGCGGCCGGGTTAAAATCCTATCCTGGGCTCAATCTTGTATACACAGGGGCCATATAGATGTAGCCTGCACCCGTACCAGCACCGAAGAGTACATATGTACAACCTTAGTAGTAGAATATTCCCCGTTATAAATCCTTGATCTGGTTTGAAAACTTGAAATCTTACCTGATATCAATTAGGACTGTAAAGAACAACTTGAAAGAAAGACATATTTATGTTTTAGAGATAAAACGTGACTGTTTTCATAATTAATGACATTGGCAGTACAGAGCTTAAACTGGAAAAAACCCACATGTCATCTGGGAGGTTATGTGTAAAAAGTAAAGAGACAGTTATACTTCATAGTTAATACGCCATTTAATATGCAGACACAATGCATTATTTTATAATTTGATTAGCCCTAAAGGTTTAGACTCGCCTCATAATTTGAACTTTGAACGCTTCTTGAGGATATTATGATGAAACGAGGAAACGTAACTTTAGTTGATTCAGAATGATATAACAATTTATATACCTAAATTTCAATTTCAACAAATTTTATTTCAAATATTATTTGAAAAGTGATTGAACAACAGGCATAGCCTATATAACTTCTCTCCCTAAGTAACAACTAGTACATAGCAAGATTTATAAGATACCAGGTATATAAGTTATTCAGTGTTGTTTACAATATATAACAGTATAAACATATAAATATAATTATCAGATACAAGATTTAAATGTGGAAGGTTGTAGTTACAGATATTTTGTTTTTATTAAGTCATGATTAATTGCTAAAAACTGTATGTATATAGAAGATGATTGCCAGGTTTTAAAAGGTTATTGGTACTGAATCCAGTACCTAATGAAAGGCTTCCCTCCACCCATAGGATACAGACCAAAAAATGTCCATATCGGCTTACTAGTCATTGGTCATCACCCATGAGTTTTGGGGCCAGTCATGGATGCTGGATTCTGTATTTAAAGTAAGATTGTTAAGGGGAGTAAGTCAGTTTTACTGTATTTACGAATGCACTTTGAAAGATTTTTAAAAGTACATATAGGTTAAGCTACATTTAACTGTTATATAATTATAGTGTTTGAAAATATAGGACATAATTATGCATACAAGTATGAAATATTCAAAATATCAAACAAAATACCCATTAGATCTATATGGAGGAATGGCAACCAGTGATCAGAGGCACGGTGATATGATTATTTACTATTGTGTAGTACAGTCAATGTATAACTAAATGATGTGACATATTATCAACTCATGTGACTTGTTATCTTACAGATACTGATGACATACAATACAGACGTCACTGAAGTGGAATTCCATCTTGTTACTGGGGTATCACACACATGGGTTATCTCCTCCTTGAAGAATAAGATTCAAAGATGGTCTACGTCCGTCTGCCCTGGTCGAAGTAGGATTGCTATTGCACCTTACACACTGATTGACATTCCAGAGGAGGACCGACGTAAAAGATCCACCGCCAACAACAATACTCCCAACATCCTGCGCTCAAATCTTCGAATGACAGAACTTGCATGGTTAATGCGTAATTAAATTAACCTAACCCAAAACGAAAACTCTATAAACAGACTTAACATACAGTTTTAACTATGCAGTATGTTACATTTATGATTATCATTATTGTTGGTCGTAACGCTAACTAAATTTACTAAAATGTTTACTTCTAACGTGTCCAATGCCACTGCCTCACCTTTGGTCTCGCATTAAGTGTTTATGTCTTTAGCCATGTTTCAGAGCGATAGCACTATAAAATACCCAAGAGTTCCATTATGACAAAGACAGAAGAGCTTGCTTTAACAGACTGTAATCTTTGAAACACTCTCCTAATCACTACACATAATATATTATGAAGAAATGCGAGATTCATTAACCAATTAAATATTCTGTTACAATTCGTCATCCAAATTGGTCAACCGCTACCCTTTTAATAAATTGTCAATGGATTTTCAAAATTAAAAAAATGTGAATCCATAGAGAATCTGAACTTTGGTGTGATCATTTTTCATAATTGATAAGGTATGGTGAGGCAAATCATTTTAATTTGCACACGTACGAATCTGTATGTGCAAACAAACGATAATCCGGGATGCTAAACTTATACGCTGTGTTAAAAAGATTTATTAAGCTACGCTTTTTACATTGCATCCTATATTGTGAAATATCAAACGCTGTTCTAACGAATAATAATTATTTATTTATTACGGATATTCAGACAGTGTGTAATTATGGAGAAACATGATCAGCTCGTATTATTTCTGTCAACGTAACAAACAAGTATTAAAGACTCTCATGTTTCAACTTCATACAGCGTATTTTTATAGATTTGTATAGCGTCTGACACTTCTAGGACAAGCGTTTCTTTATGCTAGTGTGTGTTGTATCCTTGTAGTTTACTTTAATTTGTTGTACATACCACCTTTCCATTAAATGTACCTTAATGACACATAAAGTGTATCTTACAGCCTTTCTGTAGTTATTTCAAAGTGCGTTGTAGACAATAACATCGTCTGTAACTATAGTCGCTAAAACCTACCGGTACACAAAAACACGGTGAGTAGTTCTAAACAACTATAAAAAATGATGTTTATATTAAAATACCTTTGACATTCTATCAAAATTAATCTGTTTAAGGAACATATTCGTATGAAGTCGTCCATCATGACTCTGCGTTGGTCTGCCGTGTATATAAACGTTACATGAGTGTTCGGTCAAACTGTTTGTGACGGGAAATGTTGTGTGTTAAGGTTAACCCGTTTTGAGTTCGTCATTGGTATATGTAATCAACTGATCATTAGCGATCCGTGTTAGAAAATTTCGACCTCGTGTCTGCATTAAGGGACGGATTGCATTGACATTTTGACAATTGTTTTGTACATCATTTTTGTGCCATTATATAATTGTGTCATTTTAAATATTTAATTGCCATATCCATTCATATGTTTCTGTGAAATCCAATTCAACATAATGGCGCGGTTATTTAATGACAGTAAAATGTTCCGAACCTTGTGGACTGTTTTGTTCTGAAATATGATCGCATACTTTGCCAAAACAAGGTAAACAATAATTTACGAGTCATCAGTAATACCTATGTCGAAGACGAGGGACTAAACCTCGCCAGGCAACACTATAGGAGAACTGTTTCCGAGGGAAAGGGCTATAATAGATTTAGTACGTCACTTGACATTCATTATGACGTCATATATTTGGTCGCGTGCTCATTCCAGGGGGACTATACTTTGGTACAGTTCCCGTAGTCAGGTATAGGCTCCCGTAGTCAAGAAAGACAGGGAACTGTCGCAAAATAGACCATGGCTGTTATCCAATCGCATTCCTAGTAATTATCATGTGTTGTACTAAATATGTTTAGTGTAAAGAATGAAGATCGTGGTCATGTCAAAAGGTCCAATATAAAAAAAGATCACTTTGTGACGTGAATGGTTACATTTGTTTTATGGTGAAGCACTGATAATATGATCTCTAATCTTCCTAAGGCCATAGATAATAAACACATAGATATACGACACAAATATATTTTTATCAACGTAGTCTGTAAAGTCTGCAAATACTAGGAGAAGCGATGGTACCGATCCAGATATTACTTAATTATCTATTGGGGTTGTCATTTCTCACATTTCTATATCCTTTGGTAATTATTGCTATCGTTGATATTCGGGATTTGGCCTCCTCTATGTTCACTAGCAACACAAACGAGACGTACGATGCCAACACTTGGTTCCATTTTAACAAACTTTCCATATAGCACATTACATTTTCTAATGGCATTATGTATACCCAGAGTCTTCCCATTACACAAGACTGTAATAATTCCATTCATTGATATATGAGATATCAATAAAAAAGGTTTGAAGACGTTTGAGTGACATAATACATATCCTTTGAAAAAATGTGTTCTTAAAATTTTCATTTGAAGCATTTACAATCAGATAAAACTAGTGTGACATATTATTTAAAACTGAAAATAATTCGGTAAATGTATGCTAAATTATGCAAAGCGTATGTACTGGATTTAATACGTGTTATCAGTGTACATAATTAACTTTAAAAGGAAGCGATGCCTTCCTATTTTGGCAATGTTTCATTGTATTCTCAATACATTTATTTATTTGCTTTTTGTTGGTATATGTTTTGACATTTCCAAAATAATGAGTCAATGACTTTTATCATGAACCATCAAATGTTACCATCATTTTGAGAAATATGATATTTCAATGCAAAGGTTTTACTATAAATTACAAAGTTAAATGAAGGCTCAAAAAGAATTTCGGCTGTACAGTGCTGCAAAAAACATTATATTTACGTCTACAGTGCAGTGAAATGAGCACAAAATGTGGTTTAGAGTGATGCTAGTCATTATGAGTGACTTCTTTTGTTGTGTTTTCATCTAAACATACATACACGCATAAAAACAAAAACCATTGCAACGCATATATTGGCTCAGTGATAATAATGTTATTTTTTTTCCAAACATATGAACGAAAATGACCTTGTTGAATATCCATCGATTGGGAAAAAGGAAAGATATGTCACGCGGAGCGGTCAGCAAAACTACGGGAATCTGAAAATTAGTTAACTGTTAATGTTAGAATCTGACATGTATTAGCACAGGCGTCTGCTTCTGGTTTTGAAAAAAATACAATGACCTACCCCTACTATATAGTAGGGAAGGCTATATTTTTTTAAACCAGAAGCAGACGCTTATAACCCTACTAATTACATGTAAAACATTAGTTTTATTGTAATTGAAGACCTGCAGTATTTTTTTTTCAAAAATGTTATTCCCATTTGCAAATACATGTTTAATAGCCTCTAAGATTTGGTTTCATGTTATCTATATATGTCTTCTACCGACTTATAGTGAACCTTTTACTAGACTCATGATAGAATAATGCAGCTTCAATATCGTATGATGATACATGTAGGTCTACAATTGTATGTACATCTACTGATTGTGAACAGAAGCAAAATCGCTAATGTTATATGTGGATTTCGTCTTTTTAGATTTTATTTTTAACAGTTTTGAAGACTAATGCTCTGAATACATATGATCAATATCAGCTGACCAGCGCTTCATAATGTACAATGTAGTAGGTCTACAACTGTTGTTTGATCATTTTCAATACTCCAGGGGTTCCGATATCTTACGATCTGTACACGTGTAGAGATAGTAAGTGATTGGAACCCTTGGAGTATCGAGGATGCTGTATGATCTACGAGATCATGAGTATATATTCTAAAATTGTCATTATACATGTAGCTAAGCATTATACATGTAGCTACATTATGTAAAGGAAAAATGCATTTAGATGTATTTAGTTTGTAAACTAGAAAATAGATTACTGACTTTTACATCGGATCTTCATTAGAATTCTTCTTGAAATGTTCAAGTCATTTGAGGCATTTAGGGACTTGTGCAAGGCTACATGGATGACATCGCTATTACCATAGGCGTTACTCCAACAATGTTAGAGGTATAGCACGACGTGACACTTTAAATTTTTGAACATTACGTCGTGTAGCGAAATAACGTCCGATAAAAAAACACGGCTGACCAGTCGACTCTCATGTTATGGGAGTACATAGGCGTCTGCTTCTGGTTTAAAGAAAATATAGCCTTCCCTACTATATAGTAGGGGTAGGTCATTCTATTTTTTTCAAAACCAGAAGCAGACGCCTGTGCTATTACACGTCAGATTCTAAGATTGACAGTTAACTAATTTTCAGATCCCCGTGGTTTTGCTTACCGCTCCGCTTGACAGATCTTTCCTTTTTCCCAATCGATGGATATTCAACAAGGTCATTTTCGTTCATATGTTTGAAAAAATATAACATTATTATCACTGAGCCAGAATTTGAAAACAATTAAACATTGGGCACAACTTTTGTAAAGATGTTAAGCCTATATTAAAAATGTAAGTGATGAAGTGACATTAAGGACAAATCGATGTAGGAAAAATAAAATCATCATAAGAGTATGAAAGTTATCAATATGTAGTCACTCGTTTGTAAATACATCATACTATGTATGAAAAAATATCAGTCATTGGAAAGGAACCGAAAATACAAATAAAATTGAATTAAACTTTAATTTTCAAAATGACAAATATATGGTGCAACTTCAAAGACCATGTAAATGTACATAAAAAAAACAAGAGGCCCAGAGGGCCTGTATCGCTCACCTGGTTTGTAATGCCAAGTAATGTTCTGAATACAGGTTCATTGTTTCTTTTCTGAAGGAATTTTAATATTAACCTCTAAATCCCCTATTGGGCCCCACCCCTCCCGCCCCCAGGGGGTCAGAGCCAAAATTTATACAAGTTCTGTTCCCCTTCTTCCAAGGATGTTTATGGCCAAATTTGGTCACAATCCAAACAAAACTCTAGGACAAGAAGTGATTTATAGGATTTACCTCTATTTCCCCTATTGGACCCCACCCGTCCTGCCCTCGGGGGGCCAAAGTCAAAATTTATACGAGTTCTGTTCCCCTTCACCCAAGGATGTTTGTTGCCAAATTTGGTTACAAACCATGCAGAACTCTATGACTAGTAGCGATTTAAAGGATTTACCTCTATTTCCCCTATTGGGCCCCGCCCCTCCTGCCCCCGGGGGTCAGAGCCAAAATTTATACAAGTTCTGTTCCCCTTCCCCAAAGGATGTCTGTGGCCAAATTTGGTTACATTCCATTCAGAACTCTATGACTAGTAGCGATTTAAAGGATTTACCTCTATTACCCCTATTGGGCCCCGCCCCTCCTGCCCCCGGGGGACCAGAGCCAAAATTTATACAAGTTCTGTTCCCCTTCCCCAAAGGATGTTTGTGGCCAAATTTGGTTACATTCCATTCAGAACTCTATGACAAATAGTGATTTAAAGGATTTACCTCTATTTCCCCTATTGGGCCCCGCCCCTCCTGCCCCCAGGGGGTCAGAGCCAAAATTTATACAAGGTCTGTTCCCCTTCCCTCAAGGATGTTTGTGGCCAAATTTAGTTACATTCCATTCAGAACTCTACGACAAGTAGCGATTTAAAGGATTTACCTCTATTTCCCCTATTGGGCCCCGCCCCTCCTGCCCCCGGGGGATCAGAGCCTAAATTTATACAAGTTCTGTTCCCCTTCCCCCAAGGATGTTTGTGGCCAAATTTAGTTACATTCCATTCAGAACTCTATGACTAGTAGCGATTTATAGGATTTACCTCTATTTCTCCTATTGGGCCCCGCCGCTCCTGCCCACGGGGGACCAGAGCCAAAATTTATACAGGTTCTGTTCCCCTTCCCCCAAGGATGTTTATGGCCAAATTTGGTTACATTCCATGCAGAACTCAATGCCTAGTAGCGATTTAAAGGATTTACCTCTATTTCCCCTATTGGGCCCCGCCCCTCCTGCCCCAAGGGGAACCAGAGTCAAAATTTATACAAGTTCTGTTCCCCTTCCCCCAAGGATGTTTGTGGCCGAATTTGGTTACAATTCATGTAAAACTCTATGACTAGTAGAGATTTAAAGGATTAACCTCTATTACCCCTATTGGGCCCCGCCCCTCCTGCCCCCGGGGGACCAGAGCCAAAATTTATACAAGTTCGGTTCCCCTTCCCCAAAGGATGTTTGTGGCCAAATTTGGTTACATTCCATTCAGAACTCTATGACTAGTAGCGATTTAAAGGATTTACCTCTATTTCCCCTATTGGGCCCCGCCCCTCCTGCCCCAAGGGGAACCAGAGTCAAAATTTATACAAGTTCTGTTCCCCTTCCCCCAAGGATGTTTGTGGCCAAATTTGGTTACAATTCATGTAAAACTCTATGACTAGTAGCGATTTAAAGGATTTACCTCTATTTCCCCTATTGGGCCCCGCCCCTCCTGCCCCCGGGGGACCAGAGCCAAAATTTATACAAGTTTCGGTTCCCCTTCCCCAAAGGATGTTTGTGGCCAAATTTGGTTACATTCCATTCAGAGCTCTATGACAAGTAGCGATTTAAAGGATTTACCTTTATTACCCCTATTGGGCCCCGCCCCTCCTGCCCAGGGGGGTCAGAGCCAAAATTTATACAAGTTCTGTTCCCCTTCCCCCAAGGATGTTTGTGGCCAAAATTTGGTTACATTCCATTCAGAACTCTATGACTTGTAGTGATTTAAAGGATTTACCTCTATTTCCCCTATTGGGCTCCGCCCCTCCTGCCCCCGGGGGATCAGAGCCAAAATTTATACAAGTTCTGTTCCCCTTCCCCCAAGGATGTTTGTGGCTAATTTTGGTTACAATCCATGCAGAACTCTACGACAAGTAGCGATTTAAAGGATTTACCTCTATTACCCCTATTGGGCCCCGCCCCTCCTGCCCCTGGGGGACCAGAGCCAAAATTTATACAAGTTCTGTTCCCCCTTACCCAAGGATGTTCCATACAGACGTAAAAAAGACATTTGCATTTATTATTGCTATTACCATAACCCGTTCCTAACACAATTCCGGATGTACTACATAGAGGTTACACAATGAGTGGTTGTTGAATATTGAATTTATTCCACACGAGTGAGTTAATTTTTAAAAGTTACAAAAGACACGAGCTTTAGCGAGTGTCTTTGTAACTTATAAAAAATTACTTACGAGTGTGGAAATAAATTCAATATTCAACAACCACGAGTAGTGTGACCTGTTTCTACCACAAACATATGCGTTTTTAGTCGATAGAAATACGGCGGGGATAGTGTAATGTGTATTTATCGAAATATGCAAATAAGATGTAGTAATATTTTCATCAGCAAAAAGACACTAATTAGTGTTCAAAAGTCATCGTTTGATAAAGAGTCCATCGATATCAAATTCTTCTAATTGGGAACATTTTTAGGGTTAAATAATATTCATTTAACGTCAAATTGAGTTCAAATCTTCACAGTTGCTTCCAGAAAATAAAACTCAATGTCGGACTATATGTATACATGTAAAAGCATTCGCACGACACGGCATCGTCCATTTCCCGCCAGATAATCATCTAGCCATTACCATCAAGATCAAGTTCGATTCATTCACGTTAAATCTACGAAGCTCATTAGTGAAATTCTTGTCCGTCAAGATGTATTATTAGTACTTATAAGGTCAATTTAACATGTATGAAAACGTGACGTATTTTGTTAGCAACGACCACGACGCATACGCTTTCCAACAACAGTTTTGGACGTCAAGCGGCGAACAGAACATAGCATGACGTCATGTGATTATTGATGACGTTGGCAATAATGACGTGACACTGAAAAATAAGTAGTTCGGTCAAAGTTCACCGTGTCAGCCAATCAGAATGCGTGTGGTATAAACAAATAGTTTATCAACAGCTGCAGTGTTTATTTAATGTCCTGGAGTTGAATAACACCGCCTATTGTAGTAGAAAGTGCATTTATACAACATCAATAGAAATTATCCACAGCTTGAGTCTGTTTACACTGAAACTACTAGTAGTAACCCTGCCAAGTATAAACATTATTTTATTCCTTATTGTAATTTCAAAAAAGGCAAGAGGAGAGTGAAGTCTGCTTCGTTATTGTCAATAAAACTACCTGTATAAACGTGCCAAAATTGGACTTTTTTTATTAATAATTTTATATTTTTATGCATATTTCATTTGAATAGATCTTATATTTCATATTAATGATTTTAAACTAAACCTTTTATTCTTGAAAAAAGCGCGAAAAGGAAACATAACTCCGTGTTATCTCGGCTCACTCTGTTAGCTCTTTTAATCCCGGAAAACTGGTTTTGGTTTACTTGAACATGTACGAGTAGCGACAGAGCACTTCTTTGTTAAAAAACCCAACTTAAGATTTCAACGTTAGTTTTGAATAAAAATCAGTATAGTAATGGTGCTAATACTGAATATAAAGGCAACGATTTCCAAGAGCTGGGCAAAGACAACAATACAGAGGTCTGTGATCAGTCAAGACGTTTTATATATTAGATATTTTGGACTTCAAGTGATTCTTGGTATATTCGATTATGAAGTATAACTAAGATGAATGACTGCCTGTTGCACTTATGTGCTTGTACAATGTAGTATCATATTATATATTTTTGTGTAATAGTAATGCTTTCTTTTATAACGCTAATATATGTCATAGAATGTATTTTAAGTAACAATTAAAATTTACGCATTTGTTTGTAGTATATTAAATATATGCATATTCAACGATGAGGACTTCTGTCATCACACCCAGACAGGAAGGGAACAAGCTGTACAAACATTACTGAACAATCTGGACAGCGTGGCCGGATCCGGAGAATTCTCAGTATCCAGCGTCAGAGGACTGGCTGACCAATGCTAGTGTCCTCTGGCTGACCAATGCTTCGTTACTCACTGTGATTGATGCCTTGGACGAGGTTAGCAATTTTCTGTTCCGTCTATTTTATAGTAAAATTATGATTCATCACTCATTATAATTTGTCGCTTAAAAAGTTGATCATCTTAATGTGAAAGTTGAACCATTTACGTAAATAATAGATCGGGAAGCAATATTTCATAAAGTTTTGTCCATTTTCTTTGTAAAAGATTTTGTTGGTTATTCATTAAGAGATTCCTGACTGGTCTTTCCTTTCCATTTGGCGGGAGTCTCTATGATAAAGCTGCATTCTATAACATAGATACGGGTGATTCTGACATGTGAACTATTACATGTCTGCGGCGGGAACATCTGCCTCCAGGACACGCAGTTCTACTCCATTGAAAGTAAGCTATCATAATTCCATGTCGTTAGTTAACACCCCTACAAACGTCGGCAACTACTCAAGGGCAATGATTATGCGTTGAGACTCGATGTAATCATGAATACACGTAGCTGTATGAAAGCGGAACTGGAAAGAACTGGAATTCAAAATGTACCAAATCAAATTCCTTCTCTCAGATTATGCTTGGCATTTACAGTGATGACCCTAGAGGAAACCTACCAGTTAAATAAAGATATTGACGTAGACGAGCCACTGTACGGACCTTCAGACAATCCACTTCCGTTTCTTGATCTTTTAGAGCAGGGAATGGTTATGACAGCAAGTGGCATCGTGAGGATTTACCTTGGTACTAAGGACGACCTCAGCGCCCTCTACCCTATAATCAAGTTGACTTTAAAACCAATAAAAAGTGCTTTTATTTTTAAGTATTTTTGATTTTTGTGAAACGCTGAATATTAGCATAATCAAAAACCAGTGTACTTGTAAATATTTCAGTAAGATAAATCGTTATGTTTATATGAATAGGAAACAATTTATATTACTAAATCATAGGACATGTTATCAACAAATGTGAGTTGTTATCTTACTGATACTGATGACATACAATACAGACGTCACTGAAGTGGAATTCCATCTTGTTACCGGGGTATCACACACATGGGTTATCTCCTCCTTAAAGAATAAGACACAAAGATGGTCTACGTTGGTCTGCCCTGGTCGAAGTAGGATTGCTATTGCACCTTACACACTGATTGACATTCCAGAGGAGGACCGACGTAAAAGATCCACCACCAACAACAATACTCCCAACATCCTGCGCTCAGATCTTCAAATGACAGAACTTGCATGGTTAATGCGAAATTAATCGGAGAAAACATTGCTTATAATTAAGTTTTAAGACTATTTACGATTCCATTGATATATCAAGATATTATTTTTTCATATCAATACCCAACGTCCATGTCTCTATTATGACGTCACGATAACGTCATTTTCTTCGGTTATCTTCCATAACGGTAATGAAAGAAAGCAATCATCGGCCAATCAGAAAATTAAATAAAACAAAGAATAAATAATAATAACAAGTACTGATCAAGGAATCCCATATATAGAAGTCCCCAAAGACCCTCTCAATCATCATTATCAAAGATGATCTAAATTGCAACAAATCAGAAGCCTCTGGTTTGTTACCATACCAGCAGACGTTGTCGTAAGCGTCTCATTTGTGGTTATAATATCTCAAAATCTCTACATTTATTATGCCAAATATTTTATTGAAATCAGGCGAAGATAAAATTTAACCAATTTGAGGACAGGGAATGTCGGACATGTTTTTTAATTCGGTTACGAAAATGAAATGCCCTTTCACATCTTGGCACCAACAACGATACTAATGTACCAAAGTATCACTGGAATCCTACGAATGTTTGTCGTAATCAGAGCAACACAATGAAGTCCGCCACTTTGTTTGGGGACTAAATAATACATGTTATTTTCCATCAATATCTATAAACCGACCTAGTACTTTCTTTTCAATATACTTCAATATGACGTTATTCCTTCTCCACTTTTAATTTACGTTGAGTTCAACATGTTATATATTGGCTCATTTAACTTGTTGAAAAGAACAGTAAATATTTTGTGATAAAAACTTGAAAATATCAATAAAGGTTCGTAGTGACATCTGGCTCGCTTTGTATACGTATATATATTTGATATATCTGATTTAATAATATTACTTTCTTAAAATTACTGAAACATGTTTTATAAACTTTTACAATTTACTCAGATAAATAGTATATATACTATGCATATCGCTGTGTTAATCAACGTGCCTGTTCCACCAATTATAGTCACTAGTTACTAGAAATGACGTAGTGTGGTGTGTACACTGTATTATAAGTCACACTTAAGGTAACTCATAGAAACGCCCTATGTAATAATGTTTGTTAATAAACAATACGTATGGCTTACCTGTCAACGCGTCAACTTAACAATAAAACTAATATATCTTCTTACAATAAATATGAAAGGTAATTAACACAATGTCTATTGCGTTGGTCTACATTTAATGAGTAAGAAACTAACTACCTTATAATTGTTCTGGAACGTTTTTATTAAAAACCTTTGAAGTATGCCGGTTTTTGTTTATCTTCCAGACCAATTTATTACTTGAAGACCCCTCCGCTACCAGACAATGATGTAGAAGTATCGCTCTGTAGAGTAGATACAATGCTGTTCTTTCTTCATTAACACGCAGTAATTTATGTTATTGTAAATATGAATAAATGTTTCTGAGAATTCGTAGACAACATAATTATTTCGTTCATGGAATCATTTATGTTCCTAATAATGTCATAATGAGGCTTCATGTGGGTATATATTTGTATTTTTCTTTTGTTGATATTTGTTTCCTTCAATAGTAATTAACATCAAACCAATACTTTTGACATCGATTCTTTTTTTGTAATTGTAATCAACTAACTTAAGATATGAGAATAATGATTTGGCAATAATTTGATTTCACTGTAAACACTTTTCAACTTCGATTTGTTTATGGCTGATTTGTTTCAGCGATCTTTTAATATTCTACGAGGAACCAAATTTATGTTTTGTCTATGGTTAACGACATACTACGAATTAGCATTTTACTTTCTTTTTCAATTCTTTGAAATTCATTGAATATGACACAAGTTCTTATTTACGCAGCATGATGCCAATACCATAGTATGCAGGAGTGAAATTAACCAACATACATTTGTACAACTTTCTAGTTAAAAGAAAATGGTTAAAATTACATTCAATATCAGTTAACTAAAAATTGAAAAGAAACAATTTTTGAGTTGGATCCCTTTAGGAACTCTTTATAAGTGGAGATAAAAATGCGTTGCTCGACGTTTGATAATGTCGGAGTAACTAAACTGTGAATAAATGTTATTGGGACTATGTTGAAGTACAAAATTCAAATATTGGGAAATAGTTAGATTCTCATTAAACCGATAACTCCAAGTTGATTGTTTCTGTTATGCATATAGAAATATTAAGTGTAATAGCTTATCAGAATAGGTAATAGCATAACCATTCATTTGGACCTAGTCATTTGTTGACTATGTTTTATCGCAAGAGAACAAGAGGTTTGTTTGGCACTGATAATCGGGCTAAACGTCGTTTAAGCAGTAGTCGCCCATGCATGCTAATGCATTAGTGTTCAGCTTCTTAGCCAGACTATCTATAACAGTGTACTACAGACATCGGTTAGATGTGTGGTGACGTTATTACGTCGCCCATGTATGCTAATGCATTAGTGTTCAGCTTCCTAGCCAGACTATCTACAACAGTGTACTACAGACATCGGTTAGATGTGTGGTGACGTTATTACGTCGCCCATGCATGCTAATGCATTAGTGTTCAGCTTCCTAGCCAGACTATCTACAACAGTGTACTACAGACATCGGTTAGATGTGTGGTGGCGTTATTACGTCGCACAGGTATGCTAATGCGGTAGTCTTCAGCTTCCTAGCCAGACTATCTACAACAGTGTACTACAGACATCGGTTAGATGTGTGGTGGCGTTATTACGTCGCCCATGTATGCTAATGCGTTGGTGTTCAGCTTCCTAGCCAGACTATCTACAACAGTATACTACAGCCATTGGTTAGATGTGTGGTGGCGTTATTACGTCGCCCATGTATGCTAATGTGTTAGTGTTCAGCTTCCTAGCCAGGCTATCTACAACAGTATACTACAGACATCGGTTAGATGTGTGGTGGCGTTAGTACGTCGCCCATGTATGCTAATGTGTTAGTGTTCAGCTTCCTAGCCAGACTATCTACAACAGTATACTACAGCCATTGGTTAGATGTGTGGTGGCGTTATTACGTCGCCCATGTATGCTAATGCGTTAGTGTTCAGCTTCCTAGCCAGACTATCTATAACAGTGTACTACAGACATCGGTTAGATGTGTGGTGGCGTTATTACGTCGCCCATGTATGCTAATTCATTAGTGTTCAGCTTCCTAGCCAGACTATCTACAACAGTGTACTACAGACATCGGTTGGATGTGTGGTGGCGTTATTACGTCGCCCATGTATGCTAATGCATTAGTGTTCAGCTTCCTAGCCAGACTATATTACAACAGTGTACTACAGCCATTGGTTAGATGTGTGGTGGCGTTATTACGTCGCCCATGTATGCTAATGCGTTGGTGTTCAGTTTCCTAGCCAGACTATCTACAACAGTGTACTACAGACATCGGTTAGATGTGTGGTGGCGTTATTACGTCGCCCATGTATGCTAATGTGTTAGTGTTCAGCTTCCTAGCCAGACTATCTATAACAGTATACTACAGACATCGGTTAGATGTGTGGTGGCGTTATTACGTCGCCCATGTATGCTAATGCGTTGGTGTTCAGCTTCCTAGCCAGGCTATCTACAACAGTGTACTACAGCCATTGGTTAGATGTGTGGTGGCGTTATTACGTCGCCCATGTATGCTAATGCGTTAGTGTTCAGCTCCCTAGCCAGACTATCTCATCTACAACAGTGTACTACAGACATCGGTTAGATGTGTGGTGACGTTATTACGTCGACCATGTATGCTAATGTGTTAGTGTTCAGCTTCCTAGTCAGACTATCTATAACAGTGTACTACAGACATCGGTTAGATGTGTGGTGGCGTTATTACGTCGCCCATGTATGCTAATGCGGTAGTGTTCAGCTTCCTAGCCAGACTATCTACAACAGTGTACTACAGACATCGGTTAGATGTGTGGTGGCGTTATTACGTCGCCCATGTATGCTAATGTGTTAGTGTTCAGCTTCTTAGCCAAACTATCTATAACAGTGTACTACAGACATCGGTTAGATGTGTGGTGGCGTTATTACGTCGCCCATGTATGCTAATGCGTTGGTGTTCAGTTTCCTAGCCAGACTATCTACAACAGTGTACTACAGCCATTGGTTAGATGTGTGGTGGCGTTATTACGTCGCCCATGTATGCTAATGCGTTGGTGTTCAGCTTCCTAGCCAGACTATCTACAACAGTGTACTACAGACATCGGTTAGATGTGTGGTGGCGTTATTACGTCGCCCATGTATGCTAATGCGGTAGTGTTCAGCTTCCTAGTCAGACTATCTACAACAGTATACTACAGACATCGGTTAGATGTGTGGTGGCGTTATTACGTCGCCCATGTATGCTAATGTGTTAGTGTTCAGCTTCCTAGCCAGACTATCTACAACAGTGTACTACAGACATCGGTTAGATGTGTGGTGGCGTTATTACGTCGCCCATGTATGCTAATGCGGTAGTGTTCAGCTTCCTAGCCAGACTATCTACAACAGTATACTACAGACATCGGTTAGATGTGTGGTGGCGTTATTACGTCGCCCATGTATGCTAATGTGTTAGTGTTCAGCTTCCTAGTCAGACTATCTACAACAGTGTACTACAGACATCGGTTAGATGTGTGGTGGCGTTATTACGTCGCCCATGTATGCTAATGCGGTAGTGTTCAGCTTCCTAGCCAGACTATCTACAACAGTATACTACAGACATCGGTTAGATGTGTGGTGGCGTTATTACGTTGCCCATGTATGCTAATGCGGTAGTGTTCAGCTTCCTAGCCAGGCTATCTACAACAGTGTACTACAGACATCGGTTAGATATGTGGTGGCGTTATTACGTCGCACAGGTATGCTAATGTGTTAGTGTTCAGCTTCCTAGCCAGACTATCTACAACAGTGTACTACAGACATCGGTTAGATGTGTGGTGGCGTTATTACGTCGCCCATGCATGCTAATGCATTAGTGTTCAGCTTCTTAGCCAGACTATCTACAACAGTGTACTACAGACATCGGTTAGATGTGTGGTGGCGTTATTACGTCGCCCATGCATGCTAATGCATTAGTGTTCAGCTTCCTAGCCAGACTATCTACAACAGTGTACTACAGACATCGGTTGGATGTGTGGTGGCGTTATTACGTCGCCCATGTATGCTAATGTGTTAGTGTTCAGCTTCCTAGCCAGACTATCTACAACAGTATAATAGAGACATCGGTTAGATGTGTGGTGGCGTTATTACGTCGCCCATGCATGCTAATGCGTTAGTGTTCAGCTTCCTAGCCAGACTATCTACAACAGTGTACTACAGACATCGGTTAGATGTGTGGTGGCGTTATTACGTCGCCCATGTATGCTAATGCGTTGGTGTTCAGCTTCTAGCCAAACTATCTACAACAGTGTACTACAGACATCGGTTAGATGTGTGGTGACGTTATTACGTCGCCCATGCATGCTAATGCGTTGGTGTTCAGCTTCTAGCCAAACTATCTACAACAGTGTACTACAGACATCGGTTAGATGTGTGGTGGCGTTATTACGTCGCCCATGTATGCTAATGCGTTGGTGTTCAGCTTCCTAGCCAGACTATCTACAACAGTGTACTACAGACATCGGTTAGATGTGTGGTGGCGTTATTACGTCGCCCATGTATGCTAATGCGTTGGTGTTCAGCTTCCTAGCCAGACTATCTACAACAGTGTACTACAGACATCGGTTAGATGTGTGGTGGCGTTATTACGTCGCCCATGTATGCTAATGCGGTAGTGTTCAGCTTCCTAGTCAGACTATCTACAACAGTGTACTACAGACATCGGTTAGATGTGTGGTGGCGTTATTACGTCGCCCATGTATGCTAATGTGTTAGTGTTCAGCTTCCTAGCCAGACTATCTACAACAGTGTACTACAGACATCGGTTAGATGTGTGGTGGCGTTATTACGTCGCCCATGTATGCTAATGCGGTAGTGTTCAGCTTCCTAGCCAGACTATCTACAACAGTATACTACAGACATCGGTTAGATGTGTGGTGGCGTTATTACGTCGCCCATGTATGCTAATGTGTTAGTGTTCAGCTTCCTAGTCAGACTATCTACAACAGTGTACTACAGACATCGGTTAGATGTGTGGTGGCGTTATTACGTCGCCCATGTATGCTAATGCGGTAGTGTTCAGCTTCCTAGCCAGACTATCTACAACAGTATACTACAGACATCGGTTAGATGTGTGGTGGCGTTATTACGTTGCCCATGTATGCTAATGCGGTAGTGTTCAGCTTCCTAGCCAGGCTATCTACAAACAGTGTACTACAGACATCGGTTAGATATGTGGTGGCGTTATTACGTCGCACAGGTATGCTAATGTGTTAGTGTTCAGCTTCCTAGCCAGACTATCTACAACAGTGTACTACAGACATCGGTTAGATGTGTGGTGGCGTTATTACGTCGCCCATGCATGCTAATGCATTAGTGTTCAGCTTCTTAGCCAGACTATCTACAACAGTGTACTACAGACATCGGTTAGATGTGTGGTGGCGTTATTACGTCGCCCATGCATGCTAATGCATTAGTGTTCAGCTTCCTAGCCAGACTATCTACAACAGTGTACTACAGACATCGGTTGGATGTGTGGTGGCGTTATTACGTCGCCCATGTATGCTAATGTGTTAGTGTTCAGCTTCCTAGCCAGACTATCTACAACAGTATAATAGAGACATCGGTTAGATGTGTGGTGGCGTTATTACGTCGCCCATGCATGCTAATGCGTTAGTGTTCAGCTTCCTAGCCAGACTATCTACAACAGTGTACTACAGACATCGGTTAGATGTGTGGTGGCGTTATTACGTCGCCCATGTATGCTAATGCGTTGGTGTTCAGCTTCTAGCCAAACTATCTACAACAGTGTACTACAGACATCGGTTAGATGTGTGGTGACGTTATTACGTCGCCCATGCATGCTAATGCGTTGGTGTTCAGCTTCTAGCCAAACTATCTACAACAGTGTACTACAGACATCGGTTAGATGTGTGGTGGCGTTATTACGTCGCCCATGTATGCTAATGCGTTGGTGTTCAGCTTCCTAGCCAGACTATCTACAACAGTGTACTACAGACATCGGTTAGATGTGTGGTGGCGTTATTACGTCGCCCATGTATGCTAATGTGTTAGTGTTCAGCTTCCTAGCCAGACTATCTACAACAGTGTACTACAGCCATTGGTTAGATGTGTGGTGGCGTTATTACGTCGCCCATGTATGCTAATGCGTTGGTGTTCAGCTTCTAGCCAAACTATCTACAACAGTGTACTACAGACATCGGTTAGATGTGTGGTGGCGTTATTACGAGTTCACTTGGTCTTAACTAAGATATTATATACCGTAATTATGAAATAGTTCCAAATGAAATAACATTTCGATAAATCGAAACAAACATTTCGTTAAAACGAAATATTAAAAAAAGTTGTATGACATGTCAGTCAGGGGTCTCCGTAATAAAGTTATGTTTATCATGTGAGAAATGTACACAGAGTGTAAAGGTCACCGGGATAACAGCTGTATGTAGTATTGAGGGAAGATCTTTTAACTCCAATTACTCTGTCCGCCTCACCTTAGGTCTTTTGTCTTAGACTTCCCGTTGATTCTAACTAGACACATTCGTTTTAAAGCTGATCATTAGGTTTTAAAGAACAAACAATGGCTGTTCACAGGTCAGTTCAATTAAAAGTATTAAAGAACAAACAATGGCTGTTCACAGGTCAGTTCAATTAAAAGTATTAAAGATCAAACAATGGCTGTTCACAGGTCAGTCCAATTAAAAGTATAAAAGAACAAACAATGGCTGTTCACAGGTCAGTTCAATTAAAAGTATTAAAGATCAAACAATGGCTGTTCACAGGTCAGTTCAATTAAAAGTATTAAAGAACAAACAATGGCTGTTCACAGGTCAGTTCAATTAAAAGTATTAAAGATCAAACAATGGCTGTTCACAGGTCAGTTCAATTAAAAGTATTAAAGAACAAACAATGGCTGTTCACAGGTCAGTTCAATTAAAAGTATTAAAGAACAAACAATGGCTGTTCACAGGTCAGTTCAATTAAAAGTATTAAAGATCAAACAATGGCTGTTCACAGGTCAGTTCAATTAAAAGTATTAAAGAACAAACAATGGCTGTTCACAGGTCATTTCAATTAAAAGTATTAAAGAACAAACAATGGCTGTTCACAGGTCAGTTCAATTAAAAGTATTAAAGATCAAACAATGGCTGTTCACAGGTCAGTTCAATTAAAAGTATTAAATATCAAACAATGGCTGTTCACAGGTCAGTTCAATTAAAAGTATTAAAGAACAAACAATGGCTGTTCACAGGTCAGTTCAATTAAAAGTATTAAAGATCAAACAATGGCTGTTCACAGGTCAGTTCAATTAAAAGTATTAAAGATCAAACAATGGCTGTTCACAGGTCAGTTCAATTAAAAGTATTAAAGATCAAACAATGGCTGTTCACAGGTATCAGTTCAATTAAAAGTATTAAAGATCAAACAATGGCTGTTCACAGGTCAGTTCAATTAAAAGTATTAAAGATCAAACAATGGCTGTTCACAGGTCAGTTCAATTAAAAGTATTAAAGAACAAACAATGGCTGTTCACAGGTCAGTTCAATTAAAAGTATTAAAGAACAAACAATGGCTGTTCACAGGTCAGTTCAATTAAAAGTATTAAAGATCAAACAATGGCTGTTCACAGGTCAGTTCAATTAAAAGTATTAAAGAACAAACAATGGCTGGTCATAGGTCAGTTCAATTAAAAGTATCAAAGAACAAACAATGGCTGTTCACAGGTCAGTTCAATTAAAAGTATTAAAGATCAAACAAAGGCTGTTCACAGGTCAGTTCAATTAAAAGTATTAAAGATCAAACAATGGCTGTTCACAGGTCAGTTCAATTAAAAGTATTAAAGATCAAACAATGGCTGTTCACAGGTCAGTTCAATTAAAAGTATTAAAGAACAAACAATGGCTGTTCACAGGTCAGTTCAATTAAAAGTATTAAAGGTCAAACAATGGCTGTTCACAGGTCAGTTCAATTAAAAGTATTAAAGAACAAACAATGGCTGTTCACATGTCAGTTCAATTAAAAGTATTAAAGATCAAACAATGGCTGTTCACAGGTCAGTTCAATTAAAAGTATTGCCAATTACTAATAGGCTATATGATGAAACAGGGCAGGGATATCGGTCTTCTTTATCCTAGGGAGTGCTTTTTGCCAATCATACATTTCAGGTTAAGCAGTAATTTACAAGCATCGACAAATAGATAGGTAAAATAAACACTTCATTACCTTCAATGATGAGATATCTAATCACAGTTCTGAGAAACCTGTAATCATGGGTATAGTAATTTCATCCTTTCCAGAAATTCCAACAATAAAGCTTTCATGGTGGATCAGTTAAAGGTCACTACGGCATTGGATTATTAGTATATAGAACATGTGTATTCATTGACAATCTGTTGTACAATTATATTTGAAACATTTAAAGTCGTTTGTTTAAAATATGTACATTTACATAATTAAAATACCTCACTGATTACATCAACAAATTAAAAATACCACAGATAAAATCCGTTCTATTGGCACAGATTCCTTTGTAAACTATTATCTGCTCCCTTTAGGTTATACAATACGAGTAGCCTAGATCAAATTAAAACTAGGGTTTACTCTATTATAACAACACAATATATTCTGGTCTGAGATAGAATTTCGAAAAGACGTGCAGTAGATTTAAATAGAACTTCCCGGCACGGACGTGAATATGTCAGGGGTCTCCTACCCGATCACGTGGGTTTCCCCCGCACACTCGGGTTTTCTCTCACTCAAAGACCCCTCCAAGTAATTTTGTAATATTATAGTATTATGATTTTTAACGATATCTTTACTTATGGGCAACGCGTATAATTTGTTTTATTAAGCATAAATAGAAGTATCATTGACCAGAATTTATAATTATTACACGTTATTATCGCTAACATTGTGAAAAAGGTTCTCACAATTTCTTCGGTCTTTATTTTCATAATTGGTTTTGTCACAAAACACCACTTATACCATTGTATTTTGTTATTGCATAAAATTAAGTTTTGTGTATTTGTTACGGATAATGATAATTGTATGAGAATAATGCCTTGAAAATAGCACTTTGTTATTTTTGTGGCTCTTCTGTTTCATTGATCTTTTAATGTCCTGTCATTAAGTGATTTTGTCTGTACACGAGTTAACAACCCATCTGGGAATTAACCTCCGAATTTCGAATGCATTTTTTGAATATAGCACAAGTTCTTAATAAAATAATGGCTTAACGCTTTGTCACGATGACAATACCATAACACATAGGAGTACAATATGCCAGTTAATTAAAAAGGAAAAACGGAAAACAAAATTGCATTCCACTGAAGAAAATGTTCTCTATTATCTATCATCTCTATTGTCATTTATAACTTATTGAAAATATAAGTGATAACAGTGAACTTGAAAATTCGTACAGTTTCATGTTTCCAAATGTTGATGTTAATTGGTTTAGCAACAATGATGTACATCTACCGGAACTTAAGGAATCACATACTTATTTTCAGCATCAGGCATTTGCATAGATTTCCTCATCTACCATATTCAACAGAAGCAGTGTACTGTAGAAGCCGGTTAGAGGCACATGATTTACTAATTGCATTATTACGAAATATTAACATTTTGCCACAGGGACTCCCATACGGCGGCGTATTAGGGCTACTACATATTTTTTTTTATCTTGTACGTACAACTTAGTATCTACAAGTTAATATCTTATACGTACAAGTTAGTTCTTTACGTACACGTTAGTATCTTGTACGTACAACTTAGTATCTTGTACGTACAAGTTAGTATCTTGTACGTACAACTTAGTATCTACGTACAAGATACTAAGTTATACGTACAAGATACTAATGATAATCATGATCTGCATTATGAGAGACTGAATGCAGTCTAGACTTGAACCGGTTTAGTTATGATATTAAAAAAACCCAAACACTTTAAAATGTCTGCATTTTATTGGCAAACTGAAAAGTTATTAAAAACGTTATTTGCTGCCTTTTCAAACTATTTATAGAGACTATCTTTTAATGCCCTAACACCCCCGATTGTTTGTATATCAATACATTGTAATTGCTATCTAACAATTGCTAATTAGTACATTACGTGATTGAATCCTGGTGTCTAAGACTTTACACACGGCTCAGGCACTATTCCATCCCTCGACAATACTATGAGGCAATAGTGCCCTCCAACCAGTCCATGATGTGTTTAGTGCATCACCTTCCAATTTGTATAACGCCATTTCGTGTCTTTCATCATAACGAAAAACACTTCGAGGAACATCTCGCAACGCTACGGTATCTTCATTCACCTCGACCACGATGTTGCTGCATTATAAATACATATCAATTTTCGCATATCTATGTTACTTCAAATGAGATTCAGATTCAGTTTCATGAAGTTTGAAAGTAGATCAATGTAGAATAAGCGAACAGTCTTCTACAGAAAGCAAAATTTGTTTCCATCCCCGTACACCCTGTCTGTCAGCCATCTTTAACGTCTTGGTTCAGCACACCGTTGAAATGACGTCATGTCACAAAGTTTGGACAAATTTTGGTATAGCGAAGAAATGAAATTCAAAACAACGCCAGTGTAACGTCACAAGTATTTTTTTTTTTGAGTAAATGAGTATATGGACTACGATCTGAATATTGAGGCACGTATAGTGCCTGCGTTCTATGTAAACTAAGTTGAATTAAACTAAGTTAAATAATTACATCAAAATAGAGCCACGCCCAACGTCGAGCCACTTCGATAGTGCCCGGGGCAGCGGGCATTATATTGCAAATATAGTTTCCATGTGTATAGCCAATCAGAAGTCAGTTTTCTGTCACGTGATGTACTAAGCCGCAATTGTGCCCGTATCCCCCGGTGCTATTAAAGTGGCGCGATATTGAAGGAAAACATATTGTGACGTCACTATCGCATTATGTCATATTTGGGCTAGGTTAAGATGCCAAAATGGCGAGCCGGTGTAACGTTGAAAATGGACCTCCGTTGAAAATTGACCTCGGGCCAGTTTTCAACGTTGAAAATGGACCCCGAATGCCGTTGAAAATTGAACATGCCGTTGAAAATTGACAGTGTCTAGGGTCAATTCTCAACGGCAGATCTGTTGAAAAATGACCGTTGAAAAATGACCTTGGCAAACTATCAACGGATGGTCTTTTGAAAAGTTTGTACTATGTGGTGTTCACTTCCGAGTACCAGTGGATAGTGTTACAAAACTAAAATTATGTGATATTATTAATTTGTTTCTTAATGATTTTTTATGATTATACTTTCAACGATTTTATGTTTGTCAGGTATTCAGTAATTGTTAATATATATTTATTCTGCAATACAAGAATACATGTATTATATATCTGCGTATGGATCAGTTATGTTGTGTTTTGCGTATGGTTGTGTTGTGTTGTGTTGTTGTGTTGTTTTGTGGTTGTGTGTTTGTGTGTTGTTTGTTATGTGATGTTGTGTGATGTTGTGATGTGTGTTGTTGTGTGTTTTGTTGTGTTGTTATGTAATTTTATTGTGCTGTGTGTTATTGGTGTGGTGTTGTGTTGTGTTGTGTTGTTGTGTTGTTTTGTGGTTGTGTGTTTGTGTGTTGTTTGTTATGTGATGTTGTGTGATGTTGTGATGTGTGTTGTTGTGTTGTTGTGTGTTTTTGCTGTGTTGTTATGTGTGGTTGTGTAATTTTATTGTGCTGTGTGTTATTGGTGTGGTGTTGTGTTGTGTTGTGTGTTGTTGTATGTATGATGTGTGGCTTTTTGTGTTGTGTTGTTGTGTGTGTTGTGTTGTTGTTCCGTGTTTGTGTTATGTGTTGTTGTGTGATGTTTTTGTGATGTGCTGTTGCGTTATGTTGTGTGATGTTGTGTTGTTATCGGGTGTTGTTGTTGTTAGGTGTTATTGTTGTTGTGTAGTGTGTTGTGGTGTGGTTGTGTTTTGTGTTGTTGTGTTGTGTTGTTGTGTTGTGTGATGTGTTGTTGTGTGATGTTTTGTTGTGTGATTTTGTGTTGTGTTATGTTGTGTTGTGTGATGTTGTCGTATGTTGTGTTGTTGTGTAATATTTTGTTGTGTTGTTTTTGGGTGGTGTTGTATTGTTGTTGCGGGGTTGTATGTTGTGGTTGTGTTGTGTGTTGTGTTGTGTTAGGTGTTGTTGTGTGATGTTTTGTTGTTATGTTGTGTTGTGTTGTGAGTCGTGTTGTGTTATTGTGGTGTTGTGTGTTGTTGTTAGGAGGTGTTGTGTTGATTTTGTTGCGTGTTTGTGTGATGTGTTCTTGTGTGATGTTGTGTTGTGTGATGTTGTGTTGTGTGATGTTGTGTTGTTTGATGTGTTGTGTTGTGTAGTGTTCTTGTGTTGTTGGTGTGTTGATGTGCTGTGTGATGCTGTGTGGTTCCGTGCTGTTGTGGTGTTGTGTTGTGTTGTTGTGTAAAAACGAGTTCTTATGGGGTCACTTTTTAACGGGGTCTCTTTTCAACTGGACGGTGTAAAAAAGTGCGCTTAAAGTTCAGTTTTCAACGGTTTTCGGGGTCATTTTTCAACGTTGAAAAATGACCCGAGGTCAGTTTTCAACGGGGTTCCATTTTCAACGTTACACCGGCGGTAATATTTTGCAGTAGACAGGTTGTTGTATTACTATCAATGTTTACGGAATGAGATGTAAATGGGAACTTGCTGTGGGTATCATGTAATTACATCTCGTACTGTGTAGCGGTTTAATTTCGAGGATGGTTTAGTGTCGCTATATTCGCTTTTTCCACTAAAATTTGCGAATTCTTACAATCAGCGAAAATATCAGAAATCCATTGATGTATCTAAGATTTATAGTTCAAAGTATACTAAAACTCGGTAAACCGTGAAGTTAAACGAATTTACTCCGTGTAGTTATACACCCTGCGATATAAAACCGCTATAGATAATAGTGCCGCGGCGTCCCTTAAAATAGGCCTATTCTAAAGAAAGTAATAAAAAAGTTACACACATGTGAGAATGACGTACTAACATAGTATTGTCTTCTGAACTAAGCCATAAGATATTAATATTATGCAATTTGTTTTTAGAAACAGATCATTAAAACACTTCTATTTCAAATACATAGAAAGTTTGTTGTTATGGTATACTGATATTATAATGCGTTTATATTATAATTGTTAATTGTGATCATTATACATATTTCGCGTTCACCTAGCAAAGTTTTCTTCATAATTACGGAATATTACAGAAAAACCCGTTCTATCACACATAACTATCCTATATGAATTATCTTGGTCAGAGAACTAGGTACGACATAGGTATGGTGTAAATACAAACCCGTTGTTATAATAAAATAAATTAGTTTCAAACAAATGTTTTTTGTCTGTCACCTCCAGGGTATTATTGTTTAGAATCCTTCTTTGTGCAGACATCTATTGTTGGAAAATTACAATTATGATAACGAAGACAATTGTGTTGTCTTTCAGATGAAACAGGACTTTACAATTATCGATAAGTATATAGGTCATATACAAAAGTCATTCTCTGCAATGGTAAGATACCTAATCACAGTCCTGACAAACCTGCATTCATGGATTCCATTTATATTAGCAATGCCAGGAATTCCAACATAACAATAAATCTAGCATCACAAGCTCCCAGGTTAAAGACATACTACGTATTTGGAACAATAATTAGAAAATAAGTTTACTAATAATAATTTTAACGTCAGATTATTTATATCTATGACCTAAGATGAAGTTAAACACCACATAACTGCACAATTCTCAACAACGTAAATCGATGTTAACAATGTAGATTCATATCGCTGATTTATCGCGAGAATCAACTCTTGCGCGTTGTTTGGACGACACAAGGGGAAATAAGACGACTCGCTTTACGGAAATTAACATCATTTTTTTTTTCATGCAGCTATGATAAGTGTAACAGGAAGTTTATTATTTCTAGGACTACCAAATTATCAAATCCTTAGTACAGTTATGTTTGAAACATTTAGCCGTTTCCTTTAAGATATGTACCTTTACATAATTAAAATTCCTAACTGATTGCATCAACAAATAAAAAATACCACAGATTAAATCCGTTGTATTGCCACAGATAGTTTTAATGTACTAAATGTACATGTACTATTATCTCCTCGGTTAACCGAGCCGGTTGTTTCAAATCTGTAAAAAGCATTTCCTGTGTAGTGGTCACACGTCACTGGCCGTAGTGCACTAATATCTGTTAAATAGTGTGCACTACAATGTTCTACGTAGTTCAATCCAAGGAGTAAGTACTAGGATCGTAACACTCGATTTTTATAAAGATGCTGCAACGCCTACAGAGCATGCAGTGTCATGATTCTCATCACTTGAACAATAATTGGTGTTTACTCATGTAAATATATGTCTAATGAACACAGAAAATAATATAAAATAACTTGTCTTGCTTTTGGTGGATGCGAAATCAGTACCATATAGAGCATAGTGCAATAGACTTTTTTCGGAAGGCAATTACTTATTTTTAATATTTTTATCTTGAAGTAAAATAAGACACTCAAACGTTTCAATGATGGTAATGGTGTTAAGTAGGTAACTATTGTAAATGAAGAAAAATTCGTATGCTACTGTTTTTGATACAGAGAAAATGCTATTCGCAAGCGATGTAGTATCTTTAATCAAAATAAACAGAAACCGTTAGGTCCCCATTTAGTTTTAACTTTCCTCTACAACGCTGTGTCCACTATATATAAGCAATAACATTGAATGTGCTGTTAATTTTTATTATTACTGAAAGCAATTTTCAATCAATAAATTAATACATAAATGTGCAAAGCATGGCATATATTGAACATCATGTTAGTTTTCACATGAACAGAGATGACATAATGGAACATAATCATATTACCAGTGATTGTGTAAACCAATAGAACTGTTTAAATATGATTTTACTACTCCAATACTACAGTTTTAATATATATTCTATCAAGGTTGGCGCCTTCAATAAAACTAACATGAACCTTTAAATGTATCCCTTTTATCTTCATATTTCTTTTTTCCCATAAATATAACCCTTATATACACTTTATCATATACTTATATATTCATACTATTTAAACTTTAGCATAAACTATTTAATATATTTATACCTTATAAAAATCCATATAAACAACATATATACAAACATATGTATTACCAACAATGAAAAGATGTGTTTCTTATACTATCAATAAACAGGATAAATATATTCTACTCAGAAATTATAAGATGAGACTGTATACAAATTTAATGGTATTAAAAGGTTAAGCAAAAATTAAATACAAAAGAAACAATAAATATATAACTCTAAGCCAATGGTCAACTAATATATCCCACTAACCCTTTTTTGAGGCCACGACAACCAAATGTTTCCCATTATGTGTATATTGTAACCGTTCTTATAGCATGTGATGTGTCCAATTATAGACATCCATAAGTAAGAAAAATGACCAAACACTATAAACGTTTGACCAAATTTCATTGATACTACATTTTCAGGAGAGCTGACCGGCAAATGATGTTCTAAGGACATGTAGACAAACGAACAGACAGATAGACAAGTTAATTCCAGTACACAATAGGTTGTTGGGTTGTATTGTAATGCATTCTTTTACGTTTCAAGATATTCTCAACGACATTGTGCTCGAGTTCAACCAAAATCTGTCATAGTTAAGATTATTATTGCTACATGTACAGTAATTATTAAACGAGAAGGTAACACGCAGTCAAGACGTAGTAGAATGTGGTTCTGGAAATTTTCGTGTCCGTTTTTCATTACTGGTTTTTGTTTGGTTTGGAACCATGTGACATGACACAAGGTACTTCATTACAGTCGCAACACCTGCATGAATAATGAACAAATAATGTATAATAAGTACATGCATTAATGAGAGAACAACTTTCGCGTACAATAAACAAAATCAAAACATGCTTCCGATTAAATTACTTTAATAGTAACACTACGGGAATCACAATAACAAAATAAAGAACACAAAGCCATTACTAATCAGATAATACACCCTCAGATTATACCTACACTGACAATATTTAAAACAACCTGAAGGCGCAAATACAAAATAAAATACATTTAAGTATACAACGTCAAAACTATAATAATGAGTTGTTTTCTCTGCTAGCAATAACATTATAACCAATGGCTCAGACAGCTGTAACAACCAAACACACATTCTAAATAGAAGGTTTAAATCTCCGATACGCACACAACACTACAACACACACTATATAGCTAGCTGCAATATTGTTAAAATTATTTTCGACAGAAACGATGTCGTCTTTAGAGCTACTATTGGTGCCTATTTATGCGAACCATTATGAAAACGTTGGTATGCATTTTATCGTACTTGTTTTTTATATCGCTTACCTACTAGAAAATAAAACCGAACCGTATCAAATATAAAATTCTTAGCAAGACCTTATCTTTTTCACTTATACATAATGAAGGTCTTTCTGAAGGAAATGTACATGTACATGTATACGGCAAGTCAACATATTGTGAACTTGATGTCATGTGACTGGTATCGTAGATATTAGGAATTGTAGTTATGTTGTTTGTTTTTGGACAAAAAATAATATATAAATATATAAATATATACATATGGTAATAAAATAATTGAAAACCTACAGAAAAGTATAAAAAATGTGCCCAAGTAATATCCTGAGGCATTGCTCCACTAGGACACATAGGTACCATTTCGAACCGGGCCGAAAGGTAGAGTAGGCCGGGTACATATATTCTTTCTAAACACACATACCCACCTACACACATTCCATTAAAGTAATAGAGAAAACAGAATCGCACAAGGTACATTAACATTGGCTACCCATCAACAACAATAGCCAATGTTCTCCGAAAAGGTTTATTTGGTAAGGCCAACTTTTTTGTCATATTTGTTTTTACATTTGCAAGTAAACTAGTGCATTGAATTTCTTCAGCGTTTTTGTACTTGTGTACGAAGGTTTTTTCTGTATTATTACTTAATGTTTTTAGCTATACTTACTTTATCGTTAGACTCCTACGAATGATCGGTTTCCGGCCACGCAAACCTCACGGAGAACGGACCTGATCCTGAGCTACCAGATGGACCCATGTTGGTAGACTCCCTGAATATTTTGCTGTTGAAAAAAAAAAGTTTTCATAAATAATCGTACATCAGCCAGAAGTGCTAAACTATTTATTAAAGCCAAAACGTTTTCTTTTAAAGGACACAAAAAAAAAACATTGATCTGTATAATGTTATATTCAAATAAGATTCTAATATCATCTTATAAATGTTTTAAAACCTTCGCGAAAGTAATTGATTTGTGTCAAGATTCAATTGCTTCAAAGGACAGAAACAGTATTTTTCTTTTAATTTTTAAAGCTTACAAAGAATTGATTTCATATTTTTCATATTTCAAATAGTCGATATTTTTGAATTTTGAGATATTTTCTAATCATTTCAGTATTTACAATGATTTGTATAATACAATGTATCTAATCTTTAAAGATGCTCCACCGCCGACAGAGCATAAATGATATTCATCATTAGAACAGTAATTGGTGTTTAATCGTGTATATTTATGTCTAATTAACAGAAAAAATAATTTAAAATAATCTATTTCGCCTTTGGTGCATGCGCAATCAGTACTTCATTCCATATAGGATATAGTGACACGGAATTTTTTCGGGATGCAATTAATTATTTTTCATATTTTTAACTTGAAGTAAAAATTAGAAGTTTAAACTTTTCAATGGTGGTAATGGTGTAAAGTAAGTATCTTTTGTAACTGAAGAAAAATACTAAATCGTCTGCTCCTGTTTTTGATAGTGAAAAAAAATCATTTGTCAGCGGTGGAGCATCTTTAATTGTTTTCATATTTGCTGACATTGGATAATTAAACAATTAAAAATGATAATATTTTGTAAAGCTTTAAACCTCTTGAATAAATAGTTTTTTTCCCTTTTCTTTGTTTTCCATTCTAGAAATATCCATACAGGCATTATTGGATGCTGACGAAATGAACGAAAATGTTTAATTTTGTTGGCGAATAAAGTGATCTTGCCAATATTGAATATGGTTTGATTATCCTTAAGTCCTAATAACAGTTAGAGTCATTTAAGTTATTAAGTTCATTATGTACCAGTACCAAACTTTTATGCCAGAAGCAGCTGGTAAGTGTGGGTAGAAATGCAATTTAAAAAAAATATCTTGTCAACACTACAGTCTTTGATAGAAAATAAAATTAACAATTTATTTGTCGATTTAATCACATATGCACTTCCATTTGATTAGAAATGATTAAAAAGTGTGAATGTCTGGTTTTGTAGCCCAGTCTAGAAATGCTATATTATATCTGCAATTATAACACTTAAGAATAAATATCATTTCAATACAGCAATACACTTAATATTTCATTTGTTTAACGACTGAATATGTGTCCTGACGTCTTTATACATTTTCACAATGCATAAAATGAATGGATTTGATACACATTGAGAATAACATTATACCTTATCCTCTTTGGGTCCCCTTAAGAACCTTGGATTCATTCGGCTACATTTGTATTGGGGACGGACATCATCGTCTATACCAATGGAAAATATCTGTTCTTTAGTGTACGAGAATACAGGCTGAAAGATAAAAAGAACTAAATCATGGAAACGATATTATCAAATGGCCGGCTGTCAGATTTGTTGTTATCAAGATCGATTACATGAGATACATATATAGACATCTTAGGCAAATGGAAAACCTAATTATATGGAAATATTTGTTCAGTACTTTCCAGAAAAAGTCGCCAAAACAGGCAGATAACAACAAAAGTGAAAATAATCGTTCTACCTTTTTGTTTTCTAATGTTTGAATTGTTGCCGCTCCCTCAAAGTGATCAAAAGCCAAACTGAAAGACAGTGCCATATATCAGATACATGTAATGACAATTGTACAACAATCATAACTAAATACCATATCTAAAAACTATTTTCTTGTATAAAGACAAACGCGTCCTTTAAGTATAGTACGTCATCAATTTGGCTGTGACCGATCCCAATCGACACTGACTAGACCTACAAGAACGCGATCGCTAATTATTGTATTTTCTTGTGAAGGGTCAGTCTGAGACCTGGTAACAGACTGTCGAGGTCATTACAACTGGGGGAAATACGACATATTTTGCGATACTTCATTTCCTTTTCAACGATTTCAACATAAATATAATATGTAATATATTAGTATTTCACAAAAGCTTTTGATAATAATGATGTGATCTAGACTGATCTGTTCATAGTATTGATTGATGAGGTAGCTGAATACTCAAAACGGGAAGAAACGAAGGTAAATATATAATAATAGTATACACAAAACTAGCCAATATTTCCCCTTTAGCCCAATATTTCCCCTTTATATTAAGTATATTCAGTTGACCACATTTCAACAACGATCCGAAGACAAATGAGATATTGGCAATCTTACTAAACTTGTGTAAAATGGCTTGGTTTCCATAGAAACCAATGCTCCAATGTCATCGAAATTGGCCCAATAGTTTATGAGGAGTTGTCCGGACAAGATTTGAGGACGACAGACAGACAGACATACAGACAGGATGATTACAGTAAATTCGATTATTACATGACGTTAACAATCTGTAACATGACACTGAAAACAAACTTTAGTTCTAGTCAAAGTTTAAAATATCGGTCAGTCAAAAGATCGTTATTCCACTTGAGGAATATCAATATATTTATACAACTAGCACTTTTATAAAATTGCCCGAGAGTGGAATAACACGACGTATTGTGTTATGTTTGCCATTATATGTAAAAACAGGGTTGTTAGTAGTAGATATCCGAAAGTAATGAAAGTTGTAATGTGATAAAAACAGTATAAATCGAACTCAGCTGGTTGTGATAAGAACTAAATGTATGAAAACGAAAAAAACCGACTGCAAATAAAGTTCGATGATCGTCTCGTCTGCTTTCATACAACTTTAGAGGGGGCCGTGGACAATACGTGAATTTCCATGTCGTAGATACAATGTAAGGAAGTTGCATTGCACCAAATGTCTTGCGTGATAATGTTGATCTTTTAAGTCTTTTCAAGTATTACCGAATTTACAGAAAAATATGTTTTGGTCATCTAAAAATAGAATGGATGATATATAAATATAAAGCGAAACACCGAGTCGGATCCTCTTTTGATGGTGGCAAAAATTCCCCGATACATCTTTGCTAAATATGATAATCTGCTACTTACTTTGTTTGTGATCCGAAGGTGTCAACACCAACTTTTGTTTTGCAAATTCCTTTGAGACATTTCTTTCTCCCAAAACTCCAGGAACCGACCGCCAGAGATATGAAGGCCATGGAGCACAGGATTGCGATAGGGAGCACCTTTCCATAGTTAATTGTACATTCCATGGCTCCTATTTTGTCAGTACAATGGTACATCCAGGAGCAGCCGATGGTTTCACACTCGTTGATCTCCTCCTGACACCACTCACCTTCATATCCCCTGTCACAAACACAGCGGTATGGTTCGAATGTCTCTGATCTAATGGTACTGTTCAATGGAGGTCCGTCTATATGTTTAGGTTCACATGTCCCATACACGCACGGACTAATCAAGAAGTATGCGACAGAAACGTGTTCATGTGAAAAGGCACCTTTACGATCGCGAACTCGGAAATGAACAAGCAATTTTCCTGTTAGGTTGGTGTGAGTTGTAACAGTGACTCTGGAATGAAGTGACGTCTTTATGTATTCCGCATCAAGCATTTCAATTTCTACAAGACTCCCGGGTGATTCCTGAAAGATCACAGCCGTTTCGTTAGTTGGCTGACCGTCGCATTTTGTTGTTTCGAAAATCATAAATGAGTCATTGGCATCAAAGTCGAAGATAGCCAAGATTCCGAGGTCGTAGTGGGTCAGGTTACTCTCAAACAAAACTGTACTGTTGTGAGTTTGACGTGAGTCGCTAACAGATCCATCCTGGTGTACAAATAACAAAATCGGCGGGTCATTTACATTGGCCACCTCAATGTCTAAAAGGCCAGTCGTTTCCAGTATCTGTGTGAGAGACGTATTCTCCCTCAGTATCACACTCACCCGAAACACATCAGCGTAGTGTAGCGATGGGGCGAAACTTAGCTTTCCGTCTGTTGTTATGTTGACAGAGTCGTTTTGATGTTGTGGGGAAAGTTCAAACATCACGCTGTCAGATTCGGCATCAGACCAGAGCAGTTGTACAGTATTTAATACTGTGTCCTCGTCTATCCTAAGTACAGAAGTCTCCAGAACAGGGGCGGTATTGAAATATGTTTCATTGATCACAAACGCTCCGAATTGGAAGGGAGTGTTGACTGTGTTACTCGTGCTTCGTTTCTTACGTTGGTTGGTTTCAGACAGGAGGTTTCCACACACCTAGAACATATCAAAGGAATTCGACATACTATACCATCATAAATGGACCTGGTGTAAAGTAGTACTTGCATGTCAAACATTTAGATTTGGCAAAAATGCCTAAAAAAGTGAACTGGTGCTCAAAATTAAGTGGTAGTGGTAGCATATATTATTATGCTGAGAATGGGAAAAATTAGTCTTATTGAATTATTGAATTTCATATGGTATATTCATTTCTGTTGGTTAGATCTTTGAGGTGACGTTTTCGTTGACCGAAGGAATTGTACGTAAAGTATCATGCATGCAGAACGCTTTTGCGGGAAATTTTTAAAAGCGATATCTCGTGTGTATAGTCAAAATGGCAAAATTCCCATAAAAACCCAATATTTTGTCAATTGTTTGAGTGACAATGGCTCAAAAACGAGTACATGGACATACGCTTTTTCTTTCAATTTTTCTATGAAATCATATTTCCAAAAATCTATATAAGAAAAAAAGTTTAATACAAGAAAACTTTGACTACTCAAAGGTGTACGTAAGTATTTGTTTTCTATGTATTTGGTCGGGTGTCAGCAATGTGCTTATGAAATTTAACATTATCTTGGTGCTGATAAAACTTTGACCATCATAGTCATTTCTTTTAATCATATAGGTTATTGAGCTTTGGTCCAAGGCATTCTCGCGTAATCAAACATCAAGATTTCATTTAAAGTTTTACAATTTAGAGTTTTAGATTCAATCAAAGTTTATGTTTCGTAGATTTAATAGTGTTTTTACACCATCTTTTTAATAACCAAAACAAAGCTCGAGAAACGTCGTTCTAAAGCTTAAATATATTTGACAAACCATTAATCGCCAATAATATTGGTTTAAAATTTGCAACTCATGAAAAATAATTGATGACTATCGTTTAAAACATTCCGATACAAACAATTCTTTGTGTAAACTACAACTTATAGATAATATCTCGGACTGTACTTTAGGAACCTAATCTACATTATCCCATACCTTGAATATGATATAACCTTCACTTGATAATATGTAGGATTCAGAAGTACAAGTCTGATCTACCACATCCCAATGGCCAGTCCCTGAAAGAGTAATTCAAAAGTCACATTAATATAAAGCATTATAATTAATGTATATCCCAATATCTTTTTGAATACATGAATCCTTGTTTGGATTTATGGCCCTCTCTCTTTTAATTTTACATTTTGTTTTACAATTTAATTATCTTAGTTTGGGGTCAAAATTAAAAAAATTTCCAAGCTTATTGAAAGATATGAACTGAAAGATTTATGGCGTGAACGAAATCCCGAAAGTAGAGAATTTACATTTAAAAGGGGGAAATCAAGATCTAGAATAGATTATATTTTGGTAGGTAATGAATTGTTTAATGATATGGTTAATGCAAAAATAATTCCGAGCATATACAGTGATCACAATATGGTGACTGCGGAATTGAAAATAGACAAGGTAAAAATTGGTCCTGGCGTATGGAAAATGAATGCATCAGTTATAGAATCAGAATTTTTTAAAGATTTTTTCGAAACCTTTTGGTCATACTGGAAAACACAAAAGGTGCACTATGGGAAACTTACAGAATGGTGGGAAATGACAAAAATTAAAATAAAAGAACTAACCATACACGTTTCGAAGATAATAAATAAGAGAGAAGAGGTAATAAGGAAAAAAGAACAGGAGTTTGAAGAAATGATTAAAATAGGAGAATATCAAAATAATCAAATCGATTTACTAACTAGAGAGATTAAGACTCATTATAAACACAAAGATTAATGGTTATAAGATAAGGTCTAGAATGGAAAATTATGAAGATAATGAAACGTCTTCTAAGTATTTATTTAATTTGGAGAAAACTAAGGCAAAAGAAAAGTTGTGGCACAGAATTAAAACAGACGACGGTAATTATAAAGAAGGAATATCTGCTATTTTAGATGAGCAAACAAAATTTTATAAAAAGTTATTTTCTTCTGAGGGTTGGGATAGAGATGCAGCAAACTCTCTTCTAGAAAATGTCAATGCTAAAATAACTGATGAACAGAGGGGCGAATTAGAAAGAGATATAACCGAAAATGAAATACATAACAGCATTTGTCAAATGAAAAAGAACAAATCTCCAGGCGAAGACGGTATTATATCCGAATTCTATCAACAATACTGGTACCTTATAAAAGGGGAATTCTTCGAAGTTTTAACAGAAATATTTGCTTCAAATACATTATCTGAATCTCAGTCTAAAGGTATGCTTACTTTATTATATAAAAAAGGAGAAAGAGAACTTATTATTATTAAGTTGGAGACCGCTAACTTTACTTAACGTTGATTATAAAATTATTGCAAAGGTTCTGGCTAATAGAATAAAAACCGTATCTAAAACATATCATCCATTCGGATCAAAAAGGTTTCGTTCCTGGTCGAAATATTTCAGATGCTAATAGACTTATTCAAGACGTTTTTGAATATATACGGATTAAGAACAATCAGAGGGAGCGATAATTTTCCTAGATCAATCTAAAGCTTTCGATAGAGTAGAATGGTCATGGGTTAACAGATGCTTAGAACATTTTAATTTTGGTGCAAAATATCTAAACTGGATAACAATGCTTTTAAAAAGATTCAAAAACATGCATTAAAACAAATGGGTATGTAAGTAAATATTTCCCGATATCGAGATCAGCAAGGCAAGGTTGTCCAATCGCTCCGATTTTATACATCCTACAAGCTGAGCCATTAACTTGCTCTATAAGGCGAAACGAAAATATAAAAGGTATTGAACTTCCGAATGAAAAAGAAACTACTATTAACATGTTTGCAGACGACACACAATTCTTCGTAAGGGACGAACATTCGATCGTAGAAATATTCAATATTTTAGATATATTCAAATCAGCTTCTGGTTCAAATATTAACTTAGATAAAACAACAGGTATATATTTAGGCAGATGGAAGCATAAAGATCCAATATATACAAATATATCCTGGTCGAAAACTTGTGTGAAAACATTAGGAGTCCATCATGGATACGTCATCGATGACAATTCCATATGGAAAGAAAAAATTCAAAAAATTAAATCATGCTTGCAGGTTTGGAAAAGTAGAAATTTAACACTATATGGTAAGAGTTTGGTTATTAAGTCTTTAGTAATATCACTTATAGGTTATGAAATTGAAGCACGTGGTATCTCAGAACGTTATATAAAAGAAATCGATTCATTGATATGGGAATTTGTCTGGAATGGAAAAAGGGATTTAGTCAACAGGAATATGTCATCAAAAAGGTTCAAAGACGGGGAAATGGAAATTGTTAATATCAGAGAATTCATTTTCAGAAGGCAAATAAAAACAATGTATAAAATTATGCAAAGTGATATTGAGACATGGAATGCAATAGGTAAATACTGGTTAAGCTATATGGATGAAAAATTTAGAGTAACCTATTTTCTATGTAAATTATCAGACATACGCACTATTGACACATCAAAAATTCCACTTTTCTACAGAAATCTTCTTGAAGCATGTGCAAATTTCCAAAAATCTAGCCACTCAACTCTCAACAAAAACAAAATACTAGAACAGCCAATTTTTGGAAATTATTTCATCCAATATAATAAAACAGCCATATATTTTCCTTCTGTTCTCAAAAGCAATATTTTTACAATACAAGATTTATGGGATGAACGCAGAAATTTTTTTTAAAGAGAGTACGAAATATATAACATGTAAACTGACAAAAGAAATTGTATCACTGAACTAACAAAGTTTAAGATCGCTTTTCCGTCAAAACGGTTTGAATGTTCTAAAAGGAATTGATGCTGGGGCGACAGATTTTGTTTATCCTAATATAGACGCCAATCTTAATATTATAGGGAAAGATAACAAACCGATAGGATACAAAAGTCTGAAACCAAAAATGATAACGAGTAGAAGAAATCCTGATGCAGATCCTATCTGCAAATTAAAATGGGAAATCGAATTTCAAAAAACTGTTCAATTGGGAATTAATATGGAAAAATATACAAAATACCGTTACAACAAATCAAGTAAAAGAATTTCAAAGGAAGTGTATACACAACATTATATATACAGAATCAAAAATAAGTAAATTTGGTAATTCGAATGGCAAGTGTCATTTTTGCAAAACGCAAACTGAAGATATTGTACATTTATTTTTTGAATGTGGTATTGTCAGAAATATTCTGAACATTTGTTCTGTACATATATTTAAATCCATTCCGGGATTTAATGAAGATATGCTGACATCAGATGTTGTGATTTTTGGATTTCAAACTAAAGATAATCTGTCAGTTCTTCTCAATACCGCATTATTGTCCTTCAAATTGTCCATTTGGAAATGTAGAAATGAAATTAAGTATAAACAAAATAGAAATTGCTGTTGATCATATATTTAGGAAAGTCCAATACCTATTTCTCTAAATAATTTAGAAATGTTTATAAAATCAAAGAAAAAAGAAAATTATATCAATAAATTATGTTCAGAATATTTTAGATAAATTTAGGAATTAGCTACAGAATGCGAGGATGAATTAAGAATGAAAGAAAAGTAATAAATGAGTATGAAAGATTCACAAAATGAATGTATCAATGAATAATATAAAGAAAGAGAAAGAGTAAGTGAATGATTGGAAGGTTAGAGAGAATATAGGGAAATGAATGTTGAATGAAAGCCCTCTTGCAAGAGGACAATTATGTACGGATGCTGAATCCAGGGTCCCAACCCTGGCAGTCATCTACGTTTATCTGGGGAATAAAGTAATTGTTTTTTAGAAAAAAAAAAGACAAAACTAAAAAAGTTTCCTAAAACAATAATAACGTAAGAAAATTTATATCGATGGCCTAAATGAGGTTACACCATATAGAGATCGCAGAACCAAATGATTTTCCATTGGCGATAATGTTAAACGTTTGCCACTGTCCAGATTAAATGAAGTTTTCAAGTTCGGTCATTCATGGATAATTTTGATGAAGGTCATCTCACACAACTGTGAATAAAAATTGGTAACGAAGTACCATTCTGCTAAACTTTTATGTGGGGGGTTCCATCTTTCGTTGAATTCCACACTACATTTGACCAAAATTTCGAACAAAAATCCATATTTTGATTATCAACCCTGTCCGAAACAGACTTAAAAATAATTCCAAAAATGTCTTTACATATTTAACAACATCATATATATTGCCCTACCCACACATTAAACATTTGAAACTGATGGGCCATTAATACCCGATCAACAGGCTCCGAAACATTAACCTCTCTATGAAATCTTGTGCCCCCCCATAAGGGGATTTCAAGATTTGAGCTTTAACCAATGCAAAGTTTCCTATGTAATCTATGTGAACAGTGAAAACTCATTTCACTGCTTTGTCGTCTGGCACTATGATAGCTACTTCACACACGGCAATTAGGGCAATGGCGGCAAAACATAAGTCAACCCATCATTAGGAAAAGTAACATTTGATTTATTTTAATTAAATTGTTCATAAATTGATGATAAATGTAGTATTTACGGTTTGCACCTCTACAAAACTATTCATCTAGTGTTAGTTTCTCATTCTGAATTTTAAATCTTTTCGGAAAGGTAAATTCCCTTACTGATTTAAAGTGCAATATTCAAATGCCTCAGTTACCATAATATTATGGATAGCATATACGTGTATGTAAGGTGATTTAGTTATTACTCGTCATGACGTAAAACAGTAGTTGCCAAAATGCTTGTACTTTACCATCTTCGTTTGTTATCCAGACTGTCAATACTGGGACGGTTACCAGGCTTTATATAGTGGAATTAAAGGCGAATCTAACCTCCATGAGGTAAAACTCATAGGACGGCGTCGGGAATATAAAAAATGTCTGGCCGAGGAACAACAGCATTCTGTAATAAATGACTGTATTAGGTTTATGATGCTACTATATTCTAATTTCGGCTATTCCGGGCCTAATTTTAAATAATAAAATCATGTAAACTGTTTATCCACATATATAAGGTGTAATCATCATAAAGACTATATTTAAGAAGGTATACTAAAAACGTTTAAATATGTATTCCCGTGTCGTTTATGGTAAGTGAATAATATAAGCCATGTCCATCATTATCATCAAGTATCAATTGATCGATTTCGAAGATACCAAAACGACGTATGTACAATACGATTTATCGTCATTGAGTCACACTTTCCGGTGATTACGTCATCATGTTTATTCATTAGTTTACAATTCTGATTGTTTTCGTCAAAATTATATCATAGAATAAATAAACCTCATGACTAACATTTGCCTATGTATACACTATACATTTCAAATTTGATTATATACATTGATTGCGTCGTTGGAGTTCGAATCTGCTAGTTAACACATGATCATCACGCCAGTATAATATCAATTAGAAAAAAGTGTCAACCTCAACATGATTTATTTGTTTATTATTTTATGGGTTGTTTCTTGATAGAGGAAGTAAAGTAATGTTATCGTTTTATACAATCAATAGAGCTTTGTGTTTACTTTCTTGTTCTAGTTGATCGTTTGACAATGGGCAAATATTAGGTAGACCGGATGGCGGCCGAATCTTAATAACGCAGGACGTTGTGAAACGACTTTAGTCATCCCGCTGTTCCTAGTAATCACGTTTTCTCCGAGGTATATGGGTGGTCATTTATTCGTAAAAAAAATTTCAATAAAGGTGCATTTGATTTTTATTTCATTAATGTAAATATTGGATCGAATGTATTTTACTAATTTTCATTAGCGACTATGAATAGCAGAAGCTATATACAGATTCTCGTGGAGCGCGTTAGGAACATTATGAAGAGGGATAAAGTACATGCAATCCCTATGTGGTTTGCATACCGTCACCATTACACCAAAAGAGGAGACTAAACGACTTTAGATCGTACTTTACCCAACATCGTTTTGATGTCTCACAAACCACCGTTTACAGTTGCAGCGGCTTAAGATCTAAATATGATGTCTAAAAAGCACTTTTTGACGAAACTGTTAGTTAGTATCCGCGATGTCATTGCTTTGTGTTGATGTTGGTGGTCTGTGATGAAAGAAACAAACGCGAGGATGCTCGGCAGACCCGTAGTTTTCACGTCAAGTCAGATTCAGATAAGCTTCCAACAATGGCCTCTCCGTAGAACCCTAGATAAAAAAATAAATTGTATTGAATTTCTTATCTATAAAGGATCTTAAATAATATTTTATAAAACAAATCTAAGAACGGTTTTTGTTTTATTTTTCTTTCGTGTTTTGGCATACACTTAAATTATTACATGTACAAAGCTATAACAACCTACGTTTTGCTGAAGATCAGGCGGATTTAGTGATAAAAGCTGTTATTATTTATGACAATTATATAGTGTATAATCGCTACTTTTAATGTGTAGAAATAGTCTGATAATATAAGTAAACATGATAATTTCACTTTAAACTAATTAACAACAACCATACTATACGGAGGATGGTGACAAGATCAAATGTCATGTTAGGTTAACAATAAGCACAGAAACAGCTTACAGCTGAGGTTGATACCATTTAATTAGCTGACAGAATGATCACATTACGATAGGAAGGTCTCGATAGGCGGAACAGATCATATGGGAGTTGACAATGATTTAGATGAATTATTGATGGAGGTGTATTCTTGAATGCACCTGACTTTTAATGAGATGCACAAGGGGCATGGAAAATAGGATATGTTAGATTTAAGCATATAGAACATTTAAGAAAAACAGAAGGGAAACAAGAGGTAACTCCGAGATTTAGGGGACAGGGGACAACCCCTGTCAATGTGAATGTCAATGTCAATATAATGTGAATTACTAAATAAACGATACACTATATTTCTAATGTGCAAGCATTGCCGTTTAGTTTAAACTGAAGAATTGAAATTACATTATGTAGTATCATATACCAAAACATTGTCCTTGTCATTACAACCGGAACAATAAAGTAATAAATCTCAAATGAATCATAAAACATATGTATTCACAAAGGTCATCGTTTACATTGGTTATGATAATTCAATAATAAGCGTATATACCTGTTGCGTTGATTATCAGAGTTGATAATACCCCATTGTTATCGGGTGATACTGATGTCATTGTGTTATGGACAGCATGCACTACCATTTGTGATGGGGTTGAGGATTTCATCCTTGTGTCGTTATTTCCTAATAGATGACAAATATTGGGGTTTAAGTAAGTATCAATTTAACTGACGATGGTCATAAGTTGATATATGTTGAAGATCTTATCACGCTTCAACGAATAAACAGATCTGTGCTAAGCGATACCATTGTAATAAAGACACAGGAAAACATGGTCATTGCCAGTCCACAATGCTGTAGACATTGCTACAAACCATATTAACATTTTTGCATTTTTTTCAAATTATTGTTCATTGCAACCTTGAAGTAAATTTTTTAAGTAAATATTGCATTTGGTCGTAATATAAAAGATGTTTGTCTTACTTTCAACACACAGCGGTCCTATGTATGTGGTGCTGGTTAGGTGTGACGGCCCACGAGCCAGTAGGGCTATATACATGCATCGTCCTGGTTCCATCAGAAACATGGGTACATCGTCACTACTGTTCTGGTTTACTGTCGAGGGGTCAGCGAGGTCAGAGAGATTCCATGGAGCTAAGTCGCCATCTATCCAGACTTGATTGTTAATGATGTAAAAACTGGAGGATTTATTAACACCGATGATGGACAGGGGCATAATATCATCTTTTCCTGGTTCTGTACCAACTTTCAACTCTGGAACAATAATGAAAAATAAAAAAAACCCATTGATACAGTTAAATATTTTATTAAAAAATAGTTTAGTTTATACTTCATTGTTTTATTTTCATGATATGACCATGCAATGATTCAATTTTATTATAAAAAAAAACTCAAAGAAAATTATTTACCATATGATTCCACGTCACCACCCTCATCGCTCCAGGATATTCCTAATCTGTCATTATGTGCTATGAATTCTACGGAGCTCGTGTTGTCCGTTACAACAGTGAAGAACGATGTCACATGGAGATGATCTATAGCCGGCGGAGACAGAAGGGTTGTTACATCACAGAAATAGGGAGGATGAAAGACCAGCTTGTATTATATATGGTCAGGTTTAATCTGTATTGTTTTCTGTCTTCGAAGTATGTTCCATTCCTTAGCTCAATATCTATATGATGTCTTAAGGCCAATGTTTTCCTCTGGATAAACATATCGACCGTCATCAAGAGAGATTACACTAATGACCGCGTCATTGAGCTCACTGATTTCCTCAGCACAAGACCAATAAGCCCCTAATTGTTTATTGCTGCCAATAAAGCTAGTCTCCTCCGTACTGCTGTAAGTTGGATCCACACATTTCAATTCTTCACACACGGGAGGCGTGCTATCGATAAAGATACCGTTTGAGTACGAAAATATGTCATTCTTAGCGAAGTTTGTTATTTTAGCGACGGCGTAATAGATCGTGTCGTTTGTTACTGAAACAGTTTCCTCATTCTTCTCAATAACAGCTTCTTGAAGGTTCAAGTTCGATATTCGGAATGTCAGCAGTTCAAAGTTAGAGCTGAAAGAGCAATTTTGATCACATCCAATGAAACACTGAGAAGTACATTCCCGACAAAACGTCCAACGTATGCACGTTCTGAAAAGGTGAGATATTGTCGACCTGGTCAAGTCCATCAGATATTCCGACTTGTATACTTTCGATATTACTTTCTCCATCGAAGAATCCCGGCCATGCTGACATAATGAATCAACCTCTGTCGGTATGGACACTTCTGTTATTGTCACCAAGGCAATAAAGGGGGTCATGCCATATCAATGGATATATAAACCCATTGTTAGTAGACGTATGGAAAAATAGTTTCGCCGTTTGAGGTTAAAGTGGATTCCACTTAAAACAGCTTTCTGGGTACCATTGATTAGAAGATCTAGATACCATGTCCCCGATTCACTACTCAATAATCGGATGGATATTAAATTCATTTGGTTTGTAGGGTCATTTTCCAGTTGAAACCATTCATTATTTCGTCCATACTCATCCACACACCAAAATAATCCATCCCAAACTCGACTATTGGCTTGACGTTCTCCGAGGATACTAACACCACAGCCACTGACATCGACGTCCTCTGGGTTACCTACCATCTCAGCAGTCTCCACGTCTTTTACTGTTTCGTTTTGTGATGATGGTGTTGCCTCAGACGTATTGCTTACTTGAGAGTCGTAATCAAACGTTACAGAAGAAAAATCGTCCGGCTCAGGGTGGCTCTAACTGGACAGATACTTGCCCGCTGTGATGTGCCGATAAAGAAAGAGGTTATTGTGTTCTCTCCTCTGGCAACACTCATTACAGCTGTGTATTCACCTTTGCGCAATCTTACATCGTCACTGGAAATGACCCCGGTGTCAATTGATGAAAGAGCAAGATTGTACCCTATGCTTAACCTGAATATTGTTCTTGTTATGAACACACACATTCATCGTCGCAGTCACCTTCGTCGTACCACTCGACACTATTTTCATCATTTGGAAGTTAATTCTATTTTAGACGGACATGTATGAGACTCCAATGAACGAGCAATGGCGATCATGATGTCTATTGAGGTTTTTGAGGACTGATAGGATGTTTCTTGAAGCCAATCATTTGCTATCTTTACTGAACCCTCTAGTGGTGCTGTAACATCTACTCGAAAATAAATTTCACTTGCAGAATTTAATAAACCAGCGTTATTCACTGCTTCTACACATAAAACATAATTCTGATCTGATATAAAGTTCATAGCCCGGAAGGTTACCATAGTTTCTGTTGAAACTGTTATGCCTCTTAAATGTTCTTTCTGTTCAGCTTCACTATTTCCGCTACATATATGTAACATATAAACCGCAACGGTGTAAGACGATATGGTACTTTCTGGATCCAATATGTTTTCCCATTCTACACTAACGGTATCGTAACTGTCAATGTAAGTGAAGGAAGTAATTTGTCTTCCATTGATCATTATGGTAGCGTCCGATGTTATCGGTGGTGTTGTGTCGACCATAACGCTTTCTCCTGTTACAATTTTATAGTCACCAGCATCATCAACGGCAACAACAACCGGTATATAGCGTTGTCCATGATGAAGTGTGAGGTTTTCGGCGAGGAAAAACGTATCAGTGTTCACATCTGTGAGAGGGTAAACATCACAGTTGTTTTCAATACGTACTAATTGTTCCAGAGTAATTGACTCATTTACAACGGGGACTGCAAAAGAAGAAATTCCAATATAAAACTTTCTCAATCCAATATCAGATTCAAATTCGGACCAGGAAAATGAAAGTCGATCTGTGTAGTGTTGGTAACTCGAGCTACTAACTTCTCCCCCGCGTATTCCCTCCCTATAGCCAACTTTTACTCCGTTGGAAAATGATTCCTCGTAACTTCCGGAAATGGCTATATGCCCTTACAGTTATGTAATACGTAACAGACTTTTCTGTCAAAATTAAGCGAATGAAATATTATGGACGTGTTAGCTCCTGTGTTGACGAAATAATGAACATTTACTCTCATTGAGGTATATCTCACATCGGTTCCTATGGCCGCTTCGTAATGGGAAATCCGCTGACTATAATCAGAAGACGTTGCATCGCCGAATCCATTCCAGTTTTCCAGATAATTGGTCATTAGCAAACTGATAATTAATGTCCTCAGCCATCCCATTCTCGTACAATACCAGGTGCCGGTGGCTGTATATCAACACGTGTGATACCATCAATGAGGATTTTTCATGTTGTTCTGTTTAAGACAAACAGTTATCTTAATGACGTTTGGTTATAAGTGATCCCATTAGTAAGAACAAGTTCATCGTTGTAGAACGTACCTGTTGTATCAGAAAGGAGTTGGTGATTTTTGTAATAATAGCGCCTGTTGCTATCCAAAATGGGACCATTCTACCTCTTGTACATCACAGTGACCAGAGTAATAACATTTCCCGTCCAGGACATTGAGATCTTTCTGTGCATCTCTGTCGCCGTCTGCTTGTCCGTCGTGTACCACAAGTCTGGCCGGCTGAAAGTTCACAGGTCAGTTCAATTAAAAGTATTAAAGAACAAACAATGGCTGTTCACAGGTCAGTTCAATTAAAAGTATTAAAGATCAAACAATGGCTGTTCACAGGTCAGTTCAATTAAAAGTATTAAAGAACAAACAATGGCTGTTCACAGGTCAGTTCAATTAAAAGTATTAAAGATCAAACAATGGCTGTTCACAGGTCAGTTCAATTAAAAGTATTAAAGAACAAACAATGTGTTCACAGGTCAGTTCAATTAAAAGTATTAAAGATCAAACAATGGCTGTTCACAGGTCAGTTCAATTAAAAGTATTAAAGAACAAACAATGGCTGTTCACAGGTCAGTTCAATTAAAAGTATTAAAGAACAAACAATGGCTGTTCACAGGTCAGTTCAATTAAAAGTATTAAAGAACAAACAATGGCTGTTCACAGGTCAGTTCAATTAAAAGTATTAAAGAACAAACAATGGCTGTTCACAGGTCAGTTCAATTAAAAGTATTAAAGAACAAACAATGGCTGTTCACAGGTCAGTTCAATTAAAAGTATTAAAGATCAAACAATGGCTGTTCACAGGTCAGTTCAATTAAAAGTATTAAAGATCAAACAATGGCTGTTCACAGGTCAGTTCAATTAAAAGTATTAAAGAACAAACAATGGCTGTTCACAGGTCAGTTCAATTAAAAGTATTAAAGATCAAACAATGGCTGTTCACAGGTCAGTTCAATTAAAAGTATTAAAGATCAAACAATGGCTGTTCACAGGTCAGTTCAATTAAAAGTATTAAAAGTATTAAGAAACAATGGCTGTTCACAGGTCAGTTCAATTAAAAGTATTAAAGATCAAACAATGGCTGTTCACAGGTCAGTTCAATTAAAAGTATTAAAGATCAAACAATGGCTGTTCAACAGGTCAGTCATTCAATTAAAAGTATTAAAGAACAAACAATGGCTGTTCACAGGTCAGTTCAATTAAAAGTATTAAAGAACAAACAATGGCTGTTCACAGGTCAGTTCAATTAAAAGTATTAAAGACAAACAATGGCTGTTCACAGGTCAGTTCAATTAAAAGTATTAAAGAACAAACAATGGCATGGTCATAGGTCAGTTCGAATTAAAAGTATCAAAGAACAAACAATGGCTGTTCACAGGTCAGTTCAATTAAAAGTATTAAAGATCAAACAAAGGCTGTTCACAGGTCAGTTCAATTAAAAGTATTAAAGATCAAACAATGGCTGTTCACAGGTCAGTTCAATTAAAAGTATTAAAGATCAAACAATGGCTGTTCACAGGTCAGTTCAATTAAAAGTATTAAAGAACAAACAATGGCTGTTCACAGGTCAGTTCAATTAAAAGTATAAAAAGGTCAAACAATGGCTGTTCACAGGTCAGTTCAATTAAAAGTATTAAAGAACAAACAATGGCTGTTCACATGTCAGTTCAATTAAAAGTATTAAAGATCAAACAATGGCTGTTCACAGGTCAGTTCAATTAAAAGTATTGCCAATTACTAATAGGCTATATGATGAAACAGGGCAGGGATATCGGTCTTCTTTATCCTAGGGAGTGCTTTTTGCCAATCATACATTTCAGGTTAAGCAGTAATTTACAAGCATCGACAAATAGATAGGTAAAATAAACACTTCATTACCTTCAATGATGAGATATCTAATCACAGTTCTGAGAAACCTGTAATCATGGGTATAGTAATTTCATCCTTTCCAGAAATTCCAACAATAAAGCTTTCATGGTGGATCAGTTAAAGGTCACTACGGCATTGGATTATTAGTATATAGAACATGTGTATTCATTGACAATCTGTTGTACAATTATATTTGAAACATTTAAAGTCGTTTGTTTAAAATATGTACATTTACATAATTAAAATACCTCACTGATTACATCAACAAATTAAAAATACCACAGATAAAATCCGTTCTATTGGCACAGATTCCTTTGTAAACTATTATCTGCTCCCTTTAGGTTATACAATACGAGTAGCCTAGATCAAATTAAAACTAGGGTTTACTCTATTATAACAACACAATATATTCTGGTCTGAGATAGAATTTCGAAAAGACGTGCAGTAGATTTAAATAGAACTTCCCGGCACGGACGTGAATATGTCAGGGGTCTCCTACCCGATCACGTGGGTTTCCCCCGCACACTCGGGTTTTCTCTCACTCAAAGACCCCTCCAAGTAATTTTGTAATATTATAGTATTATGATTTTTAACGATATCTTTACTTATGGGCAACGCGTATAATTTGTTTTATTAAGCATAAATAGAAGTATCATTGACCAGAATTTATAATTATTACACGTTATTATCGCTAACATTGTGAAAAAGGTTCTCACAATTTCTTCGGTCTTTATTTTCATAATTGGTTTTGTCACAAAACACCACTTATACCATTGTATTTTGTTATTGCATAAAATTAAGTTTTGTGTATTTGTTACGGATAATGATAATTGTATGAGAATAATGCCTTGAAAATAGCACTTTGTTATTTTTGTGGCTCTTCTGTTTCATTGATCTTTTAATGTCCTGTCATTAAGTGATTTTGTCTGTACACGAGTTAACAACCCATCTGGGAATTAACCTCCGAATTTCGAATGCATTTTTTGAATATAGCACAAGTTCTTAATAAAATAATGGCTTAACGCTTTGTCACGATGACAATACCATAACACATAGGAGTACAATATGCCAGTTAATTAAAAAGGAAAAACGGAAAACAAAATTGCATTCCACTGAAGAAAATGTTCTCTATTATCTATCATCTCTATTGTCATTTATAACTTATTGAAAATATAAGTGATAACAGTGAACTTGAAAATTCGTACAGTTTCATGTTTCCAAATGTTGATGTTAATTGGTTTAGCAACAATGATGTACATCTACCGGAACTTAAGGAATCACATACTTATTTTCAGCATCAGGCATTTGCATAGATTTCCTCATCTACCATATTCAACAGAAGCAGTGTACTGTAGAAGCCGGTTAGAGGCACATGATTTACTAATTGCATTATTACGAAATATTAACATTTTGCCACAGGGACTCCCATACGGCGGCGTATTAGGGCTACTACATATTTTTTTTTTTATCTTGTACGTACAACTTAGTATCTACAAGTTAATATCTTATACGTACAAGTTAGTTCTTTACGTACACGTTAGTATCTTGTACGTACAACTTAGTATCTTGTACGTACAAGTTAGTATCTGTACGTACAAGTTAGTATCTTGTACGTACAACTTAGTATCTACGTACAAGATACTAAGTTATACGTACAAGATACTAATGATAATCATGATCTGCATTATGAGAGACTGAATGCAGTCTAGACTTGAACCGGTTTAGTTATGATATTAAAAAAACCCAAACACTTTAAAATGTCTGCATTTTATTGGCAAACTGAAAAGTTATTAAAAACGTTATTTGCTGCCTTTTCAAACTATTTATAGAGACTATCTTTTAATGCCCTAACACCCCCGATTGTTTGTATATCAATACATTGTAATTGCTATCTAACAATTGCTAATTAGTACATTACGTGATTGAATCCTGGTGTCTAAGACTTTACACACGGCTCAGGCACTATTCCATCCCTCGACAATACTATGAGGCAATAGTGCCCTCCAACCAGTCCATGATGTGTTTAGTGCATCACCTTCCAATTTGTATAACGCCATTTCGTGTCTTTCATCATAACGAAAAACACTTCGAGGAACATCTCGCAACGCTACGGTATCTTCATTCACCTCGACCACGATGTTGCTGCATTATAAATACATATCAATTTTCGCATATCTATGTTACTTCAAATGAGATTCAGATTCAGTTTCATGAAGTTTGAAAGTAGATCAATGTAGAATAAGCGAACAGTCTTCTACAGAAAGCAAAATTTGTTTCCATCCCCGTACACCCTGTCTGTCAGCCATCTTTAACGTCTTGGTTCAGCACACCGTTGAAATGACGTCATGTCACAAAGTTTGGACAAATTTTGGTATAGCGAAGAAATGAAATTCAAAACAACGCCAGTGTAACGTCACAAGTATTTTTTTTTTTGAGTAAATGAGTATATGGACTACGATCTGAATATTGAGGCACGTATAGTGCCTGCGTTCTATGTAAACTAAGTTGAATTAAACTAAGTTAAATAATTACATCAAAATAGAGCCACGCCCAACGTCGAGCCACTTCGATAGTGCCCGGGGCAGCGGGCATTATATTGCAAATATAGTTTCCATGTGTATAGCCAATCAGAAGTCAGTTTTCTGTCACGTGATGTACTAAGCCGCAATTGTGCCCGTATCCCCCGGTGCTATTAAAGTGGCGCGATATTGAAGGAAAACATATTGTGACGTCACTATCGCATTATGTCATATTTGGGCTAGGTTAAGATGCCAAAATGGCGAGCCGGTGTAACGTTGAAAATGGACCTCCGTTGAAAATTGACCTCGGGCCAGTTTTCAACGTTGAAAATGGACCCCGAATGCCGTTGAAAATTGAACATGCCGTTGAAAATTGACAGTGTCTAGGGTCAATTCTCAACGGCAGATCTGTTGAAAAATGACCGTTGAAAAATGACCTTGGCAAACTATCAACGGATGGTCTTTTGAAAAGTTTGTACTATGTGGTGTTCACTTCCGAGTACCAGGGGATAGTGTTACAAAACTAAAATTATGTGATATTATTAATTTGTTTCTTAATGATTTTTTATGATTATACTTTCAACGATTTTATGTTTGTCAGGTATTCAGTAATTGTTAATATATATTTATTCTGCAATACAAGAATACATGTATTATATATCTGCGTATGGATCAGTTATGTTGTGTTTTGCGTATGGTTGTGTTGTGTTGTGTTGTTGTGTTGTTTTGTGGTTGTGTGTTTGTGTGTTGTTTGTTATGTGATGTTGTGTGATGTTGTGATGTGTGTTGTTGTGTGTTTTGTTGTGTTGTTATGTAATTTTATTGTGCTGTGTGTTATTGGTGTGGTGTTGTGTTGTGTTGTGTTGTTGTGTTGTTTTGTGGTTGTGTGTTTGTGTGTTGTTTGTTATGTGATGTTGTGTGATGTTGTGATGTGTGTTGTTGTGTTGTTGTGTGTTTTGCTGTGTTGTTATGTGTGGTTGTGTAATTTTATTGTGCTGTGTGTTATTGGTGTGGTGTTGTGTTGTGTTGTGTGTTGTTGTATGATGTGTGGCTTTTTGTGTTGTGTTGTTGTGTGTTATGTTGTTGTTCCGTGTTTGTGTTATGTGTTGTTGTGTGATGTTTTTGTGATGTGCTGTTGCGTTATGTTGTGTGATGTTGTGTTGTTATCGGGTGTTGTTGTTGTTAGGTGTTATTGTTGTTGTGTAGTGTGTTGTGGTGTGGTTGTGTTTTGTGTTGTTGTGTTGTGTTGTTGTGTTGTGTGATGTGTTGTTGTGTGATGTTTTGTTGTGTGATTTTGTGTTGTGTTATGTTGTGTTGTGTGATGTTGTCGTATGTTGTGTTGTTGTGTAATATTTTGTTGTGTTGTTTTTGGGTGGTGTTGTATTGTTGTTGCGGGGTTGTATGTTGTGGTTGTGTTGTGTGTTGTGTTGTGTTAGGTGTTGTTGTGTGATGTTTTGTTGTTATGTTGTGTTGTGTTGTGAGTCGTGTTGTGTTATTGTGGTGTTGTGTGTTGTTGTTAGGAGGTGTTGTGTTGATTTTGTTGCGTGTTTGTGTGATGTGTTCTTGTGTGATGTTGTGTTGTGTGATGTTGTGTTGTGTGATGTTGTGTTGTTTGATGTGTTGTGTTGTGTAGTGTTCTTGTGTTGTTGGTGTGTTGATGTGCTGTGTGATGCTGTGTGGTTCCGTGCTGTTGTGGTGTTGTGTTGTGTTGTTGTGTAAAAACGAGTTCTTATGGGGTCACTTTTTAACGGGGTCTCTTTTCAACTGGACGGTGTAAAAAAGTGCGCTTAAAGTTCAGTTTTCAACGGTTTTCGGGGTCATTTTTCAACGTTGAAAAATGACCCGAGGTCAGTTTTCAACGGGGTTCCATTTTCAACGTTACACCGGCGGTAATATTTTGCAGTAGACAGGTTGTTGTATTACTATCAATGTTTACGGAATGAGATGTAAATGGGAACTTGCTGTGGGTATCATGTAATTACATCTCGTACTGTGTAGCGGTTTAATTTCGAGGATGGTTTAGTGTCGCTATATTCGCTTTTTCCACTAAAATTTGCGAATTCTTACAATCAGCGAAAATATCAGAAATCCATTGATGTATCTAAGATTTATAGTTCAAAGTATACTAAAACTCGGTAAACCGTGAAGTTAAACGAATTTACTCCGTGTAGTTATACACCCTGCGATATAAAACCGCTATAGATAATAGTGCCGCGGCGTCCCTTAAAATAGGCCTATTCTAAAGAAAGTAATAAAAAAGTTACACACATGTGAGAATGACGTACTAACATAGTATTGTCTTCTGAACTAAGCCATAAGATATTAATATTATGCAATTTGTTTTTAGAAACAGATCATTAAAACACTTCTATTTCAAATACATAGAAAGTTTGTTGTTATGGTATACTGATATTATAATGCGTTTATATTATAATTGTTAATTGTGATCATTATACATATTTCGCGTTCACCTAGCAAAGTTTTCTTCATAATTACGGAATATTACAGAAAAACCCGTTCTATCACACATAACTATCCTATATGAATTATCTTGGTCAGAGAACTAGGTACGACATAGGTATGGTGTAAATACAAACCCGTTGTTATAATAAAATAAATTAGTTTCAAACAAATGTTTTTTGTCTGTCACCTCCAGGGTATTATTGTTTAGAATCCTTCTTTGTGCAGACATCTATTGTTGGAAAATTACAATTATGATAACGAAGACAATTGTGTTGTCTTTCAGATGAAACAGGACTTTACAATTATCGATAAGTATATAGGTCATATACAAAAGTCATTCTCTGCAATGGTAAGATACCTAATCACAGTCCTGACAAACCTGCATTCATGGATTCCATTTATATTAGCAATGCCAGGAATTCCAACATAACAATAAATCTAGCATCACAAGCTCCCAGGTTAAAGACATACTACGTATTTGGAACAATAATTAGAAAATAAGTTTACTAATAATAATTTTAACGTCAGATTATTTATATCTATGACCTAAGATGAAGTTAAACACCACATAACTGCACAATTCTCAACAACGTAAATCGATGTTAACAATGTAGATTCATATCGCTGATTTATCGCGAGAATCAACTCTTGCGCGTTGTTTGGACGACACAAGGGGAAATAAGACGACTCGCTTTACGGAAATTAACATCATTTTTTTTTCATGCAGCTATGATAAGTGTAACAGGAAGTTTATTATTTCTAGGACTACCAAATTATCAAATCCTTAGTACAGTTATGTTTGAAACATTTAGCCGTTTCCTTTAAGATATGTACCTTTACATAATTAAAATTCCTAACTGATTGCATCAACAAATTAAAAATACCACAGATTAAATCCGTTGTATTGCCACAGATAGTTTTAATGTACTAAATGTACATGTACTATTATCTCCTCGGTTAACCGAGCCGGTTGTTTCAAATCTGTAAAAAGCATTTCCTGTGTAGTGGTCACACGTCACTGGCCGTAGTGCACTAATATCTGTTAAATAGTGTGCACTACAATGTTCTACGTAGTTCAATCCAAGGAGTAAGTACTAGGATCGTAACACTCGATTTTTATAAAGATGCTGCAACGCCTACAGAGCATGCAGTGTCATGATTCTCATCACTTGAACAATAATTGGTGTTTACTCATGTAAATATATGTCTAATGAACACAGAAAATAATATAAAATAACTTGTCTTGCTTTTGGTGGATGCGAAATCAGTACCATATAGAGCATAGTGCAATAGACTTTTTTCGGAAGGCAATTACTTATTTTTAATATTTTTATCTTGAAGTAAAATAAGACACTCAAACGTTTCAATGATGGTAATGGTGTTAAGTAGGTAACTATTGTAAATGAAGAAAAATTCGTATGCTACTGTTTTTGATACAGAGAAAATGCTATTCGCAAGCGATGTAGTATCTTTAATCAAAATAAACAGAAACCGTTAGGTCCCCATTTAGTTTTAACTTTCCTCTACAACGCTGTGTCCACTATATATAAGCAATAACATTGAATGTGCTGTTAATTTTTATTATTACTGAAAGCAATTTTCAATCAATAAATTAATACATAAATGTGCAAAGCATGGCATATATTGAACATCATGTTAGTTTTCACATGAACAGAGATGACATAATGGAACATAATCATATTACCAGTGATTGTGTAAACCAATAGAACTGTTTAAATATGATTTTACTACTCCAATACTACAGTTTTAATATATATTCTATCAAGGTTGGCGCCTTCAATAAAACTAACATGAACCTTTAAATGTATCCCTTTTATCTTCATATTTCTTTTTTCCCATAAATATAACCCTTATATACACTTTATCATATACTTATATATTCATACTATTTAAACTTTAGCATAAACTATTTAATATATTTATACCTTATAAAAATCCATATAAACAACATATATACAAACATATGTATTACCAACAATGAAAAGATGTGTTTCTTATACTATCAATAAACAGGATAAATATATTCTACTCAGAAATTATAAGATGAGACTGTATACAAATTTAATGGTATTAAAAGGTTAAGCAAAAATTAAATACAAAAGAAACAATAAATATATAACTCTAAGCCAATGGTCAACTAATATATCCCACTAACCCTTTTTTGAGGCCACGACAACCAAATGTTTCCCATTATGTGTATATTGTAACCGTTCTTATAGCATGTGATGTGTCCAATTATAGACATCCATAAGTAAGAAAAATGACCAAACACTATAAACGTTTGACCAAATTTCATTGATACTACATTTTCAGGAAAGCTGACCGGCAAATGATGTTCTAAGGACATGTAGACAAACGAACAGACAGATAGACAAGTTAATTCCAGTACACAATAGGTTGTTGGGTTGTATTGTAATGCATTCTTTTACGTTTCAAGATATTCTCAACGACATTGTGCTCGAGTTCAACCAAAATCTGTCATAGTTAAGATTATTATTGCTACATGTACAGTAATTATTAAACGAGAAGGTAACACGCAGTCAAGACGTAGTAGAATGTGGTTCTGGAAATTTTCGTGTCCGTTTTTCATTACTGGTTTTTGTTTGGTTTGGAACCATGTGACATGACACAAGGTACTTCATTACAGTCGCAACACCTGCATGAATAATGAACAAATAATGTATAATAAGTACATGCATTAATGAGAGAACAACTTTCGCGTACAATAAACAAAATCAAAACATGCTTCCGATATGAAAATGAGATTTAAGGTAGCTGGCTCGACCGTTTGAAAGTAATTAACTTTTTTTCATTTATAGATATTTTTAATTGTATGGTCATGCTGTGTCAAAAACTGGACAAAAAAGTGTGTGTCATTGTGCTAGTTTTTTTGCTAGCCTCGTTTGAAAAGTGTTACCTTGACAACGACTTAACCAAACCTTTGCGCAGAAATATAGCACAACTGGACATGTACTTGGTAAATGTAATGCAATAAAATTATATGGAAATATAAGATTTTTTTCATTTGTTCTTACTTTAATGTATTTGTATGGATGTCTTGTGACTATTAATAAATATAAAACATAAATCAATGTATTTATTGTTTCCTAGCGTCGATTTAAAAAGTGTCTCCATGGCAACGTTTCCCTCATTTTTCAGTACTGATATATAGCAAAATGAGTTGTCCATTTTAACATGATAAAAATATATGAAGGAATAATTAACTTTTTTCCAAAGATGCTCATTTTGCAGAGGACATCCATATCTTTATAAAAATGATGAGAAAATGGCATGTCATTGTCCAAAGAAAAAAGTTATTGGATGTTAAATCCATAGCAACCGTTTTCCTTAGCAACATTTTTCTAAAATGTATAAATAGGGTTGTTGTGTACATTTGAATGTAACCTAATGTATATTTTTTTCTGATAAAGACATGTTATGCATGTAAAGATGATAAAATATTTGTTTTTCAATGAAAAACTATATTTTGGTTAACTTTTATTAGTAACCAACCGTTGCATAGCAACCAAGCAGTATTCTATACAAAAGTCTTACCTGGATTCAATTTTGCATTCTATTCAAAGTTATTTGATATTTATAGCATTTAGACAAAAGTTTTTCTTTGAGACATTCATAAATTTTCATAACTAAAACAATTTTGTGATGAAAAAGTACTCTATGAAAGGTTGTGTACCCTAGCAACCACTTTCAAATATTCCCCCTTCACATAACTGAATACTTCATAGCAATACAATTGTATTTTCATACATAGGAATGCTCCAATTTTGTGGTTTCTAAGTTATTTTAATCAAAGATCTCAATTTTTATATTAAATTATTAGCATCAAGGGGATATATGAATGTAAATGTTATTTATATGTAAAACAACCACTGATAACAGGGCTGAGGTCTTTGGTCACATGACTTCCAAGATACCTGTTTGGGAGGTCTGTGATTTTTATCAATGTACTATGTCTTCCCTCCATTTCCTAAACCTGGTACATACCTTAATGCCCCTGGCTGCTTAAAGGAAATTAAATAAAATAAAACTTAAAAACCATAAGAATTCCACATAAAAATCTAATAGAAGCAAGTAAATAACAAATATTGTTTATGAATTATTTCCCATACATGTATGTAAGTTTGAATTGAATTCCATTCCAAGATCAGAAAAAAACATGTAATGGCACTCTATGATGACAACAGACAAAGCACAATAGCAAATTGGTATCCAGTCTCTGATGCAACATCATTTTATAGATTATCTTTTATAAAAAATCATCTTTTTAAAATTTATTAAAAGTTTGTATCCTTAAATGATGATTAACAACATCAATTCCTGTAATATTTGATTTATTCAAAAATGAAAGAAAGAACAGAACTTGAAGCATGCATAATTAATATATATATATAAGATAGATGTTCTGCTCATTGAGAAGTTGAAATTGACATAATCACAAATATGACATAATGAAACTTTTACAATAAATTCAGAAAAAGTTCCGACAAAGGAAAGATTAGCATTAAAACTATCACATTGATATTAAATGTATTATCTATACATATCATAGATTACAGACTAAAAATCCAACATTTAATCATAATGTTTTTGTTTCTAATATCCATGAAGAAATCAATCTTTCAACACTGAATGTTGAATGATTACCAGCAACACTCAATCAACTAAGACATATCTTAATAGTTTCTGTAAACATATTTTCCATAATTAGCTGCAGTGAACAAGGCTTGAGTTATGTCCCCTGAAAGCTGCAGATTCAGTTCTCAACATATGCAGACAGGAACAACACTTCAACTTCTTTTGAAAGCACAGACATAGTGTTCCTTATCACAGTTTGCAGTTGGTGATATGGTCAGTTTATTTACCAATCATGGAGCAGTGTCCTAAAATTCAATCAAGGGACATCATTATACAATAGGTACATGTAACAGGATACTGATGGCTCAAAAACAAGTTAATCTGTCTCAGTAAGCATCCATATGTGCCTTTTATCCTTTGAGACGCATTCTTATGTCTTGATTCACATGTAAAAGACTTGCAAGATCATGCAAAATGGAATACAAATCACAAGTAGTAAGGGGGCATTTTCACAACTTCAACTGTTTTTCAGATAAGGGAGTGGCGCTTCTAGGGGGGAGGGGAGCGCTAATTACGTACATATATATATTTACAGATTGCTGCCTTTTGTATAATTTTGACCTAATAGATTGTTTTCAAATATACACACCTCTAACAACATGTGAAAGTGCTCTTGTATTGTCCCTCTTCTGCCAATCTCTCCTCGAATCCTGAATCCTGATAAAATAAAGATGGGTTTGTTACATGACAATTTTAATCGATTTAATCATTCTCATAAATTGTACTGGTCTATTATATGAATTATACAAAATCCACACAAAATGGTAAATGGATACACTGTTATTGTACATTTTATCAAAATTTTGAATTCATTGTGACAGGCATTTTTTTATCTAGGATGTACATGAAGAAAATAGATTTCTTTTATAATATTTTATCCCTTCAATCTTGATTGTGGATCAAGATAATTCATTTGAACTGAAGTCCATGACCAGTATGCTACAGATCAATACATACAATGAAATGTACATTGTAGGTCAAATTAATTATGAACCCATACATGTATCTCTTTATTATGACTCGGTAATTTAGAAAAGTATAATTATATAACAGTAATTGACAATATAACCTACACAGACACATGATTAAAAATTTCATATTGACACAATTCAAATATGTATTATGATATCAACCCATATTCATATATCAACTTTTGTACACATGCATGTTTACAAAGCCTCCTCAGAAAATCACTTACAACATGGATATTGGATAACTGCTAGCAGATCACAACATGTCAGCAGCTACATATGTCAGCATGTGTCACACCTATAAATTAAAAAACAAGATTATTAATTGAGATAAAAAACTAAATCAATTTAATATTTTAGAAAAAAAAGTATGTTACATGCTAATAAGCAACATGCACAAGTGACTGTACATGGTGAATTCTATAATGATGTGATGTATAATGGCATATTACAATTATATGTAATAGGACTATGTAGCTGGCCCCGAAGTGTCACTCATGAATACCCTTTATGTAGGCTTACATGTACACATGACAAATACATGTATGTACTATACATAAATGTAACAACACCTAACCAGGATATAATGTAGATAATATGTTGATGTGACTCGTGTATTTTTATCTGTTTATGTCATTTGCATAGTTTTGTCAAATATATCTTGTTTCCCCCTAAGCAGTGCACGTCTAGTACACGCAGAGAAATATCTGAAATCGACACTGTCTGACTGCAAGTTATAAACAGACTGTTGATCTACTGAATTTCTTGAAATATTAGAGAAGGATCGAAAATAATTAGGTCCAGATATGGATTATTTATTCGCTTAATTTGATTAAAACTTAAAGATAATCAATATATCTTACCGTGTCCGCTTTGTGGTCTTCCTAATGCATGTCAGTGGATTTGTTGTGATTGTTGCTCGGCCATCGGTAGCGATTTGGCCTTCAATAAAACTTCCAATCCCCGTTTTCTATGCAATAAATCATTCTCTCATCTTCCTGTGTGTCTCAATAATCTACCTTTTTGGTTTAAACGACCTAAATTATTATCAAATGCCTCTACTCGGCATGATAATAACATACCACACACTCGTCTGGTTGGCGTCGATAGTGACCGCCATAACCGGAAGTACGTATCATTGTCGTAAAACGAAATATATTTTCTTAAATTCACGTTTCCTGCATGTAATTTGACTGACTTATCAATAGTATAGTTTACTGATCAAATCAGATAAATTATAACGTGGTTTTTTTAATTTATTTTGCGAAAAAAAAAATACGACAATCGTGCTGGTTTACGATGCGCGCGCGCATTCAAAATCGGCCGAGCCAACTACCTTAACATGACTTCCGAATCTACGGGAATCACAATAACAAAATAAAGAACACGAAGCCATTACTAATCAGATAATACACCCTCAGATTATACCTACACTGACAATATTTAAAACAACCTGAAGGCGCAAATACAAAATAAAATACATTTAAGTATACAACGTCAAAACTATAATAATGAGTTGTTTTCTCTGCTAGCAATAACATTATAACCAATGGCTCAGACAGCTGTAACAACCAAACACACATTCTAAATAGAAGGTTTAAATCTCCGATACGCACACAACACTACAACACACACTATATAGCTAGCTGCAATATTGTTAAAATTATTTTCGACAGAAACGATGTCGTCTTTAGAGCTACTATTGGTGCCTATTTATGCGAACCATTATGAAAACGTTGGTATGCATTTTATCGTACTTGTTTTTATATCGCTTACCTACTAGAAAATAAAACCGAACCGTATCAAATATAAAATTCTTAGCAAGACCTTATCTTTTTCACTTATACATAATGAAGGTCTTTCTGAAGGAAATGTACATGTACATGTATACGGCAAGTCAACATATTGTGAACTTGATGTCATGTGACTGGTATCGTAGATATTAGGAATTGTAGTTATGTTGTTTGTTTTTGGACAAAAAATAATATATAAATATATAAATATATACATATGGTAATAAAATAATTGAAAACCTACAGAAAAGTATAAAAAATGTGCCCAAGTAATATCCTGAGGCATTGCTCCACTAGGACACATAGGTACCATTTCGAACCGGGCCGAAAGGTAGAGTAGGCCGGGTACATATATTCTTTCTAAACACACATACCCACCTACACACATTCCATTAAAGTAATAGAGAAACAGAATCGCACAAGGTACATTAACATTGGCTACCCATCAACAACAATAGCCAATGTTCTCCGAAAAGGTTTATTTGGTAAGGCCAACTTTTTGTCATATTTGTTTTTACATTTGCAAGTAAACTAGTGCATTGAATTTCTTCAGCGTTTTTGTACTTGTGTACGAAGGTTTTTCTGTATTATTACTTAATGTTTTTAGCTATACTTACTTTATCGTTAGACTCCTACGAATGATCGGTTTCCGGCCACGCAAACCTCACGGAGAACGGACCTGATCCTGAGCTACCAGATGGACCCATGTTGGTAGACTCCCTGAATATTTGCTGTTGAAAAAAAAAGTTTTCATAAATAATCGTACATCAGCCAGAAGTGCTAAACTATTTATTAAAGCCAAAACGTTTTCTTTTAAAGGACACAAAAAAAAAACATTGATCTGTATAATGTTATATTCAAATAAGATTCTAATATCATCTTATAAATGTTTTAAAACCTTCGCGAAAGTAATTGATTTGTGTCAAGATTCAATTGCTTCAAAGGACAGAAACAGTATTTTTCTTTTAATTTTTAAAGCTTACAAAGAATTGATTTCATATTTTTCATATTTCAAATAGTCGATATTTTTGAATTTTGAGATATTTTCTAATCATTTCAGTATTTACAATGATTTGTATAATACAATGTATCTAATCTTTAAAGATGCTCCACCGCCGACAGAGCATAAATGATATTCATCATTAGAACAGTAATTGGTGTTTAATCGTGTATATTTATGTCTAATTAACAGAAAAAATAATTTAAAATAATCTATTTCGCCTTTGGTGCATGCGCAATCAGTACTTCATTCCATATAGGATATAGTGACACGGAATTTTTTCGGGATGCAATTAATTATTTTTCATATTTTTAACTTGAAGTAAAATTAGAAGTTTAAACTTTTCAATGGTGGTAATGGTGTAAAGTAAGTATCTTTTGTAACTGAAGAAAAATACTAAATCGTCTGCTCCTGTTTTTGATAGTGAAAAAAAATCATTTGTCAGCGGTGGAGCATCTTTAATTGTTTTCATATTTGCTGACATTGGATAATTAAACAATTAAAAATGATAATATTTTGTAAAGCTTTAAACCTCTTGAATAAATAGTTTTTTCCCTTTTCTTTGTTTTCCATTCTAGAAATATCCATACAGGCATTATTGGATGCTGACGAAATGAACGAAAATGTTTAATTTTGTTGGCGAATAAAGTGATCTTGCCAATATTGAATATGGTTTGATTATCCTTAAGTCCTAATAACAGTTAGAGTCATTTAAGTTATTAAGTTCATTATGTACCAGTACCAAACTTTTATGCCAGAAGCAGCTGGTAAGTGTGGGTAGAAATGCAATTTAAAAAAATATCTTGTCAACACTACAGTCTTTGATAGAAAATAAAATTAACAATTTATTTGTCGATTTAATCACATATGCACTTCCATTTGATTAGAAATGATTAAAAAGTGTGAATGTCTGGTTTTGTAGCCCAGTCTAGAAATGCTATATTATATCTGCAATTATAACACTTAAGAATAAATATCATTTCAATACAGCAATACACTTAATATTTCATTTGTTTAACGACTGAATATGTGTCCTGACGTCTTTATACATTTTCACAATGCATAAAATGAATGGATTTGATACACATTGAGAATAACATTATACCTTATCCTCTTTGGGTCCCCTTAAGAACCTTGGATTCATTCGGCTACATTTGTATTGGGGACGGACATCATCGTCTATACCAATGGAAAATATCTGTTCTTTAGTGTACGAGAATACAGGCTGAAAGATAAAAAGAACTAAATCATGGAAACGATATTATCAAATGGCCGGCTGTCAGATTTGTTGTTATCAAGATCGATTACATGAGATACATATATAGACATCTTAGGCAAATGGAAAACCTAATTATATGGAAATATTTGTTCAGTACTTTCCAGAAAAAGTCGCCAAAACAGGCAGATAACAACAAAAGTGAAAATAATCGTTCTACCTTTTTGTTTTCTAATGTTTGAATTGTTGCCGCTCCCTCAAAGTGATCAAAAGCCAAACTGAAAGACAGTGCCATATATCAGATACATGTAATGACAATTGTACAACAATCATAACTAAATACCATATCTAAAAACTATTTTCTTGTATAAAGACAAACGCGTCCTTTAAGTATAGTACGTCATCAATTTGGCTGTGACCGATCCCAATCGACACTGACTAGACCTACAAGAACGCGATCGCTAATTATTGTATTTTCTTGTGAAGGGTCAGTCTGAGACCTGGTAACAGACTGTCGAGGTCATTACAACTGGGGGAAATACGACATATTTTGCGATACTTCATTTCCTTTTCAACGATTTCAACATAAATATAATATGTAATATATTAGTATTTCACAAAAGCTTTTGATAATAATGATGTGATCTAGACTGATCTGTTCATAGTATTGATTGATGAGGTAGCTGAATACTCAAAACGGGAAGAAACGAAGGTAAATATATAATAATAGTATACACAAAACTAGCCAATATTTCCCCTTTATATTAAGTATATTCAGTTGACCACATTTCAACAACGATCCGAAGACAAATGAGATATTGGCAATCTTACTAAACTTGTGTAAAATGGCTTGGTTTCCATAGAAACCAATGCTCCAATGTCATCGAAATTGGCCCAATAGTTTATGAGGAGTTGTCCGGACAAGATTTGAGGACGACAGACAGACAGACATACAGACAGGATGATTACAGTAAATTCGATTATTACATGACGTTAACAATCTGTAACATGACACTGAAAACAAACTTTAGTTCTAGTCAAAGTTTAAAATATCGGTCAGTCAAAAGATCGTTATTCCACTTGAGGAATATCAATATATTTATACAACTAGCACTTTTATAAAATTGCCCGAGAGTGGAATAACACGACGTATTGTGTTATGTTTGCCATTATATGTAAAAACAGGGTTGTTAGTAGTAGATATCCGAAAGTAATGAAAGTTGTAATGTGATAAAAACAGTATAAATCGAACTCAGCTGGTTGTGATAAGAACTAAATGTATGAAAACGAAAAAAACCGACTGCAAATAAAGTTCGATGATCGTCTCGTCTGCTTTCATACAACTTTAGAGGGGGCCGTGGACAATACGTGAATTTCCATGTCGTAGATACAATGTAAGGAAGTTGCATTGCACCAAATGTCTTGCGTGATAATGTTGATCTTTTAAGTCTTTTCAAGTATTACCGAATTTACAGAAAAATATGTTTTGGTCATCTAAAAATAGAATGGATGATATATAAATATAAAGCGAAACACCGAGTCGGATCCTCTTTTGATGGTGGCAAAAATTCCCCGATACATCTTTGCTAAATATGATAATCTGCTACTTACTTTGTTTGTGATCCGAAGGTGTCAACACCAACTTTTGTTTTGCAAATTCCTTTGAGACATTTCTTTCTCCCAAAACTCCAGGAACCGACCGCCAGAGATATGAAGGCCATGGAGCACAGGATTGCGATAGGGAGCACCTTTCCATAGTTAATTGTACATTCCATGGCTCCTATTTTGTCAGTACAATGGTACATCCAGGAGCAGCCGATGGTTTCACACTCGTTGATCTCCTCCTGACACCACTCACCTTCATATCCCCTGTCACAAACACAGCGGTATGGTTCGAATGTCTCTGATCTAATGGTACTGTTCAATGGAGGTCCGTCTATATGTTTAGGTTCACATGTCCCATACACGCACGGACTAATCAAGAAGTATGCGACAGAAACGTGTTCATGTGAAAAGGCACCTTTACGATCGCGAACTCGGAAATGAACAAGCAATTTTCCTGTTAGGTTGGTGTGAGTTGTAACAGTGACTCTGGAATGAAGTGACGTCTTTATGTATTCCGCATCAAGCATTTCAATTTCTACAAGACTCCCGGGTGATTCCTGAAAGATCACAGCCGTTTCGTTAGTTGGCTGACCGTCGCATTTTGTTGTTTCGAAAATCATAAATGAGTCATTGGCATCAAAGTCGAAGATAGCCAAGATTCCGAGGTCGTAGTGGGTCAGGTTACTCTCAAACAAAACTGTACTGTTGTGAGTTTGACGTGAGTCGCTAACAGATCCATCCTGGTGTACAAATAACAAAATCGGCGGGTCATTTACATTGGCCACCTCTCAATGTCTAAAAGGCCAGTCGTTTCCAGTCTCTGTGTGAGAGACGTATTCTCCCTCAGTATCACACTCACCCGAAACACATCAGCGTAGTGTAGCGATGGGGCGAAACTTAGCTTTCCGTCTGTTGTTATGTTGACAGAGTCGTTTTGATGTTGTGGGGAAAGTTCAAACATCACGCTGTCAGATTCGGCATCAGACCAGAGCAGTTGTACAGTATTTAATACTGTGTCCTCGTCTATCCTAAGTACAGAAGTCTCCAGAACAGGGGCGGTATTGAAATATGTTTCATTGATCACAAACGCTCCGAATTGGAAGGGAGTGTTGACTGTGTTACTCGTGCTTCGTTTCTTACGTTGGTTGGTTTCAGACAGGAGGTTTCCACACACCTAGAACATATCAAAGGAATTCGACATACTATACCATCATAAATGGACCTGGTGTAAAGTAGTACTTGCATGTCAAACATTTAGATTTGGCAAAAATGCCTAAAAAAGTGAACTGGTGCTCAAAATTAAGTGGTAGTGGTAGCATATATTATTATGCTGAGAATGGGAAAAATTAGTCTTATTGAATTATTGAATTTCATATGGTATATTCATTTCTGTTGGTTAGATCTGGTATATTCATTTCTGTTGGTTAGATCTTTGAGGTGACGTTTTCGTTGACCGAAGGAATTGTACGTAAAGTATCATGCATGCAGAACGCTTTTGCGGGAAATTTTAAAAGCGATATCTCGTGTGTATAGTCAAAATGGCAAAATTCCCATAAAAACCCAATATTTTGTCAATTGTTTGAGTGACAATGGCTCAAAAACGAGTACATGGACATACGCTTTTTCTTTCAATTTTTCTATGAAATCATATTTCCAAAAATCTATATAAGAAAAAAGTTTAATACAAGAAAACTTTGACTACTCAAAGGTGTACGTAAGTATTTGTTTTCTATGTATTTGGTCGGGTGTCAGAAATGTGCTTATGAAATTTAACATTATCTTGGTGCTGATAAAACTTTGACCATCATAGTCATTTCTTTTAATCATATAGGTTATTGAGCTTTGGTCCAAGGCATTCTCGCGTAATCAAACATCAAGATTTCATTTAAAGTTTTACAATTTAGAGTTTTAGATTCAATCAAAGTTTATGTTTCGTAGATTTAATAGTGTTTTACACCATCTTTTTAATAACCAAAACAAAGCTCGAGAAACGTCGTTCTAAAGCTTAAATATATTTGACAAACCATTAATCGCCAATAATATTGGTTTAAAATTTGCAACTCATGAAAAATAATTGATGACTATCGTTTAAAACATTCCGATACAAACAATTCTTTGTGTAAACTACAACTTATAGATAATATCTCGGACTGTACTTTAGGAACCTAATCTACATTATCCCATACCTTGAATATGATATAACCTTCACTTGATAATATGTAGGATTCAGAAGTACAAGTCTGATCTACCACATCCCAATGGCCAGTCCCTGAAAGAGTAATTCAAAAGTCACATTAATATAAAGCATTATAATTAATGTATATCCCAATATCTTTTTGAATACATGAATCCTTGTTTGGATTTATGGCCCTCTCTCGTTTAATTTTACATTTTGTTTTACAATTTAATTATCTTAGTTTGGGGTCAAAATTAAAAACATTTCCAAGCTTATTGAAAGATATGAACTGAAAGATTTATGGCGTGAACGAAATCCCGAAAGTAGAGAATTTACATTTAAAAGGGGGAAATCAAGATCTAGAATAGATTATATTTTGGTAGGTAATGAATTGTTTAATGATATGGTTAATGCAAAAATAATTCCGAGCATATACAGTGATCACAATATGGTGACTGCGGAATTGAAAATAGACAAGGTAAAAATTGGTCCTGGCGTATGGAAAATGAATGCATCAGTTATAGAATCAGAATTTTTTAAAGATTTTTTCGAAACCTTTTGGTCATACTGGAAAACACAAAAGGTGCACTATGGGAAACTTACAGAATGGTGGGAAATGACAAAAATTAAAATAAAAGAACTAACCATACACGTTTCGAAGATAATAAATAAGAGAGAAGAGGTAATAAGGAAAAAAGAACAGGAGTTTGAAGAAATGATTAAAATAGGAGAATATCAAAATAATCAAATCGATTTACTAACTAGAGAGATTAAGACTCATTATAAACACAAGATTAATGGTTATAAGATAAGGTCTAGAATGGAAAATTATGAAGATAATGAAACGTCTTCTAAGTATTTATTTAATTTGGAGAAAACTAAGGCAAAAGAAAAGTTGTGGCACAGAATTAAAACAGACGACGGTAATTATAAAGAAGGAATATCTGCTATTTTAGATGAGCAAACAAAATTTTATAAAAAGTTATTTTCTTCTGAGGGTTGGGATAGAGATGCAGCAAACTCTCTTCTAGAAAATGTCAATGCTAAAATAACTGATGAACAGAGGGGCGAATTAGAAAGAGATATAACCGAAAATGAAATACATAACAGCATTTGTCAAATGAAAAAGAACAAATCTCCAGGCGAAGACGGTATTATATCCGAATTCTATCAACAATACTGGTACCTTATAAAAGGGGAATTCTTCGAAGTTTTAACAGAAATATTTGCTTCAAATACATTATCTGAATCTCAGTCTAAAGGTATGCTTACTTTATTATATAAAAAAGGAGAAAGAGAACTTATTATTATTAAGTTGGAGACCGCTAACTTTACTTAACGTTGATTATAAAATTATTGCAAAGGTTCTGGCTAATAGAATAAAACCGTATCTAAAACATATCATCCATTCGGATCAAAAAGGTTTCGTTCCTGGTCGAAATATTTCAGATGCTAATAGACTTATTCAAGACGTTTTTGAATATACGGATTAAGAACAATCAGAGGGAGCGATAATTTTCCTAGATCAATCTAAAGCTTTCGATAGAGTAGAATGGTCATGGGTTAACAGATGCTTAGAACATTTTAATTTTGGTGCAAAATATCTAAACTGGATAACAATGCTTTTAAAAGATTCAAAAACATGCATTAAAACAAATGGGGTATGTAAGTAAATATTTCCCGATATCGAGATCAGCAAGGCAAGGTTGTCCAATCGCTCCGATTTTATACATCCTACAAGCTGAGCCATTAACTTGCTCTATAAGGCGAAACGAAAATATAAAAGGTATTGAACTTCCGAATGAAAAAGAAACTACTATTAACATGTTTGCAGACGACACACAATTCTTCGTAAGGGACGAACATTCGATCGTAGAAATATTCAATATTTTAGATATATTCAAATCAGCTTCTGGTTCAAATATTAACTTAGATAAAACAACAGGTATATATTTAGGCAGATGGAAGCATAAAGATCCAATATATACAAATATATCCTGGTCGAAAACTTGTGTGAAAACATTAGGAGTCCATCATGGATACGTCATCGATGACAATTCCATATGGAAAGAAAAAATTCAAAAAATTAAATCATGCTTGCAGGTTTGGAAAAGTAGAAATTTAACACTATATGGTAAGAGTTTGGTTATTAAGTCTTTAGTAATATCACTTATAGGTTATGAAATTGAAGCACGTGGTATCTCAGAACGTTATATAAAAGAAATCGATTCATTGATATGGGAATTTGTCTGGAATGGAAAAAGGGATTTAGTCAACAGGAATATGTCATCAAAAAGGTTCAAAGACGGGGGAATGGAAATTGTTAATATCAGAGAATTCATTTTCAGAAGGCAAATAAAAACAATGTATAAAATTATGCAAAGTGATATTGAGACATGGAATGCAATAGGTAAATACTGGTTAAGCTATATGGATGAAAAATTTAGAGTAACCTATTTTCTATGTAAATTATCAGACATACGCACTATTGACACATCAAAAAATTCCACTTTTCTACAGAAATCTTCTTGAAGCATGTGCAAATTTCCAAAAATCTAGCCACTCAACTCTCAACAAAAACAAAATACTAGAACAGCCAATTTTTGGAAATTATTTCATCCAATATAATAAAACAGCCATATATTTTCCTTCTGTTCTCAAAAGCAATATTTTTACAATACAAGATTTATGGGATGAACGCAGAAATTTTTTTAAAGAGGAGTACGAAATATATAACATGTAAACTGACAAAAGAAATTGTATCACTGAACTAACAAAGTTTAAGATCGCTTTTCCGTCAAAACGGTTGAATGTTCTAAAAGGAATTGATGCTGGGGCGACAGATTTTGTTTATCCTAATATAGACGCCAATCTTAATATTATAGGGAAAGATAACAAACCGATAGGATACAAAAGTCTGAAACCAAAAATGATAACGAGTAGAAGAAATCCTGATGCAGATCCTATCTGCAAATTAAAATGGGAAATCGAATTTCAAAAACTGTTCAATTGGGAATTAATATGGAAAAATATACAAAATACCGTTACAACAAATCAAGTAAAAGAATTTCAAAGGAAGTGTATACACAACATTATATATACAGAATCAAAAATAAGTAAATTTGGTAATTCGAATGGCAAGTGTCATTTTTGCAAAACGCAAACTGAAGATATTGTACATTTATTTTTTGAATGTGGTATTGTCAGAAATATTCTGAACATTTGTTCTGTACATATATTTAAATCCATTCCGGGATTTAATGAAGATATGCTGACATCAGATGTTGTGATTTTTGGATTTCAAACTAAAGATAATCTGTCAGTTCTTCTCAATACCGCATTATTGTCCTTCAAATTGTCCATTTGGAAATGTAGAAATGAAATTAAGTATAACAAAATAGAAATTGCTGTTGATCATATATTTAGGAAAGTCCAATACCTATTTCTAAATAATTTAGAAATGTTTATAAAATCAAAGAAAAAGAAAATTATATCAATAAATTATGTTCAGAATATTTTAGATAAATTTAGGAATTAGCTACAGAATGCGAGGATGAATTAAGAATGAAAGAAAAGTAATAAATGAGTATGAAAGATTCACAAAATGAATGTATCAATGAATAATATAAAGAAAGAGAAAGAGTAAGTGAATGATTGGAAGGTTAGAGAGAATATAGGGAAATGAATGTTGAATGAAAGCCCTCTTGCAAGAGGACAATTATGTACGGATGCTGAATCCAGGGTCCCAACCCTGGCAGTCATCTACGTTTATCTGGGGAATAAAGTAATTGTTTTTTAGAAAAAAAAAAGACAAAACTAAAAAAGTTTCCTAAAACAATAATAACGTAAGAAAATTTATATCGATGGCCTAAATGAGGTTACACCATATAGAGATCGCAGAACCAAATGATTTTCCATTGGCGATAATGTTAACGTTTGCCACTGTCCAGATTAAATGAAGTTTTCAAGTTCGGTCATTCATGGATAATTTTGATGAAGGTCATCTCACACAACTGTGAATAAAAATTGGTAACGAAGTACCATTCTGCTAAACTTTTATGTGGGGGGTTCCATCTTTCGTTGAATTCCACACTACATTTGACCAAAATTCGAACAAAATCCATATTTTGATTATCAACCCTGTCCGAAACAGACTTAAAAATAATTCCAAAATGTCTTTACATATTTAACATCATATATATTGCCCTACCCACACATTAAACATTTGAAACTGATGGGCCATTAATACCCGATCAACAGGCTCCGAAACATTAACCTCTCTATGAAATCTTGTGCCCATAAGGGGATTTCAAGATTTGAGCTTTAACCAATGCAAAGTTTCCTATGTAATCTATGTGAACAGTGAAAACTCATTTCACTGCTTTGTCGTCTGGCACTATGATAGCTACTTCACACACGGCAATTAGGGCAATGGCGGCAAACATAAGTCAACCCTCATTAGGAAAAGTAACATTTGATTTATTTTAATTAAATTGTTCATAAATTGATGATAAATGTAGTATTTACGGTTTGCACCTCTACAAAACTATTCATCTAGTGTTAGTTTCTCATTCTGAATTTTAAATCTTTTCGGAAAGGTAAATTCCCTTACTGATTTAAAGTGCAATATTCAAATGCCTCAGTTACCATAATATTATGGATAGCATATACGTGTATGTAAGGTGATTTAGTTATTACTCGTCATGACGTAAAACAGTAGTTGCCAAAATGCTTGTACTTTACCATCTTCGTTTGTTATCCAGACTGTCAATACTGGGACGGTACCAGGCTTTATAGTGGAATTAAAGGCGAATCTAACCTCCATGAGGTAAAACTCATAGGACGGCGTCGGGGATATAAAAAATGTCTGGCCGAGGAACAACAGCATTCTGTAATAAATGACTGTATTAGGTTTATGATGCTACTATATTCTAATTTCGGCTATTCCGGCCTAATTTTAATAATAAAATCATGTAAACTGTTTATCCACATATATAAGGTGTAATCATCATAAAGACTATATTTAAGAAGGTATACTAAAACGTTTAAATATGTATTCCCGTGTCGTTTATGGTAAGTGAATAATATATGCCATGTCCATCATTATCATCAAGTATCAATTGATCGATTTCGAGATACCAAAACGACGTATGTACAATACGATTTATCGTCATTGAGTCACACTTTCCGGTGATTACGTCATCATATATATTCATTTATTTACATTCTGAGTGTTTCGTCACAATATAACAATATAAATCAACCAACAGACAAACATTTGCCTATGAAAACACTACGAATACACTATGAATACAATGATTCTCGTGGATCGATCAGCTGATATCAAACATCACGCCAGTTTAATATCAATAAAAAATAGTCAACCACAATATTTTAATGTATATTATTTAATGGGTTGTTTCTTGATATAGAATAAATTAAGGTTTACTGTTATAAGTCAATGAAATCTTATTTATACTTCATTTCTTGTTTATCGTTTGTCATTGGCAAAAAAAGGTCGACCGGAAGGCGGAAGCTTGAAAACGCGACGTTGTGGAACGACTTTGTCATCCAGCTGTTCCATTAATCACGTTTCTCGAGGTATATGGGTGTCATAATTTTAAATATATTACAATAAAATTTCAATAATTTTTATTTTCATTAATGTAAATATATGGATCGAATGTATTTTACTAATTTTCATAGCGACTATGAATAGCAGAAGCTATCTACAGATCTCGTGGAGCGCGTTAGGAACATATGAAGAGGGATAAAGTACATGCAATCCCTATGTGGTTTGCATACCGTCACCATTACCAAAAGAGGAGACTAAACGACATTAGATCGTACTTTACCCACATCGTTTTGATGTCTCAAAACCCCGTAACAGTTGCAGCGCTTAAGATCAAATATGATGTCTAAAAAGCACTTTTGACGAACCTGTTAGTTAGTATCCGCGATGTCATTGCTTGTGTGGTGTTGGGGTCTGTGATGAAAGAAACAAACGCCGAGGATGCTGCAGACCCGTAGTTTTCCGTCAAGTCAGATTCAGATAAGCTTCCAACAATGGCCTCTCCGTAGAACCCTAGATAAAAAAATAAATTGTATTGAATTTCTTATCTATAAAGGATCTTAAATAATATTTTATAAAACAAATCTAAGAACGGTTTTTGTTTTATTTTTCTTTCGTGTTTTGGCATACACTTAAATTATTACATGTACAAAGCTATAACAACCTACGTTTTGCTGAAGATCAGGCGGATTTAGTGATAAAAGCTGTTATTATTTATGACAATTATATAGTGTATAATCGCTACTTTTAATGTGTAGAAATAGTCTGATAATATAAGTAAACATGATAATTTCACTTTAAATTAACAACAACCATACTATACGGAGGATGGTGACAAGATCAAATGTCATGTTAGGTTAACAATAAGCACAGAAACAGCTTACAGCTGAGGTTGATACCATTTAATTAGCTGACAGAATGATCACATTACGATAGGAAGGTCTCGATAGGCGGAACAGATCATATGGGAGTTGACAATGATTTAGATGAATTATTGATGGAGGTGTATTCTTGAATGCACCTGACTTTTAATGAGATGCACAAGGGGCATGGAAAATAGGATATGTTAGAGTTAAGCATATAGAACATTTAAGAAAAACAGAAGGGAAACAAGAGGTAACTCCGAGATTTAGGGGACAGGGGACAACCCCTGTCAATGTGAATGTCAATGTCAATATAATGTGAATTACTAAATAAACGATACACTATATTTCTAATGTGCAAGCATTGCCGTTTAGTTTAAACTGAAGAATTGAAATTACATTATGTAGTATCATATACCAAAACATTGTCCTTGTCATTACAACCGGAACAATAAAGTAATAAATCTCAAATGAATCATAAAACATATGTATTCACAAAGGTCATCGTTTACATTGGTTATGATAATTCAATAATAAGCGTATATACCTGTTGCGTTGATTATCAGAGTTGATAATACCCCATTGTTATCGGGTGATACTGATGTCATTGTGTTATGGACAGCATGCACTACCATTTGTGATGGGGTTGAGGATTTCATCCTTGTGTCGTTATTTCCTAATAGATGACAAATATTGGGGTTTAAGTAAGTATCAATTTAACTGACGATGGTCATAAGTTGATATATGTTGAAGATCTTATCACGCTTCAACGAATAAACAGATCTGTGCTAAGCGATACCATTGTAATAAAGACACAGGAAAACATGGTCATTGCCAGTCCACAATGCTGTAGACATTGCTACAAACCATATTAACATTTTTGCATTTTTTTCAAATTATTGTTCATTGCAACCTTGAAGTAAATTTTTTAAGTAAATATTGCATTTGGTCGTAATATAAAAGATGTTTGTCTTACTTTCAACACACAGCGGTCCTATGTATGTGGTGCTGGTTAGGTGTGACGGCCCACGAGCCAGTAGGGCTATATACATGCATCGTCCTGGTTCCATCAGAAACATGGGTACATCGTCACTACTGTTCTGGTTTACTGTCGAGGGGTCAGCGAGGTCAGAGAGATTCCATGGAGCTAAGTCGCCATCTATCCAGACTTGATTGTTAATGATGTAAAAACTGGAGGATTTATTAACACCGATGATGGACAGGGGCATAATATCATCTTTTCCTGGTTCTGTACCAACTTTCAACTCTGGAACAATAATGAAAAATAAAAAAAACCCATTGATACAGTTAAATATTTTATTAAAAAATAGTTTAGTTTATACTTCATTGTTTTATTTTCATGATATGACCATGCAATGATTCAATTTTATTATAAAAAAAAACTCAAAGAAAATTATTTACCATATGATTCCACGTCACCACCCTCATCGCTCCAGGATATTCCTAATCTGTCATTATGTGCTATGAATTCTACGGAGCTCGTGTTGTCCGTTACAACAGTGAAGAACGATGTCACATGGAGATGATCTATAGCCGGCGGAGACAGAAGGGTTGTTACATCACAGAAATAGGAGGATGAAAGACCAGCTGTATTATATATGGTCAGGTTTAATCTGTATTGTTTTCTGTCTTCGAAGTATGTTCCATTCCTTAGCTCAATATCTATTGATGTCTTAAGGCCAATGTTTTCCTCTGGATAAACATATCGACCGTCATCAAGAGAGATTACACTAATGACCGCGTCATTGAGCTCACTGATTTCCTCAGCACAAGACCAATAAGCCCCTAATTGTTTATTGCTGCCAATAAAGCTAGTCTCCTCCGTACTGCTGTAAGTTGGATCCACACATTTCAATTCTTCACACACGGGAGGCGTGCTATCGATAAAGATACCGTTTGAGTACGAAAATATGTCATTCTTAGCGAAGTTTGTTATTTTAGCGACGGCGTAATAGATCGTGTCGTTTGTTACTGAAACAGTTTCCTCATTCTTCTCAATAACAGCTTCTTGAAGGTTCAAGTTCGATATTCGGAATGTCAGCAGTTCAAAGTTAGAGCTGAAAGAGCAATTTTGATCACATCCAATGAAACACTGAGAAGTACATTCCCGACAAAACGTCTGCACGTTCTGAAAAGGTGAGATATTGTCGACCTGGTCAAGTCCATCAGATATTCCGACTTGTATACTTTCGATATTACTTTCTCCATCGAAGAATCCCCGGCCATGCTGACATAATGAATCAACCTCTGTCGGTATGGACACTTCTGTTATTGTCACCAAGGCAATAAAGGGGTCATGCCATATCAATGGATATATAAACCCATTGTTAGTAGACGTATGGAAAAATAGTTTCGCCGTTTGAGGTAAAGTGATTCCACTTAAAACAGCTTTCTGGGTACCATTGATTAGAAGATCTAGATACCATGTCCCCGATTCACTACTCAATAATCGGATGGATATTAAATTCATTTGGTTTGTAGGGTCATTTTCCAGTTGAAACCATTCATTATTTCGTCCATACTCATCCACACACCAAAATAATCCATCCCAAACTCGACTATTGGCTTGACGTTCTCCGAGGATACTAACACCACAGCCACTGACATCGACGTCCTCTGGGTTACCTACCATCTCAGCAGTCTCCACGTCTTTTACTGTTTCGTTTTGTGATGATGGTGTTGCCTCAGACGTATTGCTTACTTGAGAGTCGTAATCAAACGTTACAGAAGAAAAATCGTCCGGCTCAGGGGGCTCTAACTGGACAGATACTGCCCGCTGTGATGTGCCGATAAAGAAAGAGGTTATTGTGTTCTCTCCTCTGGCAACACTCATTACAGCTGTGTATTCACCTTTGCGCAATCTTACATCGTCACTGGAAATGACCCCGGTGTCAATTGATGAAAGAGCAAGATTGTACCCTATGCTTAACCTGAATATTGTTCTTGTTATGAACACACATTCATCGTCGCAGTCACCTTCGTCGTACCACTCGACACTATTTTCATCATTTGGAAGTAATTCTATTTTAGACGGACATGTATGAGACTCCAATGAACGAGCAATGGCGATCATGATGTCTATTGAGGTTTTTGAGGACTGATAGGATGTTTCTTGAAGCCAATCATTTGCTATCTTTACTGAACCCTCTAGTGGTGCTGTAACATCTACTCGAAAATAAATTTCACTTGCAGAATTTAATAAACCAGCGTTATTCACTGCTTCTACACATAAAACATAATTCTGATCTGATATAAAGTTCATAGCCCGGAAGGTTACCATAGTTTCTGTTGAAACTGTTATGCCTCTTAAATGTTCTTTCTGTTCAGCTTCACTATTTCCGCTACATATATGTAACATATAAACCGCAACGGTGTAAGACGATATGGTACTTTCTGGATCCAATATGTTTTTCCCATTCTACACTAACGGTATCGTAACTGTCAATGTAAGTGAAGGAAGTAATTTGTCTTCCATTGATCATTATGGTAGCGTCCGATGTTACCGGTGGTGTTGTGTCGACCATAACGCTTTCTCCTGTTACAATTTTATAGTCACCAGCATCATATCAACGGCAACAACAACCGGTATATAGCGTTGTCCATGATGAAGTGTGAGGTTTTCGGCGAGGAAAAACGTATCAGTGTTCACATCTGTGAGAGGGTAAACATCACAGTTGTTTTCAATACGTACTAATTGTTCCAGAGTAATTGACTCATTTACAACGGGGACTGCAAAAGAAGAAATTCCAATATAAAACTTTCTCAATCCAATATCAGATTCAAATTCGGACCAGGAAAATGAAAGTCGATCTGTGTAGTGTTGGTAACTCGAGCTACTAACTTCTCCCCCGCGTATTCCCTCCCTATAGCCAACTTTTACTCCGTTGGAAAATGATTCCTCGTAACTTCCGGAAAGGCTATATGCCCTTACAGTTATGTAATACGTAACAGACTTTTCTGTCAAATTAAGCGAATGAAATATTATGGACGTGTTAGCTCCTGTGTTGACGAAATAATGAACATTTACTCTCATTGAGGTATATCTCACATCGGTTCCTATGGCCGCTTCGTAATGGGAAATCCGCTGACTATAATCAGAAGACGTTGCATCGCCGAATCCATTCCAGTTTCCAGATAATTGGTCATTAGCAAACTGATAATTAATGTCCTCAGCCATCCCATCTCGTACAATACCAGGTGCCGGTGGCTGTATATCAACTGTGATACCATCTGAGGATTTTTCTGTTGTTCTGTTAAGACAATCAGTTATCTTAATGACGTTTGTATAAGTGATCCCATTAGTAAGAACAAGTTCATCGTTGTAGAACGTACCTGTTGTATCAGAAAGGAGTTGGTGATTTTGTAATATAGCGCCTGTGCTATCCAAAATGGACCATTCTACCTCTTGTACATCACAGTGACCAGAGTAATACCATTTCCCGTCCAGGACATTGAGATCTTTCTGTGCATCTCTGTCGCCGTCTGCTTGTCCGTCGTGTACCACAAGTCTGGCCGGCTGACTGATCCTCACCACATCTGAGATAACAGTAGTGTATAGACCTGCCGAGTTACGAATACGTGCTTTAGCGTAAACTCCAGATCCAGGTTCGAGAGAAAGTCCGGTAAAGATTACATACGTCTGAGATGTACCAACGTCTTTGTACGATAGGATATCCTCTTCACCAACATCGGTACCAAGGGAAACCTCCACTCTGTATATAGTGATATATTAATGGGAATGTTTAAATATCAAAGAAACACAATTTAACAAAGCATGACAATTAATTGACTCGTGCCCTATCCGGGCCTCGAACTCACGATCTACGGCACCCAATCGCCTAGCAAAACATACCTGCGCCTTCTACAACTGCGCCATATCCACACCTCCCGAAAAGGATGTTTCTATGACGATGCGTTAGTCGGTTCGATATGCTGACATGATCTTTGGATCAACAACACATAGTGAATATGATACATTGTGTTTAGTAAATATTAAATATCAAAGAAACACAATTTAACAAAGCATGACAATTTATTGAGTCGTGTCCTATCCGGGCCTCGAACTCACGATCTACGGCGCCCAATCGCCTAGCCAAACATAGCTGCGCCTTCTACCACTGCACCACATCCACATCCCCAAAAAAGGATGTTTCAATGACGAAGTGATAGTCGGTTCGATATGCTGACATGATCACGGGAATTTTTACGTAGACATGATGGCGGATATCAACATTAGTAGGTAGAATGATCCAAAATCGCCAATCTTTAAATTTTGTTTATTTAATCAGGTTAAAATAAGAATTTTCAAAATAAGCAAAATACTTCATATGGTAAAAAGTCGCTATATGATGAACACCATGAACTTCTTATTGCTTCCTCTATGCAAAATTCATAATCAAATCAAATTAATTTTGGAATCAGAAAAGAAAAACAAAGATTTAGTGACTTTAAATGTGGGATATTATTAGTAAAATTTCAATTAGAAATAAAATTCATTATTTTTCATTGTGTTTGAACTAACGGAGTCGATGTCGATGTCGAAACTTGTCGATCGAGCCATAGCTTTTTATACAAAAATATTTATTATTGAAACTTCTTTCTTGTTTAATTCAATTAAGCTTGAAGCATAGTTACAGCCGACAAGTGTAAACTGTAAAAATTACAGAATAAAACATGCATCATATTATCATTTAAACTGTATGGGCTTACTTTACAATCGACGACTCCGTGTCCTCTATATCACCAAGAGCTACCTCTATGTAAGTCGTCGGTATCTGGCATGTTGTCTGGGTAATGTGTTCATCACTTGTAGCATCCATTGTCGTAACGATGGTAACAGTGTCAATAACAGGTGGGGTAGTATCAACACCAACTTTCACAGTAAACTTCCGAATAAAATTGAGGACATTGGAAACCAAAAATTGCACAAAAATGTCGTTTGTATCAATATTTGCAATTTCAGTTTTTATATCTTTAGTCCACTTCATATTTCCAACGTGTATTTGTGTGTAAGCTTGGATATCCTGATGATTATCTGATGTTCCTATGGCAATCTCCAGGTTCATTAGTACACTTTGTATGTCCTCCACAGCATCCCAAGAACAAGAAACTACTCCATAGTTGACAGATATAGTTGGATCACAGCTAAGGTTATGTATGGACGGGGCTGTAAAGTCAGCCGTAACAGGCGGTGATAGAGCGTGTCCAGTGTTTCCTGCTGCATCCTCAGCGATCACATGGATCCATATCGTCTCACCACTAACCGTAGATAAATCTCCGAGCTGTAAACGGTATTGTAGTGTCTCGGACATATCGTGTATGTCATCCAGATATGGAAGTGATCCGGCACCCCATTGTACAATAGTTATGTCTGAATCATCATACACTTCCCAAAACAATAATGGAGATTCCGCACCTTTCGTGAATACATTATGATCGTACCGGATGTAGTTGGTATCATTTCCAGGGGTTGTTATCACCGATATGATAGGTTTTGTTGAGTCAATCCTGAAACCATCGGACGTTGATACGATGAATTCCTCGTGACATCCATGGCCTGTCGTTGCACGTACCGTTAAGTAAAACTGCTTATTCTCCTTAAGTTGAATGTTAATTTGCGCATGACCAAAACTTTCATTTTGAAGTACAAGTCCAAAATCTGTAAATGGCGTGATGTCTGAAAAGTAGGGTTCAGACCCAGCGGCCCACTCATACTTGACAATGTTACACGCGGCACTTCTGAAGCCGTTGAAGGACATACCAATAGAGTGTGTATCATCTTCTATATCACTGTCAATGGAATCCTGGAAACCATCAGATACAGTTCCTGGGACGTTGGCTTCAACTACCATAATTGGTTTTGATGACGTGGCATTCGACATTAACCCTGCACCATTTTTGGCCCAGACGGTGACATGGTATGTTGTCTGGGATCGGTCAAAACTTTCCATAATCACGTTTTCGAGGACTATCGATGTTTCCTGTGTTTCTATCACTCCACTGCTCAGAGACACGTCTCCGGGTGATGTTCCTACTCCGACGTAGTAACCAGAAATACCACTGTTGGAATCGAAGCCAATCCAGTAAACAGAAAGCTGTGCGTGCTCCACATTAACCACATTTCCATTTTCATCCAAATCTTCATCTTCTCCAGGTACCCCAATGCGAACCTTAAAAACAGAACAGATTTCTACATACCTCTATACTTCCATAACGGTATTGAAATGAATTTCTACTCCTTAGCTAAGAGAAATTTACGTTTTACATATCTTTGTCACAACAGATATTAGTGTTCCTAAATCGGATGTTACTTTTCGAAACCGCGGCAGTCAAACGGAGAACCGTAGAGACGTGGTCAAACCCGTTTGTTATATGAAGATCCCTTTATAGACCTTTTTAAGAAAGCGTGATAACAATTATTTTTCAATTGAATCAATTTAAAATTACAAAAAAAAAAAAAAAATAATAATAATAATAAAAAAAAAAAGCAAACGCAAAAGGAACAACTAAGGACCAAGAGATATGAAATTTGAAAACGATATTTCTCATTCCTTGACGGATAACGTAAATAACACTTAAAATGTACAACTTGCAGTTTTTTTAATTTCCGAACCAATCCGAAAACACCAGCAAGGACAATTGATTACTACGAGGAATCTACATAAAACGTCAGGTGCCTTGTAAGAAAACGATTATACATTATATTTTCAATACATAAGATGGCTGCTTGTCAGCCAAGTTATTTGATCGATTCTAAATTCAAAAAGTACAAAAAGGGACCAACGGAAAAACACAATGAAAAAAAGAAATTATGCGAGTGTGTCTCTAGAAAAACAATATTGTAATATTATCGAATTAAGTTCAGAGTATTTTACATCAAATGAAGATCAAAATTTTGTTGAAATATACATTTGATATTTGATATACCTAAAGTATCGTGTTCCAATGAACATTATAGAAGATATGTAAAAGTCGAAATAGCTGTAAGCATACTACATACAAGTATTAACGGAAGTAGCTTCCCAAAAATCTAAGTTCGCTTCGCGGAAGTTTTACCCTTTGATTGGACAGAATATGGAAATTAAACAATGATATGACGATATTGTTTTGCAATTTTAATTGTTTTGTTAAAATGTAACAGAAGAGGAGAAAATGTAGCGGCCAGACTGTTATTCGAACCCGGGACCCTCAGAACACCAACCGACTGAGCTACCTGGTCACCGATTATCGACCAAGTCCAATTCCGCAACAGAAAGCAATTTTATTATTTGTGAGCTTGTGTTAGTGCAAGGTAGCCAGGTCTAGTACAGACGAAGAGTTTTAATATTGCTTTTGCTACCAACAAAATAAAATGGGTTGTATGCAGCGATTGCTAAGCTCAAGGAAAAGGCAATGAAAATATTAAACTTAATCTCATATGTTTCTGCGTTTTTCTATGTTCCGTTTTCATTCCACTTTTAGTATTATTGTCATTTGTTTCGTGTCCCGTTAATTAACATCTACGCATTGTCTGATTATTATTGTTACACGATGGTGATCTAAATTAAATAACAAATATAAAAATAATGTCTTAAACATGGTGTAATACAACATATATATTTGTTCCGTCTGTAAATGGAACCAGATTTCATTAAAAATGTCCTATTAATTTCTAGAAAATACTTATTCAGAATACTTTTACCATGAATGCTAGTTCTACACTGAAATCTAAACGGATACAAGCGCTGTGCGACCATGCACGATTTATCAGAAAGATGGCGTCCGAATCAGAACAGATTCAAGTCTGTTTCCGTAATTCGTTTTAATATTACTTCAAAGAAAAAGCGATGCTTGTTCAAGTGTTCTTGATACACGACTATCCTGCAAGATGGCGTGAATTGCTTATGAAACTAAATGCATTTATTGCCACAGTATATTTATTATGAGGAATCATTGGAAATTATTAAATGACTGATAATTTGCTGGAAAACCCGCCAAACTATAACACTCATTCGGGTTTTCAGAATAGATATACCATGAATGCTTGTTCTCTACTAAAATATCGATAGATGCAAACCCTGCGTGGCTACGGCTTATCAGGAAAATGGCGCCGAAATCCCGGACATATTCAAGTCTGTTTCCTTGATTCGTTTTAATATTAATTCAAAAGGCAATGCTTGTAACACGTCGAACATCCGTCTGATTCAAGCGTTCTTGCTACATGGCTATCCTACAAGATGTCGTGACTTGCATACCATTCTAACTGCTACGCCTCAAGCGGCGTAGCAATAAACAACGGCCGATACATAAAGATTGTGGCAATAAGGACTATCTAGTCTTTGTCACTTGTATATACATGTACCAAGTATGATAAGTATAAAATAAAGTGATGGAGATAAAATATGGTGGTCAAACGTAAGTCAAACTGACCTGGTTTAAGTTTGCGACACACCGTCTCAATTACGGGAACCAGACTTATATTCCCATGGTGTGGGACTCATTATAATTGAGGATTTAGAGCCATTAGAAATGAAGAGCTTATGTTGAAAGTTGTATGGTCTACAACATTCGCCCTTTTTGTTATAGTGATAACTACTTAAGTGTTATACATATTTTTCGCCGTCTGTTGTGAGTTATAAACTTTCTGATTTTAACACTTTTTATAAAGTTGCAGTACTGGAAGTATTTTAAATAATGAAAGTAAAAAAATCTGTTTATCGTGTACACGAGGAGAATAGGCTCGAATTATTCCGAACTCTTCCAAACATCGTCACGACAATCTCGAAGTAATACGAGAATTGTGTAACCAAGATAACATGTTAACAGTTTTTCATAAACAAAAAATGTGGTCGACCTTAGCAGACTAAATCTACAAAGAAAATAATGCTCAAACATTAAAATACTTGATACACACAATATTTTACGCCGATGTGTGAATTAGATGCTTCAAAAACTCACTCTATGGGCATATATACGATGGCCCATTTGAGCCTGTCAAATTACAACTACCTGATTAAATAAGTTGTACATTTATAAATTGACAAAGTGTACATGACCATTTACTCTTAAGTAGTTGTACATTTATAAATTGACAAAGTGTACATGACCATTTACTCTTAAGTAGTTGTACATTTATAAATTGACAAAGTGTACATGACCATTTACGGTGGGCAGGGCAAGGTATCGGCGTGAGTTATTGGGAGACTGGTGAATGGGGATGTTAAATTCCAGTCTTGACCTTTGGTTCAGCTTTGATTAATATTGCAGCGATAACGTGACAAACAATAAAACGCAGACCACGTCCCCACGTTGTTTTCTGTATACAGACAATTATATCTGCTGAAGTCATGTTTTCAAGACAACACCTAAGTTGCATTTGTATGTTTATAGATAAAATTTGAAGACCACATACTATATAACTCTCTGCATTTACAGGAAAGTCGAACTGATGATAGCCTGCGTTTTATTGTTTGTCACGTTATCGCTGCAATATCAATCAAAGCTGAACCAAAGGTCAAGACTGGAATTTAACATCCCCATTCACCAGTCTCCCAATAACTCACGCCGATACCTTGCCCTGCCCACCGTAAATGGTCATGTACACTTTGTCAATTTATAAATGTACAACTACTTAAGAGTAAATGGTCATGTACACTTTGTCAATTTATAAATGTACAACTACTTAAGAGTAAATGGTCATGTACACTTTGTCAATTTATAACCGTACAACTTATTCAATAACGTAGTTGTAATTTGACAAGCTCAAACGGACCATCGTACATATACCAACATACAGAAACGTAAAGAAACACTTACTAGTTACCTCGCTCACCACATGCAGGTCGTGTCGACGTCAGTCACGTTATACGATTCGGAATCACGACAAAACGCAAAGGTACTGAACATAGCGTGATTGAAGGCGCTTTATTCAAAACCAGGAATATACGATCCCGAGATTTCGGCTCTCTTATTGGCCGACATATGTTTTGTATCCATGTTCAAATATCAAATGTTTATGCGACAAATCGTTACAGTGAAATTCGCATGAAATATAACACATTTACATTATACTACTGTATATTTACATTCAGAGTGTTTCGTCACTATATGAATCACCAACTGACGAAAACAAACATTTGCCTATAAAAACACTTTGAATACACTATGAATACAACGATTCTCGTGCATCGATCAGCTGATTTCAAACAATGCGCCAGTTTCATATCAATAGAAATAGTCCCCCACAATATTTTAATGTATAATATCTAATGTGTTGTTTCTGGATATAGAATAAACTAAGATTTACTGTAAAAAGTAAATCAAATCTTATTTAAACTATATTTCTTGTTTATCGTTTGTCATTTGCAAAAAAAGGTCGACCGGAAGGCCTAAGCTTGAATACGCGACGTTGTGGAACGACTTCGTCATCCAGCTGTTCCATTAATTTCGTTTCTCGTCGTATATTTGTAATAATTTTAAATACAATATAAAAACCTTTCAATGATTTTTATTTTCATATATTATTCTAATGTAAATATATGGATTGAATGTATTTTTCTAATTTTCATAGCGGCAATGAATAGCAGAGGCTATTTATATATCCCATGGAGAGCGTTCTCATACAACTAATGACAACAGGCCTGTTACGCACTAACCTTTTTCACATCCGGTGGTGACGTATCGATGATGACACCAGGAGACTCATGGAAAGTTGACAATAAGGCGTTGTTTGTAGAAATAACTTTGACGCTGTACATCGCTCCATCTTTTAAGTTCAGATTATTTAATCTCAATGATATCAAACCAGTTTTCTCATGTAACAATTCATGTTGTTTGTCGTTGGGCCAGAATCTTGATTTAGATCCATGCTTCATTTCCTGAATGTAGAACAGATGGTGACTAATTCCAGACTCTGGATCCGACACTTTCCATGAAATATCTAACTTGGAGCTGTTTGACTGATATCCACTGTCCGAATCACGAAGGTATTCCATTACAGGGGCTGTGTGATCAACCAGGAATCCGTCAGTAACTACACTGGTCTGGAGACCAGCACCGTTATAAGCTGTAAGTGTCCAGAATATGACGTCATTGTGTTCCATGGTTACTGTGTGGTCAGTGAAAACATTAATATCTTCATTCAAAGCAAATGTTTTACGTAATTCACGATTCACCAATATATCTGCTTCATAATGATCAATATTACTCTCCGCATCTGTAAAGTTGTTCCAGTTAACAGACTTTGTAGCTGATTCGGATGAAAACTGAACGTCATCAAAGAGGCCATCGTGTATCCATCCGTCGTTAGGAGGGGTAATGTCAATCAGAACTGTATAACATGGATGTTACTGACGTCATCAAAAGAAGGAAACATACTCTAATACAATAGTTTATTTTAATCTTTTGTGAATTGGACGAAACTTTAAACTATATTTAAAACTGCATAATTTCATAAAAGACATCAACGAAGCAGAAAAATAGTTACATTATATCTCGATGTTTTTTTCTAGTTAGATTTGAGCAGGAAACACTTACCACCATTAGAGAATCCATTGACAACTTTCTGATTCAGCGCGGAGTTATAAGCGAAAACAGTCGAAAAGTAGGTCATGTTGTGTTCCAGGCTGAGTCCGGTACTACATACATGTTTCTCGTGGTGTGTTAGATTCCGGAACTGTACGATGTCATCTCGACCACCTTTTGTGCCGACTCCCCATTTAAATCTAAAATTTCAAAACACAGCATTTCAGGAACTCTTACATGTAATAACGTTTCGTTATCAAGAACAAAGGAAATAGAGTGTTTAAGCCAATTAAAAATATAAATGTGGCTCTTATCTTATTCGACACATTGCTCTCTAATCCGCATAAGTACTTACGATGATATTTGAATTTTATGCAGCTAGCTAAAATAATTTTGTTTTATCCTTTAAACAATGACAACCAAAATCAATGCCTCACTATGTTTTAATAGCAAAGAAAATAAAACACAAAATGATCTACTTACTTAGCTATTCCACTTTCAGGATCATAAAAGTCCACCCAGTTAGCACAGATTGTCGTTGTATCGTATTGATACTGTGTGTCTGACTTTATGATGGCTCCGTCATTGACGATACCTAGTAAGGGAGTTGTTCTGTCAATCATGATAGGATCGTCGCCATGGCCGCTGGTGAATAACCCGACTGTAAACAACAATACTTATTAAAAGCATTATTATCAATATCTTTTGGGATTATGAAGTCATAGACAAAAAAACCAGAAGGATATTCTTCATAGACCTAAAAACGGAAGGACATTCTTCATAGCGTAAATAAAAAAAAGAATGTACGTCCGTTTTTTTGTCTATGACTTCATAACCCCAAAAGATATTGAGAATAATGCTTTTAATTTAATTCAGATAACTCACTCAGGTACTAATTGGGCTTACATTTCCATGGTTTTACTTACTTTTACAATAAAACAAATTGCGTTGTGGCACAGTGATATCTTATCTAATAATTCAATTTGGCCAATGACTGTGCCGCTTTTAAAATTCCCCGTGAAACCGTTTTGTATATATGACGTCATAGTATTTGACGTACAGTTCTTTCGGTCTATGTAAAAATATCCTCAAAGTTCTAACCAATAGAATTGACTCAATTGAGTGTAGCATATGAATTAAATTATAATATACTACGTTTGGTTTTATTCAAATGGATTTACGTTTTATCAACACGTTAACTATTTTAAGTGGATTGTATGTGGTGTAAATGTTTGCATCATGTGTTCTTTGGAAACTATAGTATCTCATGTAATAGAAAAACAATAGGCTTACTAAAACACAGTTCTTAACCATTTTCCTTTCTCATATTATCTCTGCAATAATCAAGAATGTCAAAAATGATTTCAATTACATGCATGTCGATTACTAATTTTGATACTTATATATATCAAATTTCAAATATCAATTTTATACAAGACAGTCTTTGACAGGTATACGAGTCACCAGTTCCATTATTTTTCACATAGGAATGAAATGACTATCGGATGACAGTATATAAATTAATTTCCATTATAACCTCTTACCATTATTTTCGACACGTAATCGTATCCATGCATATATGCCTGGAGTAAGATCAAAATCCTCCACACCAACAAAAGGGTCATCCCAAGCAACCAAGGGGAATTCGGCGTAACCCCGAACATTAACGTCGTGCTTCGTTTTACCGAGGCCAAACTCGATCAGTTTAAGATTGGATTGTTTGTCAAATGCAGTATAATAAACAGCCAGTATATCAAAACTCTCGTCAAAGTAAACGCCTGTGACGTTTTGAAAAACCGGCGGTGTTGTGTCAATGTCGATCGGAGTTGTGTGGCAGACTGTTGTCACTAAGGCGCCTCCATACACGACATTGTTGATGGCACTAACCGTGACGTAATACTGCCCATCAGGTAGGTAGAGGTCCTTAGTGTAACCAGTGTGTGTCCAGTATTTATTGTGTGATAAATGGCTGTGTGGATCTCTCTCTTTTACAATGTCAGATCCACATATCGCCGTACCAGCCCACCAGGTGTATCCCCATATACCAGTCTCATTGTCATGAAATCCGTCAAAGTTTACTACAACAGTAGCATGGACCTCAATTACACAATGCACATAGTAGAAATGTATAATCGTTATATTACTTATGTCCCATGCATTTCTATTTGATGTTTTACGCACGCACGAAATGATCATCACTTTTTTATAGAATAATGTGTGACCTTTTTACCCTTTTCACTGATAATGTTTTAGATAAAAATGATAATAAAATGATATGTACCTGTAAGATAATGATTTGCCAAGCTGTAGAGTAGGTCAATGTGGGGTATATGTCCATTGAAAACAGTTTCGCCATTCTCTCCATCTCGTATTATTCTTTATCGAAGGAAATCAGATAGACAAAATAATTTTAAGTCGACATTCAACATAAATGTTTTGTAATTGATAAAATCATCACACCAAATAAACGGATGCATTTTAATGTTTGGTTATCAGTTATCATATCTGAGATGTACCAAAGCTACTTCAAATGATAACGTCATATTTCACTGAACTGAGAAACTAAATTTCTCCACAGATCAAAATAAACCGCACCTACCTGTGGTTGGGTATGTCAGAGACGTCTATACACCTCTGTGTTACGGCAGCATCACATCTATCCGCTTGTACAGTCTCTGTACATCCCATACCCAGAGGCCCTGTCTCTGGTGTTGTAAAATCCACTATGGTGCCAGATGATTTTAAAAAGCCGTTATATCCAAGTACATTGGTAACATGGACATTGATGAAGTAGGTTAGTCCATGTACCAGAGGTAAATCAGTGTATGAGATGTATGCTGTACTTCCTATCAGCCGCTCATAGTGTGCGAAGGTTCCGCTGATTCTCCGTTTTGCTTGGTGTCCCTCCACAACAGAATGTAAATCACAGTTTTCTGTATGATACTCATAATCAAAGGCAACACATTTTTCGAAATAACTTAAGCATTCCTCCGCACACAACAGATTTGTTCTTGTTTTAGATGATGAAAACGCCGAGACAGTCAGCTTTCCAGGTTTCGGTATACTAAAGTATTTGAGATCAGATAGTTCATTTGGTCGAGGATTTTTGCTGTTGAGTGTCATTTGTTCCCAGTCTATGACCTCATTACCGTGTCCACCCGAGCTAAATCCAACAGCTTTGTAATGGGGTGTCTTCAATGGACTATCGTCGAACACTGTAACACTTCCACTTATGACACTTGGGTGGCTGGAAAAGGCGAACGAGGCATCGACCCTTCCATCTGGAATAGAATTATCGTAAGTGCTTAATTGACATGTAGTGAAGACTTCCAGACCCTCACTATTTCGTGCTTTGACCGTCCAGTATAACGGTACACTATTAGGTAACTCTGTATTAGGTACCACAAGTGATGGCCCAGAGTATTCTGTCCAGTCCATTATGTCTGTTGTCTCAGGAGTTGTACCGATAGCGTAGAACATGTGGACGTCACTGACTGGATCTGAGGCTGATACTTCTAACTGAAACGCTGTGTTCAATGGTGATCTGTTCTTAACCTGTGTAACACTGCATCCTCCCACCCCGGGTGTGACTTCAGAATCAATAACAGGTGGATCTGTATCGGCTTTGCTGTCCTCAATATTGAAGATAGGAATATGTATGGTAGGAGCACTATATCGCCATAAAACTCCAGAAAATAAAGTCTTAGTGAATATCCATATATCTAACCTCAAAAATGCTTTAAGAATAATAGTGACTGGAACGAGTTCCAAATCAAGCCGTTTTCTGAAAAGGAAAACGTAAACATCAGACATTGGTATTACTCAATCTCTCTATTCACACAATTAAGATACTATGCTTCCATATGATATTCTTTAAACATCAAATAAAACCCGCAATGATACTGATATTAATTGTTACCTGGATATGTCAGAAAAAATAAACGAGTGACTAAACTCCTTCTACATTTATTACATTTTCTGAGTTTGCATTCTACAACTTCTGCAACAGTATTGCTCGGCAATACCATTTATACTTGTAGCAAGGTAAGGGATCTCTTCTCTCAGTTGCTATGGACAAGAAACTGTTTAGAAATATCAGGTCTTCATACGACCTTGAATGAAGGACATTGTCATTAATTAAAAATACTTGGTAGCCCTTCACTCCAGCATGCTACGTATCAGGTATATTTCTCTATGCCTCTTAGTTATTGTCATTTAAAATTTTACTTATTTGAGGGATGAGACTTTAAATGAAGGTCAATGTCATTCACATTCATTTGGACAAATTAGGGAGCCAGGATGCTACAGGTCCAACATCAGGTGTGTAGGCCTTTTAACCATTGGCAAGAAGACGTTTATAGATTTTAGCCTCTTTAACCCATATGAACTAGATTTAAAGTAATTTATTTCAACAAACTTTATGCCCGCGTGCTATTAGCCATATCAGAACAATGAGCTTTTTGGTTTTTGAGAATTCATTTGTATGGACAATCTACGGACGGTGGACGGTGCAAGGCGCACTACAACGGTCGAGGTACGATCACTGTATTATATAGATAAATCAATAAACAAATTGACAAAATAGCTGTGAATGACTGTGTTTTATAATTACATTGTAATCATGATCTTACCCAATACTTATCGGGAATTTGTTGAATTTGAAAGTTATTGTTATTGGAAACTTTGTAGTCATGAAGCGGCCCTCTATTGAAAGTCCTCCTGTGAAAATCAGGAGTTGTATACCAACTGATCCTTTTAACCTCAACGCCACAGAAGGCGTCACAACTCCCTACAATGGATAAAACACAGAAAATAGTGAGTCTGTTTGTAATTAGCTACACGTATTAATCATAATCAACGTGTATTCACATCGCATTATATAATCAGAAATCATCAGTATTCACTATACAATATCTTATATTAGTCAAGTAAAAACAGAATCGTTCTCAATAAGTGTCCGCTTGTGATGCTAATGCTTTCTGTTTGGATTAGTAAAAAGGGTCAAACAAAACTTATTGTCGATATAAAAGAGTATCCGTTTAGTACTCTTTAACCATAACAGTAAAAAATATCGAATTTCAGCTATACATATTCAAGATAAACATGTGTTTTGATCGATAAAAAGCGATTAAGCTATACCCACACAAGAAGTAAGAGAGGTCTGCATTAGAACATTAAGGAAAATAAAGTTGTGGTAAACCTCAATTATTAAAATCAAAAATAGCAACTGACGTTGTTTTCCAATAGGTCAACAAGAAATGAGGAGCATGGTTATATTTCTTCAATGCTTTCGGAAACATTGTAAAAATCAAAATTCCTTAATGACTACCTTCAGCTATAGGATTACAGTCGGATAGAGCCTTGTTGGAGAGATCTATTAGGTGATTTCAGCGATCTATGGTTAATGAGAATGGGCTATAAAATATATTATGTACAATGCTTTTCTGCAATCAATCGATATATTGGAACACATTGAATTCATCATTACATATCCTAGAGCAGGAATAGGTTAGGATACTTGGTTAAAATTGATAAAACTGCAAACATCCACGTACCTTCGCGTGCATGCTTAGTATACATAAATCAATACCAACTGAGACTTCAAGTAAACCACCAACCCGGAATTCTAGAAATAATAAAAAAAAAATATAATTAAAAAGGTAAAACAATAAATATTTAAAATAAAAATAACAGTTTTCAGCAACAGAATGAACTTGAACTGTTTGAATTTTAAACAATTCTATTACATCAAATGATTCAATTTTGGATTGGGCAGCAGGCAAAGCCTATATATTTTTAGAATGGACACAAATCGTACCTGAAAACACTTATAAATAATAATGGACATATAGAAGCAATTCCCTATAGCGATGGATAACATGCATATCTTCCTGTTGTGTTAAATAGTAACTAATAATGGTTAATTGGTCTGTATTTAATATTCCTGTTATCAAAGGATCTGATTTTAGTTTAAGTTACTCACTAAATGACACGCATAGTGTACGTACTGAATACAACAACGATGGGTCCAATGGTAGCTCTCGTTTGTATTTTAAAGAAGGTAGCTTTAATTGGTGGAAGGTTATTGTCGCCTCCAGAACACGTGTCCTTAGAGTTAGGGAATGCATTCGCCAGTACCTGTGTGGCTCCTTCACTGAACGACTTCTCGATCAACTACAATAGTGATTGGTAAGAGATATACAATGTCTTTGTATAATCACATAAAACATGTTATCTAAATACATTTAGTATTAAATACTTTCTTCATGGTGGCAAGGAGGGATTAGTGATTCAAATAAATCAATTGTCATATTTTATATCAACTGCCCTCTTCACCAAAAGCATCAAGGATAACCAGCACATTATGGTGATTGGTCTGTAGAAGACCTTATCTGTCAGGGATTAGCTAAATCTTTACCCTCCTGTACATAACACCATTATGATCTTATCTGTCAGGGATAAGCTAAATCGTTACCCTCCTGTACATAACACCATTATGACCTTATCTGTCAGGGATAAGCTAAATCGTTACCCTCCTGTACATAACACCATTATGACCTTATCTGTCAGGGATTAGCTAAATCGTTATCCTCCTGTACATAACACCATTATGACCTTATCTGTCAGGGATAAGCTAAATCGTTATCCTCCTGTACATAACACCATTATGACCTTATCTGTCAGGGATAAGCTAAATCGTTATCCTCCTGTACATAACACCATTATGACCTTATCTGTCAGGGATTAGCTAAATCGTTATCCTCTTGTACATAATACCATTATGTGCATACGATGAGCCTCTGAAATAACGATAGCATATGTTTTAAAAGTATTACATACAGTTGCTTCATGTATATACATTACTATATATGTATATAATAAGTATAATTGCATTTTGTTTATTAAAATAAACCATACTGAAGAATTTGTAATTGATAATAATAAGTAGCATTGCACTATAGTTTGCTATTTTGAAAGTAAAGGAAACGATTCTTTTGAAATGTCAATCAAGTGTAAAAGTTTTGGGTATTCAAATGTATATACTTCGTACAGTGATTTTTAGGTTCGCTGACTCTGTGGTTCTGTCTAGAATTCGAGTGCTGGCTACAGATCAATGACAACACAATAGGTAACGTTCAACAATTTATCATAATGAAATAGATGAATGGATGAAACACATAATTTACAACGGAAGGGCAGACTAAATCCCTAATGTAGCTGTATTAATTAGATCTATCAAAGAAACACAATTTAACAAAGGATGACGATTTATATATCAGACCTATATTATCCGTGCGCTGTGCATAACAACCACCGGTCCTGACCTTGTAACTTATCACATAAAAATACCCTGACTACTAAAGTTAACACATGACTACAATGGGAGAAGGCCACCCATTCCCCAATAATACTGCACTTATCTACTACATACTGTCAAGTTGGAGTAGGTGCAATAAGGGTCCCCATCTGAGATTGTCTTTATTTTGATACTATATATACATCAATATATGGGCATTATGAAAAAGACAGCTTCAATAAATTATGTTATGTTGTTGCCTAGCAATAGGCCTAGCAACGAGTATACAGTATTTTTGCTAAAACACACTTTTGAATTGCTTTTAAGAATTTCTAACTTGTATATTAATTTAGACACTTTCAGAAAGTTTGTATTTTATGATGTGTATGAGGAATCATCGAAATCATGTCATGTTTCATAACACCTGACCATATTATAGCCCATATTGACACCATAGCAACCATTTTTTCTCCACAGCAACAACACTCTGGCCAATGTGAAAACTACGTTTGTTCAAGCCATTTTTGCAAGAAAATGTATAAAAAGGCATAAAATGTCTTAAATATATCGTGTTTTAACCAATCTACAAATACTGTAAGTGGGAAATCATTTTTGATTACGAAAATATCGATACTTAAATCCTTTGGAAAGCTATATTTGTAAGATTTGACATTGTTTGAATTTCTATACATTCTGGGGCCATAATTGCCGCTTATTGCACCTACTCCTTTAACTAATACACTATTAAGTACATATTACTAACCTGCTAGAGTATAAAGAGACGAGTCAGCCAGCTTCGTGAAAGCTTCTGCTAGACTGTCGCATAGAACCAAAACACCTAGCTTAAAAGTGTAATTTGACCATATGTCTCTAAATACACGTGCAAGGTGTCAAAATACTTCAGGTAAGACTACAGGTAAATATGTAACAAAAATAACTTGATCCAAAAATCTCAGCCAATCACAATCGTCAAAAGGGAATATCCCAGATTACAAAATGAAGTCGACGAAAACAAAACAAACGTACGCTGGACTACATAATGTAAATACAACATGATTTCAAAAATATACACGATGTGAGTATTTAGAAATACAAATCTTTTACATAAGCATTAAATGCAAAACATTATCTCCCTGGCAGTCTCTTCATGACTTTAATGTTTAGATTAAGAGTTTTAGGTAGTTAGATGACCATGATTCGATGTCTTATTCCTCATTTAAATCGTAGCATCGATAGCATTGTATGTAATTGAAGAAAGCACTGAAATTCACAAAATATGGTCATTATTTGTTTTCTATCACAAACAAACCTTGCAAAATATTTTGATTGTCTCATATTTACCGATTCCAAAATAAATTTCCTAATCGAATCTGCTATTTTCAATGTTTCGTCATCTAGTGCTCCAATCTGGGATAAAGAATCCAAAAATGTCCGCCAAGTCATTTGCATGAGTTCAGCTTTCCAGTCAGTATCAATGCCTGTGTATAGTCAAAATAAAACAATCATTGCATAGTGTCGGACTTACATAAACACATCTACCACCAACCTTAGTGTCAGAGACAAACTAGTACAGAGAGATTCCACTTTAAATCAAGGTTTGACTTCTGATTTGAAATATCATATGTACCGCAATATTTACATTCACCATACGTGAGTAAGTCCTGCTGACAACGGTCCTGACTTACTGATGTTGGTGTAGACGTCCGGAATGTCCACTCTTGCGTTGTTTATGATGGTGAATGGTTGCAGACACGATGTATGACACTTTACACAAAGAGCACCTTCTATAGTGTAGTATATAGCCCCATTGTCTTCCTCTCCCTGGATCGTTAATGTTAACACATACGGTTCCGAGTCCGGGGTATCAACAGTCACATCAGATAGGGTCACGGTGTGCAACTCTCCTACAACAGTCGTGGATAATATTGTTAAGATATATTCAAATGTCGTAACTGTTATGGGAATGACTCATTATGACCCTTGTACAATTGGCTTGTATTGTCCACAGAAACATTATTAGACGTGATAAGCACAAGTTATAACATTAAGGCACCAACCATTGAGTGATACTGTTGTGGTCAGATGTGTGTCTGTGATATATAACAGAGCGGTACGTGGATCTACGGTCATATCCAGCCTTACAACAGGACGGATACTACCGATGTTGAGTGGTAACGCGCATGCCAGTCCTGTACAATCTGCTCGTGCTTTACATGCAAGTCCTGTACCTTTACCGATAATGCCTTTAAAGTTAGGACAATCTGCAATATATATACACATATATAATGTTTTGTATTATCAGCATTAAGATTGACTGAGTAAAAATGCAAACGCATTTGGTAGTGGGTGAGCTAACAAATTACTATAAAGTTAGCTGCCCCTTCCGTGATGTCACGCATTATATAATTGTTTCATAGTTCTTAATATCCAGAAAACATATTCATTTTTATTACAAATTCCGCCGGATATCCAATGACTTCGCCCGTGTAATATATTTGGATATTTCACTAAACAGTGTAATATAACCTTTTAATGGCTGGAAATGTATTGTGACGTTACGACCTGACGTGAGTAAACAATGATGTGAAATTAAGATTCGAGGACTTTGTGGTGACAAAATGGAGGTCTCTGGTGGATTTTGCAACATATTTGATATTAAGAGTCTTCAATATAATGGTTGTTGTAGTTAGATGTGACAAAAAATATCTGAAATTTGTGTCCATTTCATATGAGATTTTATGAAACACGAAATTTAATTTTTTGCCAAAAAACCGAGTTTGATATACTTGCCAAGCTCAAATCTCAATATAGCTTCGTGTATTGTTAAATGCCAATCGCCGTACAGATCCTGCGGGAGGTCCTTAAAGAAACTTTGTAGTTGTGGTATGGAGAGGGTACTCGGGTCCTGGAGGGATATGTCTACTTCGGCCAACTGAAGCTGTCCAACCATTCCATCGAGTTTCATTTGTAAATCCATGTCCAGCATTGAATATATTTTCTCTAGCGTAAACGTTCCCATGTCAACCAGTTTGAGGATATTCAGTTCAGCTGTAATTCTGTAAATCAATGATTGAATTAGTGACCTGTTAAGCGCATGCAAAATCAATTATTGGACAAAATTAAAACTAAAAAATGAACAGTTGCACTGATCGATGTGATATTTCTGTAATAATACTTTCAGTGTCAGGTAATGAATATGAAAATTAAGATCACAGTCCGATGTATAGCAATTCAAGTCTCCTGGGTTTGATATCAATGTAAAGCAGAAAAATTATATATATAAATATTTACGTTCAGTAATGCAGTAGATCTACTAACATAATAAATGAGGATACGTACCCTTCTAATGAAAAAAGTTTCATTACATTTCCGAAATCAGGCAGTGAATGCTTAAGAGAATCAAGGGCGCTTCCTTCCGAGTAATCAATATCTACATGCGCACCATTAGTTTCAATTTCAAACGAAAAATCATCATCATCGTCATCATCACTATCATTTTCATCATCATCATCATCATCCTCATCATTATTATGTAAGGCGAATTCCTCAATCTTTTCAGCAACTATTCGTGTCACCTCTGTATAGAAATCTTGAAATGATCCTCCTAAATTATCGATCTCGATGGTTTGCAAAACATGTTTAAAGTAGAAGTCCTTGCATTCCAACACCAATTTAGGAGTAGGCATTAATCTATCAAGGAATCTGGAGGGATCAATGTACTTTCCATCCTCTACTTTACGAACAGAGACATGAATGAAGTTTGGTTGACATCTAGACTTCAATACTGTGGCGATGATTTCACCAGCCTCAACAAATGTCCCTTCAGCAGATATATAACTGATAGCTTCGGCATTCTCTATAACTATTTCAAATTCTTGCAGTCCGTCATCGGTTGGTAAGACGAGGATGCGACTGGAGCTTTGTTTAAACACTCTTCCATTGACAGGGTTCATGAGCTGAAAATACCGTAATATAGAAAATAATAACATTGCGGTTATCACTCAATACCATATATGCTCCCAATTCTCATCGGCTAACACATGGTCACATAACATATCGCCTCATTGTTTTTATTTAAGAATCACCGATATTTCTTTTTTTGAACATTATTTAGCCCAGGTGGAGTTCTTTAGGGTGGCGTCATATGGACATCAATTTTGAATTAATATGCAATTCAGATAATATTTTTGATATTTGTAACTAATATTAAACGTAAAGACGTTTGATGCGGCCCAAATGGTTTTATACCACCATGGTAGTATTAAAAATAGAATATATGACCTCAGGCTACGCCCTCTGTCATAACACCATTTGAACATCTACAAAGATCCATAATTGATTGATATGCAATAAATAATAATGTTGAAGTGGTCGAAATGTGAAAAAAGTACCAAAATATTATCACGCTCGAATCAAAGTTTTCTTAATGAAAAATAAGCTTTAATGATTGATAGGAAAGTACCTGTCTATCTAAATTTATTAAGACGTCCACACCAGTAGTTTCAAATTCGTCGTTAGACGTCGTAGGCCATATTCCTTGACCACAATCTGATGTCTCAGGTCGACGGCGTGTCGGGAAATCTTTGTGGAATTTCGGCCCAAATACCCGTTGTACTAAGGTGATACTTCTTTGAACACTGTCTCAGAAAGAGGCGTATATCACTTATTTATATAAGTTTGATAAATGTTCTGATTTTCCAAAAATGCTTTGGCTACATCCCGGTCATATTGAGATCAATAAGACGTTTAATATAATTGTACATTTCTAACTGGTGCTATAATTAACTGAATCGCTAGCTTTTTTAGATTTAATTCACAAGCAATATTTATGTAATTCATAATGTTCATTCTGACTTACAATCTTACTCTTATAACATATAATTCCGTATGCAATATACATATCGTGATCAGTATGCATTCATGTATACATATATATCCACATATAATGTCTATAGGGTTGTTTATTTAAGCGTGTATGGTTTATGTAATCCTGTGTTTGGTGTTATGTACGGAAGCTGGGTTACAAGCCATTTTGAAGTGAGTTCATGCACGAGAGGATATATATTAAGGTAGAAAGACGAGTCCATGTACAGAACTTAGACCAAGCGTTTAAAAGATCTAAACAAAATAATGTATCCAATACTGTTTAATTCATGAATAGCTATTGTTATATGATACATGCTATGGAATAAATAAAACTTGTGTCAGTGGTGTGATGAGTGGGAGCCCCTGTGACAGAATGTTTTTTATATTATTGAAGGCTGAGCTAAAGGCCTCAACCCTGCCAGCCATCGAAAATGTGAAATCGCTACTTACAAGTATTTTAACGATGTGTAGGAGGATTTCAGAGACGAATAAATGTCTATAACGTCCTTCACTTTATCAAAGATCTCTTTCCCAAAATCTGACGAGAAAAAAGTATCGCTGACAGCACCAAGTACAATTCGTTGGAGTTCTTCCTTTGACCACAGAATCTGCTTTACCTTGAAAGGCAAGTGTTAAAAGCTATTTTGTTTACTATTTTTTGTTAATAATTTGATTTACATATATGTCCATTACAGAGGCGTATTATTTAATGGGATTGAAGAAAACTGTAATGACGATAACGGTCATGGTGTATAAATTATCTGACGTCAGCAATAAGCTTGCAATTGCAAAGTCGTTTCAGGCACCATATCGATTTTGCCTTTGTACTACATAAAATGCATTGAATAATTTTAAATTCCTTAAAATAACAAAACATGAATCAGTATAGAAATGTGAGTTTAAGAGCAAAAGAGCAAAAAGTTAGATTATTTTCCACCATGAAAGTGAACGTCGTAAATCTATCTTATCACATCTTTTGTGTTAATAATGTGCAACATTTTCATGCTACCATAGAGGAGATGCAGTCCGAAAGTTCAGTTTGGTCGTTGTCCTCAGAGTCTGCAGTATCGTGCATAGATGCATTCACCACGGCGACAAAGTTGTTTATTTCTGCAATTATATCCATCAACTCGGCCCCATAATTTTGCCAAAATGGACTTCTTCCTATAATGAAAAAAAAGTAATCTGCTGTTACCATATTGAAGCTTTCAATGCAGAAACACACGTTAAAAAATACCATGTACACATGCATGGTGCTTTCAAAATCTTTATCACATTAAAGTATGAAAAGTAATAGAGAATTCAAAATGAAGGATAGAAAATGACTCTTAATCTACTTCATGCCAAGTGTTTTAATACTTACCCGATATTGTTAGAAGTGATTCCATCATAACGTTTTTGAAATCCATGAACATTCCGATAGATATTCTAATACTGAAATAGACAAAATGTCCAGTCATGTAACTATGATACCGTAAACAGAAATAAAAGTGTGCATCATCTCAAAATCAGTCAAAATAATGGTTTTATAAATACTTACTCAAGAAGGCTCTTTGCGAGAGTGGTTACAGCCTGGATTGGAGAGGTCAGAAACGACGTGATAGCAGCTATGATTTTCTTGAGGCTCTCGACGAACTTCTTGGCAATATATGGGAGTGTAATTGCAACGGCATCAATTGTTTTCTAAAATCAAAGCATCAACTAAATAATTATATAGGTTTTACAAATGTATATCATAATCCGTTAGTTAGAAACGCGATAAGGTTTCCGTCTTCGGTATGCATACTAGAAACATTGTAAATTTTCTCTTAATACCAGCTTTGTTTTATTTATTTATTTTGTTTTTTCCTTTTTTTATCATTTACATTTTATTGATTTTCATCAAAACATGACATCACAAACATAAAAGACAATACACAATCAAACTGCCGGATTAACATACAATATTTAATATACATGTATACAGATCTACAAAATCATATGTATTCATACCAGCATGATACTAACCTGATAAAACGTCATGATATCCTCCTGGACGTCAGTGATGAAGTTACGTACTTTAGTGACGACTCGCTTTAGCTGATCGATCCACGGAACTCCGCCATATTTGTACAAAGTTTTGATATGATCAATAAACCTCAAAGTCACTTGCCTTAACATTGTCGGTATGTGTTGTAATAAATGGATTATGGTATCAAAAACTTTCTGAATTCCTCCATCTTTAAGAAAGTTCAATATATTTATGAATGCGTTGACAGCGTTGACAACGGGATTTATCACCGAGACGCTCACTTTGTCAAACAGGTTAGCCAGATCACCGATGTCGTTGATCCCAAACTCCTAAATAAATATGTTTAATAACATTGTCATTTTACAACTGTTTGATAAGGAAATTGTACGATTAAAACCTACAAAAATAACATCCTTTGAATAAAACTGATTGAAAAATACGACGGTTATAACTTTAAAACATACACTACTCAGTTTTTTTAACAAATTTGTAATTGTAAAAATATTTAGTTCATCCCAAAAAATACATAGATTCTCATACAGTTTAGATTGTCCCAAAGAACATTTCATATACCATATGGTTGGCCTTAGAATTGAATGTTTAAGTTATTCCGACAACTTATAAAGTTTCCATAGAATCGGATCATTAAACATTTTGTGCAAAGTGTATATACATACTATTTTATAAATCCAAAAGCCTTAAATAAGTAATTATTTAGCTATTTCAATATTACATTGAACAGTTACTTTTTATCGTGATATATGTTTATAGTGTTATGAGCATCCCGAAAAGTAAAAAAAAAACAATAATAAAATATAATTATCCTATGTAAATATCTATGAAAATAAATACGATGATATCGATATAGGCTAAATGTCATGCAGCGCTTGCTCATCGTAATCTTAATCTAATGCTATTGAACAGTATGGGCATGCTTGCCTTCAGAATATTCATGTCGTAACCGACGTGACCCTGAAAGCACATCTTGGCGTCTAGTAAAGGATATCGAAGATTCACCAATTTCAGGTTCAGAATAGCAAATGCCACATTGTAGATATCTATCTCAAAATGTCCAGACAAAGCCCCTGTTGAACAACGATAAAGAGGCAGTAGAAAATACAAACATTAATAAATCAGACAAATTAACAAAAGTCAACCAATGGGAGGTAAAACATTAAGAAATACGTTTGGTATTCTGTATTGTCGTTTCCCCAGTATACTAACAGCGGATATCTTGGCCTCCTAGTTACTGCGAAGTATCATTTAGGCCTATATAATCAATCTACGATCTTCATTGAAGGTCAAGATATTTCAGATAAAGAAACTGATTGCCCTTTATCACACCATGCTACGCATGCTTTGATAGGTATCTTGCCCTGCAAATAATTGCAATGATTTATTTATAGTTCAATTGATCCCTTCAATTTTTGATGAAGGTCATCGTTATTCATTTGCAATAATGTCATCACCCCAGTATGATAAATGAATAAAACAATTAATCTATATCTAGGTATCCTGGTTATTGAATCAGTAGAAATGCAAACTAATTTGTACTTGAGATGTGCTAATATTAAACAGCAAAAAGGATATTTTGGCTCCGACGGCAGTTCGCTTATTATAATAATACAGAAATAGTATTTTTCTGAGAGTGCTTGTGATTCGTGTGCATATTCCGTACTGAATATTTGTGATGAATTGTGCATGTAATTACATACGTTTGTTTACAGAAATAAGATATTTGACCATCATACTTATATTAGACAATAATAGCGTTCGTTGTAAAACAATCTATTTGAGATGTATTAAAAAACAATAAATATTAGCCGTACTTAATTCGAGTTGGAGATTGTTCTTGAGAGTTATTCCAAATTCAGCTCCTATAGCTGCATTTCCTATTATTTTCTGCCAGTGAATGCCAGGAAGTACAATGCTGAAGAACAGGCCATTTTCAAGGCTACCAGCATACGATATCACTCCTCTCCGTAGACGTAATAGTGTAGGGTAGGTGTAGTTTGTACTGTGGAGATAAATTATATTAATCGATATCTGTTCATAGATTTAAAGTTATTGTTATAACCTTATCTCAGTATATCAACTTATGGAAAGTCAACCTTACTTGATTTAAATCAAATATAAAAGAGTAGTCTGTCCTTATCTCCGTATATCCTTCCTCTATTGTTAACAGCAAAGAGTAAATATATATCGCATTAGTATAACATCCGTCTATAGTCCGCTTTCTAACACCAGGATTTTTAGTACAGTAAATAATAACACGGCCTCACCTCAGTATATCATCCCTCTGTATTACAGTCAGCCTCCCTTGATTTGGATGAGAACGGAGCGCCTCGTAAGCCTCTTGTTTTACCTGTTTATTGTCATCATGTAAAACGCTGTGTAGTAACGAGTCAGCACTCTGAAATACAAATTAGGTGAACGCATATTAAATAGCTGATCATGAGCATTTTTGTAATTTCTTGGTAATTGTTGAATATGTCGTTGATAACGTTCGCCTATTTAGCTATATTACAAAGCATATCTATAGCACATTTAAAGTATCGTGAACCTAGTGAAAAGATTTTAAAATGCTAAAAATATAAATGCAATAATATGTAATATATAAATGCGGCAAATTCTGTATTTACAAATTAGAGCAAATTAAAGCAATTCTGACCTAAATCAGATTATAATCATGTTTGGTATTTAGTATATGTAATGCATGTTCTTGCTGATTCCATATCAGTTATGTTATATTTTATTAACAATATGAACACGTCTTTATTGTTGTTACTTACCAAAACCTAGTCATTAATAAACGGTTGTACAAAGATTTCGCCAATGAACAAATAAAAGGACCGAAAAACCTAATCGAAATATGTATTTTTTCAGATTCTCAATCGTGTAAAGGATTCCACAGAAAGGTTTATGGTTCGGAGCCTGCTGATTGGGTATTTAAGTAAGTGTAGGCTTGGTGATATATGCAAATATAAAATACATAGGGAATTTCAATGTATTTTTGAAAAAAATTGTGCAGACTTCAATACAAAGGTACAGGAGAACCATTTAGGTGTACTTACCTCGTTACAAGAGAAATGTTTGAGACTATTGACTGCAGCCCTTCGCCACTCAGGTGGACCTGTGTTAGGCTTCATAAACGAAGTGATGTGTTTCAAAGACCTATTCATCCCAGCGTTTCCTAGAGCATGCAGTAAGGTCATTTTTGTAAGTATGTAGTGGTTCCTGATTTCGTTTGGTACCGAAGATTCCACCAAACTCGTATTTGGCCCTACAAGACAAGATGAGTAGTGTATTTTTTTCCAAAAATATATATATCACCATAGGGTAAAGACAAGCTACATACAATCTTTGCATGTTCTCAACAATCCTTTGACGTCTCATCAACAGTATTATGGCGCTGCAGTAACAATAGCATGACAAATTAGCAATGACGTCATAATGACGGCGACAACAAACTACATTTTTGTCAGGTCACGTCATACTTGCAGTGCTGTCAAGTCATTATTAGAGACACAAAGTGATGTACGGGGTAAGAGAAAAAGAAAAATTAATCCTTTTTTGGATGAAAGATAATGTCTCGGGATAAGATTATTAAGCTGTCAAAGCCTCGTGTTTAATGCTTAATCATTTAGCCCTTAAAACATTACCTTCTGTATTTAGCCATTGTTCCAGTCTGTCTATCACTTGGTCAGCGTATGATGCGTTGTGTAATTTTGCGTTCTTCACCAAAGATCCCAAACACAAACATGCTCGTTTTTGAGTGCTGGACAGACTCACTTTTGCTGGGAAATACACATATATGTTATACAGAGACGAAAACAGAAATGAAAAAGGAAGATAATTATGATTCACATTTGCTTGGTCCATATTTCAAAGAAAGTGTCGCATGATATACTAATTAATTTTATTGTGTATTGAGGTTTACTTTTTGTGTTTTCTAAATCATTTTCTTCTTTATCATCTTGAGTTCACAATATTTAAGTTATAACTTGCTCACTGTTATTTGAATTCTTCTATTACTCCAAGTATCAATGTACGTTAATACCCTCTGTTATATAGCTAAAATAGTTGCTTTTTATCTTACTCTCATATAATTGGGTGTCATCCGGAACCACTTACCAGTAAATGTCACATTAGTACCTAAACAGCTGCCCTCCACAGCACGCATCAAGGCCTGGAAAAAGAAATATTAACATTGATCGAGTGGGAGAAAGAACAACAAACACAATGAATATTGTATCGTTCCGTGTTGGCACCCATAATGTCTTGAGATATCCAAGTGTGATGAAATGGGGAAAGAAAGACCTGCATCCGTTCAAATAAATCAGGTTCTTTTTTTGAAGTTTCTTAATGCGATAAAGCCTCGCCTCCTCAATGCTAACAATGATTTCCAAAATATAGCTATAATGAGCTTGCCTCAATAACCTTGAAGCTTAAGCTTGTATTTTCATTGTCTATACCCTGTGTGAAAATAAATACAGGGAATAACCCTATCACTGCTGATGGCGATTTTCCGAAATTGGTTGTAGTGTTCTGATAAATCTGATGATATTTTGCATAAAAAATCCAAGTTACCTTGACCTTGACACGAAGAGAAAAAAGCAGAACCATTGTTAAACCCATAACTATGTATGTTTCATAATTGGAAAATCATGCTATATACTCCCTAGCATTTGGTTATCATTTATGTTTACTCAAATTTGATATCATGAACAACAGTCATAGCCTGATGAACCTTTCTTTTGCAATGGAATTCCCCCATTGTAGTATATTAAAGTTGTCACTTACAAACGATGGTCTTTCCAACGCTACTAGGTGAATAAGACATCGTTGCATGTCCTGTTCGGTAGTGTTGTTACTGTCCAGGATTAGTGTCAGTATCAGAGTCTGTGATAATCCATCCCCACGTCTAGATAACATATCCACAAACAGACCTCTTCTTTGAGTACAAAGCGTATCGTTGTCACATATTACACTTAGCTCTTCCTCCATCAGACTCCGGAAATCATCGTGCTGCAGGGATTCCAGAAGTTGCGATAGGTCATCAACACAGCCTGGATCATCTGTCGCATTGCCTAAATATGATCAATACAGTATAATATTAGGTCTAAATAGGTCCACATTCATGACAGGTTACTGTAACTTTGCTGACATTAATATTCCCTTCTCTTGATTAAACAACGACACAGTTTGGAAAAGTGCCCGTTTTAAGAACTGTCTTTTACAGGAGCATATATGTTATAGTTATGTTATAGTGATAGCTGTAGTGTCTATTACACTCACCAGTTCTGTTGTTATCCAAGATACAGCTTAACAGAGAAACCATTTCGTCGTTTACTTCCTTCAGCGCATGCGTTTCCTCTTCCTCTTCCTACAGATTGTGTGATGAAATACATACAGAACATAAAGAAACATCAACAAAAACTAAACATCGATAAAACATGATCAAATGCCTTGTTTGTTATGTAATAGTATCAAATACTTACCTGTTGAATAAGAATTGTATCCTTTATGTACAGGTCCAGTTTGTGATTCTTATTGTCTGTATCACTAAAACATAAACAAAGAGAAACTTAAACATGTTTCCTAAAAAGATGTTTCAGTGAAAATAAAAAAGACAAACTAGGCTATGCTGTTAAATTATTGAATAATTTATTGCTAACGTTTACCTTGTTTTATCAAGCTGCAGGTGTGACGTTGCATATGAGGAAAACACGTCTGGAAGATCTGGAACAAATACAAGTGAGATGGTTGCAGGTTTTCATGAATAAGAAGGACTACAATACAAAGACATATAGAAACATGTTGTTGTTTTATAGAAATGTAAGATACAATATAGAAACATGATGTTGTTTTATAGAAATGTAAGATACAATATAGAAACATGATGTTGCTTTATAGAAATGTAAGATACAATATAGAAACATGATGTTGTTTTATAGAAATGTGAGAGACAATATAGAAACATGATGTTGTTTTATAGAAATGTTAGAGACAATATAGAAACATGATTTGTTTTATAGAAATGTAAAAGACATTATAGAAACATGATGATGTTTTATAGAAATGTTAGGGACAATATAGAAACATGATGATGTTTTATAGAAATGTTAGAGACAATATAGAAACATGATGTTGTTTTATAGAAATGTTAGAGACAATATAGAAATATGAATTTGTTTTATAGAAATATTAGAGACAATATAGAAACATGATGTTGTTTTACAGAAATGTGAGAGACAATATAGAAACATGATGTTGTTTTATAGAAATGTTAGAGACAATATAGAAACATGATTTGTTTTATAGAAATGTAAAAGACATTATAGAAACATGATGATGTTTTATAGAAATGTTAGGGACAATATAGAAACATGATGATGTTTTATAGAAATGTTAGAGACAATATAGAAACATGATGTTGTTTTATAGAAATGTTAGAGACAATATAGAAATATGAATTTGTTTTATAGAAATGTTAGAGACAATATAGAAATATGAATTTGTTTTATAGAAATATTAGAGACAATATAGAAACATGATGTTGTTTTACAGAAATGTGAGAGACAATATAGAAACATCATGATTTTTATAGAAATGTGAGAGACAATATAGAAACATGATGTTGTTTTACAGAAATGTTAGAGACAATATAGAAACATGATGTTGGTTTATAGAAATTTTAAAGACAATATAGAAATGTAATGTTGTTTTATAGAAATGTAAGGGACAATATAGAAACATCATGATGTTTTATAGAAATGTGAGTGACAATATAGAAACATGATGTTGTTTTACAGAAATGTAAGAGACAATATAGAAACATCATGATGTTTTATAGAAATGTAAGGGACAATATAGAAACATGATGTTGTTTTACAGAAATGTAAAAGACATTATAGAAACATGATGTTGTTTTATAGAAATATTAGAGACAATATAGAAACATTATGATGTTTTATAAAGATGTGAAAGACAATATCGAAACATGATGCTGTTTTATAGAAATGTTAGATACAATATAGAAATGTAATAATGTTTTATAGAAATGTAAGGGACAATATAGAAACATGATGTTGTTTTATAGAAATGTGAGAGACAATATAGAAACATCATGATGTTTTATAGAAATGTAAGGGACAATAGAGAAACATGATGTTGTTTTACAGAAATGTAAAAGACATTATAGAAACATGATGTTGTTTTATAGAAATATTAGAGACAATATAGAAACATGATCTGTTTTATAGAAATGTTAGAGACAATATAGAAATATGATGTTGTTTTACAGAAATGTGAGAGACAATTTAGAAACATCATGATGTTTTATAGAAATGTGAGTGACAATATAGAAACATGATGTTGTTTTAGAGAAATGTTAGAGACAATATAGAAATGTTATGTTGTTTTATAGAAATGTTAGAGACAATTTAGAAATGTAATGTTGTTTTATAGAAATGTAAGGGACAATATAGAAACATGATGTTGTTTTACAGAAATGTGAGAGACAATATAAAAGCATGATGTTGTTTTATAGAAATGTTAGAGACAATATAGAAATATGATATTGTTTTACAGAAATGTGAGAAACAATATAGAAACATCATGATGTTTTATAGAACTGAAAGAGACAATATAGAAATATGTTGTTCTTTTATAGAACTGTAAGAGACAATATAGAAATATGATGTTGTTTTATAGAACTGTAAGAGACAATATAAAAATATGATGTTGTTTGATAGAACTGTAAGAGACAATATGGAAATATGATGTTGTTTTGATAAAAATGTAAGAGACAATATAGAAACATGATGTTGTTTTATAGAACTGTAAGAGACAATATAGAAACATGATGTTGTTTTATAGAAATGTGAGAGACAATATAGAAACATCATGATGTTTTGCAGAAATGTAAGGGACAATATAGAAACATGATGTTGTTTTACAGAAATGTAAAAGACATTATAGAAACATGATGTTGTTTTACAGAAATGTTAGAGACAATATAGAAATGTAATAATGTTTTATAGAAATGTAAGGGACAATATAGAAACATCATGATGTTTTATAGAAATGTGAGTGACAAAATAGAAACATGATGTTGTTTTAGAGAAATCTTAGAGACAATATAGAAATGTTATGTTGTTTTATAGAAAAATGTTAGAGACAACATAGAAATGTAATGTTGTTTTATAGAAATGTAAGGGACAATATAGAAACATGATGTTGTTTTACAGAAATATGAGAGACAATATAAAAGCATGATGTTGTTTTATAGAAATCTTAGAGAAAATATAGAAATATGATATTGTTTTACAGAAATGTGAGAAACAATATAGAAACATCATGATGTTTTATAGAACTGAAAGAGACAATATAGAAATATGTTGTTGTTTTATAGACTTGTAAGAGACAATATAGAAATATGATGTTGTTTTATAGAACTGTAAGGGACAATATAGAAACATGATGTTGTTTTATAGAAATGTAAGGGACAATATAGAAACATGATGGTGTTTTACAGAAATGTAAAAGACATTATAAAAACATGATGTTGTTTTATAGAAATATTAGAGACAATATAGAAACATGATCTGTTTTATAGAAATACAATATAGAAACATGATCTGTTTTATAGAAATATTAGAGACAATATAGAAACATGATCTGTTTTATAGAAATGTGAGAAACAATATAGAAACATCATGATGTTTTATAGAACTGAAAGAGACAATATAGAAATGTTATGTTGTTTTATAGAACTGTAAGAGACAATATAAAAATATGATGTTGTTTTATAGAACTCTAAGAGACAATATAAAAATATGATGTTGTTTTATAGAACTGTAAGAGACAATATAGAAATATGATGTTGTTTTGATAAAAATGTAAGAGACAATATAGAAACATGATGTTGTTTTATAGAACTGTAAGAGACAATATAGAAACATGATGTTGTTTTACAGAAATGTTAGAGACAATATAAAAGCATGATGTTGTTTAATAGAAATGTGAGAGACAATATAAAAGCATGATGTTGTTTAATAGAAATGTGAGAGACAATATATAAACATGATGTTGTTTTATAGAACTGTAAGAGACACAAAATATTACGTTAAAAACAGAGAACATAAGATTATAAAATTGATACCTTATAATAAAAAGGAATTCAAAATGACTATGATGAATATCAATATATTCATTGAAGGTAGGGATGAGATATTTCACCATCAATGATATATATAAGGTGTGATTATTACTGTTAGTAGATAGTAAGACAGATATATACCTCCAGTCGACGTATCCTCAATTATGTACTCTCCCTTTAGTGGTGTTCTGTAGAACAAAAGTGAGAGAATTCTGTCTTGAGAATGTAGCAAAAAAATTTGAATCGTTACAATTTTTCTACATATTTGTATTCATAATATGTAATTATTTATACTCTTCAGAAAATAATCCATTTTGACGACAGAAAACATGAGTTTGATACAGGTTTTGATCAAAACATACACATCTACCGGGCAAATTTAATTTGGCCATAGTACAGGCCCCTGTAACCTTTAAACTCATTTCAAGGGTTTGCATTAATATTGCTACATATAACATTTAGTTTTAATAAAATTGGTTTGTGGGCAAATTTCCATTCTTCGTGAAAGAGGTCCTTTAACAGATATATTTAAAAACATTGGCGAGCTACAATTGCACCTTTGACTCACATTTCAAAACGACTGGCTTTAAATTACTTTAGATAATTAAAACGCTTACACTTGGACATGGACAGATTTCAAAGTGAAAATATTTCAAAACGTCAAACATAGACAGCATGAAAAATTTAAATAAAAAGAACTGATTCTTTCTTTCATTGTAAGAACCAATTCATTCCTTCAATAAGATACATTGAGAAGTAAACGATTATAAAGTCAGTCTGATAATCTGGGCGGAACTAATGACATAAGTACTTTTGTAACCGAGCCCATTTTTAACAAGCTAGTCATTATATATCCCAAGTGTCATTATCTGGTAATCTATACCAAACAAATGGTAACTATTAGGCATGGGATATAATACATTTCTTATCACATTAGATAGATACACAGTAATTAGTTTCAGTTTACTTGAGTTTGCTGGAAAAAAACCCAGTCCCTAGCTGTTTAAAAGGGATACGTCTTAGCTGACAAAATTGTTAATCATCTCATTAATTTTCCAATAATTAATTTCAAACTACATTTTCCAAGCAGAACGCAAGCGTTTATAGAAAATAATTTTAATGTCAGAACATGCTATGATGAAACATTATAACACCAAAAAAATGGGAATTTTCTTTCGAAAAATTACAAAAATGTAAAATGTTATTTTCATTGTAAACAAAAAGACGTGACATACATTTCTTTAGTAACATATTTTGATTGGACCTATGAATCTATTTCTTTATTATCTCACATTTTGGATGCTTATTTTGTTTATCTTGCTTCATTTTAAGGGACTTTATCTTTGTTTATAACTCAGACAGAAATGATGAAGTGATTACTACACATTTCACAACATTTGATACTCAGAGCAGGACAGTAATGTTAGCAATATATACTGACAACGTTTGATACTCAGAGCAGGACAGTAATGTTAGCAATATGTACTGACGACGTTTCACTATAAATGAACGACAACACATATGTGTTATTGGTACAAAAACTTACAATAGACACGTGACTTTAACCTCTTTTTACTTACCTAGTAGTCGTCGTTTGTTCTAATTTTCGATCTAAAAACACGTGGTCCCTGGCCGTAGCATGCTGAAGTACGCCATTTGTGTCGTAGGTAAGGCTCTACAATATATAGTATGTACTGAGAACATATTTCATCAGAAGGAAGTAGAAAAGACACCAGTTATAGACGAAGCAAAACGACAGCGCCATAATGAATTAGATTGTATCGTCCGTAAGAGTGATGCTTAAGTTTTTTTTTACGTGTTTACAGGGGCAACACGAATATCTAAACTTAGATGGCAATGGTTATTCTTTACGTTATAAATAATGAGATTTTCTATCTTCAAATAAAATCACCACAACTCTGGTTCGTCTTCTGAATACTAATGATTAGGACCCCTACCGTGTTGAGAGCCCGGTTATTATGACCACCACAAGGGTCCCCTAACCGTATTGTGAGCCCGGTTGTTATGACCACCATAAGGGCCCCCTTACCTTGTTGAGAGCCCGGTTGTTATGACCACCATAAGGGTCCCCTTACCTGATTGCGAGCCCGGTTGTTATGACCACCATAAGGGCCCCCTTACCTTGTTGAGAGCCCGGTTGTTATGACCACCATAAGGGTCCCCTTACCTGATTGTAAACCCGGTTGTTATGACCACCATAAGGGGCCCCTTACCTTATTGTGAACCCGGTTGTTATGACCACCATAAGGGTCCCCTTACCTTGTTGTGAGCCCGGTTGTAATGACCACGACTTTGATGCGTCTTGTGCACTGTCTGACCGTTTGTTGACCTGTGAATCTGATAGGTATGCTTCAGATGTCCTGAAAATAATAAATAAACAAAGTGTAATATTGTTTTAGCAGACAATTATGTTTTATTCCAGATAAAGGGTTTAAATCTCACCTGAATGGTCCACTTCATCGTTTGTAAAGGTAACCACTGGTCCAGTGTGGAAAGTCTAAAAAACAGGTTATGAAGAACAATAATTATCTTATAATTGACTTGGTGGTTATTGAGTGTTCAAATTTTTATCGCATTAAATACATTTTTATTTACGTTTTAACTGTTAAGCTTCGACTTCAATTCTGGATTAATTACAATATTTAACTAAAAATGTATTTCATAATCTAATTACACTCGTTGATCATGAAGTATTGTTTTACATTACACTACTCAACAGAAAAAAAGTGAAGTTTGAAATGTTAAAAATGCATGTTGATGACATTCTTATCAATTCAAACCTTTTACTAGTAAGTATTACGCGAGACACCACAAGTGTAAAGAATTGTAAACGATCTACATAAGATTTTACGTGAATTTAAAAAAAAATGATTTGTACTAAAACAACTTGGATACACTTGGTGAAAAAGATATATCGTATCAATAAGATTGGAAATAATACTTACTCGCGATTTTGCAGAAAATATGCTGACAATAGCTTTTTTCAGAAAGACAGCCTCGGTTTGGTCTTCCTTATGATAATGTACGACCTCTACCAGACCACTGCTGTCCATTGTGAATAGGAAGCTAAAACAAATATAATTTAAGTATGTCACTGTGTGGGTATTGTAACCCACTCCCTAGTATGCCATTTAAGCAAAACTCAGGATGCCTTTTGCTTAGTTAGTTTTGATTCCATGTGCTTGAGGATGGCCAAGAACTCGGAAATTTACAAAAAGGAAATGTATTAATGGTTAGAACTTACTATTTTGTTAGGTCAAATTTCCGCGGATTTTGAAGAGCTATAAAGGAAATAATATAAGGTTAGACATGCGAGTACTAGTAACGCTACATACGAGGTTTGAATAGCATTTCTGTATACCAAACAGTATTTATGTGCCTAAGATGTATGTATGATTTTATTTTAGAGTTTCTGCTTATCTTGCAACCAATTTTGAGTGAAAACATATTTAAAACAAAAGCAGATTGCCTGTTGTTTACTTTGTTCATTCATTGAACCTGAAACCAGTACTCCACTTCATATCAGAATCTATAGTCACCATTGGTCTTTCATACACTAGATGTATGTCCAAGACATTATTTGCTTAATTGCCCTAAATTGTAATGCCGTGTATATGCGCATATATTAAGACTGTTAGCAAATATATTCCTCCCCTAACACATAGTTACAAATTATAAAAATCTGTCGTTTGCATCTCCATGTACTAAAAGTTGGGATGACACGAATGGGAGAGGGGAAAGGGGGTTGGACGAAGTTTAAATTATTTTCGTATCAATTATCATGTTAGGTTGATAAATGATTGCCCCGAATACTAATCTTTACACTATATATAAAAACAATCATTTAAAAAATCTATTTATGATATATTTGGTCTTTTCGTCAACATAAAAAGCCATATCATACTTGAAATAGAACAGAAATAAAAAAAAATAAATAAATTATCGTTTACTGGATTAAAGTGATAAAAGAATCTCACGGAATTCGTGTCCATGTCGGATGGTGATGCTGTCAAGCTTGAGCCGGTTCAGTCTAGTACCATCTTCTGATGTGTTTACGGTACGGACCCTCAACTGTAAACATTGGAAAGGATAATCTGCGGTGATTTCTGTGGTAACTGTGGTGGATTAAATATTAAACAATTTAAATGTTTGTAAACGTCCGGATAATATTTTGTTGTCTTTAGATCTTTAAGCTTATGTATGTGATGATAGTGAATACTAAGCTAGTATTGTTGTAAGCGACATTACACGATACAGTCAAAGGCATATACCTAAACCGAATTTACCGTTCATACAATTCAATTAATTAAAGTAAAATGCTAATTTTACTAAAGCAGGTTGGTTTATGTTTCCCGCACTCCTTAAATTTCTTATGTTAGAATTGTTTCCTTCAGAAACGTAGTTGACCTTTAGGTTAGGAGCACATATCATCAATGCAGGTGAATTGTCTTAGCCCCTATGGATGTTGGTCCTGGTAAAAACAATTACTAGATATTCTTTCTAAATTCCTCTTTTTTTGGAATGATTTTTTTTTCAAATACAAGTATTTTATAGGCCGTTTAGTGAAACGGGGCATTGTGTCTTCTAAGCTTTTATATCAATGAAAAACAGTAGGCATTACAATATTTATGTTTTCATTTTTAATGGTTGATGTATTGCTGGATCACGAACACTGACATGATCGCTCACATATGTTAACTTCATCCTAATAGTTACAAGGTTCACAATTTAATGTATACGTGTTATTTGGGAAAAAAATCGAAATACTTTTATTTCACATATCCGTTCACCCATACTATAAAAATGGTGCTATTTGTCTATAACGTTTTAATTTAAATCATCGCAAAATTATTTTACCAGTTTTCAATAGCATTGATGACGAATTTCAGAGGAGCGAAACAACTAATCTACCTAATTTTTACCATGATTTTTACCTAATTACCTAAGTTATCATATCCCCGTCACACAACCCATGTGATTCTAGAATATATTAATATGAAGCAAATCATATCTGGATACACATAAAGCACTAAACATTAATCCCACTGATTAAGAAAATGAAAGTAGTTTTATCTATGTTACTAAGACGATAAAGATACCAAAAGTCGCTTAGACATAATTCTTACCTCTAGTGTAGGTGCTGATTATGATTAGGATTTTCTCGTTCACAAAAATTTAAATAACTTAAAAACAAGCTTTGAATATTATAGAAACATCAGTAGATGCTTAGTTGACAAACGATACCATTCATTAGGCATGATCTAATTGATTTCCGTCACATTATATAAAGCATGCCATGTTAAGATCAAGATACAGATACAAAAATAGAACAAATTAATGCTTAAAGTCACACTATACGTAACTTGAAGCAAAACTCCAGGATATATTTGACTCCGATATTGTTATTAAATTAAGCTATATCGAAGAATATTGATAATGATTTCTCAATAACTTTGGTATAGCAGTTGTTAAAAGTAGATGCTTGTAATCATGCTTTCATTTTAAACTGGTCGCTATTGAAGTTAGGATGGTTGCCGAACGGAAGTCGGAGAGTTCATGATCCGTCTACGAAAGAGTTCGGAAAGACGTAGTTACGGTAGTCACATGGTGTTCTCGGTAACGGCATTACAATGTAGACTAACTTCGGTTTGTTTCAAAAGTGGCACCTACTTAGCCATTTTCAATATTTACTTTGATTTTTATGAACATATTCGGAATCTTTACAGTCCGTCTTGACTTCAATTTAGTCCTCTCTTATTTAGAATCTCTGCATGATATAAAACAAATATTTATTTTCAAAGTTCTTCTCAATCACGAAAAAAAAAATCGGACAGATTCGGGACTTTAATTAGGTCACTGTGACCTACTTATTTTTGAACTGAAATTCATAAACGTATAATTTTCAGCCGAAAACTTTGAAAATATATTTAATCTAATATTTACTTAATTATGACTTCAACAAAGAAAACACCAATGCTCAGTCTTTGGCTTAGTCCTTGTCTATTGACCTCTGAAATTACCATCAGCCCGGAAAAAAAGAATATTCTGAAAGGTGTCTTCATACAAACTAGTGTGCTTATCACTGCGGGATATCCTTCCTTTATAGGAAACTGGTGAGCACATTATAAACCACTTGTACGGCAAATATATGTTATATACCAGTCACCAAGTTTTCTCTTGACTTTTATTAATAGAAATGCTTAGTTATATACATCAAATAGGAACGTCAACATACAAAATACCACTCGTAATAATATTATCATAGCGGGTATATAATACACTCTTTAACATATTATTCTTATTACACAAACGGTTCTGACGCAGTGACGTACGTAAAACAGCCACAATCTTATTTTGAATCATTATTTAATTAATGCTTACAATTTGTTAATAACTTAAAGTTAGGGCTCTTTGAATGTCTTTCTACCAGATAGCATGGGGTGACCTTTCATTGTATTTAAAACCCGCAAAGCGTCTAGCTCCGATAGCTGGTGATTTTGTACGGTAATCCTATTAAACACATACATATACCACACACAACATTACGATACTAACGTGTCTATCTGATTAAGAGATGGTGCAATAGATACAAATGTACCAAGTGACTTATTGTGCTGTAGGTACTATCTATTACTATACATAATATACTATATTAGTGCCGATGGATACTACAGGCGCTGAATATAAAATTTACACAATTAATCTATTCTTAGATTGCAAATCTACACATATTCATCTATTCAAAAATGTACCGAAATTTTCAAACTGATGATTCAAGAAGAGCAATTATTCACCACCAAATGTAATCAACATTTAGATAATTACTTCCAATGCATATTTAAAAAATAAGGACAAATAAGAGTTCAAATTGAATTCTGGCAGTACTGCCAAAATTATATTTACATCTATAGTGCAGTAGAAGTTACAATTTCATTTCACATTTTAGTGCTATTATATAATACACGTTATTATATATATGTAGTTATAAGGGGACTTATGGAGCTGTCTTTCTATCTGAACATTTTCAAAGCAAAAATCATGTGCTGTATCTAATGTACCGAAACAAAAATGTCTTTGTTCATGTTACTTTCAAATGAAAGATCACCCCATAAGAGGATACCTAAATTGTCTACAATATTGTATTTTGTGAACATACCAGAGACATATTATATTTGGTCTTATCTATTACCAATGTTACAATAACTAAACGATGTTCTAGTGATTTCAGTGATTTAATGTTTATGAGGCATCATTTCTGTCTGTCATTTAATGATTTTCACACCTTACTTTATTAAAAACAGCATGGTATACAAACCACCCCCCCCAGAAATTATACACATGTTTGGTCGAGTTTGAAATGCAGATAACTATTAGACTCGAATTATATGCGTTATCAAATTTAAAAGTGTAGCACCTCTCATATTTTGTAAAATATTTTGGTACATGTAATTATCTTACATATTAATTAATTATTCAGTTTAACAATGGTTATAAATAATTTCCATGTGACATTATCTTTCGTCATGCGTTTTGCCGAACAGACATTATTGTTTGTTTTAATTGAAAAAAGGTAATGCTTCAGATATATAACTCTCATTAAATAAAACCGTACTTGCTTTTATACCTATAAATATGACGTCTATAGAGTCTTTGTTGATATATGTATGTTATACATTGCTGTATTTTATTTGTTATTATTTATAACAAAATATTATAGAAATAATAATAAATACATCAAAATGAATAAATAAATAATTAAGTGTAAAAATAAATAAATGATAATAAAAACAGCTTTTTTTTACCTTATAATCTTATATTGATTTTATAACAAATACAAATTCTTCTTCTATGGCTATGCGTATGCTGTTAATTCAGCCTCTTGAAAATTTGGCTCGGTAGTAATAAATGCAAATAAATTGTTGGCTTGCATTCTGGAAAAACATGTTATCATGATACTAAAAATGCGATTGGAATAAAACGTTATCAAAAAACTACAGAAAGGAAGATATTTACTTACGTGACACACAATGGTGATATTGGTCTTCCCCAAAACCTCAGACTCGGACGTGTAGCTGTAGTGGTGCTCCTTACCATCATGGAAGTTATAGCCAGCAACACCAGTTATATACCACCACAACACAAACACTGAAAGCAACCAACTTCTCATCCTCATCTTTGATTCCCCATTTGGTTATACACCTTTAAATAATCCGCTGCGGGAGTGTTGGTCTGAGTTCCCAGTAACACACAGACAAATGTTTTGTCCCGATCAGGTTTGGTTTGTTCTCTGTAATACGCAACCAGGAAGTAATAATTTAATATGTGAGTAGGAAGCATTGTAGACCAGTAACACCCGGATACCAGCAAACAAGTCACTCAACATTCCGAGATCGAAATGGAGAAATACTCATCTATATAGTCATCTATAGTTTCGTCTAATGGCGTCTACAATGCTTTGTATTGTAGTCTTGGTGTCCCTGAAGATACTGGGTGAGTCCAACACCATTGATATTTGATTATTTATTACATTTATATCCACTTTGAATATCTAGTGCGTGTGTGTGTGTTGACACTTTTAACATAAATACATGTACATTGATCTGTTGTGACGAGAATTTTATAGCGCAACACCATCGAGATGAATCTTTTCCAAAAACTTTACCAATTACTTACTGTATTACCTATATGTACATTAAACGTGGATTATCTTATTGAGCAAACGTTATGCACCTCATTGAAATATTTGAATAGTGCTTTTAAGGATGTAATCTTCTAAGGTTTCAGTCCCGTTTTAGACATAGATCAAAGAAGTTATAAGATTTCAAATGCAATTTATCAATATCCGTAGTAAGTTGCCTATTGCAAATTTTGTCAAAAATACATTTTTATTCTTACGAGGATTTTAGAAAGGGCCATTTGGCGTCCATTTTGAAATTGTGTCTTTTTCGCTTTGATTAGAGCCAAAGTTTTACCATTTGCTACATAAATTGACTTTACTTTAATTTGAGCACTTTTTTTACTCTAAAATAAAATAAAAATAGATATTTAATGGGACAAAAAGTAAGCACACGGACCCCTACACAGACCCCTATTTTTCTGTCTGATATAGAAAGAACAACATTGTGGCTTTTTTAGCTCAAAATGAAGGGGTATTAGTAGCACATGTTGTTATTCAGAGAGTCTTACTAATCATAACTGGTATTTTTTTAAAAGGAGACCACTGGAAAATAAATTCTACAAACATCCATACATATAAAAAAACGAGCACACCGACATATGTTTCCCCCCTATTTTCTTCTATTACATGAACTCCTTTTTCCAAAAATCTACATGAGAAAAAAAAATTAATACAAGAAAATTTTGACTAATATATACATCCTTACATCAATATTAACTGTTCACGAATATAACATTGAATCTTATAAGAACTAAATGTTATCAAAACCAAAATCGACAGCTAAAACTTTGAACATCTGTATGTGTATAACTCTTTTTAGAGAAGCATTAGATTGTGAAACATTATGCAATATAACAATATATACACTATCGGGAAGACAGCTACCATGTTTTAACTGCTATCATATACTAACTTAAAATTTCAATTAAAAAATTAAGGAATTATATAATTACAAATATACATAAAGTATACATTGGCAGTAATATTAGAAATGGATTACTTACCGAATATAATAAAAAATAGTTCACATTGACTTTATGGTGGGGTGGGGTAAGGGAGAAAACTCTTTCTGAATTATCTCAAAGTAATCTTTGAAGTATACAATGGTAGCGTGATGGTTTGAGTTTTTACAGTTTTAACTGTCTTTTTTTCATTTAAATTTGCTTTTTTCAAAAAAGAATAATTTATTCAGTAATACATGTAAATAACAATATATTTCCCATTCGCATATCTAGGGCTCTCATTCAATATCCATATTTGTTATCTTTTAGATCAAATTTACCGCATTCTTCGCTCTTACCTAATTACAGATGTATTCTTTGTAATCTAAGTATACAGTGGTAGCGTGATGGTTTGAGTTTTTACAGTTTTAACCGTCATGTATTTTGTTTATGTTTCTCACTTTTATCTATTAATTGTTGTCTGTCCCTCCAAACCCTTAATTAAATATAAATATAATAAATATCATCTTTATAAACTTGCAGTGATAAATGCCAGAAAAGTTGAAGATTTAACCCGTTCCTCTGTCAATTCTAACGACGTTTCGGGTACTGCTTCCTTTCCTGACAAATGTATACGTAAGGAAGGATGTCCGGTCCTTTACCAGGTAAACGTCGATTTTCGTTGTAGCAATTTAGCATCGTCTTTTAGAATGTACCCTTATAGTATACTTTATCTTTACCTGACGAAATAACTACTTATTATAATAATAGTTATACCTCCTTCCATATTTGATTGTTCGTTTGATTTTGATTTAAAGTGTTGCGAGATATTATCAATAACTACATACATTTTGCCAGGTCACAACCCACACAGCAGTTGGTACTCTGAATAGTATAATTACGTGAAATAACACAGATAAGATATCACGACATGGCTATCTATTAAAATGATATTATAACTTAAAGATGCTCCACCGCAGAGCATAAATGATATTCATTATTTAAACAATAATTGGTGTTTTGCTTTTGGTGCATTCGCAATCAGTACTTTATTCCATATAGGATATAGTGCCACGGAATTTTTTCGGGATGCAATTAATTATTTTTCATATTTTCAACTTTTCTTAACTAGAATTAGAAGCTCAAACTTTGGTGGTAATGGTGTAACTAAGTAATTTTTGTGACTGAAGAAAAATACTAAATCGTCTGGTACTGTTTTTGGTAGTGAAAAAATACCATTTGTCGGCGGTGGAGCATCTTTAAACTTACTTAATTTACAAAGACCTTCCTATATGACATATTATATGATGTACTATATTTCCATTTTCTTGTTTCGCTTGTAGGGTGCACAGCCAGGACAGAAGTGTGATAGCCATTGCCGGCCTCTGAAATGTGCATGGTTTGCAGTAGAGAATGCAACGCACATATTTATACAATGTGGTGGTAAGTTTACAATGCTTTTATGACCGTACATCACACAGGGACCAGGCACGATTTTTTTTAACCAACGGTATACATATGTTTATATATTATAGTATGAAGGGTATGAACTCGGCGGTCGAGAAAAACTGACCATTTTTTTAAACCGTGCGTTTTTTTTAATAAACGGGCTCTATACACCATTTGCGCATATCTTACCTTAAAGAGAAATAATTTATCTTTCAAATGAGTAGTTGATGAACAAAATTGGCCAAGTATTGACGAAGTTATGGCCTGATGAATCGGCAAATTTACGAAAAATATGCTAGGTACAATCCCTGTCCGGTCGAAATGTCGCCTCTAATGGGTACCCCAAAAACCAAGCCGAAATCACAAAATCTACTCTTGTGGTGGTAAACAGTAACATAACTGTGTCCATCCACAATCTCCTTTGGAGTTGTAATATCCTGTTCTTTGTAGAAACTCCATAGGGACAATCAGTGGCGCTCCACTCTAGGCTTATAGTGAAGGCAGTGGAAGAGAGATAATAGGAAGATAAAAGTAAGTGAAGAAGACGAGGAACGATAAGATCGTAAATTTAGTCGCCTTTTATGATTCTCTGACGCCTTTTCTGCAGGAGTTTTCTGACAATAAGATCTCAAAGGAAGTCGCCTTTTAAGATCTTAACGCCTACATGAAGGTGTTACCTAACGATGAGATCGTATATTTGGTCGCCTTTTAAGATTCTAAAGCCCTACATACAGGTGCTATCTAACCATATGATCACAAAGGAAGTCGCCTTTTAAGATTCTAACGCCCTACATGCAGGTGCTATCTAACGATGAGATCGTATATTTGGTCGCCTTTTAAGATTCTAAAGCCCTACATACAGGTGCTATCTAACCATATGATCACAAAGGAAGTCACCTTTTAAGATTCTAAAGCCCTACATACAGGTGCTATCTAACCATATGATCACAAAGGAAGTCGCCTTTTAAGATTCTAACGCCCTACATGCAGGTGCTATCTAACGATAAGATCGTAAATTTAGTCGCCTTTTAAGGTTCTAACGCCTTTAATGCAGGTGTTATCTAAGCGCTAAACAGGGACAGAAATATTTAAAGACTGTGGTGTATCTTGGCCATGGGATAGAACCCCGAACGTTCCTCATAGCGACAGTGGCGCTCCACTCTTGGCTTATAATGAAGGCAATGGAAGAGAGATGTTAGTAAGATAAAAGTTAGTGAAGAAGACGAAAAACGATAAGATCGTGAATTAAGTCGCCTTTTATGATTCTCAAACGCTTTATTTGCAGGAGTTATCTGACAATAAGATCGCAAATGAAGTCGCCTTTTAAGATTCTAACGCGCTACATACAGGTGTTATCTAGACGATAAGATCGTAGATTAGTCGCCTTTTAATATTCTAACGCCCTACGTACAGGTGTTATCTAACGATAAAATCACAAAGGAAGTCACCTTTTCAGATTCTAACGCCCTACATGAAGGTATTATCTTACGATAAGATCGTAAATTTAGTCGTCTTTTCTAACGCCTTACATGCAGGTGTTATCTAACGATAAGATTGTAAATTTAGTCACCTTTTAAGAATCCAACGCCCTACCTGCAGGTGTTATCTAACGATAAGATCGTAAATTTAGTCGTCTTTTCTAACGCCCTACATGAAGGTGTTATCTTACGATAAGATTGTAATTTAGTCTTCTTTTCGAACGCCCTACATGCAGGTGTTATCTAACGATAAGATCGTAAATTTAATCGCCTTTTAAGAATCCAACGCCCTACATGCAGGTGTTATCTAACGATAAGATAGTAAATTTAGTCGCCTTTTAAGAATCCAACGCCCTACATGCAGGTGTTATCTAACGATAAGATCGTAAATTTAGTCGCCTTTTAAGAATCCAACGCCCTACATGCAGGTGTTATCTAACGATAAGATCGTAAATTTAATCGCCTTTTAAGAATCCAACGTCCTACATGCAGGTGTTATCTAACGATAAGATAGTAAATTTAGTCGCCTTTTAAGAATCCAACGCCCTACATGCAGATGTTATCTAACGATAAGATCGTAAATTTAATCGCCTTTTAAGAATCCAACGCCCTACATGCAGGTGTTATCTTACGATAAGATTGTAATTTAGTCGTCTTTTCTAACGCCTTACATGCAGGTGTTATCTAACGATAAGATAGTAAATTTAGTCGCCTTTTAAGAATCCAACGCCCTACATGCAGGTGTTATCTAACGATAAGATTGTAATTTAGTCGTCTTTTAAGAATCCAACGGCCTACATGAAGGTGTTATCTTACGATAAGATTGTAATTTAGTCGTCTTTTCTAACGCCCTACATGCAGGTGTTATCTTTCTTACCACATAGCTTGATTATAAAGTGTCATGCATACATGTACCACGTTGGGCTGCTTTGGTGTTGAATTCACCACTGTCTGGTAAATATTTGTGTCTATTTTTGCTTTGCAGAAAGGGAGACAATTACTCATCTCTTGTGTGCTGAAGTACAAAATTTTTTAACATCTTTTTGAAAACTACTTGAAATTCTTTTTATACCTTTTGCTATAAATAAAGAAACAATGATTTTTGGAATATTCAATCACATTGAAATATATAACATAATTCATAATGAAATCTTACTCTATATTAAACACTACATTTATAAAAGTAGATGCTTACAAAATTCACTTAATGTTATGAGATCAGTTAATTCCATTAAATATTACCATACTGAGCAGGAATATATAGCCTATGGAAAACGTCAATTTTATTTTGAGAAATTAAATAATGATTGTAAAAAATGAATGAAACTTGTAAATCTTGTCTAAACCTTGAATTTTTAACATTGTTCAAATTATGTGCTACTTTATGTGTATATGTCCAACTATGTTATTTTTTCCCTATTTTCATACATGGAATTTAATATTATAATTTATCTCTTGCAATTTAACAAGTTACTGTATGAAATCAGGTATGGAAATAAAAAAGTGCCTTCTGTCCTCCTACTCCTCTCCTTGTCCTCAGCCCTGTCTCTATATTTTTTCTTCTCCATTCTATTCCACCATTTGCTTCTTTTCCCTGCACATCTTCTTCTATATTCATTTTCTCATCTGGCTTTTTCTCTTTTATAAAAAATAGGCAATGATATCAGTTAAAAAGAAACAACACTTTGTATGTGAATGAGAGGATGAATATTTGCGACACAATATTTATTTGGAATATGTTTAGTTGTTATATAGCATTGCAATGAAATGTCTTTGAAAGTAAAAGAAATAAAAAAAATATTTGTGTCTATTATTACATGTAGCAGTTCTGTGTTTTGGGTATTAGCTCTGTAATAATGAAAATATCTCGAATATCGCAAAGAGCAACAACAATCAATTTGTCAATGCAACAAATTCATTTGTCTAACATATCTAAAATGCTAGTAGCTGCATTTATAATTGGTAAAGTGGGTATTGTTCACTTTGGTTTTCAAGCTTACATATCTCTTTTTCTTAAATTTATTATTTTCATATCTTTAATAAATCTTCACAATAAATTATGTTAATGACCATATCAATTGAAATTGGGATACATTTACATAAACGTAATGTGTAAGCAACATCTATTGTCAAATTATGGTTTATCATAGAACTATTGAGGTAAATATGCTCAATATGTATAGAGTGCCGATAAGGACAGTGTAGTCTATGGTCACACGTGAGTACGGGTTCGTATAATACTTCCGAATACTAGCAATTGACCAGAGGCGTGTTCAGGATGTCGGGCGCTTGCGAGCGATAGCGGGCGCTCGCTTCTGAACGGACATGAACGGAGCCCTGTTTATAAATGTTTTAAATACGTATTTATTCTGATAATAGTGCCAAAACAAGTGCACGAGAGATCACCATATCGAGTGCATGCCCGAGCACCCGCTGTCGTTCAGGAAATTTCTTGTGCGTGCGTTTGCCATTCTGAACACGCCTCAGATGTAAACTACGCCGATAATGGTCACGGACTTCAGCACATCACCTTTGGCCGAGTTGACTCCGGAGAGATGACACCCAACTCCTTGTTATCTATACAGTGTATATTGCACAGATGTTATTATATGATTGGAAAATAATGGTTCAAATATTAGAAAAAAAAATAGTGTTAACTTTGATGTACATGTAATTTGTGTCTTTAAATTTCAATTTCCTTTCGACAGATGTAATTTTGTACCATTTTGCCCTTTTTAAGTTTCAAGTTTCTAATTTGATATCCTCTCATCATCAACATTGTTGGCACCAATAGAATTACAAAGTCGCAATATATTCTTCAGGCTTTATGTAAAAAATTGTTTGATTCTACTGTTTCCATGCTAACATTATCTGATAAGGACACGTTTTAGAAAGGAAAAGATCTCCTGTGATCGCAAAAAAAAGAGCAGACACATTCCTTCATATACGGAGAAGACGGAGCTTATCTGAAGAGTGTAGAGAAGGGTGTTATTTTGAGGAGGTATATGAATTCGGAGGGAGTGGCCAATCAGTAGTAAGTTATTACACTGTACTTATTTTTATATTGCATTTAATAAATGATTCTCGTAGCTGATATCTAACATATTTACTCAAAGAGTAATATAGTCGCTTTCCACCCGTCACAACCTAGGACGTACACCGAGCTAAATATACGCTACAGGTAAAATGTCATTTGACGTATTGTGTATCTCTTAGGTAGAAATGAAATATTATAGCCGCCATTGCTTTGGTCGCATAAAACAGCAATATAAAATATCTAATTCTAAGGAAATATTAAACTCTAATTTTATATTAATTTCCCATGCGTCATACTTCTCTTAGAATATGGATAGTTCTTTCCTAATTTTTTAACCAGGTTGTAGCAGATATCACCAATTACTTACCTATACCTATACCTATAATGTATTCTAATGAATATGCGTCCGTCTGTTTAGCAGATACTACCGCAAGATGGTAACCATTGTTAGATTATAACGAGTAGTACTAATACTTACAAATATGTTTTCGTTTATAATGAGTATGATGCTATACTTTCATCCGTTATTCAAGAAAATGGCTACTCATTATTATCCTCCGCGAAACGGGTTTGCAGGAGATATTGTTTTAGGCTCCGTCCGTCCGTCCGTCCATCCGAAATTCTTTTCCGGGCTATAACTCAAAAACCGTTCAACACAGCCCCTTAAAACTTTCTGTATACATCAGATAAGTGCCCTAGTTGTGCCGTTTGCTGTTGCGGACCTTCCTTCTTTTTGTTTTTTCCGTAACCATGGAAACTTATTCAAAAATACCAAATTACTGTTTCCTTTTTTTCCGGACCATAACTCCAAAACTGTTTAACGCAGCTCCATTGAATTTTCTGAATATATCAGACAAGTGCCCTAATTGTGTCTTTTGCTATTGCGGGTTTTCCATTTCGGATTTTTTTCCGTTACCATGGAAACTTTTTGAAAATTACCAAATTACTGCTTCCTTTTGTTTCCGGACTACAACTCCAAAACCGTTCAACGCAGCTAAGGGAATTTTCTGAATATATCAGCCCTAGTTGTGCCTTTTGCCTGTTGTGGACCTTCAAGTTTTGGATTCTTTTTTGTTACCATGGACACCAAAAAAATACCAAATTACATTTTTTTTGTTAACTGCTGGTTTTTTTCAAGTTATACTTGAAAAATTGTTACTTTGATCTTGATGTATTTGGGTTTTTACATCAACTGCGGGGCGTGGAGGATAATGCCACGCTTAGCGGCTCCTTGTTATAGGATTACTTCTATTGTTTTATGGAGGTACGTGTGATGCCACTGAGTTATTAATGGTGTTAGTGTGGTGCATCGTTAAGCATCGTAGTGGAGCTGGAATACAAGTATATTTTTAATTAGATGAGTTGCCAGTTCCCTTGCTTTCGTATGTCACTTAGATGGCCGATAAGAGGGAATTCTTTCACTTTGATTATACATAAGAAATGGCTACTTCTATTGAAGAAAATAATAGAATGACCGTCAAGCTGATGAAATATTTTCGAAATGTTAAAGCCACACCATACGTAACTATCAACAAATATTCAAATTAAATTTGACTCCGATATTGTTAGTATTTGTAGTTGAAATTAAGATATATTAAAGAATATTTATAATGTTTTTTAATAACTTTGGTACAGCAGTTGTTGAAAGTTGATACATGTAAACATGCTTTCATTTTAAACTCGGCGCCATAGAAGTTACGATTATTGCCGAACGGAAGTTCGTTATCCGTTTTTGGAAGAGTTCCGACAGACGTTACATAGTTACGGTAGTCACACGACGTTCTCGGCAATGACGTTACAATGTCGGCTAACTTTGGCTTGTTTGACTAAGTGGGACCCACCTAGCGATGTTTAATATTTATTTGATTTTTATCAAAATATTCCGAATCATAATCGCTCCTCTTGACTTCGATTTAGTCCTGTCTCTGCATGATTTACAACAGAATTGTTTTCGACATTCTTCTAAATCACGAAAAAAATAAGAAAGATACGGAAATTGAGCCTTTAACCTTAAAGATTCCTTTCATTTACCTTTAAAATTGTCTCCCTTCAAATACGCATTGCATTTTAAAACAAACGTATTACCATAATTATGTGAATGTGTACATCGTTAAGAAGATACGATTTAGACTATTGACTGTGTTGTAGATAGGGTATATGCGGTGGTACGTTTGTTACGTACGGAGTCGTTGTCCTGACGGTTATTTCTGCACTGTTCATGGCTCTTTTGGCCATACCAGTCAGCTCCACGTGTCATGTAATAGTAAGTATCAGAGATATATAACAGGGCGTTCGAGCGTCTTTGAGGGACTAGTCTGTTCAGAAGGTATTTAATTACACGTTCATGAATCAAAACGTTAATATTAGATTGATAAATGAAAAGGAATTCTACTATTTTATGGTTTCGATCACTGACTAACATACACACAGCTTTTCATTGGGCGCGAACTTTATAACAACATTAAATTAAGGGAATCCATAAAGTTAAGGAATGTTCGTGAAACTGGTGCCATGATACAACATTGAGGATTACGTCGGAATGATGATCATAGGAGTAGTATATCCTCCGTTATCATACTTTAGTGCACGGTGGGTGGAGTAGCTGGGAAAGCTGGAGCGCATGTTCAGTGACGTGTGAATCAGGACTAAAAAGGAGGGAACGGAAATGTAATAACCCCACCCCTGTCGGTTCTGGATCAGACTGTGCTGGACAAGATCATGAAATCTCAAATTGTCGGCCTTGTACAAGTATGTGTTTCTCTTGCGGGTAATGGTGTTGACTGACGGATATACCTTACTATCAGATATATGTATCACATACAAATGTATTTGTTTTGGGTTTGTTATATTTATAGTATACTCAGCTAGTATCCATAGTCGGAAAAGCTATGTGTGCATATACAAAATTGTAATATTTTGTGATGTTAACTGTTGTATTTATAATGTTGCCTTTCAAATGTATCTCTCCTAATGCGTGTTTGTTATGCTATTTTACAGATATCACTGACTGCCAAATATCGTGTTGCAATAGTACTATTCCAGCATTATGCTTAAAGTGTATCGACTTGGATTTGTACAAACTCGACGATGGCGATTCAACATGTACCCGTATGTTTTCTTTTATTACAAAAAAAATATTTATTCTGTTTAACACTGTTTTATTGAATAGTAATGGGTATGATTATACCCGCATTTCTCACTCTGTTTAAATAATATTCGAGATACATTGATATTATTTAATTCGAGATTGGTCGATAGACAGCTTTCAAATATATAACTCGTAACCATTAATTTAGTTTATTAAAATATATAGTGTAGTACATCTAACATCAAAATATGACTAGCCTACCTCTCTCATGATAAGGGTCGCATCAAATGCAATGTTTAAACATTAAATCTTGACTAGAATTCCATATACTCATATTCAAACGTCTTTCACCTGCGCACATGCATCTATATCTGTAAAACGTCATCCAGTGAAATGTTGGTTTATTCAGGAAAGTGTTCGTGGGAGAGTCGATGGTGTTGGCCAGGTACTTGTGATGGAGACTACGCCAGAACGTGTTCGTGTGCTGCTGGCTTTACCAGGTATTACGACAGTACTCAGGCCGTATGTCAACGTAAGTTTACAAACCTTGGTCTCTACCAGTTACAAGCCCTTGACAAATTATCTATATTTGAGGCTTATATTATTATTATATTACAGTACTCAGGCCATCTGTCAACGTAAGTTATGAAGTTCATCAATTATTGGAAGTACATGTACTACATATTCACATTTATGGTTTATATTTATATCAGTTTAATATGTTGAGTGTAGATTGCTTGGGAATATTTATCTCTAGCAAAGAATTCGAACAAGAGAGTGCATATATGTATTGATAGTAATACTAAACTCTTTCCACACATCGATTAGATACAGGTTTACGCGAATTTAAGTTTTGAATTGTATCTTTCCTCAGTGAGAAGATATTAGCTTTATGTTTATAGCAAATTTATCAAGTATCTCGAATTAAAATATGCATTTTTAAACACAAAAATCCAAAATAATCAAGTTAGATAACTACCTATACTGACGTTACTAACCAAAATCTATATAAGCTCAAACCTCAAAAATACAGTAAAGGAAGTGTGATTATTGAGAACGAAAAATAAGCTCAATTAACAATGACCACCTAACCAAAAAGTGGAGTGATATAGGAATGTAAAGCACAATTACAATCAAGTCGAGGGACCATGCAATTCATTTTATGTATACCAGTATACGACCCTAGTTATATAGGCAATACAATCAAGTCATACAATTTAAGCGTTTGTAAGCATATTTATATAAAGCTAATATTTTTTTCTCTACAAAGCAATCCTCCGTCCGAACATCACTAGCTGTAGTATGCGGGTCACTGCCTCTAACGGAGATTCCAGAGCGTCACGCTCCATTGGATCATCCCATTGTGATTATCAGCAAGATTTCTATGGAAATTTTCAAGTCGACAGCATATTGACGTCAACAGCATTTGATTACGTCATCGACGTCACAGATATAGCCAGGCCGGCGTTTGTTGTCAGTGAGGTGTATGGTATAACTGATGTTCAAATACACACAGTAAAGAAGGCAGTTACAGGTGAGATTGGGTGTTCCACAAACACTACCTGTCAATGTGAGCTCTATCAGGAGGCATCTCAATGGATAACGTACAATAACGTGCATGTTGTGCTTCGAGTATTACAATGATCCAAAAAGTGGGGTCTATCTTTAAATTCAGAATACCTTTATTAATATTAACCCATCTGTACTGAATGGTAGCTTTGCCATTCGGTCTCATCTGGTAACAAAATGTCTTTCCAATTTAATTTTGTTACATGAAAACAGTCCCCTATGTTTGTTTATGGAACTATTTCCATTGTTGCACATGTTCGTCCATTGTTTATTAACACTGTTTGATTGTATCACAACATAATTGCTATCTAGTCGTGTTTCAAGCTTTTCTTTTAGAGAATTACAGGGCTTACTTTTGTTCGTGGTGTGGATTGGCGCCAGCCTATATAAATTACCATTTGACCAGAATAAATTAAGAACTAATGTAGCGAAGTCCTAAATGCAAGGATAGCTCAGCTCAGGCCAAGACTTAATTGTAGAACATGGATCATTAACCTGAATACAAAACGTTTATAAGCTTCGTTTATCAAGTAGATTAACTTACATTGTACCACATATTTATATTGTCTTTATCTAAAGAACATGTATTTTCCTGTAAACAGTTCAGCCCGTGAGCACCTTCCCATGACGACAATTCCTCGTAACGATACTAAACTATTTAACATACTTACTCCGGCAACACAAATTTGACAAAATGTTAACGGAATAAATTAATATAAAGTCCAAGATAAACATTTCCATGACATATGCTGAAATTCGTTTTCTTAAAAAAGTGTAAGTGTTGAATTTCCTTTACCCTTCTGCAGGTGTCGAAACTGTGATCGCCTCTCACACCATCCTCAGTGACCCAAACAGTAACTCCCCCAAGCCACATTATATTCCTAGTGACCAGACAATGGCAGTGTCGCATGATTTATATAACGGCCAAAGGTAGGTAACCAATTGTTTTTGACATTATTATCAGGAAGATGATAAATTAAAGTTAACTGAAATCAAAATTGTTGTTGTAATACATTAAGAACACTTCTCAGTAGCTAAAAGGTGATACAATGAGTGGTTGTTGGATATGGAATTTATTTTACACGAGTGAGTTATTTTGTAAAAGTTACAAAAGTCACGATATTTAGCGAGTGTCTTTTTTAACTTTAAAAAAAAATACAAATGTGAAATAAATTCTATATCAAATAACAGCAAGTTGCTTGACCTGTCTCTACATCTATACCACAATTAAATTATCTACAAGTAGGCCAAAATAAGATAAGAAGAAGGTACTCATTAATATTCATAAAAATATATCAATAACAAACGAATTTAGTTATAAACAACCGTCCCATGCAATCCTTCTTACTGAAGGTCTTATTAAATCTAGATTTATATAGGTACTTGAACAATAAACAACTGGTTGTCGATCTACATGCGGGCATGTTTACGGCAAAGTGACATACCTACTTCCCAAATAATAAAAACAATGTAACCAAGTTTATGTCAAGTGAGACGATTCTACACAAATCTGTGACGTGACACTGAGAAAAACGTAGTTCGGTTTAAAGATTAAAATCTAGAGAAATCAAAAGTCCACCCGTGGAGTATAAATATATTTATCCAGCACCAGAACATTTATACAATGGACTAAGGGTAGAATAACACGACCTTTTGCGGTAGAAATAGACTTACAATAAATGCAATTTTTCATTACACTGTCATAATGAGGTAAAAACGGTACAACAACGGTTTGTTTTCTTTTCATCAGGTTATGCTTGCGGTTCCATCCCAAAGCTGGAGGCCATTTTACATCAAAGAATGTTCAAGATCATCAAACATGGTTAGAAAGATATACAAAAACTGAGCGAACCCGTGATCTCTGTTATATATACGATGATGCTAAGCCAGAGCATTGTAGTATCGGTGATTCCTGTTCATATGATGTCTTAATGGTTCCGTTTCGAGTCAGCAAGGACAGAGTGCTGAATATTTCTACTTCCGGATGGACGGATCCATTCCCGCAAGGAGGAGATACGCTACTCTCGTCTGGGATTGAATCATTCCGATTAACGATTCATGACGTAAAAGAAAGCAGCATTGATAAACTATTTATGGACAATAGAAAGTCGGAAGGTACCTCAGATGTATATATGCGTCAGAATGCTATGTACACCATCCAGTTACCAGAACATGAACCTTCAATCTATGGCTTGATGTTGGAGATTAAAGATGTTGCAGGTAATGTACGTCTGACTAGAAGATTTATTCTCTACGACAACTCTTCTAGGATTGACGTAACTGCAACGTACAAACTTTATGTATCATCAGCTGCAGAAAATACTAACTATACCTGGCAAACTACTCACCATGACATCTGTGTGAGCTGGCGGGATCGTTACTATAACAACAAATACGTACATTTTAACCCACTGAGACCCATAGACTCTGATGGACATGGTCTTATCTCTCCAGCCTACGACCAGACATCTGGTCAGTTACCAGTGTCAGGCACATCAAACGTCCACGGAATTTCTCACTTTCATTACCAACTACACAAGGAAACAAACAGCCAAACGATCACGTCCGATGTCGTTAGTAACATATCATCTCAAGGTGTTTGTATATCACATTCACTTAACGATGGTGATACTTATAGATTCACCCTAAACATCAGTGACATCGTGGGGAACTTCTTCCGAGAATCCATTTTCTTTTACATTGACACTAGTCCTCCAGTGATAGCTGATGCCTGGTTGGTCAGAGAGGGACACAAACAATTGTTTGTACACAATTCTACGGATCTATTTAGTATGACGTTGGAATTTGACTCGTATGACTCACACGGTGGACTTTTACAGGTTCTCTGGTGGTTCTACGAAACAGACCCCGAGGGACTTTTAGGGCATGGAGCCCAAGGCGTAAAGCAAACTGATAACGGGGTATGTTTTTACTTATCTGTTGTTTTCTATGTTTTAATTACGAGTGGTCGTGTTTGTATCAAGTTAGATATTTCGCTATACCTGACACACGTGACTGTTTACGATAAATGAAATATGCTTAAAGTCCCATTATACGTAGCTATCAAGAAAAAAGTCAAGTAAGATTCGACCCCGATATTGTTAGTATTTGTAGATGTAGTTGAATTAAGTTATATCAAAGAATATTCATAATGATTTAATAACATTAATACAGCAGTTGTTGAAAATCCATACTTGTAAATATGGCTTCATATTAAACTGGCCACCATAGAAGTTACGATTATTGTCAAACGGAAGTCGGAAAGTTCATGACCCGTTCTCGGAAGAGTTCGTTCGAACAGACGTTACGTAGTTACCTTAGTCAAATGACGATCTCGGCAACGACGTTACAATGTCGGCTATCTTCGGCTTGTTTGACTAAATGGGACTCACCTAGCGATTTTCAATAATTATTTTATTTTTAAGTCATCTGACCCAAAGGGCCGGTGAGTTTATGTCACGGAGCGGTGTCCGTCGTCCGTCCGTCCGTCCGTCCGTCGTTCATCCTTTCGTCCGTACGTCAACATTTCCTTTAAAACGCTACTAGTCATAGAGTTCCGCATGGATTCTAACCAAACTTAGCCAAAAACATCCTTTGGGGAAGGGGAACAGAGTTTGGCTCCGACCTTCCGGGGGCAGGAGGGGCGGGGCCCAATAGGGGAAACAGAGGTAAATCCTTTAAATCGCCACTAGCCATAGAGTTCTGCATTGACTGTAACCAAATTTGGCACAAAGTTTCTTTGGGGAAGAAAACAGAGTTTGTATTAATTTAGGCTCCCACCTCCAGGGGCCAGGAGGGGCGGGGCCTAAAAGGGAAAATAGAAGTAAATCCTTTAAATCGCTACTAGTCATAGAGTTCTATATGATATATAACCTAATTTGGCCACAAATACAAATATCCTTTGGGGAAGGGGAACAGAATTTGTAGATACTTTGGCTCTGACCCCCAGGGGCAGAAGGGGCGGTGTCCAATAGGAGAAATAGGGGTACATTTTTTAATATCTACTAGTCATAGAATCCTGCATGGACCAGATTTGGTCAGAAGCATCCTCTGGGGAAGGGGAACGGAGTTTGTATAAATTTTGGCTCTGATCCCCTGGGGGCAGGAGGGCCGGGGCCCAATAGGGAAATAGAGGTAAAGTCTTTAAATTGCTAATAGTCATATCCAAATGGCCAGAAACATCCTCTGGGAAAATGGAACAGACTTTTGTGTGGGCCTGAACCCCGGGGGGTAGGAAGGGCGGGGCCAAATAGGGGAATTGAATCTGACCCCCTTGAGCAAAATGAGTGGGGCTCAATAGGGTAATTAGAGGTAAATAGATAAATTCCTTTAGAAAAAACCAATGAACCTGTTATTTCTCTTAGCATATAGACTCATGTACCATTATTAGTACAAACTTTATTAAAGGAATACATCGACGTATAACCCGCGGGCAATCAGCCGATACGGGTAATCTGTATTTTTTTTCTTTACAAAATACTAAAAAAACCTTTGAATTTGTTTCCCGAGGGTTATACCCCGTTGCGGGTTATACTCAGAAAATTACGATATTCTGGTTTTTGCCGTGTCTTATAGTTAATATTGCACATGTCCCCGGTCCTAATTAGCCTTGCTCTCCTGCATGCGTCCGTGTTTACATCAAATCACATATAATAATTTTTAATGGATTTGAAGCTGGTTATTATTATGATTGCGGTATTAAATGTTTACACCATGTATTTGTTGTCAGATACTTTTCAGACCAAACAGACCAAGCATGGTTTTTTATATCTCTTTTCAGACGACATGTCCAGAACAGCAGTTATGTATCTGCCCAATTGTCGGCAGGTGTCAGTTTTTCCACTTCATATTTAACCTCAATACTTTAATGGTTAATAACACACATATCGGCAACCATAACCGGAAGTACCGCTACGTAATAGAGGCTACAAATACGGCATTGTTGACCACATCCATTTCTGTGGACGTCTATGTCGACGAATCACCACCTGAAGATGGGGTTATTTACGAAGGATTGGAAGGTCAACCAGATATTGACTACACAAGCGACTCCCACATTTCTGTCCATTGGCATGGTTTCATTGATCACGAGAGTGGAATTGAGTTCTACAGAGTAGCTCTTGCGAAAACATGTGTCCAAAATACTGATATGATTTCATTTCACAATTTTTCCAAAACTGTCCAGTTTCAAAATACAACATTGTCATCAATTCAGTTTCAGGTACAGTCTTTAGGGAAATATTTTGTTACCGTGGTCGCATTTAATCGTGCTATGGAACCGTCCTCTGCAATTTGTTCTGACGGATTTACAAAAATTGGCTCCCCGCCTGAAATAGCAAATGTTAGACTAACAAACGCACAGACAAAACGACACACGGTGTGTTACAATGGCGACATTTGGCTCATTTCAGCTAAACTAACACGAACAAATATAACCGCCGAAACTCCGTGTCCCAAACCTTGCACAGATACTAGTAATGGGTTCCAGCTGGGCTTATTGCCACAAGACTATACCCAGAAATACAGCAGAAGTGCCTGCAGTACAATAAGTCTTCACCATTTCTACCTGCCAGTCGATAGTATTCGTCTATCATGGACATTTGTTGACGACAACACACCAATCAGCACAGTTCATATCGGATTTGGCTCTACAATCCTTTCGGTTGATTTCCCGGACCTGCAGGGCTTTGAAACTGTTCATCAGCATACATTCTTTAGACGTCATCACTTGGGCTTTACAACAGGAACTGAGTTTTACATTTTCATCAAGGCCACCAACAAAGCAGGACTGTCAACAACAGCAATATTCGGCCCTGTTGTTATAGACGAATCACCGCCCACATGCCCTTCATCCGTGTCATTCCATCACAATAGCTCACATGTGATAGCAAACCTCAATGACATTATGTTCACAGATACCGAACAACGAGAGGATATTTCATACCTTACCTACCGAATTCGTGAGTAGAATTTATATTCTTAAATAAATTAATATTAATATGAACTATTATTTAAGTATTTCTTAATTGAAGTATTCATTTAAATATGCCGTATGGAAAAATGAGGTAACAAACCACCATGCAGTATATTTTTGAATAATAATAATTGTGTTTGTAGATTTCCAAAACAACAACGGAATTTCAGGTTTCAATACTTGGGAAGAATTGGATACAACGACTTGTACAAATATATCTGATTGTCTTGCCTTTTCGGTTGAATACCTCCAAAAGATGGTTACAGGCGTTAACCGGTCGGTACACATTGAACTGCACGCATTTAACATCGCTGGTCATCACTGCACAGTCCTTAGTGAAGCAATCGACCTTCCTACGATCTATAAGCCGTCCGTTGGGGCAGTAAAAGATATATATCCTGGATATACTGAAGAACCTTTCACAGATCAAGATGTTTCGTTTTCTACCACGGAATATTGTGTAGCCTGGACATGTTTATCTGATCATGTGGCAGCCGTCAGTGTCGACGTCGGTCTGGGAAGTAGTCCGGGTATTGACGACGTGGACAGTTTCCATACAGTGGTGGGTAGGGATATTCACTGTCAAAGTAACGTCAATCTGACCAGGAACACAACTTATTATGCCGTAATACGATTACAAAACAACGCAGGGTCGACGCTAGCTTCCTCTGATGGTTTCACAGTACTTTCTAAGCGGGATGTTTTGAATTCAATCTCTGTCTTTGATGGTCTAGGATGTTCCAACCAATCCTTTTTGTGCCAATGGACGCTTCATCCCGACGACACGTTTCTACAAGCCAATGCCTCTTGTAACCAAATACTTCATATTGGTTCTCAATATACGGTATTCTACCAAGAGCAGCTGCATGATGCCATTACTCTAACAAGTCCTGATGTCGTTTTTATCGACAGTGAGCCTGGTCGAGTCGCATTTTCACCAGAGGTTCACCTTCCAGTGTTTAAGATAACTTCTAGTCTGGCTATAAATTATACAGAGATACGTTTCAGAGTATATCGGTGCCAGGAGGACATAGATCATCTTCATTCTGGCGCCGCTATTGCTGTTCACTGGCGGGTATACGGTTATACTGACCACATCACGCATTTTGTTGTCTCTTTGGCTGTGAATGGCGGCAACGTCAGTATTATTGAAACGATTATCGCGAGTTCGGATGTTCGAAATGTGACGTCAAAGAGGTTTGTTACGAACTTATTGTATCTGGTTTATGAGGTCAAACCTTGTTTTGGTGTAATATGTCTACCTGGAGTCGCTTCTGACGGATTTGAACAAGAACTACAACCACACATCGTATCAGTCTCCGCCGAACTTACGGATTACTCTTCCAAATGCAGCACCGTCAGGGTGTCCTGGAGTGAGGCCAGATGTTCAGTCGATACCGAAGCCTTGTTTTATAAGTGGGGTATTACGGATAGTAACAGTGGCGTGTCACCGAAACATAACTGGATTACACATGAAGGAAATGCACCCAACCATCAGGTATGTAGCTAAAGTCATTTGCTGTGTAACCAACACTTGTGTACTGATAGTCATCTACTAGGTTATATCAATTTGATCTGATAAGCTGTTTCTCACAGAGATGTTTTCATTTGAAATTCTAGATGATAGATTCTACATTATTTCAACTCTTCCAGTAATTCAGAATAGAGGTTGAACACAATGTTTTGAGGATAATATTGTTGGTATTTATTTTTATATGAACATTTTACGTAATAAACGTACTAGTTCATCGAGGTGTATCAATAATTTGTTACAGAGTACGGAGTGCATAAAGATGACAGCTGATGTGTTTGCAAAACGCTTTATTTGCCTACACATGTTCTGTCCGTCGGGAAGAACAACAACAAAATGTGAACATTTGAAGATACAGTTTCATCAAAATAAATTCCCCAAACAGATAGTATACGATATTGATGTGGATTCTGTGGACTTTTCAGAATTGGAATTATTGGTATTCAGTTCAAACATAGGTGAAAAACTGAGTAACATTCATCAATTGGAGTTAGATTACAGTCCTAATCGGGCAGAGTTAGGAGCTTGTATTGTCGGCCTTCAGGACAGAGAAGTGACTTGGTATCTAATGATAACGGCAGACATTCCCAGTGACACATGTGATAATGACATCAATTGTTTGATACATGCAACAACAAATGGAGGGGCCATTTCCTTTGGAAAACTGAATCTCGACGAGGGCAAATACTATGTTTGTGCGAGAAGTGCAGCAAGTACCCGCACTAGGAAAGACTTTGTAGAACATTTCGAGAAAGTAGAAGGCTGCAGTGATGGTTTTATAATTGACGAGACTGGCCCGAGTATGGGATCTGTAACCATACACTCAAATGGTGGTTATCTATCCGACACGAGTGAATTGTTTATTTCTTGGACAGATTTTCATGACAACTTTGCAAGTGCTAGTTTCCTGCAGTACATATACGCTATCGGTATGTTATAAAAGAAGTCAGAAAAGTTATATGTTAAAGGCTAACATCAGCAGGTGAATAGTTCAAACTAGATATATCATGATTCCAGTCAATTCATTTAACGAGAGTATACATACACAAATACGCCAACAATTATGGTCACCTCAAAGGTGTGGGTAGATATTATTTCTTTGAAAATTAGGCTTCATGTCTGCACATGTGCGCAGGTTGGTTTAAAATGACAGTGAGTGTAATGTGCTTATTATCGAGTACAGCTATCGGTATCAGAGTGATGAAATAGGTTTAACTGTTTTGACTACTCATACAAAAGTAATGACTAAGGATTTACCTCTTTTTGTATCCAAGTACTTAAAAGATATGGATATCTCTGAAAATTTCATTTCTACTTAAATGTCTATTTTTACTTGTAAAGGATCCTATCCAGGCGGACGAGATGTACAGACATACAGGGATGCTGGAGAGAAACAATCAGTGCTTCTACGTAATATACGTCTGACTCCAGGCATAGTGTACTACGCCATGGTAGAAGGTAAACAATGCGTTAATAGCTTGGCGACCTCAATTCATTCTTATAACTACAGGTAATTATTTTCCTTAGTTTTTTTTACCTCGACTACCAATATCATGTTTAAAATCTGTTCTACTTGTCGTTCATGTCATGTTAAGTGTTATATGACCAACAGCTGTGGGATTATTCTAGTTGGATTTTAAGCGTCCAAAATTACGAATGATTTGAATGAACATCTGTTATCACTTCAACTGAATTAAAATGAAAATAAATTATTTTGCTTTTTTCGAAGGACTGTAAGAATACCATATACATGTGTATACATGACCATTTCAGCCAGAGACAGAGTAGGGTTGACCACCACGGCTGTCTCTGACGGGGTATCATTTGATGACACTCCCCCGGTATTAGGTGTAGTGTCTGTTGGAGACATTCACGTCCACAAACATGTTACGACACGTCAAAACACGGTGATGCATTGGAAAGGATTCTCCGACCTGGAGTCTGGGATTCAACATTTTGAGGTAGCCCTAGGAAACTATGTCGACGTTGCGGATGTGGTATCGTTTTTACGTGTGGATCCCTTCCGGTCATCGTTTGGATTCAGCCATTTAAACCTCCAACACGGTCATCACTACTACGCTTTCCTCCGTGTGAGTTGAGTAATTCATAGTTTTAGCTTAATAGCAATTCCATGATGGTATTGAAAAATAAGCATTACGAAGTATTTCAATAACACCAACTGGAAACTCTTCAGGATTTGGAACACTTTTATCAGAAGTACCAACTTGTTTTCTTGTTTTAGTTTTTTTCTTTGAAATAAGTCGATGGAATAAAGATTTATATAACAATTTTAAGGTGACAAATCGTGCCGGACTTTCACTAGTGGCCGTGTCGGAGTATTTCCTTCTAGATGATACCCCTCCTTTACCTGGAATTGTCAGAGAAGGCCCCACAGAAAGTGTAAGTATTATTAATTTAAGGAAGACGTATTTATTAAAGACCACATGTTAGGTTACATGTTTGAATGACTTCGGCTGAAATTACCCGGCATCACCACTCCAGAATCCAATTGCTTTAAACGCTGTGCACTTACAACTTTTTCGAGTGATATATTTTAAAAAGGCGAAATAGGGAAAAATGTTCACATTGTGAATAATTCCATTTTTACTCTGCTACCTTAAACATGGTTATTATAATCAAGTAAGGATTACCCGGGTACCTTTATTAGTTCTCTGCCGGTGAAAAATATAGTGTTTGCTCCCGTCCGTCCGTGTTTCCAGATGATAACTTGTGAACGAATTGATGGATTTTGATCACACTTTACACAATGGTAGCATATAAGATAACACAGCTTGGGATTAAATTTGAAGTCAAAATGTCAACTACAAATGTCCCTGTTACTAAAATAGATTTTTACACAAATGTTAGTTTCAAGGTGTTAACACATCATCGAATTTTGATTAAACTTCACACAATGGTAGCGTATGAATGAATACAGCTTGGGATTGAATATGGGGTCAAAAAGGTCAACTATGAAAGTCACTGTTCCTAAAAAGTTATTGTTTCAAAAATTGTAATTTCTGGATGGTAAGGATGGTAATTTAAGACAACAGAATTTGTTCAAACTTCATACAGTGATAGCATATAATAAAATAGAGTTTGGAATTGAATTTGAGAACACATCAACCAAATGTATTCAAACCTCATACAATGATAGCATAACTAAGCAATAATAACTTCCCATAGATTAGAAACTGTAATTGACGGCAGGGAACGTGTGTTGCTTGCAAGACGTACTGTCAGCTTGTTATTCGGGTGCCTTTATTGTCTGGGTGCTTTTAAAGATTGTTTTTATTTATTTCAGAATGATTTTGCATACCAGCGTAACTTCAGCCACCTAGTGTGTTCCTGGGACGGTTTCATAGACCCCGAATCTGGTATTGAATACTATAAAGTCGGACTTGGAACGACACCGGGAGAATTAGATGTCAGACGATTGACGTTTGTTGGTCTTAGCACAAGTAGGTTCTTTATAAACTATAGAGCGTCACATGGTTTTAGGAAACATGTTTGGCGCCCCTTATATAAAATACACGACGATATATCATTTAAATATATGAAGTTATACTATCCTTTGATAAAACGATTGATTTCGAAATAACAGTTGCAAAAACTTCCTGAACCTAGATATTCAGGATTTTTGCGTTTTCTGTTTGCAAGTTAAACATCATACAAAAATTAAATTTGTAGCTGTGAGAGGGGATCTTGTCACTTGATTGGTATTTTTGTATTTGTTTGTATGATCGGAAACAGTGTGCATACACATAAAAGACTGTTTCTTTCTGTTTTTGACCAAAGCAAATATGACATGTTCTATTACTTGTTTCCCGGGTCCTTCGTTAATAACATTCACGTAATTAACCAATTAAAATGACGTTGTCAGTGATAACGTCCTCCGTGTCGTAATTATTTCACAGAAACCAAGAGATAACAGGAAACGTCTATTTATAAAATAATGTTTTGGTGATTTTATCAAGGAATGACTATTTTATATATTTGAGCACAATGAACGGTTTATTTAGGGTATACTCGAATGTTTGTATTGCATTAACATAGCATTAAAGATCATTATTAAATGATCTTCATGAACAGATATGACATGGTCTGTCCACCTGGAGCAGGGCGTTACTTATTACGTCACAGTTCAGGCCTGTAATACTGGAGAAATGTGTACTGACGTCACATCTAATGGAGTCTTGGTGGACCACTCTCCACCTATACCAGGTCAGGTGTTAGTAGGTCGAGCAGACGGTCATCAACATTATATAGGACAAAGGTAAGGTGCTAACATATTCCTGATTATGTTTTCAGACGTAAATTTATATATTTACATATATTACATTTTTGCGGTGAAATTTAAGGTTTTATGGTGAAAATATAACTTACCATTCGAAAATCACCATTGACAGTGTAATTATAATTTTGATTGTTACGTCATTATTTTGTGCACAAAAATGACGTCATATTTTCATGCAGGAATATAAAATTACGCTCACAAACATACGACGTAATAATCGCAAGGACAAATAACTCAATGTAAAATGCAATGGCGGAATAAGCTTTGGCGGAACTAGTAGTGATGATCTTCTATAAATAGAAGCGAGAAAACAAATGTAATGAATATAGTATTCCTTGTTTCTTGACGAATACCAGTAATATTTCATCTCGTGAGGTGTTATGTTTTTAAACGTTTATATATATATATAAACCAGTGTGGATAATAAGTACTTGTTAAAGAGACGTCCTTGGTCGTGAAACGAATACGACCGATTCACATGTAACCTGTCCTCCAGTAATATAATCCTTACTGAATTAAGCAATAATTGATTTAGCATATGGTTGTTTCTCGCGTTTTTCTTTGATTTTGTGTGTGTGTAGTAAGTGATATTTAGTGTCTAATTAATGAACGTTTAGGATATCGTACTTATATATCAATGCATTATATAAGATTATCTTGTCCCTGAAACGGGCAAATCTTTGTTTTCTACTTCACTTCATATCGATACCGTAAAACCTCATTTAGAATCAATTGTCTATTTAGATAAGAATTGAAAATCAAGCGTTTACCCCTTTTCACTAATATATCTGTTATTATGATTGTAGGTCCCATATGGATGTGTTCTGGGTCGGGTTTTTCGATTCCCATTCCGACATTGTCCGTTACGAAGTATGCATCAGTAATAACCCCGATCCTTTGTGCGATGTGATCCCTTTAACAAATGCACATCTGACTACAGAACATCTCTTTACCGACCTTGACCTCCCGCTTCAATCACCTCTTTATGCTACAGTTTTTGCATACAATAAAGTTGGACTAAACACAAACATGACGTCAGGCATGTTTACAATTGACGTCACTCCACCAGTCAGCACCCAGATACCAGTATTTACATCAAGTACAACATATATATCAGTGAACACTTCCGCTCAATGGGACACATCCTTGCTTCAAATTTCATGGATGTTTACTGACAACGAGTCACCTATTATCAGGCATAAACTTTCTGTCACAAATCACCATAACGGCCACACGTACATAGAAGATAAGGAACTTTTGAATGAAAACCACACGACCATACTTCTAAAACCGGAACACTGGCTTCTCAGTGGGGACCGATATCAGGCGACAGTAACAGCTTGTAATGGAGCCGGGCTCTGTACGGTGGCTAGCAGTGGCTATCTGGTGGTGGACTCCTCTCCACCCCATATTGGAGGGTTCGGAGACGACTTGACGTGGAAATTAGATAATAGTGATACTACTGTTAATATGATGTGGAGTGGGTTTGAGGACGCGGAATCGGGAATCAAACTGTATCACATCACTATCGGAGAAACGTACAGTGGTAGCGAACTCTCTCTTGGATATATATCACTCGTACATGTTGGAGAACGAAGTGATGTACAATATGGTAACTTCTCTATCAGTAAACAATTGCAAGTGTACAGTAAGATCATTCTGACTATTACAGCAGAAAATAATGCCGGATTAATGACGACTGCTACTAGGATAACAACGCATGTACTGAAGTCAGACGCTGCTGGTAATTATGGAATTCTTAGGATAGAAAAACATTCGTGTGACGTCCACTATTGTAATAAAGACTGCACATGCGCTGCACTTGGCCAAAAATGTTCTGATGTCCATTCAAAATCGTGCAATCAGACTGAAAGCTCCGACCATCAATCTGTGAGTATCTATAGTGGATACGAAGCTGGTGTCCATACCCAACACTCTCTATCCTCTGCATGTTTGGGTGCCAACTTGGTGCTCTCCCCTGTACAGTCTAGTCTGAATATCATTCGTATGGAATGGAGCATGGGGTTAGAAAACATGGAGTATGGAGCTGGTATCTTTGATCCACTGTTAGAGGATGTGTGGCATGATATAGGAATGAGGGATAGCGTAGTCCACTGTGTAAGCAGCAACAACCCGCTATTACACGAAAATACATACACTGTCTACATAAGAGCATGGTATAATACAGATACATATCGGATTTTCAGATCGCAGCCTCTTCTGATTGACCGTACACCCCCGAAGATATTCAGAGGATTCCACATAAAAGACTCTATCGATAACTGTGAAACTGACGTGGAATTTATTACAGAGACAGACTCCTTGACAGCATGCTGGGGGAATGGATTCGCTGACTCTCAAAGTGGAATCCTACATTACTTGGCGTCACTGGGCACCAGTCCTGGTGGTATGTATTGAATCTGTACGATCTATATTGTACATTTTATTGACACATGCAAAGCTGAAAGTAATATTTGATCATCTCTTATATTTGATATATGTATTGAAAATATCTTTTTATGTTTGTTGCAGCTCCTGATGCATCACCTTTACGTAATGTCGGAAAAGCTACAAATTTTACCTGGACTGGACTTAACTTGCATCCTGGATCTAAATACTACGTCACTGTGACAGCTGTTAACACACTAAACGTGTCATCTACCGTCAACTCGGACGGATTCATCGTAGACACAGCGCCCCCTCTACCGGGAATTGTGTTTAATACCAAGAAATATAGAAATCATCAAAGTCAGGCTTCTGTCGACACCTTGGAAGCTTCCTGGAATGGATTTATGGACAGACACTCACACATTGACTTCTATAAAGTTGCAATTGCTGAGAAATTAGAGGCTCGTCAATCTTTGACTTTCCAGACAATAGGTAGGAATACTAAAGTAACACTACCAGGTTTAAACCTGCTGACCGGCAGGAGCTATGAGATTATTGTCAAGGCCGTGGATGCGTCTGGACAAGAAAGCGAAGAGGTTCATTCTCCGTCTGTATTAGTAGATCCTTCCCCACCTGTCGCTTACCAGTGTAATGGTTTTGTGACGCTGTTTGATGAGACACGTGAAATCACCGAGTCCACATGGATTAACGTGTGGAATATCAGTGTAAGAAAGGATTTAAGTGTATGTAGCCTAATAATCACCATACCAGAAAGCAATGGAGATACCTATATGGTGGTGACTCTCAATGATCACACATTTAACGCTCATCTGCTACATCAGACATTCACTCATGTTTTTACTGTTCAATCCGAGGAGAACATTCGTATCCTTGTTAAGGTAATAGATAAATGGGAAAACCCAGGTAACATAACAGTTACCCTTCAGGGATGTAACAACGTTAGTTTTCACAATTATTCCACTCACCAGATACCGCTGCAGCAGATTTCGTTTTCGACAGTATCAACCCTGCTGCAGTTCGTTGATCCTGAAAGTGATGTTCGATCTGTAGAACTAGGAGTAGGGACTACTGTCCACGGTTACCAGGTCCAGGCACTTGAGCCTGTGTTTACAGGAGGTTATCATGCATTTCCGGTTAAACTGCCCCATAGGAGTCCTGTCCACGTCACAGTAGTGGTAGAGAACACAGCCGGTCTGAGATCCTACTTCCGGTCAGCGCCTCTCATCATCGATCATACTCCGCCTACAATATCGGACGTTCTCCTTCAATACAGAGATGTGTCAGACCGTCAGGTGGTATTACATATCACGTGGACGGTAGAGGACAAGGAAAGTCAGTACGTGTTCTGTGATGTCTCGTGTGGTGAGTATGATAACTTTTGGTACTTATTTCATATGTTCATGATATCCATTGATATATACATAATAACACATACATTACTTACGTCAACAGACAGGTAAAATACGCTGATTTATAACTTTCATAAAATATAAAATCAAAATAACAATGCCAGTCTTCTTCTTTTACACTAAGGATCGATATGGCGGACAGATACGATAGAAAGTGATAGTAGAGCAGAGATCAGCGTGGAGTCGGAGCCCCTCGGTATCCAACATGGAACACCAATCATCGGAACAATTACGTGTAAAAACAGCGTCGGGATGATACAACAGACTACCACTAACGATGTCACAATACTGTTGGAGCCCCCTGGACATGCTAACAGTCGTATAACGTTCCTTAATACCCATGGATCGACAGTTACCGGACAGGCTGTCACCAGGTTAACTGAAAACCTTCATTTCCACTGGGACGAGTTCGACTACCCTGTTGGTAAGGTCAAGTACCAGTATCGGATAGATTTTATGAATGGATCCCGGAGCTCCTGGGTAGACGTAGGGTATCGTAATTTTGTCACGTCTCACGTCCTTAACGTCGCCGATGATTCAGAGTGTGGCTTGGAAGTAAGAGGCTCCAACGAGAGGGGTCTGATCAGTGGAAGTATCAACGCAACTATATATGTTCTCCGACAGCCACCGTCGTTAACAGGTATTATAGAGCGCATGCTTTGCCCTTATTATGTCGATATTATTTACGAGAATCTAGTTACGAAAAATAACAAAGGATTAGTAATAAAATTATTAGCAATACACGTACTTCTCTACTATCAGGGATAAATACATTAATTAGATAAAACTGTGTACAGTATACATGTTTTTTAAATTCACACTTGTTATCATCCACGATATCCCAGGGGTTACTATGAATGACATTATATCCACCTATGTACTATATCATAGTAAACTGAAGACAGTGCAGGGGAAAGAACTGTCCAATTACAGATCTGCAGAGACATCCTTTGAAGATTACAAGAGAGAGCGATACCCAACTTCAAAGCCACACAGTCAATCACACTCTACCGTTATTCGATTCTTATATTGTACACGAAAGGCCAGATTAACTGTGTCAACTGAACTGCCTTCCGTTTTACTATGAGATAACCCAGACCCCAGGATCATGAAACAGTCTTAGACATATTTTTGCTTAGCCAATCAAAAATGACGTAACATTTTGTAACGTCATCTGTGATTGGGTAACTCTAAACTTAAGACTGTTTTAGACTTAGACTGTTTCATGATCTTGGGGCCAGGGATGGATAAAACGTCAGTGATAGTAACACCTGGAGTATTGAGGATGTTATGTTATCAATCACATCATTTTTTTAATATATATTGTTTGAAATATGATATACCAACCTTTCCATTAGTTCGAGTGATGTAGAGATATAATCACATTACTAATGTCATTGAGTGTAATATTATTTCATGTATAAACTACCAGAAATATGTCTGTTTCTAACAGGAACTCCCTGTAACGGACCGGTGGTGGGGCGGGGAAGTGCCTCGCTAAACTGTTCCCTGGTCTTTAACGTGACTGGTCTACTAAGGACATCTTATGTACTGACGGTCGGGACGAAACTCGGATTCTCTGATGTTGTGAAGTATCGAGTATTTGATGATAATGTTTTCACGTTCCTCTTCAATGATGACGATATAGCTGAACTTTTTGTCATGGTAACAGCTGTGTATGACACCGGAGCAGAAACCACGTACAGGGATACATTTTATATTTCGTAAAAAAGTCTGTTTTAATTGACAAATTTTGGTAATATTTATCTTTTGACAGTTTTTCATTTGATGTTTTTTATTCATAATATCACAGCTATTAAAACAGTATATTCTTGTAGTTATAACAGGCTAATTGTATCGTTATGGTTGATTGGTTATATTGCCCTGTTCATAAATAAAAAACAACATCTTCTTATACACTGTCTGTCAGGTCTTATGCTTTTTATTGGACCTTTGTAATTTTCCATTTACTATAGTTAATGAATTTTTGGTCAATTGTTTTCGATTTAAATTAATCGAATTTGATGCCTCCTTTAATGCTTTAAACGCTTCTATCAATCATTAGCTTAGTATTTGAGGTATGTGTATTCTTATACTAGTTTAATAATAATTAAATATGCTTGTTTTTTGTATTTGGTGGCAGTTTGGATGTAGATGATGTATTTCTAAATATTTATTGTTTATTTGTTCACTCAGTTAATAATGCTTAATAATATTTCCCTCACTATACATTTTATACTTATGCTTAAGATACTCCATGGCCTGTCTCCACAGCATATGAACGAAATTACACGAAAATGAAATATATCTTCTAAGAATGACCGGATGTTTTAATATTCCTATATACCTTTTTCCTAGTTTCTTTAGATAATTTATTTCCTTTGCTCTAAATTTTGACTTCTCTAATGCCGATTCTGTTACCCAATTCAAAACACTTTAAAATTTAAAAACCTAGAATCAAGTACAATACATTACAGATAAATAACGTCACTCGAACTATGAATTTTATCTGATGTCAGATCAGAAATTCGGCTAGAAATTTAGAAATTTAAATTCTGACCTCTTTCGTGATCATTTGAGAGATTCAGCAGATGTCTTTATAACTTACGTGATGAAACAGCTGAACATTTTGTATTTGTATGTCCGTCATTTAGTGAACTAAGAGCAACACTTAGAATCAAAGTGAATTATCTTACTTATCCCCATTGACATGTTAACATTACTACTTTGTAATAAAGAAACAAATTTGAATCTATTAAAATTTATATCAGAATACATATCTGAAACAGGAATAATTGTATAGATTTTTTTCTACTATGTTTGAAGGGAGTTACACTTGTATGATATAATGTTTTGTTTACTGTTAATATGCTTCGTTGAGAAATTGTACCATACCAGATTTGTTTGGAGACAGATAAAACTGGCTTAGCCTGATGACAAATCCTCTCCCTTTTTTGTAATAAATTTGTAGTAATTGAATACATGTGAGCTAAATGGCGGGTAGAGGATTTGTAGTATAATGCTCATAGCAGGAAATGTCCATTACGATGTCAAATATTACATGTATAACATTTTGTAATCTTTGTTATTTGTATTACAAGGTTTCATATACACAATAAATATTTAAAAAAAAACACATCATCTTGACTGGACACTTTCTTCCTATTTACACCAGAATATCTAAACTATTCTGGTTTGTAGCAGCACATTCTACAAAGAGCTTGAACACATTTCATAAAGTTAATTGTGAGTTAAATCGTGAGCCTGTCTTGAAATGGGACTTGCGTAAACTCTATACCTTTCTACAATGTCCCCTATTAATGGAAACTAAATTTGTGTAGCGAGGAGTATTAGTCGTCCACTCTGGCGATAGTTCTTGTTATTTATACTGCAAATACACATTAACACAAGGTTCAAAAGTTAAACGACCAAGTAAAGTATGACGTTTTATTTGCTGGTAAAGAAAATTGAGCATAAATACTTGGGAACCTACGTTAAGCTGTTCGTGAAAACTTAATATATGACATTAATACCGACATGGAGTTAAAAACTGTATAGGAATGACCGTCCTGACACCTTTCTATTGTAATGACTCGTCTCACGTAATGATTGATTGGACACATGTATCTACTAATAACACTGAACTGATTTGATTTTTTTCGTATCAACATCAACTATTTCATGAGATTCCTCCATACGTAATTGTCACTTATAAACAACAATTACACAAATATAAATTTGACCAAAGGGAGATAAATCTGTAAATTTTAGAATACATTTACACGAATAATGATGATATAAAATAGTACATGTGTTATAGAAATAAGAAAACTATTGAGTATATTTGTACCAAATTGGAACAGGGCATTAGTTGTTTTTTTCACATGATACAATGACCTCAGTAACAAAGATAAAACTCTATCTTAAGAAGACAATGCGAGCCTTCTATAAGAAATAGAAAAAAAACTAGATTCTCTACCATATTTTGCATTATTGGTGATAGTAAAGGACGGAACTTGCTTTAATAGGTTGATTTTTTAGCTAAAATAAAATTGTGGGGTTTTGACCATTGACAACACCAGTTTTGTCTTCGGTCCAAAATTTCATGCCCGCACACACGCACATGTACCGTAAGCAACAATCAATGAATTATTTTTGTTTGTTTGTAAAATTGTTTTTGTGAATTCATTCTTAAAAGTATTCGTATTTTAAGTAAAAATAACAGAATATTGATTCTTTATTTAAGCACTATATTTTATGTCGGAAAGATATAAGGATGCGATGTATATGGCGGTAATCTTCGCTGCATCTGACGAGAAACAACTGATCACTATGGTATATATATAAAGTGAAAGTTAAGGAATAAACAAGTTCTCCAATACATGACTGTTATTTATCATGTTAATCTATACCTAGTTATGTTCCAATTTTGAAATGAAATAAAGCTTGTGTCTTTTCAAAATTTAAAAATTAACTACCACGAGTTTGATAAACATGATAAACAATAGTCACCTGTTGAGGAACCTGCTGTTATGAGATGCATTTATTGAAGAATATCAAGGTATTTCTGTTTGGATGCCACATCATCAAGGCTGGTACTCATGGTGGAGTAGACAGTCATCTACAAAACGGTGGGCTTCTGAGTTCGTACATTCTGTAAGGTCATTGTCAGCGGTTGATCCAATACTGTGCATTGATGTAATGTGGAGATGATATCACCATTTGAGAAAAAGGTAGTTGCCTTCAACTCAGATTGTATATGATCATTGTAAAAAATCGTCCAATTGACTGCAATATGGAAAATATGCACAATATGTACAATAATGAAATAAAGTGGGAACGTTGATATCTTTATTTTTATTTTTTTTTATTTTTGAAGAGATTTTACATGGGTACAAAAAGCATTTACATATGATATTCAATATTCATTATTTAAATCGTAATATTCATTTATAAACTTTGAACTTCTCTAATACTGTAAACCAAGTTATTTACAAGGGCTGCTAGATATAATGCACTCTCAAGGTGTTCATTGAAAAAACAAAGTTTACTCTCTCTGTAGATATGTATATATGCATTATATATATTAATTAGTTATTATGTGTTTTCACATATATATAATACTCGACTGGATTATATCAAATCTGAAAAAAAAAAAATCCGTGTAGACAAAGTGGTTTACAGTACCAGGTATTCCCTATACAATATGATAGTAATTTTCTTGAGTTTTAATTGAACGATTAATGACAGAAATTTGCAAGTTGCACCCTTTTAGAAAAGCAAAAGAAGAGATTAAGTAAAAAAGAAGAATAGTAGGAAGAACTGAGAGAAGTTTAAAAAGTGACATTATTCTAAAAAAACTTTCCCATTTTCTCCACTCATTGACAAATTTCATAATATGTGTTTCACCCTTGGTGGTTGCAATGTATTTTTCAGTCCTGTACATTTCCTTCAAAAGATTTTTTAAACGCATTCATTGATAAACCATCTAGCACTATAAATATATTGCTTTAGTACTAAAATGACAACATTATCTCTATAATGTTCACAATTAGAGAGTCCAAAAATGAAAGATTCCTTATTAAACGAAAATGGAATTAAAAGCATCTCTAATATGGATTCAAAATTTGATAGGAATTACTGAACATTTTCACAGTCCCATAATGTATGAACTATAGTCTCAATTTCAGTTTTACACTGATGACAGTAAGGAGTGTCTACAAGGCCTATTTTAAACAGATATGAATTTGTGGTTAAAATATACTGATTAATTCTAAACTGAAGCCACTGCAATTTTGTGCTTCTGGTACTGATAAAAGGAATAATGTATTTTTGTCTCCATTTTTGATTGTCAAAACCAAAAATATCATCCCATTTTTTTCTTCCTGTAGCAACAGTAGTATTCTGTGCCTTATAAAAATCACTTGCTCCTTGTTTATGCTTAACAAATATTTCTAAGTTTTTTGGGATGAATGGGTAATTTAAAATCCTATTGGAAATTTCATCTGATGAGAAAGTTTTTTTAATGGCATTGATTACACCTTGATATGTAAGAAAATCTGTATGCATATTAAATTTCTGATTAAACTCATATAGACTGTAAAACACAACATTTTCACTATTTTTTATCATATCATTCAGGACTACAACACCCTTCTGAAACCATTCTTTATAAAAAAAACTTTTATTGTTAATTTTTATTGATTTATTATGCCAAATAGGAACTTTAAGAACATTATCATTTTTCTTTTTAATATTTTCAGATATCTTTATTTGCATACAAGAAGTTTTTGAAAATCAAATATCTTAATATCTACAATGTAAAACACGTCTCTCGTTACGTTTCCAAATTCTATTTGAGAACAAAACAGTTTGATACGGGGAAAATCTCACATCTCAGAGTTGTACATCCTTACTTAGGAATATAACGGCGTATCTCTTCCGTCCTTTTCTTCATTCCATTTCCTGCAAAAAAGAACTACTAGTCATCAACAAAATACGTCAGTGTAAAATCTGATCAGTGGATCTGGGTTATGGTAAAAACACAGTACATCCATTCTAAATATTCCAGAGGTTACTCTATCACTGTTGTTGGTTTAACCCTTGTAATATCGAGGATACAGTACACCCATCCTCAATACTCCAGAGTTACTCTATCACTGTTGTGGGTATAACCTATGGAATGTCGAGGATACAGTACACCCATCCTCAATACTCCTGAGGTTATTCTATCACTGCTGTGGGTATAACCCTTGGAATGTCGAGGATACAGTACACCTATCCTCAATACTCCAGAGTTACTCTATCACTGCTGAGGGTATAACCCCTGGAATGTCGAGGATACAGTACACCTATCCTCAATACTCCACAGGTTACTCTATCACTGCTGTGGGTATAACCCCTGGAATGTCGAGGATACAGTACACCCATCCTCAATACTCCAGAGGTTACTCTATCACTGCTGTGGGTATAACCCTTGGAATGTCGAGGATACAGTACACCCATCCTCAATACTCCAGAGTTACTCTATCACTGCTGTGGGTATAACCCTTGGAATGTCGAGGATACAGTACATCCATCCTCAATACTCCAGAGTTACTCTATCACTGCTGTGGGTATAACCCTTGGAATGTCGAGGATACAGTTCATCCATCCTCAATACTCCAGAGATTACTCTATTACTGCTGTGGGTATAACCCTTGGAATGTCGAGGATACAGTACACCCATCCTCAATACTCAAGAGGTTACTCTATCACTGCTGAGGGTATAACCCTTGGAATGTTGAGGATACAGTACACCCATCCTCAATACTCCAGAGTTACTCTATCACTGCTGTGGGTATAACCCTTGGAATGTCGAGGATACAGTACACCTATCCTCAATACTCCAGAGTTACTCTATCACTGCTGTGGGTATCTCCAGAGGTTACTCTATCACTGCTGTGGGTATAACCCTTGGAATGTCGAGGATACAGTACACCCATCCTCAATACTCCAGAGTTACTCTATCACTGCTGTGGGTATAACCCTTGGAATGTCGAGGATACAGTACACCCATCCTCAATACTCCAGAGTTACTCTATCACTGCTGTGGGTATAACCCTTGGAATGTCGAGGATACAGTACACCCATCCTCAATACTCCAGAGTTACTCTATCACTGCTGTGGGTATAACCCTTGGAATGTCGAGGATACAGTACACCCATCATCAATACTCCAGAGTTACTCTATCACTGCTGTGGGTATAACCCTTGGAATGTCGAGGATACAGTACACCCATCCTCAATACTCCAGAGTTACTCTATCTCTACTGTGGGTATAACCCCTGGAATGTCGAGGATACAGTACACCCATCCTCAATACTCCAGAGTTACTCTATCACTGCTGTGAGTATAACCCTTGGAATGTCGAGGATACAGTACACCCATCATCAATACTCCAGAGTTACTCTATCCCTGCTGTGAGTATAACCCTTGGAATGTCGAGGATACAGTACACCCATCCCCAATACTCCAGAGTTACTCTATCACTGCTGTGGGTATAACCCTTGGAATGTCGAGGATACAGTACACCCATCCTCAATACTCCAGAGTTACTCTATCACTGCTGTGGGTATAACCCCTGGAATGTCGAGGATACAGTACACCTATCCTCAATACTCCAGAGTTACTCTATCACTGCTGTGGGTATAACCCTTGGAATGTCGAGGATACAGTACACCTATCCTCAATACTCCAGAGTTACTCTATCACTGCTGTGGGTATAACCCTTGGAATGTCGAGGATACAGTACACCTATCCTCAATACTCCAGAGTTACTCTATCACTGCTGTGGGTATAACCCTTGGAATGTCGAGGATACAATACACCCATCCTCAATACACCAGAGTTACTCTATCACTGCTGTGAGTATAACCCTTGGAATGTCGAGGATACCGTACACCTATCCTCAATACTCCAGATGTACTCTATCTCTGTTGTGGGTATAACCGTGGAATGTCGAGGATACAGTACACCCATCCTCAATACTCCAGAGTTACTCTATCACTGCTGTGGGTATAACCCTTGGAATGTCGAGGATACAGTACACCCATCCTCAAAACTCCAGAGTTACTCTATCACTGCTGTGGGTACAACCCTTGTAATGTCGAGGATACAGTACACCCATCCTCAATACTCCAGAGTTACTCTATCACTGCTGTGGGTATAACCCTTGGAATGTCGAGGATACAGTACACCCATCCTCAATACTCCAGAGTTACTCTATCACTGCTGTGGGTATAACCCTTGGAATGTCGAGGATACAGTACACCCATCCTCAATACTCCAGAGTTACTCTATCACTGCTGTGGGTATAACCCTTGGAATGTCGAGGATACAGTACACTCATCCTCAATACTCCAGAGTTACTCTATCACTGCTGTGGGTATAACCCTTGGAAATGTCGAGGATACAGTACACCCATCCTCAATACTCCAGAGTTACTCTATCACTGCTGTGGGTATAACCCTTGTAATGTCGAGGATACAGTACACCCATCCTCAATACTCCAGAGGTTACTCTATCACTGCTGTGAGTATAACCCTTGGAATGTCGAGGATACAGTACACCCATCCTCAATACTCCAGAGTTACTCTATCACTGCTGTGGGTATAACCCTTGGAATGTCGAGGATACAGTACACCCATCTTCAATACTCCAGAGGTTACTCTATCACTGCTGTGGGTATAACCCTTGGAATGTCGAGGATACAGTACACCCATCTTCAATACTCCAGAGGTTACTCTATCACTGCTGTGGGTATAACCCTTGGAATGTCGAGGATACAGTACACCTATCCTCAATACTCCAGAGTTACTCTATCACTGCTGTGAGTATAACCCTTGGAATGTCGAGGATACAATACACCCATCCTCAATACTCCAGAGTTACTCTATCACTGCTGTGAGTATAACCCTTGGAATGTCGAGGATACAGTACATCCATCTCATCAATACTCCAGAGTTACTCTATCACAGCTGTGGGTATAACCCATGGAATGTCGAGGATACAGTACACCCATCCTCAATACTCCAGAGGTACTCTATCACTGCTGTGGGTATAACCCCTGGAATGTCGAGGATACAGTACACCTATCCTCAATACTCCAGAGTTACTCTATCACTGCTGTGGGTATAACCCCTGTAATGTCGAGGATACAGTACACCCATCCTCAATACTCCAGAAATTACTCTATCACTGCTGTGGGTATAACCCTTGGAATGTCGAGGATACAGTACACCCATCATCAATACTCCAGAGTTACTCTATCACTGCTGTGGGTATAACCCCTGTAATGTCGAGGATACAGTACACCCATCCTCAATACTCCAGAAATTACTCTATCACTGCTGTGGGTATAACCCCTGTAATGTCGAGGATACAGTACACCCATCCTCAATACTACAGAAATTACTCTATCACTGCTGTGAGTATAACCCTTGGAATGTCGAGGATACAGTACACCCATCCTCAATACTCCAGAGGTTACTCTATCACTGCTGTGGGTATAACCCTTGTAATATCGAGGATACAGTACACCCATCCTCAATACTCCAGAGGTTACTCTATCACTGCTGTGGTATAACCCCTGGAATGTCGAGGATACAGTACACCCCTCCTCAATACTCCAGAGGTTACTCTATCACTGCTGTGTGTATAACCCTTGGAATGTCGAGGATACAGTACACCCATCCTCAATACTCCAGAGGTTACTCTATCACTGCTGTGTGTATAACCCTTGGAATGTCGAGGATACAGTACACCCATCCTCAATACTCCAGAGGTTACTCTATCACTGCTGTGTGTATAACCCTTGGAATGTCGAGGATACAGTACACCCATCCTCAATACTCCAGAGGTTACTCTATCACTGCTGTGGGTATAACCCTTGGAATGTCGAGGATACAGTACACCCATCCTCAATACTCCAGAGGTTACTCTATCACTGCTGTGGGTATAACCCTGGAATGTCGAGGATACAGTACACCCATCCTCAATACTCCAGAGGTTACTCTATCACTGCTGTGTGTATAACCCTTGGAATGTCGAGGATACAGTACACCCATCCTCAATACTCCAGAGGTTACTCTATCACTGCTGTGGGTATAACCCTGGAATGTCGAGGATACAGTACACCTATCCTCAATACTCCAGAGTTACTCCTATCACTGCTGTGGGTATAACCCTTGGAATGTCGAGGATACAGTACACCTATCCAATCTACTCAGAGTTTACTCTATCACATGCTGTGGTATAACCCTGGAATGTCGAGGATACAGTACACCCATCCTCAATACTCCAGAGTTACTCTATCACTGCTGTGGGTATAACCCCTGGAATGTCGAGGATACAGTACACCCATCCTCAATACTCCAGAGTTACTCTATCACTGCTGTGGGTATAACCCCTGGAATGTCGAGGATACAGTACACCCATCCTCAATACTCAGTGTTACTCATCATGCTGTGGGTAAAACCCCTGGAATGTCGAGGATACAGTACACCCATCCTCAATACTCCAGAGTTACTCTATCACTGCTGTGGGTATAACCCTTGGAATGTCGAGGATACAGTACACCCATCCTCAATACTCAAGTGGTTACTCCATCATTGCTGTGGGTACAACCCCTGGAATGTCAAGGATACAGTACACCTATCCTCAATACTCCAGAGGTACTCTATCACTGCTGTGTGTACAACCCCTGGAATGTCGAGGATACAGTACACCTATCCTCAATACTCCAGAGTTACTCCATCACTGCTGTGGGTATAACCCTTGGAATGTCGAGGATACAGTACACCCATCCTCAATACTCCAGAGGTTACTCTATCACTGCTGTGGGTATAACCCTTGGAATGTCGAGGATACAGTACACTTATCCTCAATACTCCAGAGGTTACTCTATCATTGCTGTGGGTATAACCCCTGGAATGTCGAGGATACAGTACACCTATCCTCAATACTCCAGAGTTACTCCATCACTGCTGTGGGTATAACCCTTGGAATGTCGAGGATACAGTACACCTATCCTCCATACTCCAGAGTTACTCTATTACTGCTGTGGGTATAACCCTTGGAATGTCGAGGATACAGTACACCTATCCTCAATACTCCAGAGGTTACTCTATCACTGCTGTGGGTATAACCCCTGGAATGTCGAGGATACAGTACACCTATCCTCAATACTCCAAAGTTACTCCATCACTGCTGTGGGTATAACCCTTGGAATGTCGAGGATACAGTACACCTATCCTCAATACTCCAGAGGTTACTCTATCACTGCTGTGGGTATAACCCTTGGAATGTCGAGGATACAGTACACCCATCCTCAATACTCCAGAGGTTACTCTATCACTGCTGTGGGTATAACCCTTGGAATGTCGAGGATACAGTACACCTATCCTCAATACTCCAGAGTTACTCTATCACTGCTGTGAGTATAACCCTTGGAATGTCGAGGATACAGTACACCCATCCTCCATGCTCCAGAGGTTACTCTATCACTGCTGTGGGTATAACCCCTGGAATGTCGAGGATACAGTACACCTATCCTCAATACTCCAGAGTTACTCTATCACTGCTGTGGGTATAACCCTTGGAATGTCGAGGATACAGTACACCCATCCTCAATACTCAAGTGGTTACTCCATCATTGCTGTGGGTATAACCCTTGGAATGTCGAGGATACAGTACACCCATCCTCAATACTCCAGAGGTTACTCTATCACTGCTGTGGGTATAACCCTTGGAATGTCGAGGATACAGTACACCCATCCTCAATACTCCAGAGGTTACTCTATCACTGCTGTGGGTATAACCCTTGGAATGTCGAGGATACAGTACACCCATCCTCAATACTCCAGAGGTTACTCTATCACTGCTGTGGGTATAACCCTTGGAATGTCGAGGATACAGTACACCCATCCTCAATACTCCAGAGTTACTCTATCACTGCTGTGGGTATAACCCTTGGAATGTCGAGGATACAGTACACCCATCCTCAATACTCCAGAGTTACTCTATCACTGCTGTGGGTATAACCCTGGAATGTCGAGGATACAGTACACCTATCCTCAATACTCCAGAGTTACTCCATCATTGCTGTGGGTATAACCCTTGGAATGTCGAGGATACAGTACACCCATCCTCAATACTCAAGTGGTTACTCCATCATTGCTGTGGGTATAACCCTTGGAATGTCGAGGATACAGTACACCTATCCTCAATACTCCAGAGGTTACTCTATCACTGCTGTGGGTATAACCCTTGGAATGTCGAGGATACAGTACACTTATCCTCAATACTCCAGAGGTTACTCTATCACTGCTGTGGGTATAACCCCTGGAATGTCGAGGATACAGTACACCTATCCTCAATACTCCAGAGTTACTCCATCACTGCTGTGGGTATAACCCTTGGAATGTCGAGGATACAGTACACCTATCCTCCATACTCCAGAGTTACTCTATCACTGCTGTGGGTATAACCCTTGGAATGTCGAGGATACAGTACACCTATCCTCAATACTCCAGAGGTTACTCTATCACTGCTGTGGGTATAACCCCTGGAATGTCGAGGATACAGTACACCTATCCTCAATACTCCAGAGTTACTCCATCACTGCTGTGGGTATAACCCTTGGAATGTCGAGGATACAGTACACCTATCCTCAATACTCCAGAGGTTACTCTATCACTGCTGTGGGTATAACCCTTGGAATGTCGAGGATACAGTACACCCATCCTCAATACTCCAGAGGTTACTCTATCACTGCTGTGGGTATAACCCTTGGAATGTCGAGGATACAGTACACCTATCCTCAATACTCCAGAGTTACTCTATCACTGCTGTGAGTATAACCCTTGGAATGTCGAGGATACAGTACACCCATCCTCCATACTCAAGTGGTTACTCCATCATTGCTGTGGGTACAACCCCTGGAATGTCAAGGATACAGTACACCTATCCTCCATACTCCAGAGTTACTCTATTACTGCTGTGGGTATAACCCTTGGAATGTCGAGGATACAGTACACCCATCCTCAATACTCAAGTGGTTACTCCATCATTGCGGTGGGTATACCCCTTGGAATGTCGAGGATACAGTACACCCATCCTCAATACTCCAGAGGTTACTCTATCACTGCTGTGTGTATAACCCTTGGAATGTCGAGGATACAGTACACCCATCCTCAATACTCCAGAGGTTACTCTATCACTGCTGTGGGTATAACCCTTGGAATGTCGAGGATACAGTACACCCATCCTCAATACTCCAGAGTTACTCTATCACTGCTGTGGGTATAACCCCTGGAATGTCGAGGATACAGTACACCTATCCTCAATACTCCAGAGTTACTCCATCATTGCTGTGGGTATAACCCTTGGAATGTCGAGGATAAAGTACACCCATCCTCAATACTCAAGTGGTTACTCCATCATTGCTGTGGGTATAACCCTTGTAATATCGAGGATACAGTACACCCATCCTCAATACTCCAGAGGTTACTCTATCACTGCTGTGGGTATAACCCCTGGAATGTCGAGGATACAGTACACCCATCCTCAATACTCCAGAGGGTACTCTATCACTGCTGTGTGTATAACCCTTGGAATGTCGAGGATACAGTACACCCATCCTCAATACTCCAGAGGTTACTCTATCACTGCTGTGTGTATAACCCTTGGAATGTCGAGGATACAGTACACCCATCCTCAATACTCCAGAGGTTACTCTATCACTGCTGTGTGTATAACCCTTGGAATGTCGAGGATACAGTACACCCATCCTCAATACTCCAGAGGTTACTCTATCACTGCTGTGGGTATAACCCCTGGAATGTCGAGGATACAGTACACCCATCCTCAATACTCCAGAGGTTACTCTATCACTGCTGTGGGTATAACCCCTGGAATGTCGAGGATACAGTACACCCATCCTCAATACTCCAGAGGGTACTCTATCACTGCTGTGTGTATAACCCTTGGAATGTCGAGGATACAGTACACCCATCCTCAATACTCCAGAGGTTACTCTATCACTGCTGTGTGTATAACCCTTGGAATGTCGAGGATACAGTACACCCATCCTCAATACTCCAGAGGTTACTCTATCACTGCTGTGTGTATAACCCTTGGAATGTCGAGGATACAGTACACCCATCCTCGATACTCCAGAGGTTACTCTATCACTGCTGTGGGTATAACCCCTGGAATGTCGAGGATACAGTACACCTATCCTCAATACTCCAGAGTTACTCCATCACTGCTGTGGGTATAACCCTTGGAATGTCGAGGATACAGTACACCTATCCTCCATACTCCAGAGTTACTCTATCACTGCTGTGGGTATAACCCCTGGAATGTCGAGGATACAGTACACCCATCCTCCATACTCCAGAGTTACTCTATCACTGCTGTGGGTATAACCCCTGGAATGTCGAGGATACAGTACACCCATCCTCAATACTCAAGTGGTTACTCCATCATTGCTGTGGGTACAACCCCTGGAATGTCAAGGATACAGTACACCCATCCTCAATACTCCAGAGTTACTCTATCACTGCTGTGGGTATAACACTTGGAATGTCGAGGATACAGTACACCCATCCTCAATACTCAAGTGGTTACTCCATCATTGCTGTGGGTACAACCCCTGGAATGTCAAGGATACAGTACACCCATCCTCAATACTCCAGAGTTACTCTATCACTGCTGTGGGTATAACCCCTGGAATGTCGAGGATACAGTACACCTATCCTCAATACTCCAGAGTTACTCCATCACTGCTGTGGGTATAATCCTTGGAATGTCGAGGATACAGTACACCTATCCTCAATACTCTAGAGGTTACTCTATCACTGCTGTGGGTATAACCCTGGGAATGTCGAGGATACAGTACACTTAACCTCAATACTCCAGAGGTTACTCTATCACTGCTGTGGGTATAACCCCTGGAATGTCGAGGATACAGTACACCTATCCTCAATACTCCAGAGTTACTCCATCACTGCTGTGGGTATAACCCTTGGAATGTCGAGGATACAGTACACCTATCCTCCATACTCCAGAGTTACTCTATTACTGCTGTGGGTATAACCCTTGGAATGTCGAGGATACAGTACACCTATCCTCAATACTCCAGAGGTTACTCTATCACTGCTGTGGGTATAACCCCTGGAATGTCGAGGATACAGTACACCTATCCTCAATACTCCAGAGTTACTCCATCACTGCTGTGGGTATAACCCTTGGAATGTCGAGGATACAGTACACCTATCCTCAATACTCCAGAGGTTACTCTATCACTGCTGTGGGTATAACCCTTGGAATGTCGAGGATACAGTACACCCATCCTCAATACTCCAGAGGTTACTCTATCACTGCTGTGGGTATAACCCTTGGAATGTCGAGGATACAGTACACCTATCCTCAATACTCCAGAGTTACTCTATCACTGCTGTGAGTATAACCCTTGGAATGTCGAGGATACAGTACACCCATCCTCCATACTCAAGTGGTTACTCCATCATTGCTGTGGGTACAACCCCTGGAATGTCAAGGATACAGTACACCTATCCTCCATACTCCAGAGTTACTCTATTACTGCTGTGGGTATAACCCTTGGAATGTCGAGGATACAGTACACCCATCCTCAATACTCAAGTGGTTACTCCATCATTGCTGTGGGTATAACCCTTGGAATGTCGAGGATACAGTACACCCATCCTCAATACTCCAGAGGTTACTCTATCACTGCTGTGTGTATAACCCTTGGAATGTCGAGGATACAGTACACCCATCCTCAATACTCCAGAGGTTACTCTATCACTGCTGTGGGTATAACCCTTGGAATGTCGAGGATACAGTACACCCATCCTCAATACTCCAGAGTTACTCTATCACTGCTGTGGGTATAACCCCTGGAATGTCGAGGATACAGTACACCTATCCTCAATACTCCAGAGTTACTCCATCATTGCTGTGGGTATAACCCTTGGAATGTCGAGGATAAAGTACACCCATCCTCAATACTCAAGTGGTTACTCCATCATTGCTGTGGGTATAACCCTTGGAATGTCGAGGATACAGTACACCCATCCTCAATACTCCAGAGGTTACTCTATCACTGCTGTGTGTATAACCCTTGGAATGTCGAGGATACAGTACACCCATCCTCAATACTCCAGAGGTTACTCTATCACTGCTGTGGGTATAACCCTTGGAATGTCGAGGATACAGTACACCCATCCTCAATACTCCAGAGTTACTCTATCACTGCTGTGGGTATAACCCCTGGAATGTCGAGGATACAGTACACCTATCCTCAATACTCCAGAGTTACTCTATCACTGCTGTGGGTATAACCCCTGGAATGTCGAGGATACAGTACACCCATCCTCAATACTCCAGAGGTTACTCTATCACTGCTGTGTGTATAACCCTTGGAATGTCGAGGATACAGTACACCCATCCTCAATACTCCAGAGTTACTCTATCACTGCTGTGAGTATAACCCTTGGAATGTCGAGGATACAGTACACCCATCCTCCATACTCCAGAGGTTACTCTATCACTGCTGTGGGTATAAACCTTAGAATGTCGAGGATACAGTACACCCATCCTCAATACTCCAGAGATTACTCTATCACTGCTGTGGGTATAACCCTTGGAATGTCGAGGATACAGTACACCTATCCTCAATACTCCAGAGGTACTCTATCACTGCTGTGAGTATAACCCTTGGAATGTCGAGGATACAGTACACCCATCCTCAATACTCCAGAGTTACTCTATCACTGCTGTGAGTATAACCCTTGGAATGTCGAGGATACAGTACACCCATCCTCCATACTCCAGAGGTTACTCTATCACTGCTGTGAGTATAACCCTTGGAATGTCGAGGATACAGTACACCCATCCTCAATACTCCAGAGATTACTCTATCACTGCTGTGGGTATAACCCTTGGAATGTCGAGGATACAGTACACCAATCCTCAATACTCCAGAGGTTACTCTATCACTGCTGTGAGTATAACCCTTGGAATGTCGAGGATACAGTACACCCATCCTCAATACTCCAGAGGTTACTCTATCACTGCTGTGTGTATAACCCTTGGAATGTCGAGGATACAGTACACCCATCCTCAATACTCCAGAGGTTACTCTATCACTGCTGTGGGTATAACCCTTAGAATGTCGAGGATACAGTACACCCATCCTCAATACTCCAGAGTTACTCTATCACTGCTGTGGGTATAACCCCTGGAATGTCGAGGATACAGTACACCATATTTATATATCATTTGGTATTAAAAACACATTATCTGAATTGGATTAAAAACACGGACAGCTTCCATCCATACAAATATATAACATTGTAAAAAAACCAATGAGATTAGTATGTTTTACTTTCTTTTCTCAACCAAGAATAGGTCATTCGATTATTTTATCAATCATAATTAACTGAAACAAAAAATATACTACAATTGATAGAAATACTATAGGAACATGATGATATCTTGAATCTTTAATCATATAATATAGTGATGTTACTGTAAAAATAATTTTCATATCCCAACATTCATATTACATATTACATAACTAGCTTTTTTTTAATCTTACATTTCCCGCTTAGAGAGCAACATCGAATTTCAGCTGGCCCAGGGCACTTATTTGACTTCCATGTTCCCTCTGTACACAGCTCTTTATTGATATCTTTACACGTTCCTTTCTCAAAAGCTCTACAGTCTGTAAAATAGTAAAATATAAACGGTGTTACTCCATTTCAGCTCACCGTTCTATAACATGTATGTAACATTTAAACTGATTTAATGCTTTTGTGGATAAAATGGTAATAGAAGAGAAAAACGATATCGATTCGATAATGTTAACGATAGACTATACGATTATAACAACATGTTAGGTACAAAATATTAAAGCCATGATTTTATATATCATTAAGCACGGGGAACATCTAGATAGCATTAGGGGAAACCACAAAGAAATATAATTAAGCAGGGGGAAGGAAGCCTCAAAGAGATATCATTTAACGTGGAAAAACCTCAACGAAATATCATTAAACAGGGAAGTGAGGAAACCTCAATGAAATATCATTAAAAAGGTGGAAGCAAGTCTCAAAGAGATATCATTAAACGGGGGAATCCACAAGGATATATCATTAATTCAATTCAAAATATTTTATTGTATATATAAATTATACACAATGGGATTGGGTAACAGGCAGTGCCTATATCAACCCTTTCCCTCCTTCAGTAATGTACAACATGTTATAAATACAAATTAAACATCAAATTACAAATTAATTAATATACACATCCTTAAACTCTCTCACACACATCCTCACGTTCCTACCCTTAGAATTATATTAATGAATCAGGGAGCATTTAAATTTGAGTAAAGATAATAAATTATATGGGAAGATGTATAAATAATTTGTTATTAAATGTGTTTATTAATTAATAGTTAAATATATGACTGAATATATCATCATGTAAGTTATATCACAACAGTCTTTTTGTATGTATTATATATTTAGACACATTATCTAGGATATATTTGTTATCATCATCAGAAAGTAGAAGACTACCTTTAGTTAGAATGTCAGCTGAGATATAGCCAATTCTGTTAAAGATCAAGTATAAAAAATGTCTACAGAAATTAAAAAGTGGGCAAAAGAAGAAAAAATGGTTAATGTCTTCAGTTTGATTACCACAATCACATTGAGCACTGTCAATTAAATTATCACTAAATCTATCATAATTAAGGTTACTAACTCCTTGTCGGAGTTGACACAGTACTATGTTAATAGATCGGGGGAACAATATGTAAAAACCACACAAACAACAGACAGAGTTGAAGTGAGTTTATCAATTTTATTTTAATATATATAAAAATTGTGAATTAATAATATGTTCATCTAACTGATTCCATATGTTCATTGAACCGGGGGATGACTTCAAAGAGATATCATTAAACAGGAAGATATACTCAAAGAGATATCATTAAAAAGGAAGATGTACTCAAAGAGATATCATTATTTAGAGGGATGTACTCAAAGAGATATCATTAAACAGAGGGATGTACTCAAAGAGATATCATTAAACAGGAAGATGTATTGAAAGAGATATCATTAAACAGGGAGATGTACTCAAAGTGATATCATTACACAGGAAGATGTACTCAAAGTGATATAATTAAACAGGGAGATGTACTCAAAGAGATATCATTAAACAGAGGGATGTACTCAAAGAGATATCATTAAACAGGGAGATGTACTCAAAGAGGTATTATTAAACAGAGGAGAGACCTCAAAGAGATATTAAACAGGGAGATGTACTCAAAGGGATATCATTAAACAGGGAGCTGTACTGAAAGAGATATCATTAAACAGGGAGATGTACTAACAGAGATATCATTAAACAGGGAGATGTACTGAAAGAGATATCATTAAACAGGGAGATGTACACAAAGAGATATCATTAAACAGGGAGATGTACTCAAAGATATATCATTAAACAGGGAGATCTATTCAAAGAGATATCATTAAACAGGGAGATGTACTCAAAGATATATCATTAAACAGGGAGATCTATTCAAAGAGATATTATTAAACAGGAAGAATTACTCAAAGAGGTATTATTAAACAGAGGAGAGACCTCAAAGAGATATTAAACAGGGAGATGTACTCAAAGGGATATCATTAAACAGGGAGCTGTACTGAAAGAGATATCATTAAACAGGGAGATGTACTAACAGAGATATCATTAAACAGGGAGATGTACTAACAGAGATATCATTAAACAGGGAGATGTACACAAAGAGATATCATTAAACAGGAAGATGTACACAAAGAGATATCATTAAACAGGGAGATGTACTGAAAGAGATATCATTAAACAGGGAGATGTACACAAAGAGATATCATTAAACAGGAAGATGTACTCAAAGGGATATCATTAAACACGGAGATGTACTGAAAGATATATCATTAAACAGGGAGATCTATTCAAAGAGATATCATTAAACAGGAAGATGTATTCAAAGAGATATCATTAAACAGGAAGATGTACACAAAGAGATATAATTAAACAGGAAGATGTACTCAAAGGGATATCATTAAACAGGAAGATGTACTCAAAGAGATATCATTAAACAGAGGAGAGACCTCAAAGAGATATTAAACAGGGAGATGTACTCAAAGGGATATCATTAAACAGGGAGCTGTACTGAAAGAGATATCATTAAACAGGGAGATGTACTCAAAGAGATATCATTAAACAGGGAGATGTACTCAAAGAGATATCATTAAACAGGAAGATGTACTCAAAGGGATATCATTAAACAGGGAGATGTCCTCAAAGAGATATTATTAAACAGGGATATGTACTCAAATATATATCATTAAACAGAAAAATGTCCTCAATGGGATATCATTAAACAGGGAGATGTACTGAAAGAGATATCATTAAACAGGAAGATGTACTCAAAGAGATATCATTAAACAGGGAGATGTCCTCAAAGAAATATCATTAAACAGGAAGATGTACTCAAAGAGATATCATTAAACAGGGAGATGTCCTCAAAGAAATATCATTAAACAGGAAGATGTACTCAAAGAGATATCATTAAACAGGGAGATGTCCTCAAAGAAATATCATTAAACAGGAAGATGTACTCAAAGATATATCATTAAACAGGAAGATGTACTCAAAGAGATATCATTAAACAGGGAGATCTATTCAAAGAGATATCATTAAACAGGGAGATGTACACAAAGAGATATCATTAAACAGGAAGATGTACTCAAAGGGATATCATTAAACAGGAAGATGTACACAAAGATATATCATTAAACAGGAAGATGTACTCAAAGAGATATCATTAAACAGGGAGATCTATTCAAAGAGATATCATTAAACAGGGAGATGTACACAAAGAGATATCATTAAACAGGAAGATGTACTCAAAGGGATATCATTAAACAGGAAGATGTACACAAAGATATATCATTAAACAGGAAGATGTACTCAAAGAGATATCATTAAACAGGGAGATCTATTCAAAGAGATATCATTAAACAGGAAGATGTACACAAAGAGATATCATTAAACAGGGAGATGTACACAAAGAGATATAATTAAACAGGGAGATGTACTCAAAGGGATATCATTAAACAGGGAGATGTACTCAAAGGGATATCATTAAACAGGGAGATGTACTCAAAGGGATATCATTAAACACGGAGATGTACTGAAAGAGATATCATTAAACAGGGAGATGTACTCAAAGGGATATCATTAAACAGGGAGATGTCCTCAAAGAGATATTATTAAACAGGGATATGTACTCAAATATATATCATTAAACAGAAAAATGTCCTCAATGGGATATCATTAAACAGGGAGATGTACTGAAAGAGATATCATTAAACAGGGAGATGTCCTCAAAGAAATATCATTAAACAGGAAGATGTACTCAAAGATATATCATTAAACAGGAAGATGTACTCAAAGAGATATCATTAAACAGAGGAGTGACCTCAAAAAAATATCATTAAACAGGAAGATGTACTCAAAGATATATCATTAAACAGGAAGATGTACTCAAAGGGATATCGTTAAACAGAGGAGTGACCTCAAAGGAATATCATTAAACAGAGGGAAAAATCAAATAAATATCATTAAACACAGGAACATAAAAGAGAGATATAATTTAAATCAGGGAAACCATAAACATATATAATTAAACAAGGTTAGTTATAATAATGGGATAAAGCAAACTGTTTCCATTATACGATTATTTACCTGTCCACATCTCTGGTTCAATTCTGTGCCAGTATGGTTTAAATTTGTCAGGCAGTATCTTGTAAAACACATCACCAGGACAGGCAGTCGGTCGGACGTCTCTATGACCAAACACACTGTTGTCTTCTGAAAGGACCCCGACTGACATCAGACAGGTATGGAGCTTTGTCAGTGATGCCATGGCCTTGCTGGTCGGTTCCGTTGTCATGAAGTTACCCAGGAGACAGACTCCGATACTTTTACCGTTATAACCCGGAGAGTGAGCACCTCTAAATTTCCCACCACGGCCCTCAAACACTGTCCCATCTCCTCCGATCAAGTAGTGGTAGGCAATGTCAGAAAAATCTGAAAAATAGTCCGTAATGAAATTGTACAAATACTGAATGAGGCATTGTCTTTTTTGCATAATGACTTAGAGAAGCAGATATTTCAGTTATGTCTTACGATGAAATTAAAACAAAATGAAAGTCCGCAAATAGATCAAAAGGGTATTAAACAACTCATGTACTACAAAATTACTATACGATTATATTACGTTTCATAAAATACATTATTTTCATAATCTAAGCAATTAGGTTTAAAAAAAGGCATTTTGAAGTTCATTTAATTAAGCCAAAGCATACAACAATATAGATTCGTCCATATAAAACAGTATCAGTATAATGTGCGAAACCATTCACGTTACTCGTATATGACGGCCTAATTACAACGGCGGATTTTCTAGTTCGTTCGATAGTTCACATGTACATACACACAATTATAAATCTATATAACACTGATTAATGATATAGTTACTCTTTTTATATTGTTGCTCTTTTTGCACTTCCTTCATTTGCTGTAAACAAGATGTTAAATCTGTACAGGAATATCCGGCAGCATGATGAATGATGAAGAAGGACAGCTGGGATCCCAAGGTATTGAGAGGCTCCCTAGGGCTCCTGGCTCCCCAGGAATCACGGGAAATGATATGTAGTCCCTCAACATCACATTCCTTGGTACTTCGAACTAAAATGTATAGAACAATGACGCCTCATCATTGTTTAAATATATCAATCGTATGCAAAGGCAATATATCGAGTAGTAGTTCCTATTTTATTTTAGTTTCGTTTTATTTCTGTATTATCCTATTTAAAATCTAAATACGTGTACATGAATGTACATAAGAAGCACTATATATGCCGACTAAAACTAAGGCAACATACTAGGAGTACATTTTATAATCAATTAAAGATGGTTATGTAGATAAGAAAGTGTATATTAATAAACTAAATCTACTTTTAAAATTATATGTACAAATTATCGGTACAGTATCGTAGATTGGTAAGACAGGTGTGTTGTGGTAGATAAGTTACCTACCATGGTGGATATCGGTACAGTATCGTTGATTGGTAAGACAGGTGTGTTGTGGTAGATAAGTTACCTACCATGGTGGATATCGGTACAGTATCGTAGATTGGTAGGACAGGTGTGTTGTGGTAGATAAGTTACCTACATGTGGATACGTACAGTATCTGTGTTGTGGTAGATAAGTTACCTACCATGGTGGATATCGGTACAGTATCTTTGATTGGTAGGACAGGTGTGTTGTGGTAGTTAAGTTACCTACCATTGTAGATATCGGTACAGTATCGTTGATTGGTAGGACAGATGTGTTGTGGTAGATAAGTTACCTAAAATGGTGGATATCGGTACAGTATCTTTGATTGGTAGGACAGGTATGTTGTGGTAGATAAGTTACCTACCATGGTGGATATCGGTACAGTATCTTTGATTGGTAGGACAGGTGTGTTGTGGTAGATAAGTTACCTACCATGGTGGATATCGGTACAGTATCTTTGATTGGTAGGACAGGTGTGTTGTGGTAGTTAAGTTACCTACCATGGTGGATATCGGTACAGTATCGTTGATTGGTAGGACAGGTGTGTTGTGGTAGTTAAGTTACCTACCATGGTGGATATCGGTACAGTATCTTTGATTGGTAGGACAGGTGTGTTGTGGTAGATAAGTTACCTATCATGGTGAATATCGGTACAGTATCGTTGATTGGTAAGACAGGTATGTTGTGGTAGATAAGTTACCTACCATTGTAGATATCGGTACAGTATCGTTGATTGGTAAGACAGGTATGTTGTGGTAGATAAGTTACCTACCATTGTAGATATCGGTACAGTATCGTTGATTGGTAGGTCAGGTGTGTTGTGGTAGATAAGTTACCTACCATGGTGTATATCGGTACAGTATCGTAGATTGGTAGGTCAGGTGTGTTGTGGTAGATAAGTTACCTACCATTGTAGATATCGGTACAGTATCGTTGATTGGTAGGACAGGTGTGTTGTGGTAGATAAGTTACCTACCATGGTGGATATCGGTACAGTATCGTAGATTGGTAGGAAAGGTGTGTTGTGGTAGATAAGTTACCTACCATGGTGTGGATATCGGTACAGTATCGTAGATTGGTAGGAAAGGTGTGTTGTGGTAGATAAGTTACCTACCATGGTGGATATCGGTACAGTATCGTAGATTGGTAGGACAGGTGTGTTGTGGTAGATAAGTTACCTACCATGGTGGATATCGTACAGGTACAGTATCGTAGATATCGGTACGTATCGTAGATTGGTATGTGTGTGGTAGATAAGTTACCTACCATGGTGGATATCGGTACAGTATCTTGATTGGTAGGACAGTGTTGTGGTAGATAATTACCACCATGGTACAGTATCTTGATTGGTAGGACAGGTTGTTGTGGTAGATAAGTTACCTACCATGGTGGATATCGGTACAGTATCTTTGATTGGTAGAGACAGGTGTGTGTGTAGATAAGTTACCTACATGGTGATATCGGTACAGTATCGTTGATTGGTAAGACAGGTATGTTGTGGTAGATTAGTTACCTACCATTGTAGATATCGGTACAGTATCGTTGATTGGTAACAGTATGTTGTGGTAGATAAGTTACCTACATGTAGATATCGGTACAGTATCGTTGATTGGTAGGTCAGGTTGTTGTGGTAGATAAGTTACCTACCATGGTGGATATCGGTACAGTATCGTAGATTGGTAGGTCGTTGATAAGTTACCTAAAATGGGATATCAGTACAGTATCTTTGATTGTGGACAGGTATGTTGTGGTAGATAAGTTACCTACCATGGTGGATATCGGTACAGTATCTTTGATTGGTAGGACAGGTGTGTTGTGGTAGATATGACCCTTTACACATGGTAGTCTCCTCCTGACATCTTGCCGATGGACCAGTTGCAGGTTTAGCTGCACCAGTGGACGACACTTTCAAACAAAGAAACATTTTTAATTCATTTTGTTTAAATTGTGTGACGGTTCAATGTAAATAAATGTTGAACATAGTAACATGTTGGGAAAATGAATTGAAGTGTTTTTCTTTTAATCTATAAAATGTACATGACTGAAACTGAAGGTAACGTTATAGTTGATGAGAGTTGTGGAGTAGTTAAAATCATTGAACTACTGAAGTATCACTTCAAGACCATAACGAACATTGGACACAGTGATTGTAAAATGTCACTATAAGTGATACATTTTATAGCAGTTATTTCCCCTTACATTGTCGGTTTATAGAATGTTTAATAAAGTATTACCTATATCACGAACAGGCTATTTCAAATTGTGTTCCTTTACGACAGAGATAACAACATGATTAGCTCTGAGTTCCATTAACACCAGAATATTCTTTGTGATTGTAACCTAACCCAAATAGGTATTAAAGTGTAGTTGATGAAGCAAGGGATATACAAATCTGATATATCCTGCTGGTTTCTCTTTTTGATAGTCTATCTATATGTACAGTATAGAGTATGGGTCAAGGAAGTGATATTAATAGTTGTTTTCTATATAACACTGGATCCTTATAAACATATGTCTATAGGATTACGAATTATAGGTTTTTTTTAACATTCGTTACCGTCCTTATTATGCAATTATATTTTTTTGTGTCTTGACAAAGGGACAGATCGCCTCAAAAATTCGACAATAATTTGTCCACACTGTTAAAATTACTTCTTTGCCTATAGTATAGTTTATGTAACATGAAATTAATCCTCAATAGGATAAATAGTACAATACAATTATTTTATTGGAAACAGCCCATAGTTGAAATTGATATATCATCGGAGAAGGAGAATAGTCAGATATACATGATTTAATGATATAAAAATGTAGTCGGTCCAGTAGCCCAAAGGTCCTGACTGAGTCCATCCGATTCTTAACTTAGTTAGACTAGTATGTAACGGATGAAAACAGGACACTGAAAATTATTGGAGAATTCCGTACACTGTCTATCTACTTTGCTGAAAATGGTCACATCAATTAACACAGAAAGCAATAAGAAATAATCGAACGCTGTCATATTCTCCTGGCAAAAATATACATAAAGAAATTCCATGTGCATATTATAAACATTCGCCCGTGTGTAAGTTTAATGTAAGTTTATCATCACTTTGTTGTAAGCCTAAAATATATCAAATCTTCTAACAGCTCTATAAAATACAAAGAACTTACTATACATAATAACGATTGATAAGATAATGTGAATGTTTTAAAACACTTACCTAACCGTGGAGCAAAAATGAGCAGGAGGTACGCCAACATGAACATGGTGGTTACCTATGTTATATGTAGAGACGTCTATGATAGCTCTTCTTTACTTTACTCCAAGTATTTTACTTCCTGTTCTACAGGTTGGATCGTCAGATCACACCATGGCCGGGATGTCTGTGGTATGGTTTGTTGTTGTCATTGTAAATGTATTACAAATAGCTTACTCGCATCATTTCCGACATGACACCAACTTTGAAACAGACGAAGGTGAACATGTTTACCATCTGACCAGCTCCGGACATACCCGGAATATCATTGACCTGGATGACCAGTCCAAAATTAAGGTACGTCAGAACAGATTCCATACGTTTATTCTGGGGTTCTAGCCTAGATAATTCAGTACTTTGCTTACCCCTTCCGACACTGTTGTGACGTCCAATACGTTTTTCTCTACACATTTTACTTGACAAATAGAAATAAATTTGGGAAATCTATCGGTTCAGAACACAGTCAGATGAAGGGTGGTGAGGACTCTGTGATTCGACACAATTATATCACAAGGAGAAACATCAAGGTGTAAAAAAATCTTATATTACTTTTTAACATTTTAAAAGTTTTAAAACCTTCGTCTGAAAAAAACAGGAACATAATTTGAACACATATTGAAAGTTTAAACATTTCTCATCTTTGACACAGTGATACAATCACTATATTACAAAATCAGATAGACGTAGTTTACATTTTATCAAATTGTAACTTGATCATCAATGCTATCTTTTAAAAGATGTTTAGTTTCTCCACCTAATTTGAGTTATGATTTCATATGATAGTCAATGTAAATATGAAAATATTGAAGCATTATCTGTTAACAGGCTGATTAGTAGTTTTTATGATTCTTCAAACATTCATGTCGGAAATGGGGGTGATGACGATCAGTAAATATTCGTAAGTTCACAATGAAAATGTAGTTGGAGTATTATGTGTGATGGAATACAAAATTCTATTACACAAGCGAAGTCAAATGGGCGCAGTTCATATTTCATTAACTTACAATTGCTGTTTGAATTATCAGTGAACCCTTTTTAACGAAATGTGCATTTAATGTACTATTTGAAGATGCACACGTTTCTTGGTAGGGAATAGATAGGTAGATATGTTTGTCCATGATGTTTATATATAAAAACAAAGATAAAATAAAATAACAATAATCATGATTGTGCTATTATGCCTTATATTTCATGTAGGGCACAAGGTGCAAAGAAGCAGTTTTGGTCGTTGTGACCCATGACCCGGAAACACTATCATCATGGAGTGTTGGGGATGTTGTCATTGGTAAAGCTGTTCGTAAATGCTATGAAGGCGAAAGTGGAAACACGCTCCTACGACACGTGACAGAAATGGCCGTGAAACGAGCCGACCGTGTGGAGCTATCTACCAAACCAATACAGTAAGAGTTAATATTTTATCTTTCTTTTCTGCAATGATTAAAACCATCTCACATTGTGTTGCAATCAATTTTCAACAATTATTCTAGTTGAATTTATTTTACTCATTTATTATCTTATACATAGGGCTGTTAAACAATACATATATGATGGGTTATTTTCTGAAAGATTTTAATTTATGGGATAGATTTACATCAAACGAGTATTGGTTTTTCATTTACAAGAAAAACTGACTTTGAATATAAATATATTTCTTAGGAAAACAAACAGTTTGAATTTCTTTTTTGAAGTTCAAAACTTTGAAAAAAGGTACATAATTAATAAAACAGTTTTATGTTTTATGTTTTATTTTAGGTTTTTACACCTGTTTGATGCCTTTGAGGTAAATCTTCACTACCTAGGACCCCATACTCGAGTAAAAAGGAGAACATCCGGGATACCATCGGCTATCGTCGGGGCTGTTAACTTCAACAGGAATTTAACGGAGACAGTCAGTTTTAATCCTGGGAACAAAATCTTTGGTCTACAGAAGTCCTCCTCTCAAACTTCTCCTGTAGTGTTTACCAGCGACACCTTACCGACCGTCACAGACGATACAGTGTTCCGTGTGGTTTGTGAATCATGTTCTGGGCGCATCTCTACCTCTTACAGGCTGTAAGTCCATCAAACTATGTATCTGTGTGGTGTGTGAATCATGTTCTGGGCGCATCTCTACCTCTTACAGGCTGTAAGTCCATCAAAGTATGTATCTGTGTGGTTTGTGAATCCTATTCTGGGTACATCTCTACCTCTTACAGGCTGTAAGTCCATCAAACTATGTATCTGTGTGGTGTGTGAGTCCTATTCTGGGCACACCTCTACCTCTTACAGGCTGTACGTCCATCAAACTATGTATCTGTGTGGTTTGTGAATCATGTTCTGGGCGCATCTCTACCTCTTACAGGCTGTAAGTCCATCAAACTATGTATCTGTGTGGTGTGTGAATCCTATTCTGGGCGCATCTCTACCTCTTACAGGCTGTAAGTCCATCAAACTATGTATCTGTGTGGTGTGTGAATCATGTTCTGGGCGCATCTCTACCTCTTACAGGCTGTAAGTCCATCAAAGTATGTATCTGTGTGGTGTGTGAGTCCTATTCTGGGTACACACTCTACCTCTTACAGGCTGTAAGTCCATCAAACTATGTATCTGTGTGGTGTGTGAAGTCATGTTCTGGGCACATCTCTACCTCTTACCTGTACTCCATCAAACTACAGTATCTGCTGTTGTGAATCATGTTCTGGCGCAAGTCTGTAGTCCATCATGTAAATCCTATGGGCGCATCTCTACCTCTGTGTGTCCATCAAACTATGTGTGTGGTGTGTGAATCATGTTCTGGGCGCATCTCTACCTCTTACAGGCTGTAAGTCCATCAAAGTATGTATCTGTGTGGTTTGTGAATCCTATTCTGGGTACATCTCTACCTCTTACAGGCTGTAAGTCCATCAAACTATGTATCTGTGTGGTGTGTGAGTCCTATTCTGGGCACACCTCTACCTCTTACAGGCTGTACGTCCATCAAACTATGTATCTGTGTGGTTTGTGAATCATGTTCTGGGCGCATCTCTACCTCTTACAGGCTGTAAGTCCATCAAACTATGTATCTGTGTGGTGTGTGAGTCCTATTCTGGGCACATCTCTACCTCTTACAGGCTGTACGTCCATCAAACTATGTATCTGTGTGGTTTGTGAATCATGTTCTGGGCGCATTTCTACCTCTTACAGACTGTAAGTCCATCAAACTATGTATCTGTGTGGTGTGTGAATCATGTTCTGGGCGCATTTCTACCTCTTACAGACTGTAAGTCCATCAAACTATGTATCTGTGTGGTGTGTGAATCATGTTCTGGTTACATCTCTACCTCTTACAGGCTGTACGTCCATCAAACTATGTATCTGTGTGGTTTGTGAATCATGTTCTGGGCGCATTTCTACCTCTTACAGGCTGTAAGTCCATCAAACTATGTATCTGTGTGGTGTGTGAGTCCTATTCTGGGCACACCTCTACCTCTTACAGGCTGTACGTCCATCAAACTATGTATCTGTGTGTGGTTTGTGAATCATGTTCTGGGCGCATCTCTACCTCTTACAGACTGTAAGTCCATCAAACTATGTATCTGTGTGGTGTGTGTGAATCCTATTCTGGGCGCATCTCTACCTCTTACAGGCTGTAAGTCCATCAAACTATGTATCTGTGTGGTGTGTGAATCATGTTCTGGGCGCATCTCTACCTCTTACAGGCTGTAAGTCCATCAAAGTATGTATCTGTGTGGTTTGTGAATCCTATTCTGGGTACATCTCTACCTCTTACAGGCTGTAAGTCCATCAAACTATGTATCTGTGTGGTGTGTGAGTCCTATTCTGGGCACACCTCTACCTCTTACAGGCTGTACGTCCATCAAACTATGTATCTGTGTGGTTTGTGAATCATGTTCTGGGCGCATCTCTACCTCTTACAGGCTGTAAGTCCATCAAACTATGTATCTGTGTGGTGTGTGAGTCCTATTCTGGGTACATCTCTACCTCTTACAGGCTGTACGTCCATCAAACTATGTATCTGTGTGGTTTGTGAATCATGTTCTGGGCGCATCTCTACCTCTTACAGGCTGTACGTCCATCAAACTATGTATCTGTGTGGTTTGTGAATCATGTTCTGGGCGCATTTCTACCTCTTACAGACTGTAAGTCCATCAAACTATGTATCTGTGTGGTGTGTTAATCTTGTTCTGGGCGCATTTCTACCTCTTACAGACTGTAAGTCCATCAAACTATGTATCTGTGTGGTTTGTGAATCATGTTCTGGGCGCATTTCTACCTCTTACAGACTGTAAGTCCATCAAACTATGTATCTGTGTGGTGTGTGAATCCTATTCTGGGCGCATTTCTACCTCTTACAGACTGTAAGTCCATCAAACTATGTATCTGTGTGGTGTGTGAATCCTATTCTGGGTACATCTCTACCTCTTACAGGCTGTAAGTCCATCAAACTATGTATCTGTGTGGTGTGTGAATCCTATTCTGGGTACACCTCTACCTCTTACAGGCTGTACGTCCATCAAACTATGTATCTGTGTGGTGTGTGAATCCTATTCTGGGCACATCTCTACCTCTTACAGGCTGTACGTCCATCAAACTATGTATCTGTGTGGTGTGTGAATCCTATTCTGGGCACACCTCTACCTCTTACAGGCTGTACGTCCATCAAACTATGTATCTATGTGGTGTGTGAATCCTATTCTATGCACATTTCTACCTCTTACAGGCTGTACGTCCATCAAACTATGTATCTGTGTGGTGTGTGAAATCCTATTCTGGGCACATATCTACCTCTTACAGGCTGTACGTCCATCAAACTATGTATCTGTGTGGTGTGTGAATCCTATTCTGGGCACACCTCTACCTGTTACAGGCTGTACGTTTACCGAACTTGATATCTGTGGATATGTTTGTTTATATTTCTAATATACGGCTATTTGGATGTATTATTGTTAGTAGCCAGTAAACAACCACATGGACATTTTATGTACGTGAATTTGAAATATGAATACTAAAAAGTAAAAATCTAATAGAAACTTTTTTTTCGAACGAAAATTTTCTTAAAAGTTTTTTAATAGTTTCAATATCACACATGTGTGTTGTGTTTGTAGACTAATGAAGTTAGCCCCCACTGACGAGAAAAAGGTTGAGCTTGAAGCATTCTTATCAGAGGTTGGTTCTGTTTGCTGTCCTATTTTCAGTTACGCACTTTTGTTAATATATTCATAACGTGTGTAGTACATGCACCTCTATCAAAACGATATACACAAATGTTCAACTGGCTGACGAATCTATACACTTTTTTGATTATTCCGTTTTTGCATATCATAGAGTTACATCCCATTTGGGTAGATATCGATTGTGACGTCATCATTTAGTCGCTTTCTTTAGAAAATATGACGTTACGCTTGCAAACACATGACGTCACAATCAATACATTGCTACACAATCAATGCAATGGCAGATAACTCTATAATATGCAAATAGTGAATAGATCTATTAGTCTGTTATTTTTAACAACATTGTTGATAGATTACCTGTTAACTATACTTTTGTTAACATTAAATGTAATCATTGTGTAATCTTATGACTATATACAGAGTGTACTGAGTATGTTATATTGTCTAGATTTCCGGAGAGGTCCAGGATCAGCTCACTATATCCGTGATGACGACCAGAGCGGTATCCAGCTTCCACAGTGATGACGTGCTGGACACAGGAGAGTTTGAACTGGTCAACATCCCTGTGGCCTTACTGCCTGACCTCCCGCCACTCAACCTGACAATACGGGCCCAACTCACAACATCAGTCGCCATCGATATGGTCGCCACTGGAGCAATGAACGCGAGGATTAATCTTCACGAAAGGGGACAGTTCAGTGTTTGTAAGCATGTTTTGTATTTGAAGGTTAATTTTCATTTTTTTAATGTTGACTGGGGCGGAACTTTTGGATGGGCTTTATTGTTGATGTCATAATTAATTGTTGACGTCATAAACGCCGGCGCGCTGGATCGATCCAAATACCGATATTCTTTCGGCGAAAGTCTTTCTTACCAGGAGCTCAGTGATAACTGATGAGTTTAAGATTGCGTTTCAGGTAACAAAACAGTTGTTCCATGCCTTTTCAGTCAAAACTCTTTTCCCCGATGAACTGTTTTCCCGAGGCCAGAGTAGCTGTATGATTTGAGTCGACTTATATGTGTTTTGCTTTTAACATGAAGTATGTTAAATTTAGATCATCACTTCTCCTTTTTTAATTTCATTTAGTGCATTCACTGAGTACTGATCAGAATATCGGTGTCAATACAACTTTTACGGATTGGAAGTATAGTAGGAGTAACATAGAGACATTGGACACAGAGGATATAATCGATGTTACAGCTAGAGTAACCAACAAGGTAGGATTGGTCAATGTTACAGCTAGAGTAACCAACAAGGTAGGATTGGTCAATGTTACAGTCAACAGTAACCAACAAGGTAGGTATTGGTCAATGTTACAGCTAGAGTAACCAACAAGGTAGGATTGGTCAATGTTACAGCTAGAGTAACCAACAAGGTAGGATTGGTCATGTCACAATGTTACAGTCACAGTAACCAACAAGGTAGGATTGGTCAATGTTACAGCCACAGTAACCAACAAGGTAGGATTGGTCAATGTTACAGCTACAGTAACCAACAAGGTAGGATTGGTCAATGTTACAGCCACAGTAACCAACAAGGTAGGACTGGTCAATGTTACAGCCACAGTAGCCAACAAGGTAGGATTGGTCAATGTTACAGCTACAGTAACCAACAAGGTAGGATTGGTCAATGTTACAGCCACAGTAACCAACAAGGTAGGATTGGTCAATGTTACAGCTAGAGTAACCAACATGGTAGGATTGATCAATGTTACAGCTACAGTAACCAACAAGGTAGGATTGGTCAATGTTACAGCTACAGTAGCCAACAAGGTAGGATTGGTCAATGTTACAGCCACAGTAAACTAACAAGGTAGGATTGGTCAATGTTACAGCTACAGTAACCAACAATGTAGGATTGGTCAATGTTACAGTCACAGTAACCAACAAGGTAGGATTGGGCAATGTTACAGCCACAGTAACTAACAAGGTAGGATTGGTCAATGTTACAGTCCAACAAGTAGGATTGGTCCAACAAGGTAGGATTGGTCAATGTTACAGCCACAGTAACCAACAATAGGATTGGTCAATGTTACAGCCACAGTAACCAACAAGGTAGGATTGGTCAATGTTACAGTCACAGTAACCAACAAGGTAGGATTGGTCAATGTTACAGCCACAGTAACCAACAAGGTAGGATTGGTCAATGTTACAGTCACAGTATAACCAACAAGGTAGGATTGGTCAATGTTACAGTCACAGTAACCAACAAGGTAGGATTGGTCAATGTTACAGCCACAGTAACCAACAAGGTAGGATTGGTCAATGTTACAGTCACAGTAACCAACAAGGTAGGATTGGTCAATGTTACAGCACAGTAACCAACAGGTGGATTGGTCATGTTACAGTCACAGTAACCAACAGGTAGGAAATGGTCAATGTTACAGTCACAGTAACCAACAAGGTAGGATTGGTCAATGTTACAGTCACAGTAACCAACAAGGTAGGATTGGTCAATGTTACAGTCACAGTAACCAACAAGGTAGGATTGGTCAATGTTACAGTCACAGTAACCAACAAGGTAGGATTGGTCAATGTTACAGTCACAGTAACCAACAAGGTTAGGATTGGTCAATGTTACAGTCACAGTAAACCAACAAGGTAGGATTGGTCAATGTTACAGTCACAGTAACCAACGGTAACCAACAAGGAGGGGTCAAAGTAACCACAAGGTAGATTGGTCAATGTTACAGCCACAGTAACCAACAAGGTAGGATTGGTCAATGTTACAGTCACAGTAACCAACAAAGGTAGGATTGGTCAATGTTACAGCCACAGTAAACCAACAAGGTAGGATTGGTCAATGTTACAGCCACAGTAACCAACAAGGTAGGATTGGTCAAATGTTACAGCTCACAGTAACCAACAAGGTAGGATTGGTCAATGTTACAGCCACAGTAACCAACAAGGTAGGATTGGTCAATGTTACAGCCACAGTAACCAACAAGGTAGGATTGTTACAGTCAATGTTTACAGCTAACGAGTAACCAACAGTAGGATTGGTCAATGTTACCAAGTTAACAACAAGGTAGGATTGGTCAATGTTTACAGCCACAGTAACTAACAAGGTAGGATTGGTCAATGTTACAGTCACAGTAACCAACAAGGTAGGATTGGTCAATGTTACAGCTACAGTAAACCAACATGTAGGATTGGTCAATGTTACAGCCACAGTAACCAACAAGGTAGGATTGGTCAATGTTACAAGCCGTACAGTAACCAACAAGGTACATTTGGTCATGTTACAGTCTAGTAACCAACAAGGTAGGATTGGTCAATGTTACAGCCACAGTAACCAACAAGGTAGGATTGGTCAATGTTACAGCCACAGTAACCACAACAAGGTAGGATTGGTCAATGTTACAGCTACAGTAACCAACAAGGTAGGATTGGTCAATGTTTACAGTCACAGTAACCAACAAGGTAGGATTGGTCAATGTTACAGTCACAGTAACCAACAAGGTAGGATTGGTCAATGTTACAGTCACAGTAACCAACAAGGTAGGATTGGTCAATGTTACAGCCACAGTAACCAACAAGGTAGGGTCAATGTTACAGCCACAGTAACCAACAAGGTAGGGTCAATGTTACAGTCACAGTAACCAACAAGGTAGGATTGGTCAATGTTACAGCCACAGTAACCAACAAGGTAGGATTGGTCAATGTTACCAGTAACCAACAAGGTAGGATTGTCAATGTTACAGCCACAGTAACCAACAAGGTAGGATTGGTCAATGTTACAGTCACAGTAACCAACAAGGTAGGATTGGTCAATGTTACAGCCACAGTAACCAACAAGGTAGGATTGGTCAATGTTACAAGTCACAGTACCAACAAGGTAGGATTGGTCAAATGTTACAGTCACAGTAACCAACAAGGTAGGATTGGTCAATGTTACAGTCCACAGTAACCAACAAGGTAGGATTGGTCAATGTTACAGCCACAGTAACCAACAAGGTAGGATGGGTCAATGTTACAGTCACAGTAACCACCCAGTTAGGATTGGTCAATGTTTACAGTCACAGTAACCAACAAGGTAGGGGATTGGTCAATGTTACAGCTACAGTAACCAACAAGGTAGGATTGGTCAATGTTACAGACCACAGTAATCCAACAAGGTAGGATTGGTCAATGTTACAGCCACAGTAACCAACAAGGTAGGATTGGTCAATGTTACAGTCACAGTAACCAACAAGGTAGGATTGGTCAATGTTACAGCTCCACCTAGTAACCAACAAGGTAGGATTGGTCAATGTTACAGTCACAGTAACCAACAAGGTAGGATTGGTCAATGTTACAGTAGCACAGTAACCAAAACAAGGTAGGATTGGTCAATGTTACAGCCACAGTAACCAACAAGGTAGGATTGGTCAATGTACAGCCACAGTAACCAACAAGGTAGGATGGGTCAATGTTACAGCCACAGTAACCAACAAGGTAGGATTGGTCAATGTTACAGTCACAGTAACCAACAAGGTAGGATTGGTGGGAGGAATGGTCATGTTACAGTCCTACAGTAACCAACAAGGTAGGGGATTGGTCAATGTTACAGCCACAGTAACCAACAAGGTAGGATTGGTCAATGTTACAGCCACAGTAACCCAACAAGGTAGGATTGGTCAATGTTACAGCCACTAGTAACCAACAAGGTAGGATTGGTCAATGTTTACAGTCACAGTAACCAACAAGGTAGGATTGGTCAATGTTTACAGCCACAGTAACCAACAAGGTAGGATTGGTCAATGTTACAGTCACAGTTAACCAACAAGGTAGGATTGGTCAATGTTACAGCCACAGTAACCAACAAGGTAGGATTGGTCAATGTTACAGTCACAGTAACCAACAAGGTAGGATTGGTCAATGTTACAGCTACAGTAACCAACAAGGTAGGATTTGTCAATGTTTCACAGCCACAGTAACCAACAAGGTAGGATTGGTCAATGTTACAGCCACAGTAACCAACAATGTAGGATTGGTCAATGTTACAGCCACAGTAACCAACAAGGTAGGATTGGTCAATGTTACAGCCACAGTAACCAACAAGGTAGGATTGGTCAATGTTACAGCAACAGTAAACCAACAAGGTAGGATTGGTCAATGTTACAGCTACAGTAACCAACAAGGTAGGATTGGTCAATGTTACAGCCACAGTAACCAACAAGGTAGGACTGGTCAAATGTTACAAGCCACAAGATGACAACAAAGGTAGGATTGGTACCAACAAGTAGATTGGTCAATGTTTACAGCCACAGTAACCAACAAGGTAGGATATGGTCAATGTTACAGCCACAGTAAACCAACAAGGTAGGATTGGTCAATGTTACAGCCACAGTAACCAACAAGGTAGGATTGGTCAATGTTAGCTACAGGAACCAAACAAGTAGGATTGGTCAATGTTTACAGCTTACAGTAACCAACAAGGTAGGATTGTCAATGTTACAGCTACAGTAACCAACACGGTAGGACCTGGTCAATGTTACAGCCACAGTAACCAACAAGGTAGAATTGGTCAATGTTTACAGCTACGGTAACCAACAAGGTAGGATTGGTCAATGTTACAAGCCACAGTAACCAACAAGGTAGGATTGGTCAATGTTACAGCCACAGTAACCAACAATGTAGGATATAGTCAATGTTACAGACACATTAACCAACAAGGTAGAATCGGTCAATGTTACAGCCACAGTAACAAACAAGATAAGATTGGTCAAATGTTACAGCAAGACGAACTAACAAAGAAGGCTAATACATAAGACTGTGTTACAAAGCCACAGTCGCTAAATTTTAAGAGCCATGCGTTACATATACTTTTACTGATTGTTATATGACTGTTACCATGTTTTGTTATAGTTGAAGATAACCCCTATGAATTGTCTGGACAGAAAAAGATGTATTTTGTAGTTTGACTCCCCTACACTGTATATGTTTTAGTACTATCTGATGATGTCAGTATTATCTTGCAAAATAGCTATAAATAATTAGAATTTGAATAAAAATCATAAAATATTTCACATAAAACTGTAATTAAGTATAATATACGTACATGTTAGAACTACATCAATATTTAAAGAAAAACATAACCCAAATCATTAATGGTACCAGACCATGGTTTCGAATTATTGATTTTTGCTAATATTCGGATAAAAAATATACATTCCTGAAATATATATATACTAAAAATGTCAACTAAGAGATGCTAATCATAAATACAAAAAAAAAACTTTATGAATTGTCGATTTCATTCCTGTAGAGAAAAACTGAATTAATACATTAAAAGAAATAATTTGATTGAGTATTTGTGATGGAGGAGGGTACAAGAATAAATTTTGCCTGTCAAAATTCTTAAAAAAATTTCATATGATTTGTGGATAATGTATAGTTTGATGTGTTTTGCAGCAAAAAACCAATGTGAACACGCTAGTTCAAATATTGCTTATGAGGCAGTGAATGTATTCCTACGCGAATGTAAAATCAGAGGGAGACTGGACGACTAGAAACATTAACATCAAATGTCACAGCTTTTGGATTTCCACTTTTGGTAAGTAATAATCGTCTAATATAAATGCATCTTAATTTAACTATGGTTAAATCAAGCCGCCGAATACAATGCTTTCAGTTAAAGAAACTCATATATCCTCCTAGTTCTATCGTTTGACTGTTAGACTATTAAACGTATTATTTTGATGTTGATTATACTCTCGGAATATTAATTAATTTGTATATTTTTATCATATTCTTTATGTATAAGAAAAAGTACGACTTTTTTTTTATAAATATCCATAACTTGTTTTGGTTTTGCATCCCGGTTTGTTGCAGTTGCGGTGATACCGAAACGACTTACAGTACCAAGAATCTATCTCTTTCTGCCATGAACACCACACAAAGTTGTAAGGCTTATTGCACTGAAACAGGCAGCGTAGAAGTACACGAAAGCCTCGAAAATGCATGTGGAGAACCACGGAACCCTATCCTCAACAAAACGGATGCTATTACAAGGTGGGATTGGGTCATAACCTAATGTGTATTTTGTTTGTGAGAATATAATTGTTTTCCCATTCAATAATCTTACAATATGGTGATTTGTATCATACATGTGCATTTGTAGCATGGAAATCAATTGAAAACGAAGGAAAACCAATCAAAACCAATTCGTCTTGAGTAATGTATTAGGCAAACGTGTGTTTGATCGGTTTGATTCTAAAAATACATACCAATTTATTCTTGTTGTTTACAGTCTCGAGGAATTATTTGGAAAACTTCATCATATTTCCGTCGGAAGAATCCACGTCATCTGCCTGGTGTGGTGACGAATCGACACCTTGTCCTAGTTGCAGTGACATCACAAATGTTTGTTCTGACAAACTGGTATCCGCAGATATGCACATAGCCTTGACAAAGCTGGCCAAACAAGTACAAGCTGAATGGCCATTACGTGAGTGGTTATCAACATATATGATACAGGTTTCTAATTCCCGTAATAACTGATTTTAAAACTAGTATTTGGTTTGAATTTTTGTCATTTAAAGTTCATAGCACCATACAATACGCATATATTTCTTTCCAAGAGTTGTGAAACATTCTAGTTTCATTCGGACTAACACAAAATTGACATGTTGAATCTTCTGTTTTGATTTTATTTATATCTATATAAAAGTTCTTTCGTCAACATTTGGTGATGTAAAAACATAAAATGTAGTTTTTCATATTACAAGGTAAACTGATAGTTGATGAGGGCTGGGATGAACCTACAAATCGTTATCCTGACAGAAAACACATGGCAGCACGTCACTGTTTTTACGAGGGTCGCGCGGCTTCTATCGGGGTCTCTCAGGAATCGGACGTGGCCAGATCTACTGATGCAGACATTAACCAGAGATTCCAACAGCTCACCAAGTGTGCAGGGTTACGGCTGAGTAGCAATCCGTCAGACGGGTACCAGGATGTGTGTGTTGGAGAACAAAGCAACCACTTCCGGCGCAAAAGGTCGTTAAGGTCACGCAGGTCAACTGGACTAACATTGGATTTAAACTGCAAAATTTCCATCTGGCCTTGTCGCGATTTGTTTCTAAACCATTTGACAGGTAACTCTTGATATAATTAGAAACTACGTGATGTATGGTCAGGAAATCGAAATATTGGCCGTATTAAAATGATAAAATTTACAAGAAAAACACTTTCTTCTGAACTTAAAAGAATTATAGAATGCTTATTGTTTATACCAACAGTTAATGAGTGTTTTACTTGATACCTTGCTATCTGCAAAATCCGTTTGTTATCATTTTAGTCATCGTCATTGATCTCGACAAGCAGTCATCACAGTTAGGACTCCTTATTCCAAGACGGCACTACAGAATATCCCCCGGGGAGAAGTGTGGCTAGTGTATGTGGTGATATGGACGAAACCTTCAACAGAGACAATACTAAACAAATGCAAAGGTACATTCTACATTCATTCCACTCTATTTCTTTACTCTAATTTTGTTGATTAACTTTTAGTATACATACTTTTTTCAATCATTACAATTATTGATATACAAAGTGTTACGAATGCTCGCAATAGGCAAGGTTCTTCTAATGGAAAACATATCTTAGAAACCGATTACTAAGGTAACACAACATAATTGAAGACAGCCGCTATGAAGTGAGCTTGGCGCTAGTACTGCGGTAATATCAGTCACACTCAATGCATGCAATTAAGGCTTGATATATATCACTACAATGATTGTTTTTTGTGTATAAATCTTTTTGAGCCAGACTCCTCCAGTACCCTTACAATGACTGGGAGTTCCCTGCTGAAGGGCCCAGTGACCAGACGTGTGGTTCAGTGACCAGGCGATGTGTACAGGACTCCACGTATAGTTATTCTACCGACTCTTTACGCTGGCCCAGCGGTAGGATGATGACACCCAGACTGGTAGTGAGGCTCTACATTTTCGTCTTATATTTAAACGAAGCTGACGTTGTCAGTAAGTAATATTTATACACACAAAACTAGATCAATAAGAAGCATCCGCTAATACCAAACTGGCTATGACCGACTGGCTAAAGCTCTTGTTAATGTCACACAGTTAGAGGTATACCACTTAACGCTGCACATATGAGTTTGATAAATTGTGTGTACATATCATCGTTTAATTAATTGTGTGTGGTTAGTGTAAATTAACACATGTATCGGAAGTCAACTAATTTTTCAGGCGCTTTGTAAAACCTTTATATATTCTTGTCGTTTGAGCCAATGATTTTATGAAAGTGATTTACTTTCTCCACAGTAATATGGTATAATCGTTTAGAGCAAAACATTATTATAACAAATTTTCGAGAATCAAGGAATTAGGTTCGTACACATATTACAAGTTATAGGAATGTTGACATGACATGAAATATCAAGTTATAACTATGGATTGGTTTTAACACTGTGTGTTGTAATGTTCAGTGGTTTGTCGTACTAATTCATAATACATTGAAGTACGGTTATAACGAATTTCTGAAAATCACGGAAATTTACACAAATCACAAGCATCTTTTGATGGGGAATGCCTAAATAGTAATTTAACATACAGATATATTGAAATGGTTAAACACGTTTGTATGAAGCACAATGTCTCTTGTAGATCCCTGTTTTCCTTCCTTCAGCTACTGTAAGGGGATCTGTTTGCACCAGGATATGACATGTGAAGGTAATGTCTTAGTTCAGGATCTATTTTAAGATAATATATATTTTGTACATGTATCTGGATGAGACATATTTTGTAGGACTTTATAAATGAATGCACAAGTTCAAATGCATGACAGTTTACTTCCAAAGCCAAGTTTTCATTTCCATAAAGTAATAAATTTAAATTTACTTGTATATCTAAATCATTTAAAATACTTGGAGCATTTCTGTATGGGCAGCAGCATAATTTAACATACAAAAAAACTGAAATGGTTAGCATTTTCACAAGTGTAGCCACAATTTATACAAATAGAATTTTGTGCCAAATTTACACGGAAAAGGTCATCGTTTTTAGAGAACTACACTGATGACTTAATTTAGTATGTATAATATTAATATTTTCTTTCTCCATAATTAAAATAACATGGTAGACTCATAGATATAGACTGAGAAAGAGCTAGTTTAAAGGAAGAAAAAGGTAAAGATTTAACTTTAACATCTAAGTTGTTCGAGCTTCTTTAAGTAGTGGGAAAGAAAGATTTTGTTGTAGTGGAGTCGATAATTGGAATTTGGAAAAACTTTCACAATTTCTTAAAGTATAAGAAGGATTTGATAGCCTAGTAGGAGGTAATAAGTTATTTATCTTATAAAGTAACTGTAGTTTTCTTTTAGCTCTTCTGTCTGTTAAGGTGGTTCCAAATTTGTTTCAAAAAATATAATGATTCATTTCTAGTATAACACGGTAATAATTAGCACTGAGAACATCCGTCCCAAACTTCACATGCATATTCAAGAACAGGTAAAACAAAAGACTTATAAATTCTTAAAAGAGCAGGTCACGCAGGTCAACTGGACTAACATTGGATTTAAACTGCAAAATTTCCATCTGGCCTTGTCGCGATTTGTTTCTAAACCATTTGACAGGTAACTCTTGATATAATTAGAAACTACGTGATGTATGGTCAGGAAATCGAAATATTGGCCGTATTAAAATGATAAAATTTACAAGAAAAACACTTTCTTCTGAACTTAAAAGAATTATAGAATGCTTATTGTTTATACCAACAGTTAATGAGTGTTTTACTTGATACCTTGCTATCTGCAAAATCCGTTTGTTATCATTTTAGTCATCGTCATTGATCTCGACAAGCAGTCATCACAGTTAGGATCCTTATTCCAAGACGGCACTACAGAATATCCCCCGGGGAGAAGTGTGGCTAGTGTATGTGGTGATATGGACGAAACCTTCAACAGAGACAATACTAAACAAATGCAAAGGTACATTCTACATTCATTCCACTCTATTTCTTTACTCTAATTTTGTTGATTAACTTTTAGTATACATACTTTTTTCAATCATTACAATTATTGATATACAAAGTGTTACGAATGCTCGCAATAGGCAAGGTTCTTCTAATGGAAAACATATCTTAGAAACCGATTACTAAGGTAACACAACATAATTGAAGACAGCCGCTATGAAGTGAGCTTGGCGCTAGTACTGCGGTAATATCAGTCACACTCATGCATGCAATTAAGGCTTGATATATATCACTACAATGATTGTTTTTTGTATAAATCTTTTTGAGCCAGACTCCTCCAGTACCCTTACAATGACTGGGAGTTCCCTGCTGAAGGGCCCAGTGACCAGACGTGTGGTTCAGTGACCAGGCGATGTGTACAGGACTCCACGTATAGTTATTCTACCGACTCTTTACGCTGGCCCAGCGGTAGGATGATGACACCCAGACTGGTAGTGAGGCTCTACATTTTCGTCTTATATTTAAACGAAGCTGACGTTGTCAGTAAGTAATATTTATACACACAAAACTAGATCAATAAGAAGCATCCGCTAATACCAAACTGGCTATGACCGACTGGCTAAAGCTCTTGTTAATGTCACACAGTTAGAGGTATACCACTTAACGCTGCACATATGAGTTTGATAAATTGTGTGTACATATCATCGTTTAATTAATTGTGTGTGGTTAGTGTAAATTAACACATGTATCGGAAGTCAACTAATTTTTCAGGCGCTTTGTAAAACCTTTATATATTCTTGTCGTTTGAGCCAATGATTTTATGAAAGTGATTTACTTTCTCCACAGTAATATGGTATAATCGTTTAGAGCAAAACATTATTATAACAAATTTTCGAGAATCAAGGAATTAGGTTCGTACACATATTACAAGTTATAGGAATGTTGACATGACATGAAATATCAAGTTATAACTATGGATTGGTTTTAACACTGTGTGTTGTAATGTTCAGTGGTTTGTCGTACTAATTCATAATACATTGAAGTACGGTTATAACGAATTTCTGAAAATCACGGAAATTTACACAAATCACAAGCATCTTTTGATGGGGAATGCCTAAATAGTAATTTAACATACAGATATATTGAAATGGTTAACACGTTTGTATGAAGCACAATGTCTCTTGTAGATCCCTGTTTTCCTTCCTTCAGCTACTGTAAGGGGATCTGTTTGCACCAGGATATGACATGTGAAGGTAATGTCTTAGTTCAGGATCTATTTTAAGATAATATATTTTGTACATGTATCTGGATGAGACATATTTTGTATTAGTTTTTTATATATAATTTTGTAATTCATTATACACTTCACACCGATCCAATAACACTGTATAATCTCAACCACAGCAATCAGCATTGTGAGGTATTGTTGTAGTATTCCCAACACAGCAAAGACCTAAATAAAGACTTTAATCTTCCTCTACAGGGACCTCACAGAGAAGGAAACGCCAGACTGGTAAGTTGTCTTATATTATGTACACCTTCGATGCATTGATCATTTTGTATTTGATTCAATGTTTGTTTTCCCTTCTTTGTTTTATTGATATATAAATCAATGATAAAGGGTCACATGTTCACGGGACTATTTTCTGAACTTATATTCTAAGAACTGTTAATCAGATTTTGTACACACACATATATATATTGTAATCGGCACAGTTGAGTAAAGGTCAACGAATATGTATAATGTCTGTTACAAGATATCAATCCAAACATCGATGGCGGTACCAGAACAAAGCGATCGACCTCCACTTCAGATGAAATTCTGTCAAAATTCCAAAATAATGGCAGGTATGTTGCTACTATCAACTCCCCCCCCCACGCCCCCGCCAAAACAAACATAATTTAATACATAATCGCGTTACACTCTCCCGGGTGAAATTTTCCCATAAAAATGTCACTATTGTAATATGACACTTATATACATTTAAACGTTATCATAAGTATCGTTTAGTAAATGAAGACAAATAAAGTGATAAATTCTGTATCGGAATTAGGAAATATTCTAATTAAAATCCGTCAAAATGTAGTTCTTCTGTAATTTGTTTTGAGATAAAGTACATATTAAACGTTTACATGCTTATAAGACATTTCTGAATTTCAATTAGAAGTTATCTTCGTATTGAGATCCTCTACTGTGAAGAAATATTATAAATAAATGGTATTTTCAGGGCTATACAAGCTGACTTTACAGGTATTAATGTTACAATGGAGTACGCCGCCAGTTTAGCTGTGCTAGCTGGATTCGATTTCGTTGCAATTCGCGGATCCTTTTTGGATTTATATGTGAGACAGCAGGCTGGAATCCGAGCAAGTATAACGCCCTTTCCTCTTGTGAATCTGATTGATGTAAACCCCCCTACAAACAGGGAAGAGGAATATGCTCTGATTGACGAAGACCTACCGCTGTATGACGGACAAAACCCCGAACAGAATCTATCAAACTGTTATAAAATAGCGGACATCAACCATCAAAGACAACCAAGGCGGTATTTTAGGTTTGATCCTTTGCTGCTGGAGTGTCTTGAGGCGGCCAGTTATGAATACGGTTCGTGTGTCCCTGTAGTGAAGGGATCTGGGTACAGGACAAAGTCCATTAACGATATAAACATTGAGGAGAGACACGCTGAGGAAACACAAAACTTTATACGGGGAAAAGCCGTAGAAATCATGCCTTCCAATACTGGTACAGACTCATTATATGAACTAGGACTTACAATTATAAGGACATGTACTGCCATCCTGCGATTTAAACAGATGAAGGTTGGTGTAGGGAGTCATTCTGACCGCCTGTATCTGGACATCAGGGAAAGTAGCGGGCCTCGGGATCTCATGTCTGTGTGGGATGTCGATAATCCTCAGTTGTACAGCAAATTTAAGCTAGTGGAAGACAACTTACTTGCTGGTAGGTTTAGATTGACTATTTTCTTGAAACAGTTGTATGAACTATTTCCAGATAACTGTACATACATTTTTATGTTGTAAATTCATGTACTTCAGTTTGTCGTATTATTTCACTTCAAAACCATTGTTAAATCTGCTTGTTATTTTGATTGGTCAAAATATTGACCTGAACTACCTTTTTTGTTTTCTAAGACATGTTGCTATTTGTAAAACAATCCTTTAATTTTCCTAAACTTCCTGTTAATGCAGAAATAGGACACGGGAGCCATGGTTGTCACGTGGAACTTATTTCACACTATTGGTTTTATACGCATAAGCTAATATTTATGAGATACTAACACTAACAAAACCTCGTGTCTAGTTGTATAAAACAACTCGTGTTAAATAAATTTGATATCCATCATCCACTCGTATGGTAATCTATTTATACAATGCGTTTGTTTTACGTCAGGTGGTCCCTTAATCAGGCCGACGGATGCTGAGCGGGCTTGCAGGGAGCCGCCACTAGGTCATTCCATGTACTATATAAGACAACCAGCGAAGTAGGTAGCATCGTTACTTACCAACATTGATTGTATAACATGTTGTTTAGCATTGTATACCATATACATGCAAAATTAATAAATGTCAAAGAATGCATTTTTAGTAACAATTAAATTGTACATGTCTGTTTGTAGTATATTAAACATGTGCATATTCAACAATGAGGACTTCTGTCATCACACCCGGACAGGAAGGGAACAAGCTAAACAAACATTACTGAACAATCTGGCCAGCGTGGCTGGATCCGGAGAATTCTCAGTATCCAGTGTCAGAGGACTGGCTGACCAATGCTTCGTTACTCATTGTGGTGGATGTCTTGGCCGAGGTAAGCAATTTTTGGTTTTTGCTTTTTTCCCAAGGGAAATCTTACTGGGGATCTCATTCTAAATGCTAGTATTTGTATAATTATTCAGACACAGTTTAGCTATATAACGAATGTTTAAAAATATTTCTTAATAACTTTTACGATCGTTGCTGAACGGGAGTTAGAAAGTTCATGACCCATTTTCGGGAGAGTTCTGAAAGACGTCACGTAGGTTCAGTAGTCACATGCTGTTCACAGCTAGCTTCGGCTTGCTTGCAAAGATTCCGAATCCTTACCGCCCATCTTGACTTCGATTTAGTCCTATCTCTGCAACAGGATATGATAAAGTTGGAGGTGAGGTTATATCTGTGTGTTATATTTCATCAATTGCATTGGTACAGGTGATATATGGACGGAGAAAACAAGAAGTTGTTTGTTATTTATTAAGACATTCCTGTCTGGTCTTTCCCTTCCATTTGGCGGGAGTCTCCACGATAAAGCTGCATTCTATAACATGGATACACGTGATTCTAACATGAGAACTATTACGTGTGGCGGTGGAAACATCTGTCTCCAGGACACGCAGTTCTACTCCATTCTAAGTAAGCGAAATCGACTGCTTGATATTTTTGCCGATTGTACCATCCGCAATTTTATTTGATTATCTATTAGTGGAATATACCGTACAGTTATCTCATGAATTATCTACTGAAGAAAGTGTCTAACAAATGAAAAATATTTTTTCTCAAATATTGTGCGGCTGGTGTGGAAAAATGTTGTAGCAATATGTATGAAGTATTGAAACGTTATAAAATTCACTTTTAGAAGGTATATTGGTGGAAGTTTCCTAGGCTATCATACGGTTACAGTATCCAATAAACATTGCAACCTTTTCACAAGTTTAATTGTCGATATCTAGGGCAGACATTTATAACACAATAATCTTATTCTAATTAATCTAACTCTTATTGTATATTCTTAGTGAATACTTTAGAGGAAACCTACCAGTCAAATAAATATATTGACGTAGAAGAGCCACTGTACGGACCTGCAGACAATCCACTTCCGGTTCTCGATCTCTCAGAACAGGAAATGGCGATGGCAGCAAGTGGCATCGTCAAGATTTACCTTGGTACCAAGGACGACCTCAGCGCCATCTACCCTATCATCAAGGTGTGTTTTTTATTATGATAATGTATGATTCCTGATCTCATTATTTGCTTGCATAAAAATACATTTTAAGTCAAATGATTAAATATTTATAAGGTAAAAAAACAATTAGTAATTAACGACCTGTTTTCATATGAGTATGGCGATTTATCAGCTCGAGGCAATGAGGAATTGAAAAGCAATGCAATATTCACACGAAAACACGGTGATAAATATTTCATTATGTGACATTTTGCTAGAGTTGAATGCGATTGGGAATTAACTTAAATGGACAGTTTAGTTTAATTATGCATTACACTTTTAATCAAAATTAAAATTTGCTCCATTTCTTCTGTACACATACTATGGTATAGATGTAGCCTGTACCCGGACCAGCACCGAAGAGTACATATGTACAACGTTAGTAGTAGAATATTCCCCGTTATAAATCCTTGATCTTGTTTGAAAACTTGAAATCTTACCTGATATCAATTAGGACTGTAAAGAACAACTTGAAAGTAAAAAATGATTTATGTATTAGAGATAAAACGTGACTGTTTTCATAATTAATGACATTGACTGTACAGAGCTTAAACTGGGGAAAAACCACATGTTATCTGGGAAGTTATGTGTAATAAGTAAAGAGACAGTTACGCTTCACAGTAATTCGCTTCCAATTGTCAGTCAATTTGAATCTACTATTACGCCATCTAATATGCAGACAATGCAATTTTTCATATTTTGATAAGACCTAAAGGTTTTGACTCGCCTCATAGTTTTGAACTTTGAACGCTTCTTGAGGATAGTATGATTATTCGGAATTATATAACAATTTATATAACTAAATGATGTGACATATAATCGATATATGTGACTTGTTATCTTATAGATACTGATGACATACAATACAGACGTCACTGAAGTGGAATTCCATCTTGTTACCGGGGTATCACACACATGGGTTATCTCCTCCTTGAAGAATAAGATACAAAGATGGTCTACGTCGGTCTGCCCTGGTCGGAGTAGGATTGCTATTGCACCTTACACACTGATTGACATTCCAGAGGAGGACCGACGTAAAAGATCCACCACCAACAACAATACTCCCAACATCCTGCGCTCAAATCTTCGAATGACAGAACTCGCATGGTTAATGCGTAATTAAATTAACCTAACCCAAAACAAAAACTCCATAAACAGACTTTACATACAGTTTTAACAATGCAGTATGTTACATTTATTATTATTATTGTTGGTCGTAACGTTAACTAGATTTACTAAAATATTTACTTCTAACGTGTCCAATGCCACTGCCTCACCTTTGGTCTCGCATTAAGTGTTTATGTCTTTAGCCATGTTTCAGAGCGATAGCACTATAAAATACCCAAGAGTTCCATTATGACAAAGACAGAAGAGCTTGCTTTAACAGACTGTAATCTATGAAACACTCTCCTAATCACTACACATAATATATTATGAAGAAATGCGAGATTCATTAACCAATTAAATATTCTGTTACAATTCGTCATCAAAATTGGTCAACCGCTACCCTTTTAATAAATTGGCAATGGATTTTCAAAATTTAAAAAAAAATGTGAATCCATTTAGAATCTGAACTTTGGTGTGATCATTTTTCATAATTGATAAGGTATGGTGAGGCAAATCATTTTAATTTGCACACGTACGAATCTGTATGTGCAAACAAACGATAATCCGGGATGCTAAACATATACGCTGTGTTGAAAAGATTTATTAAGCTACGCTTTTTACATTACATCATATATTGTGAAATATCAAATGTTGCTCTAACGAATAATATTTATTTACTTATTAAGGATATTCAGACAGTGTGTAATTATGGAGAAACATGATCTACTCGCATTGTTACTATCAACGTAACAAACAAGTTTTGTATTAGACATCTCCCATTTTTCCCGACACTGAGTACGGACACCGACACCGACACGGACTTCCAAAATTCGGGGGTTGTCTCAAAAAACAAATTCAACAAATTAAATTCGCCTTACTTTTTCATGTTCAGATAACTCAATCAGGTACCAATTTAGCATAAATTTCCGTGATTTTGCTTACTTTTACTATTAAAAAATCGAGTTCATAGTTGTGGCGCATCGATATCTTTCCAATAATTCAGTTTGGCCAATGATTGTTCCGCTTTTAAAGTTCCCCGCGAAATTGTTCTGTATTAGGAAGTCATAATACTTGACGTATACTTCTTTCGGTCGATGGAAAAATAATCTCCACGATTTAACAAATATAAATGAGTGTAACATATGAAATTAATATATAAGGAAATGAAAAAAACCCACAAATACGTAGCTACATGTATCTATTTATCCATAATGCATTGCGTAACTCGTCCAATCGTCTAAATGAAATGTGCGCACATGGTAACCTTTAATATGTATTTATTATGCGAAAGCACGTGTTATGTGTTCAATTATTTCTTTTAATTTCGGGTAAGTTATTAAATAATTAATTAATATAATTATAATCAAGAATGACAAAAATCGTGAGGACCTTTGCCCTCATTACGTTTTATCTTCCTAAGCCACTGATCAATTTCACCTTTGAAAATTTATGTATTTAAACCAAACAGATAAGATATATCAGAAATTGTTACCGGCCATGCACTGTCACTATTGATACACAGGCTTTCGACTCTGTAGATATACGGACACTTCTTTTTGTGTAATACTGGGTACACGGAGGTCGTTCGTATATCAATAGTCAAAGCCTGTGTATCAAATGAAAACTATACGATATCGGCTGGATATGCACTCAAGCATGACACAGGTAGGTCAGCTTTCACATGCATAGAGACAGGACAGTGCTGTAACAGACGACTATTTTGAGGTGCGAAACAAGCATATCGTATCAAAAATGTATAATGAATAAACGTAAACAATGAACACAATTAACAAATTTGAAACAATTTTGCCTATTTTACATTTCGTGACGGCCCCCAAATTTCGGAAGTCCGTGTCGGTGTCGGTGTCCGTACTCAGTGTCGGGCAAAATGGAAGATGTCTATTAAAGACTCTCATGTTTCAACTTCATACAGCGTATTTGTATATATTTGTATAGCGTCTGACATTTCTAGGACAAGCGTTTCTTTATGCTAGTGTTTGTTGTATACTTGTAGTTTACTTTAATTTGTTGTACATACCACCTTCCCATTAAATGTACCTTAATGACACATAGAGTGTATACTACAACCTTTCTGTAGTTATTTTAAATGTTTCGTAGACAATAATATCGTCTGTAACTTGACAATATCGGTCGCTAAAACCTACGGGTACACAAGCATGGTGAATAATTATATACAATAGTTTGTCAATACAAAAGGTGATTATATTAAAATACCTTTGACATTCTAACAAATTTCATCTGTAAAGGGGGCAAATTCTTCTTAAGTCGTCCATCATGACTCTGCGTTGGTCTGTCGTATTGCCAATATAAAAAAAGTACCTATTCACGTGTTTAAAGTATATAAACGTTACATGAGTATTCGGTCAGACTGTTTGTGACGGACACTGATGTGTCTTAAGGTTATCAATTTGTGGGTTCGTCAATTGGTATATGTAATCAAATGATCATAAGCGGTCCGTGTTAGAAAATTTAGACCTCGTGTCTGTATAAAGTGACGGATTGCATTGACATTTTGACAATTGTTTTGTACACCATTTTTTGCCATTATATTTGTGTCATTATAAATATATAATTGCCGTATATATTTATATGTTTCTGTTAAATCCAATCCGGTCGAAAAACCACTGGTAGCACCTGCAATAGATACTAGTCAACATAATGGCGTGGTCATTTAATGTCAGAAAAATGTTCCGAAACTTGTGGATTGTTTTGTCCTGAAATATTGTCGCATACTTTGCCAAAACGAGGTAAACAATAATTTACGAGTCATCAGTAATACCTATGGTTAGCCAAATTACACTTTCTGTCAACTTACCGCAGTTGACGGGCACCGAAAATTTGATTTACAGGCGTTCAAGATATCACTTAATTGACCATGACGCAAGGTGCGTTGTTGACATCCTAGTTATTGTAAATATTTCCTATACCAGTCCTATCCTGCTGTTTAGATAACACAGCAAAAATGTTTTTATCATTAAATAAGATCTCTCGGTTCTATAATCATGGTATATTGATCTAAAATCTGTCAAAGTCACTAACAATGATACGTAATCACACCGTCATCTATAAACTGTTGTTTTAGATTATAGAGATCCGAGATAATTCAGTAGATCAAAGAAAAATGTCAATGTTGGGTATATTATGTAAAGCATCTTACAGAAGATCTCTCTCTATATATATGTTTAGTGTAAAGAATAAAGAATGTGGTCATGCCAAATGGCCCAATATAAAGAAAGATCACTTTGTGACGTGAATGGTTACATTTGTTTTATGGTGAAGCACTGACAATTTGATCTCAGGTTTTATTCTGTATTGAACCATCACATATTTTTATCAACGTAGTCTGTAAAGTCTGCAAATACTAGGAGAATCGAGTGTACCGATCCAGTGTTTATCTAATTATCTATTGGTGTTGTCATTTCTAACATTTCCATATCTTTTGGTAATTATTGCTATCGTTGATATTTGGCATCCTCTAAGTTCACTATGTTCACTAGCAACACAAACGAGACGTGCGATGTCAACACTTGGTTCATTTTTTTGCAAACTATCCATATAGTCCAAAACATAGGGGTCATTTCGTAATGGCATTCTGTATATCCAGAGTCTTCCCGTTACACTAGATTGTAGTCATTCTATTCATTGATATATGAGATATAAAAAAAAAGATTTGAAGACGCTTGAGTGAAATAAAATATATCCTTTGAAATCATGTGTTATGAAAATTTTCATTTGAAGCATTTACAATCAGATAAAACTAGTGTGATACATTTTTAAAAACAAATTATTTAAAGTGATTAAATCGGTAAATGTATGCTAAATTATGCAAAGCGTATGTACTGAATTTATTAATAAGTGTTATCGGTGTGCATAATCAACTTCAAAATGAAGGGATGACTTCCTATATTTGGCTTTTTCTTATTTAATCATATATACATGTGTTTATTTGCCTTTTGTCTTTATATTTGTTGGCATTTCCAACATAATGACTTTTAACATGAACCACCAAAAGTGACCATCATTTTCAAAATTATGATATTTCAATGTAAAGGTCTCACTATAAACTACAAGGTTAAATGAAGGCTTAAAGAGAATTTCGGTTGTACAGTGCTGCAAAAACATTTTATTTACGTGTGCAGTGCTGTGAAATGAGCACATATTGTGGTTTACAGTGACATTAGTTACTATGAGTGACTTCTTCCGATGTGTTTTCATTTAAACATACATACACGCATAAAAACAAAAACCATTGCATCGCATATATTTAATGGTGTTGTAAATGCTTATAAGGCATCATACATGTTTGTCCCTACGTTTGAATGATTTCCACAATTCATCAACACATATGGGTTTTCAATAAATTAATGAAGCAAAATTGCATGTAAATCTTTTCGACCAGGTATGTCACATATACATTTAAGTATCAGTAACTTTTGACAGCATACGTGAAGGTTCTACCAAACTAAACATCAATAATCCTAATGTGCTAGTTTTATAAAAGTGCAAGCAGCTGGAAGCTCTGATGAATCAGACAGATAGCATTGGCAAATTTAGATCGAAGGTTAATAATGTTCTTTCTCGAACGTTGTTTTTATATTTTAATAATTCAATTTGGTTGTAACAAGCATTTCCATTGGCTTAACAATAACTTTATCAGCCCATAAAGAAAAAAATTGCGTTTGTTTCGTCGTTTTTGATTGACTGATATAAAGGCGTAATGATGTTATAGAAAAAGAGTCCCAAAATGATTTCTTAATTTGTAATCCTAATGATTAATTTTGATATTTTGTTTATTTTATGGAGATTTGACACAAAAATTTAAGTGTACTCTCATCATAAAATTTCTTAAAGTTACTCCTTAAAAATTAGAACACACTTATTACGTAATTACGTATCTTTATGTATTACAACAATGAAATGGGATTTTAATTATAAATGATATTTATCATAATATATTCTATGTATAACTCCAATTTTCGTTGGTTAGTAACACCACATATATTGTTAGTAAAGACTTACTATTTGATTACTTTAACAGAATATCAATGTTATTGGATAGATACAGATGTTACGATGAATCTTTGAGAAGAAATCTATGAAGACCTGTTTTCGTTGGTACTGATATAAACACTATAACTAGAGTTGCTATAACAATAATGGGGACTGAACTAATGGGGTAGACGATTACTCAGCAACCCAGAACTATTCAGAAAAAAGCAAACATCACCCCATCTTAATATCAAAGAAGATCACTTTAGCAGCAAAAATCCATTGATCAAAACACTATAGGCCAAACAAAAAGTCGATAAAACAATAGTAAATATAAATCGTTTGATATGAATTGTCCTGATACAAGAATAGTCGATCAAGGTACTTTAGATGTAAAAAAGTTACGTCGCCATGCAAATCTAGGTCTATTCGGAGTTAGGACGCGGCGGACATATTTTAAAACAACTAATAATTTCACGAATTTCAAAATAATGTTTCGTTAATCTTTCAGAGAGACCTAAAGAAATTTTAAAAAACGTGTAAAAGGAAAACACATTCAAATTAAATTAATTGCTTTACTTACAAATGACAAATATTCCGTCGATTGCATTGTAATTTCGTCTAAATTATGGATATGTTACATGCAAAATAGATTGATGTTTGACATTCCGTAGATAATTTCAGGTCGTATGTCATTCATTCACGGACCTTACATTCCAATAGATAGATCATGTACCCCGGGTCTATATACTCACCTCAATTATAACCCATTCAAGGTGGCATTGGTGTTTTATTGTGAGTAATCTACCGTACATAGGTCTCTAATCATCCAATTGACTGGCCTTAAGGACGTTCCAAACAGTGGTCGAATGCGCCGTTCGTTCGGACCTCCTCGGGTCAATGAGTGCATTCGGAACTGCACATGAAAACTCTTTTGTGACTAAGATTGTGAAGAATAGCGATATATATCTTATCCGTCTAACGATACCTTACCTTTTAACGTTAAAATCAGGATAGTATAGTCGATAAACTGAGTATTTGTCGATATTGTACTTAGTTCGGTTTGCCGAAAGCTTGATACCGGGTGAAAATCAAAGTTTGTACGGTAGGTGTAGGACCTAGTTTCGATAAACTAGAAAAAAATAATGTCGTCAGATCTTTGAATTTGGCTAGGCTAATATAACATGAAGCTACATGTATCTTTTGAGAAGCACATTACATAACTCATACAAACGGACTGATATATGCCGATACGGTCTCGATCTTGTAGGCCTACTGAATAAAATGAGATTTCATAACAATCAAGTGATTAAAACATTTTCTGTTCAACTCCGTTAAACTGTGAATATCTGACACTTAATATACATGTGTTTTAAGGGAGATCCATAATTAAATCAAGATATTCCAATTTTGCAGAGTAATACTCTAGTATAAAACTACACAGACATATTTTCATCTCTCCATCGCCCCACCCCTACTTTTCGTACATGTACAAACTAGTGTATTTCATGAATATTGCGTATGTAGATGTCTACATGTATCATGTTTAGCTAATATGATCCTCAATAAGCACTAACACGTTCGGGAAACAAGATTTTATTTACTGTATACATGTACGATAAGACATAGGCCTAACTACTGTAATTAGATGATGCATGCATTTCCCGTTTTGAGAAAATACACGGAAGTACTCTGATTCAGTTGATCAAATACTATCTTACGAAAAAGCATATGTAAGCTAGTGTCAACATCAGTATTATATCTGTGATATAGAAACTAAACATTTACATGTAGGCATAGACTAAATTTTTTCCTGTCTACAGTAATCAGCTGAACGTAGATCGAGGATTCAGAATAAGAGATTTTTTCTTAGGGGTATACTTGCCGTATAGGTTATATTGAGGATCCAAAAATCTGTTTTAGTTTACTTCGGATAATAAATATATATCTACATGTATTAGATATGCAGATATCTCCTCAAAAACATACAAAGACATACAGTTGTGTATGATGACATGGATTTTATCGACATTGTACATGTTGTTATCAAGTTGAAGTTATCAACTTCGATCGTTGTCACGTAGACGCTCTTCATCGTTACAATTTTGGCGCAAAATTCAAATTTATGCTTGAATAACTGCCTCAAACAACTATTGAAGCTAAGATATCTTGACGATGGAAAGATAGATTTTGATAAAATATTTTTCCGCTAAAACAATTTAAAATCATGGATTGTCTAAAGGGTAATTGAAGTAGAATCTTTACACGGAATTTTCCACATTCATTTTTCAGATATTATATCCAGGCAAAAAAATGGTTTATTTTTGCCATTTCTTAGCTTTGTATAGCATCAAATCGGTGGCATCGTGACATAAAATTAACAGGTATAACAATTAATATTATCAGACTTTATAATATTCAATATATAAGATGTTCTTTATAAAAATATTACCGCTCGATTTCGGTCTAATAATATAATTGTGAAAAAAGTCATTTTTTAGGGGGTAGGGGTATAGAAAGGCTAATTACTCAAAAATTCCGCGGTCAGTTTTTTTTATATTCTTTCATCATAACCCAAACAACTGTTTTATTATGTGGACAAAAAATAAAGAAAATTAAACGACACGATTTTTTGAAATTAAGTATTTAAGTTGAAATTCAAATGCAACAATTGGCCCTTTTTAGGCCTCATTTACACGCATTCGCGTGAAAAATTCACAATGATTGTATTTTTAAGAGTGGAAACGACATTGAGGTCATTGATAGCTATATAAACGTACATATTAAAGATAAAAATGTTGTTGTTTGTAATATTTCAGTCAATTATCAAGCTTTGAAAATATGTGTGTAAAATTGTATTTTGAGAAAAACAGACGGTAAAGTAGGGTTATTGAGAGTACAATATTTCCAAAACCGCACGGTCAAATTTCAAATAAAAGCCTTAATAAACAGTTTATCAACCAATCTTTCAATGAGCAAATTTTAAAGAAAATTAAACGAGGGGAAATTTTTAGGCCTAACTGTATCGAACCACCTTAACTGAATGGCTTAATGAAGTATTTATATCAATCATTGGAGAACGGACACCTATTAGACACGGTACATTTTAGATGTTAAATACTTATGTTGTTGATTGTACATAATAACACCTTGGCCTAGAACAAGATGATATTTACTTCTAACGTTACAGCAATAACTCATGGTGCATGGTATCTTCTTGGTCTGTACCTTGACATATATAATTCTTTCTTACACACAAGTTATTTATCAAATAAAAAATGCCATTTTATGGCTAGTATCAAAAGTGGAGTCAAATCGGACGTTCCTTGCCAAACTCGTATAATACCACCGCAAAATAACAACTACATCGTAAGCCGTTCCCTCCCCTATTGAAACATAGAAGTCATACAAATCAAAGCCTAAAAATGTCATAATGTGCCAAAATGTGATAAATGGAATGTCTGTCGCAAAACACCAATAATTTGAATGTCATTTTAAACGAAAAAACTTAGATATCTAAGTGTTTTCCTTGTGTATAATTCTACTTAGCAGAGATTTGTTTCTTTCTGAATAATTATGTATCTGTATGATAAATTTTACATATCTGACGGGTCGTTCTTTTAAAGAAGAACTTACAGATAATTGCTATCCTGCTCAATTTTATTGTTTTACTGGAAATGTTAATTCTACTCCGATATCTATACAGCATAACATACAGCATATGTACTACGGTCAGGGAGGCGAGGATGACGGAACATACAGAGGGCACGCGGCCGCGGAGGACGACGGCGTGGCAGGGGATGCGGAAATTCAAGGAAGAGGGTACACAAGGATAACCAGGACACTAACAGCCAGGAGGGAGGAGATTCCAACGACGCCGGTGCCGAATCCTCGGGTGCAGGAGAAGAGAGAGTTGAGAGCGGTGAGCAGGCAGAGTAGGAATCCCGCTACCATCTGGCACCATCATGAACATATTATACCTTTGTTATGTAGTCCAGCAGTATAGGCTCCTGCATCTGTATTTTGCTTAAATCACATGGTCTTTTTCCTTATGCATTGAAAATTAAAATCTGGCCGACTTGATGTAACAAACGCAGGAACAGATAGCGCCAGGTCGAAAAAATGATCTTTTTTTGTGTGTAGTAAGAAACGCCAACTCACTCGACTATGCAAAAAAATAATTTTTAACATGCCATGAAAGAAATTTATAACTTTTCCTCCGAAGATCAACAGATGAGAGAAGTTTAAAATTTGTCTCTGATGGCACACATAAGAGAAAAATTGATAACTTTAACTCGGAAGATGAACTGAAGAGAAAAGTTGTTTGTGTGACTTTCACACATGAAAAAATTAACAAAAAGATAAACAATGAACAAAAGAAATTTTATACTAATATTTCACAAAAAAAATAAAAGCGGAATGAATTGTATTTCAATTCCAAACATATTTGAGGAAACTGTTTAACACAATATGGCAAATATTGGAATACAGAAAAAGTTGACTGACTTGGTGTTGCACGTTTCATTATAATACCAATGTAATTTGATAGTGCTTAAATTGAAATTCTCACAGAGGTCTACATCCGGTTTCTGTGTAGATCCAAGAATATCCCAGACGGCAAATGACTAAAAGACAAAAATTGTGCATGAAATAAACATCTGCATCAAAAAAAAAAAAAAAAAAAAAAAAAAAAAAACAACAAATACAGCATAACACAAGTTATCTCTAAATAACTTTAAGTACAGATAAACACGATTTACGGACATACTTTAGCATGGGTTTTCATTTCGTTTTATTATCTTTGTCTAAGATGGACGTATATTGGCGATACATAAGGAATTTACACAATGATGTAGCAGTGTCTAAGAGAAAGGTCAGGTTTGACAGTTATTCGCTATTCTGAATGAGGAATAACTGTGTAACGTTACCTTTATCTCCTTTAACTTCTGTTTAAACTGTTGGCCCCAGACAATTTTTGGTGTTACTCTCAGGCAAATATGTAGAGAGAGACATTTGATTAAACTTCATCACCAAAGCTCCCTTTTTACCTGTACGTATGCAAATAGATAAATTAAAGGCTGGGTTTCCGATCGCAGTGTGTTATCGTGTCAATCTTATATATAATAATAAATATTTGGACCATGAAATTTTCATGCTACAGCATGCACGTTGTTTGTTTTAATAGTTTACGGTTTTGTACAATTAATTAACCTAAAGGGTATGTGATAAGGACAATAATTTAAACATTTGAATATGTTAAAATTCATTGATTAAACAAGACAATTTATTTCTGTCAATTACGCATGAAATATATGCAAATTAGCATCGAGGAGGTAATATAAGGTTAATAAAATACCATGTTTATAACATACACTCGGCGAAGGAGAACATATTTTCAATTGAGTTATTGATATATCTGAACAGACAAATTAGCTTATTAATGTCTTTATCAATTACATGTCTGAACATATAAACATCACTGGTCATGCATGTTTATCAGTTAGTTAACACCACACTGGTTTGATTTGTCTAGTTTTGGGTACATTAAAAATACTGAATACATCAAGACATGTATTATGGACTCGTGTGACTTGTTTGAGTTGCAAGTCATCTTGACCCTCTTCCAAAAATAAAAAAAGGAAGCTTAGTTAGCGATAATGTTACGATAGCCTCATTTGAGACTGAAACTTTTAGACATGTGTCGGCAAATCAAGATAGAACAATCTTGTTGCTCTCCTTATCGTCTGTCTATCTGGTCGCCTGTTACCAGCGCCATAGATTAACATACACTGAGGCTGGCCAAATTATCACAGATAATTCACAGGAGTTGACATTAATAGGATATTTCACTACATTGAGTGTACCACAGAAATGTCCGTGAATAAAAAAAAAATAATACGCGAATTCAAAAACGAAAGACAAATCTTTATTTAATAACTAAACTGTGAATCAAATAGGAGATTGTTTTACTTCGTCTTAATGATATTATTAGTTAAAATCGTTGCACTATGACAAATAAGGATCTAAATCATTTTGAAATACTTAAAAGTTGGTACATTATTGACAAATAGTGTATTAAAGGCATTTACGCACGAGCTCGATGTCAAAAGTGATATGGATTATCCAATTGGACTGCAATTGTTAATATTTTCTAACATATGACGTTTTACAATTTACGGTTTGTCACGCGTATATTGCCTACGCCTGCACATATCTCTATCCGCTGGGTAGAAAACACCGTCAAGTATGGGAGAATGACAACCTAAATCGATTATCGGGTTAAGGTCAGGATCACTTTATTGTCCTTTGTAAAATCCTTATTACTACTCTTCTGGATTTATGCCGTCATCGATATGCAACAAACTGAAATAAACTAAATATATTAAAACACAAAAACAATTTTGAAAAATGAAGTTTCAAAGTAAATGTCAGCTATTGTTAACTCTCTAGGAGCTTCTTTTCTGAAATTTCAAAATCTGAACTCGTATTTCACAGTCAACAGGTCTTTTTCCTATTTCCTTTCCACCAATGCACGTGTGTATATGATTAATTGCTGCATCATTAAACGATGGGAAGGAAAACGTCACCCATCATTTTAGTGTTTTTAGTGTTATAACTATTTGGTACGTGTACACGACTGTATATACCATACAATGTTGGTCTTATGGGAAAAGGCTATAGACTTACAAACTATATCATAGAATATTCATATAACCTGTATCAGACAGTGATCCTTAATGAAATGTTTCCACATTCTCTTTGCAACTTGAAACATGCTGCATTATTGCAGAAGACGAAACATGACAGAAAGAGTCATGCATATTTACTATATGTCCATCTCATTCATTTTCATTTCTTGTTCAATATATCAATATCAATAGTTGTAGAAATGTAAATAAGAAAGTAGAAAGTAACAATACAGTAATAATAGATATAAAATACTTCATCTCTATATTATCTTATTCGTTAATCGATTCCAATTCGTTTCGTGTTGTGCATTAATGCCAGGTTTTATTAATCAGAAAGGTTTAACTCTACACTCAGTTAAACAGCACAAGGAACCTTTACGACCAGGTAGTAATTCTTTAGCTGCCTTGTCCGTACTTATTGTTGATGACGTGACGTATCTTTAGATGTTACGTACAAAGAAATAATGTTTCTATGATATTGTAGACCTTAGTTTGTTACCTGTATTATATACATTATAAAGTACTTGAAGGTGATTGCAGTCGGTCCTATCAGATAACAAAGCCGATATAGTTGTACACAGGAGGATCTAACTAATATAAACCTTGGAATGACTATTGAAGTGGTATTTACATCTGGTAAAGACGTAATTATTTTCATATAACCGAAAGATCATTTTACTCTTCTAGCTTCTTTTCGAGGGTAGGTGTTATTTTAATCCATTGTGTTATTCAAGACAAACATGGCGATTCAATGATAGATTTCGTAATAACATTCCATACAGACGTAAAAAATATATTTGCCTTTATTATTGCTATTACCATAACCCGTTCCTAACACCATTCCGGATGTATTACAGTGCATTTATATAACATCAATAGAAAATATCCATAGCTTGAGTTTGTTTACTAGTAGTAACTCTGTCATGTATAAACATTAGTTTATTTCTTGTTGTGATTTAAAAGAAGACAAGAGGGGAATGAAGTCTGCTTCGTTATAGTCAATAAAACCACCTGTATAAACGAGCCAAAATGGGACCTTACTTATATTTTATTCGTATTTCATTTGAATAGATCTTATATTTCATAATATTGATTTTAAACTAAACCCTCTTTTTTAAATAACTATGGTTACAAAAAAAACTCACTACATTTTTAAGAAAAAGCGAAAGCGAAACATATCTGTGTGTGGTTCACCCTGTTAGGTGGAAATCCTGGAAAACTGGTTTTGGTTTACTTGAACATACAATTACAAGTAACGACAGAGCACTTTGTTAATATACACAACTTAAGATTGCAGTGTAAGATTTGCATAAAACTTATGGTATAGTGTAGGTTCTGAATGCTGAATATAAAGGCAACAGTTTCCAAGAGATGGGTTGTCACGACAACAAAACAGAGGTCTGTGATCAGTTAAAGATGGGTTCCCGCATAAGGTGCGCTCAAAATCACTTATCGGAAAGGATTGAGAAAAATTCTGACTATATGCTCAAACAAATACCCTTTGACGAGTGTGTGTGTGTTGGGGGGGGGGGGGGTGTAAGCGATACAGGCCTACTAGATCTTGCAGGGGCTTGTAACGAGAGTTTGGTGTGTGTGTCTCCTGTAGGTACTATATATATAAAGGATCACAGTATCTCCATAGTACCTACAGCAGACAATCCCCATCTCTCTTTACAAGCTTGTTTACAACATCAAAAAATAACTAATCATTATATTTTATCACAAACTCTGCTATTTTTAAACTGCTGATTTAGATAACATAGATTTGACTGATAATCAGTAGATCAAAGTAAAATATCAACACTGGGTATATTATGTTAAGCATCTTAAAGAAGATCTCTCTATGTAGAGGTTTAGTGTTCAGAATAAAGGTTGTGGTCATATGTCAAAAGGCCCGATGTAAAGAAAGAAAACTTTGTCACGTGAATGGTAACCTTTGTTTTATGGTGAAGCACTGACAGTTTGCTCTATGATCTCCTTAAAGTTGAAAGTATTTAATAATTTTAAACCAAAACAATATTAATCTCTATATCATTTTGTTCGCGAATCGATTCCACTTCGTTTCATGAGAATAAATGAACGGTTTAACGCTACGCCCAGTTAAATGTAAATTCTAACCGCCAGGTAATAACTCCTTGTATGCCTTTGTAAGTGTCCTCGGGTTTTAAATTCAAAGAACGTTTCTGCGATATTGTAGACCTTAGACCTTACCGAAGGTATCGATTCTATCTAATAGCAAGGCCAATGGGGTTGTATACAAGGAATATGGACAATTGAAATATGATTTAAATCTGACAATAACTCAATATGATATAACCACTGAATTAATATGCGTCCATCTATATGTACTATACAATGCTAGAGCATGGTTTGTTAAAATGAATTCTCTAAAGTCCATGTCTGTCCATATCCTATGAATGTTTTGTAAACGGCGTGTACCACGCATATGTCATCGTACCAACAAGATGGTAGGTTAAGGTTCCATTGAAGGCATATAGTAATAACACAGATACAAAGAAATTGGTCGATTATTTTTTATTGTCAAAGCATAGTTTTTACATATACTCAAATATGATATATCAAGCAATTTGTTAGTTTTGCAATATTAATCAAGGTACAAAGGGGTATAATTAGTATTCCTTAGATATAGCATGTACACATATTAGTTGTTTTGTTCTGTTACACAGAATTGCGATGGAGCATAAACCGTTTATATACTTGTTCAAAAAACATGTGTAGTAGTCAAAATGTTTTATAAGAAAATATCCATAAAATAAGAAATTCCTGAACAGAAGCAGGAATTACTGTAAGCATATGAAATGTCATACATCTTTCTGATATGTAATGCAGATGATGGACTCAAACATATCTACAGCAATGGCGTGATCCACATTGGTGCTCTAGGTTGTTTCTTGTCAACTTGATACCATGCTGCAAAATCGAAATGACACAATTAAACATAAAACAATTATGGTCAACATATGCAACCACCGTCTGATTAAAATACAGATCCTTATTTTTACTCCGTTACATAACATCTAAATGGGTCACATTCTAGTGGTTGTTTAGATCGTCCAATCAAATCATGGTGTTCAGAATAATAAACATCGCCCAAATTGTTTGCAGAACGGACTGAATCATTTCATTGTCTCGAGTCATTTCGACACACTTTCAGGGAGATCCATACTGTGACAAAATACTGTTTTCAGTTGATATAACCAGACGATGACTATACAATGGAATTGAAGTGCAGGGAGCATACAGGTCACTAGAACGTTACCCCTAAAACGATGAGAGATTAAGGATGTGCATGTTCATCAGACTGTATCAAGCAACATCAATCACTTAAATAGCAATACCATAACTAGTGTTATATATAAGTGCATAAGAAAACAAAGACAACAATAAGTGCATGCTTCCATACAAACACCTTTATACAAACACAACTGAATGTCCGAGGGCATATACTCACACTCACCCTATGGCAATATAGAAAAAAAATACACAATAACACAGTGTCAGTAGGCCAAATCAACAACCGCATGTTACAGTCATACTGATATACCCTAAAAAGTATCCCAGATCTTGTAATCATTCATGCATTACGACTACTAACATATCCTTAATAGTATCCTAAATCTACTAATCATTCATGCATTACGACTACTGACAAACCCTAAATAGTATCCTAAGTCTACTAATCATTCATGTTTTACGACTACTGACAAACCCTAAACAGTATCGCAAATCTAGTGATCATTCTAGCATAACGACTAATGACAAACCGAAAATAGTATCCTAAATCTACTTATCATTCATCCATTACGACTACTGACAAACCCTAAATAGTATCCTAAATCTACTAATCATTCATGCATTACGACTTCTGACAAACCCTAAATAGTGTCCTAAATCTACTAATCATTCAAACATTACGACTTCTGACAAACTCTAAATAGTATCCAAAATCTAGTAATCATTCATGTATTACAACTACTGACAAGCCCTAAATAGTATCCTAAATCTAGTAATCATTCACGCATTACGACTCCTGATAAACCCTAAATGGTGTCCTAAATCTACTAATCATTCATGCATTACGACTCCTGACAAAGCCTAAAATGTATCCTAAATCTACTAATCATTCATGCATTACGACTTCTGACAAAGCCTAAATAGTATCCCAAATTTACTAATCATTCATGCATTACGACTCCTGATAAACCCTAAATAGTATCCTAAATCTAGTAATCATTCATACATTACGACTACTGACAAACTCTAAATAGTGTTCTAAATCTAGTAATCATTCATGCATTACGACTACTGACAAACCCTAAATACTATCCTAAATCTAGTAATCATTCATACATTACGACTCCTGACAAACCCTAGATAGCATCCTAAATCTAGTTATCATTCATGGTTACGACTACTGACAAACCCTAGATAGCATCCTAAATCTAGTAATCATTCATGCATTACGACTACTGACAAACCCTAAATACTATCCCAAATGTAGTAATCATTCATGCATTACGACTACTGACAAACCCTAAATACTATCCTAAATCTAGTAATCATTCATGGTTACGACTACTGACAAACCCTAGATAGGATCTTAATAGGATAGCTGTATACTGTACCTTTTATTATCATCTATGACGAATACACGGCAGATATTGGGGATAGACTTCTCCTTTGTGTTCTCGCATCACCCACGCCAACTTCATCGTCACCAAATGCATCCTTAGAAACAGTTACCAGTACACTTTATTCCGTATTTGCATATTACAGAGTTATCTGCTCTTGCGGGTAGGTATTGATTGTGACGTCATGTGTCATGTGTCATGTGTTTTCGAGCGTAACGTCAAACTTTTCGGAGAAAATGACGTGAATTGTGAAATAATGACGTAACAATCGATACCTACCCGCAAGGGAGCTAACTCTGTAATATGCAAACACGGAATTGCAAGCGTCATCAATAACATCATCAAATAATCATCCAATAAATAAAAATAGAATAAATAAATAAATATATACAAAAGGTATTTTTGTCCAGAGTTTTAGCCACATAATCTTTGACGTGGAAACATATCGCAGTTAACTCTTCAACAGTTTAATTATGTCGCCATGCACACTTATGGCATTATCAGGAGTATCAAAAAGACGGAATTGATTTTGCGTATAAAATCGTGTTTTACGTTGAAAGTCTCTTAATGTTCTCTTTCAATTTGAAATATAAAATAATCTTTGGATTCCTAAAGAATAGTTTGTGTGCTTTTTCTTATAAATTATATGTATGTATGTATAGGTATCTTACGTTTTCATAAGAGTCCAATGAATGATTGGTTTCCGGCCATGCGTGCATCACGGTTGATAACTTACTTCCATCTTACTTTAAAGGGACAATTCAATCTAAGAGAACATTAGAATTTGTACATATATCGGAAAAACCCATTTCTAATGGAAATTAGATCAGTCGGTTTTACTGTGATATGCCAGAAAAGCCCACTGTAGTGAAATATGTGTGGAATGTTCAAACTCGCTCGCTGTCCGTCATTTCATATTGTGGTGAACATCTTGTATGCCGAACCTTGTCCCTTGCTCGTAGAGTAATGCTACTTTTGTCTAGAACGGCTCAAATCACTATGACAGTAGTGTGTTAACCTTTTTATGTGAATTGTCTTGTCTAAAAATTATTTCATCACCTCCTCAGTGGTTATGTTGTTCATTTGTTTAACGTGCATGATTTTGGCTCGGGTATGGGTACAGCGTACATATTGTACCTGCTTAATCGTATTGATCAACGATTTGTAATGACAACGATATCAATTAAAATACTATACAATGACGTAGAAATTGTCAATATGTTATGTTATATGTTTCATAAGAAATGTAGAACAATATATTTATGCCATATTTTGCCTCTTGGTTATGTAAAAGAATTAGCCTGAGTGAATTGTCCCTTTAATTTGTGTTTTATTCAGACGACTTGAGTTATGCAAAACTTGAGTCATTTCGGATCGGTGCACACATTTCCGTCACAATTCACTTTTGATGGAGACATAGAAGTCATAAATTAATATATTTTCGGTCAATTCTAAGAGAGTTTTTTCAAACCTTGTCTTCCTTTGGTCCAACGAAACGTGGATCGAATCGTATTATTTGGTTTGGACGGCAGTCCATATCAGGGAATGAAATAATTTCGTTATTGTACGGGAATCGAGGCTGCTTGTAGACCTTGGTAACGCACCTTCCGTATAATCAAAAGCAAAACTGCAACGAAACGATCCAAGTATCAGAGATACATACAGATAGCGTCCCCACAAACATTAAAATGGGATCCATGATCAGGATTTGATCTTGGTGAATGCGGGAAAATGAATTATACCCTATCGACTTCAGTATAAGGCTCTAATTAATGCATTTTTCATGACCGAGTTTATTTTAATATGTTGTGCATACCACCTTTCCATTAAATGTACCTTAATGACACATAGAGTGTATACTACAACCTTTCTGTAGTTATTTTAAAGTGTTTCGTAGACAATAATATCGTCTGTAACTTGACAATATCGGTCGCTAAAACCTACGGGTACACAAGCACGGTGAATAATTATATACAATAGTTTGTCTATACAAAAGGATGATTATATTAAAATACCTTTGACATTCTAACAAAATTAATCTGTTTAAGGGACAAAGTCGTCCATCATGACTCTGCGTTGGTCTGTCGTATTGCCAATATGAAAAAATATTCACGTGTTTAAAGTATTTAAACGTTACATAAGTATTCGGTCAGACTGTTTGTGACGGGCACTGCTATGTGTTAAGGTTATCCGCTTTGAGTTCGTCAATTGGTATAATCATAAATTGTTGTATTAGAAAAGTTAATCCTTGTTTCTGTATGTTTTTGTGTCATTAGTTCCATGTCAGTTTTAATATTTAACTGTCATATAGTTTTATATGCTTCTGGGGAATCCAATCCGGTCAAACAAACATTGGTAGAGTATAGCACCTGCTATACACACTAGTCAACATAACGGCGTGGTCATTTGATGACAGAAAAAAATTCCGAACCATGTGGACTGTTTTGTCCTGAAATATCCTTTATTGTCGCATACTTTGCCAAAAGAAGGTAAACAATAATTTACGAGTCATCAGTAATACCTATGGTCAGCCAAATTACACTTTTTGGCAACTTACCGCAGTTGACAGGTACTGAGTATTTGATTTATAAGCATGTAAGTTATCGCTTAATTGATCAAGGTGCGTTGTTGATATCTTAGTTACTGTAAATATTCCCTGTACCAGTCCTATCCTGCTGTTTAGATGACACAGCATGTAAAAATGTTTTTATCATTAAATAAGAGCTCCCGGTTCTATAATTATGATATATTGATCTAAAACCTGTCAAAATCACTAACAATGATACGTAATCACACCGTCATCTTTAAACTGCTGTTTTAGATAATATAGATGCGAAATCAGTAGATCAAAGATAAAAGATAAAATACTGGGTATATGATGTGTTCAGAAAAAAAGACTGTTCATGTTAAGAGGCCCGATGTAAAGACAGGACACTTTGTACCATGTTATGGTAACATATGTGTTATGGTGAAGCACTGACAGTTTGATCTCTGATCTCCCTATGGTCATAAACAATGACTACATATACAGTGTAGATATATAAGATAAAGACAAAATTGTAAATAAGCTGAGGAACGACCATTGGCATGCTTGGTATTTCAGGTTTTATTCTGTATTGAACCATCACATATTTTTATCATTGTAAAGAGTTGAAATACTTATTTGTGTGAGTTTGTTTGTTATTGACATATGTACTGAATATAATAATACGTGTTATCAGTGTACATATTAAACTACAAAAGAAGCGATGAATTCCTTTTGATGGCAATGTTCCGTATTTTATATATTTTTTGCCTTAAAGCTACACGTGCCGTATTCCAAAATCATGAATCAATAACTTTTAATATGTTATTTACCACCAAAACTTACCACTTTAATATGTTATTTACCACCAAAACTTACCACCAATTTAATATGTTATTTACTCCCAAAACTTACCACCAATTTAATTTGTTATTTACCACCAAAACTTACCGACAATTTAATGTTATTCACCACCAAGACTTACCACCAATTTAATATGTTATTTACCATCAAACCTTCACCAATTTAATGTTATTTACCACCAAAACTTACCACCAATTCAATCTGTTATTTACCACCAAAACTGACCACCAATTTAATATGTTATTTACCACCAAAACTGACCACCAATTTAATATGTTATTTACCACCAAAACTGACCACCAAATTAATATGTTATTTACCACCAAAACTGACCACCAAATTAATATGTTATTTACCACCAAAACTTACTACCAATTTAATATGTTATTTACCACTAAAATTTACCACCAAGTTAATATGTTATTTACCACAAATTTAGAACAGGATCTGATTTATACGACGTTTCACAATATTCTTCCTTGAATAATTTATCTTTAATAACAGGAACGTATTAATTACTTAGAAAAATGGACTTTATTCGGACGGCTTTAAACACACAATACAAAATAGCATTAATAAGTACAGAGAACCCCCTCAAACGCCCCTGAAACATTGTTTGTTACTTTGGTATTGTGAGGCCGCGTGTTTGTTTGCAAAAAACAGAGAAATATGTAGTAAATAGATTACACGTATTAATCTCTTTCCATAGTAACAAAGCGAATCTAAGTTGATAACTTGTAAAGGTTTTAAATATTTTGATGAGTTGTTTTGATATCGCCGGTAAGATGGCCATACATCGGCATTGCCACAAATATCTGAATTTATAATATGTCTAGTGTTTTGAGGACTATTTCCACATCTTATTCAAAGGCCAAATCAAGAATTATATAAATACGCAAACGCTGGTAGATATTACAATCACAAATACATTTTTTATTACAGTATCAAAATGGGGGTTTTAAGTGTAAATGATGTTTACCCTAATTCTACGTATCATTCAATTTATGTGTTGTTCGTAGAAAATTATTTAATTACTTATCATTTCATAAAGCATATAAATTTAATTGACAGATAGAGACGTTTTATTGAAACAAAATGTTTAAATATAAGAAAATAAGACTGTTAATCGCAACTGATATGATGGATTTGTTTGGAAAAGTGACTTATGATCACTAAATATGATGTTGACGGCTTTCTCACTTTTAAAGAACTGTTTTCGTTGATGCTGATATAAACGATTACTATAACAGGAGTTGATAACAATAACGAGGACTGAAGTAATGGGGTATAGATGGTTACTGTAACAGGAGTTGATAACAATAATGAGGACTGAAGTAATGGGGTATAGATGGTTACTATAACAGGAGTTGATAACAATAATGAGGACTGAAGTAATGGGGTATAGATGATTACTATAACAGGAGTTGATAACAATAATGAGGACTGAAGTAATGGGGTATAGATGATTACTATAACAGGAGTTGATAACAATAATGAGGACTGAAGTAATGGGGTATAGATGGTTACTATAACAGGAGTTGATAACAATAATGAGGACTGAAGTAATGGGGTATAGATGATTACTATAACAGGAGTTTTGATAACAATAATGAGGACTGAAGTAATGGGGTATAGGTGATTACTATAACAGGAGTTGATAACAATAATGAGGAATGAAGTAATGGGGTATAGATGATTACCATAACAGGAGTTGATAACAATAATGAGGACTGAAGTAATGGGGTATAGATGGTTACTGTAACAGGAGTTGATAACAATAATGAGGACTGAAGTAATTGGGTATAGATGATTACTATAACAGGAGTTGATAACAATAATGAGGACTGAAGTAATGGGGTATAGATGATTACTATAACAGGAGTCGATAACAATAATGAGGACTGAAGTAATGGGGTATAGATGGTTACTGTAACAGGAGTTGATAACAATAATGAGGACTGAAGTAATGGGGTATAGATGGTTACTATAACAGGAGTTGATAACAATAATGAGGACTGAAGTAATGGGGTATAGATGATTACTTTAACAGGAGTTGATAACAATAATGAGGACTGAAGTAATGGGGTATATATGGTTACTATAACAGGAGTTGATAACAATAATGAGGACTGAAGTAATGGGGTATAGATGATTACTATAACAGGAGTTGATAACAATAATGAGGACTGAAGTAATGGGGTATAGATGATTACTATAACAGGAGTTGATAACAATAACGAGGACTGAAGTAATGGGGTATAGATGATTACTATAACAGGAGTTGATAACAATAATGAGGACTGAAGTAATGGGGTATAGATGGTTACTCAGAAATAACAACCCAGAACTATCCAGAGAAAAAGTCAAACATCACCCCACCTCAATATCGAAGTAGATCACTTCAACAAAAATCCATTGATCTTCTTGTATAACTATAGGCCAAACTCAAGGTCATATAAATCGTTTTATATGAATGTTCCCGTCTTAGATACAAGGATAGTCTATCAAGGTACTTCTTACGCCATCATGTAAATCTAGGTCTTTCTGAGGATAGGACGGGGCAAGCTATATTCAAAACAACAAATAATATCATGATTTTCTAAATAATGATTCAGTATCACGGTTACTCTTTTAGAGCAATAACAAGAAGACCCAAGGAATTTAAGCGCATATAAAAGGAAAACTTTTTTTTTCAAATTAAATTGATTGCTTCACTTACAAATGACAAATATTCCGTCGATTGCATTACAATTTCGTCTAAATTATGGTTATGTTACATGCAAAATAGAATGCTGTTTGACATTCCGTAGATAATTTCAGGTCGTATGTCATTCATTCACGGACCTTACATTCCAATAGATAGATCATGTACCCCGGGTCTATATACTCACCTCAATTATAACCCATTCAAGGTGGCATTGGTGTTTTATTGTGAGTAATCTACCGTACATAGGTCTCTAATCATCCAATTGTCTGACCTTAACTGAATGGCTTAATGTAGTATTTACATCAATCATTGAAGAACAGACACCTATCAGACACGGTACATTTTAGATGTTAAATACTTATGTTGTTGATTGTACATAATAACACCTTGGCCTAGAACAAGATGATATTTACTTCTAACGTCACAGCAATAATTCATGGTGCACAGTATCTTCTTGGTCTGTACCTTTACATATATAATTCTGCCTTTCACATAATTTATTTATCAAATAAAAAATGCCATTTTATAGCTAGTGTCAAAAGTGGAGTCGAATCGGACGTTCCTGGCCAGAATCGTAAAATACCAGCGCAAAATAACAACTACATCGTGAGCCGTTCCCTCCCCCCTTGAAACATAGAGGTTGGACAAAATCAAAGTCTAAAAATGTCATAATATGCCAAAATGTGATACATGGAATATCTGTCGCAAAACACCAATAATTTGAATGTCAATTTAAACGAAAAAGGTTAGATATCTAAGTGTTTACCTAGTGTATAATTCTACTTAGCAGAGATAAGTTTCTTTCTCAATAGTTATATATCTGAATGATAATTTTTGAATATCTGACGGGAAGAACTTACCGATAATTGCTATCCTGCTCAATTTTATTGTTTTATTAGAAATGTTAATTCTTCTCCGATATCAATACAGCATAACACAAGTTATCTCTAAATAGTTTAAAGTACAGATAAACACGATTTACGGACATACTTTAGCATAGGTTTTCATTTCGTTTTATTATCTGTGGCTAAAGATTGACGTATATTGGCGATACATAAGGAATTTACACAATGATGTAGCAGTGTCTAAGAGAAAGGTCAGGTTTGATACAGTTATTCGCTATTCTGAATGAGGAATAACTGTGTAACGTTACCTTTATCTCCTTTAACTTCTGTTTAAATTGTTGGCCCCAGACAATTTTTGGTGTTACTCTCAGGCAAATATGTAGAGAGAGACATTTGATTAAACTTCATCACCAAAGCTCCCTTTTTACCTGTGCGTGTGCCAATAGATAAATTAAAGGCTGGTTTTTCGATCGCAGTGTGTTATCGAGTCAATCTTATATCTATAATAAATATTTGGACTAAGAAATTTTCATGCTACAGCATGCACGCTGTTTGTTTTAATAGTTTTCGGTTTTGTACAATTAATCAACCTAAAGGGTTTGTGATAAGGACAATAATTTAAACATTTGAGTATGTTAAAATTCATTGATTAAACAAGACAATATATTTTTGTCTATTACGCATGAAGTATATGCAAATAAGCATCGAGGAGGTAATATAAGGTTAATATAATACCATGTTTATAACATACACTCGGCAAAGGAGAACATATTTTCAATTAAGTTATTGATATATCTGAACAGACAAATTACATGTCTGAACAGATACACATAACGTCACTGGCCATGCATGTTTATCAGTTAGTTAACACCACACGGATTTGATTTGTCTAGTTTTGGGTACATTAAAAATACTGAATACATCAAGACATGTATTATGGACTCGTGTGACTTGTTTGAGTTGCAAGTCATCTTGACCCTCTTCCAAAAAAAAAAAAAAAATGGAAGTTCAGTTAGCAATAATGTTACGATAGCCTCATTTGAGACTGAAACTATTAGTCGTGTGTCCTTATTGTCTGTCTATTTGGTCGCCTGTTACCAGCGCCATAGATTAACAGGCCAAATGTTCACGAATAAAATCATTCACAGGAGTTGACATTTCACTACCTTGAGTGTAGCACAGAAATGTCCGAGAATAAAAAAAATTAATACGCGAATTAAAAAACGAAAGACAAATCTTTATTTAATGACTAAAATGTGAATCAAATAGCAGATTGTTTACTTTGTCTTGTTGATATTATCAGTTAAAATCGTTGCATTATGACAAATAAGGATCTAAATCATTTTGAAATATTAAAAGTAAGTGCATCATTAACAAATATGTATTAAAAGCATTTACGCACGAGCTCGATGTCAAATGTGATATGGATTATCCAATTGGACTGCAATTGTTAACATTTTCTTACATATGGCGTTTTACAATTTACGGTTTGTCACGCGTATATTGCCTACGCCTGCAGGCTGTCTTGTCCTGGGTAAGACAGAAACCTTACCCTCATCAGACATACAGATATCTCTATCCGATGGGTAGAAAACCCCCTCAAGTATGGGATAATTACCCCCTAAATCGATTATCGGGATAAGGTCAGGATCACTTTATTGTCTTTTATAAAATCCTTATTACTACTCTTCTGGATTTATGCCGTCATCGATAAGCAACAAACTGATAATAAATGTATTAAAACACCCAAACAATTTTGAAAAATGATATTTCAAAGTTAATGTCAGTTATTGTTAACTCTCTAGGAGCTTCTTTTCTGAAATTTCAAAATCTGAACTCGTATTTCACAGTCAACAGGTCTTTTTCCTATTTCCTTTCCACCAATGCACGTGTGTATATGATTAATTGCTGCATCATTAAACGATGGGAAGGAAAACGTCACCCATCATTTTAGTGTTTTTAGTGTTATAACTATTTGGTACGTGTACACGACTGTATATACCATACAATGTTGGTCTTATGGGAAAAGGCTATAGACTTACAAACTATATCATATAGTATTCATTAAAACTGTATCAGACAGTGATCCTTGATGGATGAACTGCTTTCACATTCTCTTTGCAACTTGAAACATGCTGCATTATTGCAGAAGACGAAACATGACAGAAAGAGTCATGAATATTTCTATTTATCTGTATGTCCATTTCATTTATATTTCATTAAAAAACAAACAATTGTATTATCATTTTTTTATTTCTAGTTCATGTTTTAATATTATATCAATAGTTGTAGAAATGTAAATTAAAAAGTAAAAAGTAACAATACAGTAATAATAAATATAATGTACTTCATCTCTATATTATCTTATTCGTTATTGCGAATTAATGACATCACCCCGTGGTGGAAATTAAAAGCCAGGTTTTATTTATCAGAAAGGTTTAACTCTACACTCAGTTAAACGACACGAGGAATCTTTATGATCAGGTAGTAATTCTTTAGCTGCCTTGTCCGTACTTATTTTTGATGACGTGACGTATCTTTAGATGTTACGTACAAAGAAATAATGTTTCTATGATAGTGTAGACCTTAGTTTGTTATCTGTATTATATACATTATAAAGTACTCGAAGGTGATTGCAGTCGGTCCTATCAGATTACAAAGCCGATATAGTTGTACACAGGAGGATCGAACTAATATAAACCTTGGAATGACTATTGAAGTGGTATTTACATCTGGTAATGACGTAATTATTTTTATATAACCGAAATATCATTTTACTCTTTTTCTTTTTTTTCCGAGGGTGGGTGCTATTTTAATCCATTGTGTTATACAAGATAAGCATGACTATTCAATACAGACGTAAAAAGATATTTGCCTTTATTATTGCTATTACCATAACCCGTTCCTAACACCATTCCGGATGTATTACAGTGCATTTATATAACATCAATAGAAAATATCCATAGCTTGAGTTTGTTTACTAGTAGTAACTCTGTCATGTATAAACATTAGTTTATTTCTTGTTGTGATTTAAAAGAAGACAAGAGGGGAATGAAGTCTGCTTCGTTATAGTCAATAAAACACCCTGTATAAACGTGCCAAAATGGGACCTTAGTTATATATTTTATTCGTATTTCATTTGAATAGATCTTATATTTTATAATATTGATTTTAAACTAAACCCTCTTTTTTAAATGATAATGCTTACAAAAAAACTCACTACATTTTAAAGAAAAAGCGGAAGCGAAATATGTCTCTGTGTGACCTCCGTTCACCCTGTTAGGTGGAAATCCTGGAAAACTGGTTTTGGTTTACTTGAACATACAATTACAAGTAACGACAGAGCACTTTGTTAAAATACACAACTTAAGATTTCAGTGTAGGATTTAGTATAGGTGCTGAATGCTGAATATAAAGGCAACAGTTTCCAAGAGATGGGTTGTCACGACAACAAAACAGAGGTCTGGGATCAGTTAAAGATGGGTTCCCGCAAAAGCTGCTCTTAAAATCACTTATCGGAAAAGTATTACGAAAATATCTATTTTTCTACAATGCCTTTATATTTGTGTTAATACAAAATTTACCAAGTAATTCGAAGTATAAGTAATTAAAATATATTTAGAATTGCATTTGATCTATTAGTAAACCAACGGTTCTCGATCGGGCTAACATTCGGAGCTGCGCATGCACGTCGTGCTGTTAACACGGTAAACAAGAGGAAAATAGCAGCGGCTCATTAGATTATTAACTGACACAGACAGAAATTAACACTCTCTCGATTCCGATCTGTTACAACAGAGGGGAAGTGTTTATCCTAATGACGAATCAGAAAGCTGGGTACTAATCAAGAAGTAGAAAGGTATGCAACGTCATCTTGAAGTTGCAAAGCTACTGTCCTACAGGTACAACTTTCCACGTGGGGTCACAGAACGGGTACACGTGTACGGAATATAATAAAATAAGAAATAATAATATCGTCATTTTGTTATCATTATCCAATTAACATCAAATGGTGCATGGTATGCAGTTAAACTTTTATATATAGTTGTTCACGATTCAATAAATTAATATGGTTTATACTAAACTTGCATGAGTTTCACTTGCGATGACAACTGTTGTATAGCTGATTAAACGTAAACCTGGAACATGCTTGTATGTTATAGCGTTGGTCGCAGCATTATCTTTACGGAATAAATATAATCGTCATCTTTATTGAATAAAGGTAAAAAGGGATTGCTATTTACGACTTATTTATAAAGGTAAAATAAACAAGAAAAATGTACAATGAAAGTAAAATATAATTAGATGAATACACTGAAAATATCTTGTGATTTGTTTCTGATAAAAGACAGACTATATACTGAATATATGGTCAAACAAATACTCTTTGACGAGTGTGTGTGTGTGTGGGGGGGGGGGGGGGGGTAAGCGATACAGGCCTACTAGATCTTGCAGGGGCTTGTAACGAGAGTTTGGTGTGTGTGTCTCCTGTAGGTACTATATATATAAAGGATCATAGTACCTACATAGTACCTACAGCAGACAATCTCCATCTCTCTTTACAAGCTTGTTTACAACATCAAATAACTAATAATTATATTTTATCACAAACTCTGCCATTTTTAAACTACTGATATAGATAATATAGATTTGACTGATAATCAGTAGATCAAAGTAAAATATCAACACTGGGTACTTTATGTTAAACATCTTAAAGAAGATCTCTCTCCCTATAGGTTTAGTGTTCAGAATAAAGGTTGTGGTCATATGTCAAAAGGCCCGATGTAAAGAAAGGAAACTTTGTCACGTGAATGGTAACATTTGTTTTATGGCGAAGCACTAACAGTTTGCTCTATGATCTCCCTAAAGTGGAAAGTATTTAATATTTTAAAACCAAAAACAATATTAATCTCTATATCATTTTGTTCGCGAATCGATTTCAATTCGTTTCATGAGAATTAATGAACTGTTTAACGCTACGCCCAGTTAAACGTAAATTCTAACGGCCAGGTAATAACTCTTTGTCTGCCTTTGTAATCGTCCTCGGGTTTTTAATTCAAAGAACGTTTTCTGCGATATTGTAGACCCTAGTCCGTTACTGTTTTATACGATTTACATGTATAAAGTACTCGAAGGTATCGGTTCTATCTAATAGCACGGCCAATGGAGTTGTATACAAGGAATATGGACAATTGAATGTCATTTAAATCTGACAATAACAATATATATATAATAATATGAGTTTGTGATATAACCACTGAATTAATATGCGTCCACCCATACTATACAATGCTAGAGCATAGTTTGTTAAAATGAATTCTCTAAAGTCCATGTCTGTCCATATCCTATGAATGTTTTGTAAACGGCGTGTACCACGCATATGCCATCGTACCAATAAGATGGTAGGTTAAGGTTCCATTGAAGGCATATAGTAATAACACAGATACAAAGAAGTTGATCGATTCTTTTTTTATTGTCAAAGCATAGTTTTCTACATATACACAAATATGATATATCAAGCAATTTGTTAGTTTTGCAATATTAATCAAGGTACAAAGGGGTATAATTAGTATTCCTTAGATATAGCATGTACACATATTAGTTGTTTTGTTCTGTTACACAGAATTGCGTTGGAGCATAAACCGTTTATATACTTGTTCAAATTACATGTGTAGTAGTTAAAATGTTATATAAGATAATATCCATAAAATAAGAAGTTCCTGAACAGAAGCAGGTATTACTGCAAGCATATGAAATGTCATACATATTTCTGATATGTAACGCAGATGTCGGACTCAAACATGTCAACAGCAATGGCGTGATCCACATTGGTGCTCTAGGTTGTTTCTTGTCAACTTGATACCATGCTGCGAAATCGAAATGACACAATTAAACATTAACCAATTATGGTCAAAATATGCAACCACCGTCTGATTAAAATACAGATCCTTATTTTTACTCCGTTACATAACATCTTAAATAGGTCACATTCTAGTGGTTGTTTAGATCGTCCAATCAAATCATGGTGTTCAGAATAATAAACTTCGCCCAAATTGTTTGTAGAACGGACTGAATCATTTCCTTGTCTCGAGTCATTTCGACACACTTTCAGGGAGATCCATACCAAACCCTAACTAGTATCCCAAATCTAGTAATCATCCATGCATTACGACTACTGACAAACCCTAAATACTATCCTAAATCTAGTAATCATTCATGCATTACGACTACTGACAAATCCTAAATAATATTCCAAATCTAGTAATCATTCATGCATTACGACTACTGACAAACCCTAACTAGTATCCCAAATCTAGTAATCATCCATGCATTACGACTACTGAAAAACCCTAAATACTATCTTAAATCTAGTAATCTGCCATGCATTACGACTACTGACAAACCCTAAATAGTATCTTCAATCTAGTTATCATTCATGCATTACGACTACTGACAAACCCTAAATAGGATCTTAAATCTAGTAATCATTCATGCATTACGACTACTGACAAACCCTAAATAGAATATTAAATCTAGTAATCATTCATGCATTACGACTACTGACAAACCCTAAATAGTATCCTAAATCACCCACTAACAAGAGGTTATAAACTCCGACAGCTTTCATTTCTCCCAAACGTTATCCAACAACACGCATCAATAACCAGAATGGGTGAATACAAGACTACAAACGCTTCGACATCTAGAAATCATAACTCTACGTTGCAAATATCAACACTTCAATAAGAGGATATCGTCCTAACCACTGTAACTTGTCAGCTTGTATGGCCTGTTATACCCTTTATCAATCTAAACATAGACACAAGCAGCGGTCAACGAATGTGTTTCATAACCCACAGGTGTATTCTGTACCTTTTATTATCATCTATGACGAATACACGGCAGATATTGGGGATAGAATTCTCCTTTGTGTTCTCCCATCGTCCATGCCATCTTCATCGTCATCAAATGCATCCTAAGAAACAGTTACCAGTACACTTTATTGCAAGCATCATCAATAACATCATCCAATAATCATGCAATAGATAAAAATAGAATAAATAAATAAATATATACAAAAACTATCTTTATCCAAAGTTTTGGTCACATAACCTTTGACGTGGAAACATTTCGCAGTTAACTCTTCAACAGTTTAATTATGTCGCCATGCACACTTATGGCATTATCAGGAGTTTCAAGAAAACGAAATTAATTTTGCGTATAAAATCGTGTTTTACGTTGAAAGTCTCCTAATGATCTCTTTCATTTTGAAAAATAAAATAATCTTTGGATTAGTAAAGAATAGTTTGTGTGCTTTCAGCCATGAATACTTTTTTTTACTTATATGTATGTATGTGTATCTTACGTTTTCATAAGAGTCCAATGAATGGTTGGTTTCCGGCCATGCGGGCCTAACAGAGAACGGTCCTGATCTAAGACTGTCAAATGAACCCATGTTGGTTGGATCCCTGAATATTTTCTGATGATAAAGAAATAAATATGAACAGGACGTGAATATATGGATTATGTTTGTTATTTAATAACATTGTCAATTTAAAGTCCATGAGCAACAAAACACTACTAATTCCTTCCTTACATCATCACATACGGAAGAACGATTCATAACTTACTTCAATCTTACTTTAATTTGTGTTTTTTATTCAGAAGACTTGAGTTATGCAAAACTTGAGTCATTTCCGATCGGTGCATATATTTCCGTCACAATTCACTTTTGATGGAGACATAGACGTCATAAATTGATATATTTTCGGTCAATTCTAAGAGAGTTTTATCAAACCTTGTCTTCCTTTGGTCCAACGAAACGTGGATCGAATCGTTCCAATTGGTTTGGACGGCAGTCCATATCAGGGAAGGAAATAATTTCATTATTGTACGGGAATCGAGACTGCAAGATAAGATACAAATAAACAGTACCATATGTTTCTCTTTAGATTTATAGAGTTTCAAGTATCATGTCCGTGTTGATATACGTTTAACATGCAGCAAACTGAGTATTTCATTGATACATAGTTGTAGGTCAAACTTCTATGTAGCTTCAAATATGTATGTTTTCTTATAATTCTATGTGTTTAAATTTTCATGATCTTATTTACGGATAAAATCTTACAAAAAGCATGCTTCTAAGAAATGGCAACTCTTTCAGATTATGATTTTGCTTTGTTTACTTTAAGCGAAAACGTTGTCTAATAAGGAACTAACTTATTTGTATCAAGCTTTTGTTAACAAAAAGAAAATAAGGTCATACAAGTATGACGGTGCACATATATAAATATATATTAGAAATGAAACAGGCACATATTATTCAAATATCATGAGCCAAAAGGGCAGTAAATTTTGTATCTTCACGCTAAAGTTCGTTGAATTCCATTCATAAATAATATACGAGAATTCAAAGAAGAAAAAAAAGCACATTTAATGTATATGCAGTAGGTTCAGACTGTTATGTTGTCCATAGCGGTGGGTTATCTATGACGTCATTGACATTGTTGACATTGTTCTGAATGAGGCACTCTTGGCACTCAGAAAGCCTAATTTAATTGGGACCTGGTGGCACTCTTAGGTTTAAAGAACAAACAAAAATCCATTTTTTTAGTTTTTGTAAGAATATTGTTATTATCATACCTTCTGGTTTTGTAATGTTGGGAAAACTGTCGACTGTGGGGGGCGTGTAGACCTTGGTAACGCACCTTCCGTAGAATCAAAAGCAAAACTGCAACGAAACGATCCAAGTATCAGAGATACATACATATAGCGTCTCCACAAACATTAAAATGGGATCCATGATCAGGATTTGATCTTTGTGAATGCGGGAAAATGAATTATACCGTATCGACTTCAGTATATGTCTCTAATTAATTTTTATGACCGAGTTTAATAATTTCATATGCTATTTCAAAATAATTCACTGACAGATTTTGTCTACACTATTAGTTACACAATCATACTTACTTCATTCGTGATCCGAAGTTTCCATCATCATCCTTTATTTTATGACTTCCTTTGCTGCATTGTTTTCTTCCAAAAATCCATGTAGTAACTGTCAGAGCTATGAAGGCAACAATACAAGTGATTGCGATAGGGAGCACCTTTCCATAGTTAATTGTACATTCCATGGCTCCTATTTTGTCAGTACAATGGTACATCCAGGAGCAGCCGATGGTTTCACACTCGTTGATCTCCTTCTGACACCACTCACCTTCATATCCCTTGTCACAAACACAGCGGTATGGTTCGAATGTCTCTGATCTAATGGTACTGTTACATGGAGGTCCGTCTATATGTTTAGGTTCACATGTCCCATACACGCACGGACTAATCAAGAAGTATGCGACAGAAACGTGTTCATGTGAAAAGGCACCTTCACGATCGCGAACTCGGAAATGAACATGCAGTTTTCCTGTTAGGTTGGTATAAGTTGTAACAGTGACCCTGGAATGAAGTGACGTCTTTATGTATTCTGCATCAAGCATATCAAGTTCTACAAGACTCCCGGTTGATTCCTGAAAGGTCATAGCTGTTTCCTTAGTTGGCTGACCGTCGCGTTTCGTTGTTTCGAAAACCAGAAAAGTGTCATTGTCATCAAAGTCATAGACAGCTAAGGTTCCGAGGTCATAGTGGGTCAGGTTACTCTCAAACAAAACTGTACTGTTGTGAGTTTGACGTGAGTCGCTAACTGATCCATCCTGGTGTACAAATAACAAAATCGGCGGGTCATTTACATTGGCCACCTCAATGTCTAAAACGCCAATCGTTTCAAGGCTCTGTGTGAGAGACGTATTCTCCCTCAGTATCACACTCACTCGAAACACATCAGCGTAGTGTAGAGATGGGGTGAAACTTAGCTTTCCGTCTGTTGTTATGTTGACAGAGTCGTTTTGATGTTGTGGGGAAAGTTCAAACATCACGCTGTCAGATTCGGCATCAGACCAGAATAGTTGTACAGTATTTAATACTGTGTCCTCGTCCATTCTAAGTACAGAAGTCTCCAGAACAGGGGCGGTATTGGAATATGTTTCATTGATCACAAACGCCCCGAACTGGAAGGGAGTGTTGACTGTGTTACTCGTGCTTCGTTTCTTACGTTGGTTGGTTTCAGTCAGGAGATTTCCACACACCTAAAACAGAAATATACATATCAAAATAGATAAAACTGGTTTCCAGTGAAATGAATGAATTGAAAATGAATGAATTCGAGCAACACGTTGAGATACTCATAGACGAGCTTCCATTGTAAAACATGTCACGATGCTTATAGTGTCTAGATACCCTGTTGTAGTAATATATGACATACATATAATATACACATTGTAAAAGTGGTCGTGTTAGAGAGACAAAGTTTGTATTGTAAATGGAGTTAAATAACTTAAATGAGAAATTTGTACTCAGCATTATATCCTGTCACATTGATAAATATTCAAATTGATAATTACCGAGGTTCTGTTCAGTATTATAAAACATTATGTTTTATATGGTAGTACTAGATATACTGATGACATCTTGTAATTCGTATTTACGAACACTCAAGCAATGTGGCTGATTGGTAATAGAAGGCCGCTTCGCGTTGTTGTGGATATAATAAAAATAGTGTTGTTTTTGCAGAAGGTTTGCAGGTTGCACGTCATGTGTTTAAGGGGTAATACACAAATCAGTTACTTTATTGTCCAATATTAAATGTATTACATACCTTGAATATGATATAACCGTCACTTGATAATATGTAGGATTCAGAAGTACAGGTCTGATCTACCACATCCCAATGGCCAGTTCCTGAAAGCAATCCTTTATTTATCAGTTCATGTATGCTCCATGAAAAAAATATATTTCAAATCTGTACATCTTTAGTTACTAAATGTTACTTCAAGATCAGGTATACAACTGGGATGATATGATGTTAATTATGTTAACTATATCGCTGAGGAGCGTTCATACGTTATATAAATAGTGATAAGTACGGATCGACCAGTATTGACTAGGTCCATCATTACGTTCATTGATACGATGTACAATTGATTACCATCTGTCCCGTTTGATATCCACACAGCCAACATCGGGATAGTACCAGACTCAATAGTGGAATTGAAGGCAATCTTAACATCCATGACGAAAAATTCATACGTAGGAGTCGGTGATATAACAAAGGTTTGGCCAAGAAACCATAACATCCTGCAATAAATTTTTAGTTTGTTATGTACCTTCAATTCAAGAAACGATAATTGTTATAAGAACAAGCTTACAGTAAGTGTTACAAGCAACACATGTTCCCTGCCGTTATTATCATTGCTTAGTTATGCTATCATTGTATGAATTTTGAACAAATTCTGCTGATATGTTCTCAACTTATCGTCTGGAAACTAATATTTTGTGAACAATCTTATTTTAGCAGCGGTGACCTTTGTAGTTAACCTTTTGATTCAATCCCAAGCTGTATCTTTCTATACTGTACCCTTAAGTGAAGTTTGATAAAAAAAATCATCAATTCGTTCTCAACTATTATCTTGAAATGAGATCCGGACAGACAGACAGACGGGAACAAACACTATAGTCCCCTCCGACTTAGTCAGGATGCAGATAGTGCCATTGCTGTTCACACAACACCTGTTAAGAATAGGCCTTGAAATAAATTTAGGTATGACATCATGGTCACGTTTTGATGGCATCAGCGTATTTAAAAGTCAGTCCAAAAAGTCTTCTCTACAACCACAAATAGTCGTCTCTACAACCAAACATCGTCTTTTGCACAAAATATCTTAAAATTGTAACAGCAATAGTCACTAAAATTCCATAAGATTATATTACCAAAGTAAACAAGCATTCAATGTGTCGCAAGTGCCACACGTCCCTTGCCGTCAATTACATTTTTTTTTATCTTTGGCAAGTTATTATTGCTTAGTTATGCTATCATTGTGTGAAGTTTGATCGAAATTCGTTGATTTTTTCTCAAGTTATCATCCGAAAACTATTATTTTGTGAAACAATCTATTTTTAGTAACAGTGACCTTGCAAATGACCTTTTGACGCGCAATTCAGTCCAAAGCTTATCTTCTCACATGCTAACATTGTGTGAATCTTGAATAAAATTCGTTGATTTTTTTCTCAAGTTGTCGTCTGGAAATGGAACTTTTAAGAACAAGATATTTTGAGTAACAAAAACCTGTGTAGTTGACCTTTTGACCCCAAAAATTAATCAAAAGCTATATTTTCTCATATGCTACCATTATGGAGTCTGATCAAAATTCGTTGATGTTTTCTCAAGTTATCGTCTGGAAACTAATATTTTGTGAATCAATCTTTAGTAACAGTGACCTTTGTAGTTAACCTTTTGATCCAAAATTCAATTCCAAGCTATATGCTTGTTTGAAATTTGATGAAAATACTAATAACGAACCTATTAGTTAGTATCCGCGATGTCATTGCTTGTGTGGTGTTGGGGTCGGTGATGAAAGAAACAAACGCCGAGGATGCTGCAGACCCGTAGTTTTCCGTCAAGTCAGATTCAGATAAGCGTCCCACAATAGCCTCTCCGTAGAATCCTTAAATAGATAGTAAACATTTCACGGCTTTCCAATAAACTTCTACTTATAAACAACGAATATATGTAAATTATTATTATCGAAAAGATGTATCAATTTTATATAATCTACATACCTGCTAAATATTCTAATTATTAGTTACTGGAATAATGTTTTGTTTACATGTTCTAGATTTGCACTACACCAAACTGTAATCTACATTAACAGTCCCATTTTTATGCGGACAAAGATATAGCTCAGGGAGAAAATGTTTGTTAAAAAAGTTCTATAAAACACTAAAGAGGGCGATGGAGAAATACCATATCCAATATGTGAATTAGGTGTAAATTCCATTATATCGGCAATATGATTTAAATGGATCATTTATATACTTTTTACTATGACTGATTCTACACTAAGTTCTACCTAGCATTGCTTAGAGTTTCATTAAACAATAAGGATTTATTCATCCAACGATATCCATTATGATTTAATTAAGGATTTGTACACAAAAATATCGATTTTTTTATTTAAATAACTGTCAGTTTTTATATAAAACATTACCTGTAACGTCAATCATAGTTAATTTAATAAAACGATTCCTGTAACGTAATTTACAGTTTAATTCAATAAAAATGATTTGGCAAATTATAGGTTACCTGTAACATAGTTTACTGTGCGAATACTTTACCTGTTATGTTTATTATCATATTCGATAATGCCCCATTGTCGTCTTGTACTGTTGTCATTATGTTGTGGACAGTATGCACCATCATCTGTGTTTGTGTTGTGGACTTAATTGTGGCGTCGTTACTTCCTGGATGTGTAAGGAACATAAGATTGTATCAATTTTAGAATGATCGCCTCAGTATTCAGAGAACATATATATATTGTACCATGTATATGCAACAAGGAGAAATGTTGACAAATCATTGTGAATTTTCGTTTCAGTGTGTAAGTGAAACTGTTTGAGTAATCCAATATAAAGATGCACGTGATCAAACATAGTCCAATTAAAAGGTCCGTTAGTCAGCTAATAGGATCGTAATAACAGTTTAAACAATGTGTCTGTCTGTCTGTCTGTCTGCCTGTCAACGTGTGGTATAAAACGGAACATTATCATCACAATGATTATGGCAAACATATCTACAATCATATAATTCAATGAGTTAAAGTACCTTCAGAGAACTCCCGTACTTTTTTGCCGACCTTTTATTATATACTTATAACTTATTTAAATGATAACTGACATATAATATACTTCAATAATAACTTATCCCCGTACCAATTTGCTGATAACCGTACAGATGCATGTTCTGCTCAGGCATTAACTAGCGAATCAAGATATTGTCGTGGATGAAAATATAAATTGATAACCAACTTAACCAACCAATTTAATTAGAAAACAATTAGATGATCGAATTCCATTTTTCATAAATCTATTAGTTTAAAATTAGATCATAAATTTCAGTTTTAATAGTACAAGAATCCGAAAGTTATCCAGTTTTAAAAACGTCAAAATTCAGTACGTAATCTCATAGATTAATTTTTTGAAGAACTGACAAGGTTACTAACTGTAATCTGTTGCACATTGTATTAATAATTACTATGTTTTTATTAAATTTAGATTTTGTATTCAAATTAAGAACTGGCTAGTTATTAGACCAATATTATATTGTCCACAACTGGGTCAATATTGCTGTAAATAACTTGCATTGCTAAGCGTTCTAAGTTCATTGTTCTTTTGTACTAAATGACTGCGGGGAACCCTTCATTCCTTAGCTAATCCAATCAGCGTGGTATCAAACAACATCTTAACCAGACAAAATCCAAATTGATAAATATTAGACTATTTTGATTGATATGGAAAATATAGTTACATACATATACAAATAACAGCGTCGTAATTGTATTAATCAATAATAGCTAACAACACCTGTCTACTCAGGGTGACGGCAAACGTATGACCGTTGCATTTAATTTTATTAAATTCGTGCATCCTAATATAAATGATGCGGAACATGACATTAAACGTTTATTACACATTGAATAATTCGAAACAAAATTTAAAAATATCATCTTACTTGAAATACACAGCGGTCGTATGTGTGTGGTGCTGGTTAGGTGTGACGGCCCACGAGCCAGTAGGGCTATATACATGCATCGTCCTGGTTCCATAAGGAACATGGGTACATCGTCACTACTGTTCTGGTTTACTGTCGAGGGGTCAGCGAGGTCAGAGAGATTCCAAGGTGCTAAGTCGCCATCTATCCAGACTTGATCGTTAATGATGTAAAAACTGGAGGATTTGTTAACGCCGATGATGGACAGAGGCATAATATCATCTTTTCCTGGTTCTGTGCCAACTTTCATCTCTGGAACATTCAAACAAACAATTAGATACATTAAACTCACCTTTACGAGTTTTAAGCAATCAACAATGGCATACGTCTGTTTCGAGATACTAAAATGTCGCGAGTAAAGTACAATTTACCTTAAATTAGTACCACTTTCTGTTGATTGTGACGTCACAAAAACCATGTCAAAATATGATATCATAATCATTAAAATGTGGGACTTATCGACGGTAAATCTTGCTTCACCCACGTCAATTTGGTATCTTAACATCAACGTATTATCTTATTTATTTTTCAAAACATTGAGTTGGTAAAATTTAATACATTTTTATATTATTTCTGTTTTCAACATATCTTTGCTCTGCACGCATTTCGTGATAAAAGCAAAAGTAAAAATGCATTACCATAATATTTCACTCCATCATCCTCATTGCTCCATGATATGCCTAATCTGTCGTTCTGTGTTATCAATTCTACGGAGCTCGTGTTGTCCGTTACAACAGTGAAGAACGATGTCATATGGAGATGATCTATAGCCGGCGGAGACAGAAGGGTTGTTACATCACAGAAATAGGAGGATGAAAGACCAGCTGTATTATATATGGTCAGGTTAAATCTGTATTGTTTTCTGTCTTGGAAGTATGTTCCATTTCTTAGCTCAATGTCTATTGATGTCTTAAGGCCAATGTTTTCCTCTGGATAAACATATCGACCGTCATCAAGAGAGATTACACTAATGACCGCGTCATTGAGCTCACTGATATCCTCAGCACAAGACCAAAAAGCCCCTAATTGTTTATTGCTGCCAATAAAGCTAGTCTCCTCCGTACTGCTGTAAGTTGGATCCACACATTTCAATTCTTCACATACGGGAGGGGTGCTATCGACAACGATACCGTTTGAGTACGAAAGTATCTCATTCCCAGCGAAGTTTGTTACTTTAGCGACAGCGTAGTAGGTCGTGTCGTTTGCTATTGAAACGTCTTCCCCATTCCTCTCAATAACAGCTTCTAGGAGATCCAGGTCCGATATTTGGAATGATAACAGTTCAAAGTTAGAGCTGAAAGAGCAATTTTGATCACAGCCAATGAAACACTGGGAGATACATTCCCGACAAAACGTCTGCACGTTCCGAAAAGGTGATATATTATCGACCTGATCCAGTCCATCAGATATACCGACTTGTATACTTTCGATATTACTTTCTCCATCGAAGAATCCCCGGCCATGCTGACATAATGAATCAACCTCTGTCGGTATGGACACTTCTGTTATTGTCACCAAGGCAATGAAGGGGTCATGCCATATTAATGGGTATATAAACCCATTGTTAGTCGACGTATGGAAAAATAGTTTTGCTGTTTGAGGTAAAGTGATTCCACTTAAAACAGATTTCTGCGTTCCCTCTATTAGAAGGTCTAGATTCCAAGTACCAGACTCACCATTGAGTAAGCGTATAGATATTGAATTCATTCGGTTTGTTGGGTCATTTTCCAATTGAAACCATTCATTATTTCGTCCATACTCATCCACACACCAAAATAATCCATCCCAAACTCGACTATTGGCTTGCTTTTCTCCGAGGATACTAACACCACAGCCACTGACATCGACGTCCTCTAGGTTACTTATTATCTCAGTAGTCTCCACGTCTTTTACTGTTTCGTTTTGTGATGATGGTGTTGCCTCAGACGTATTGCTTACTTGAGAGTCGTAATCAAACGTCACAGAAGAAACATCGTCCGGCTCAGGGGGCTCTAACTGGACAGATACTGCCCGCTGTGATGTGCCGAAAAAGAAAGAGGTTATTGTGTTCTCTCCTCTGGCAACATTCATTACAGCTGTATATTCACCTTTGCGCAATGTTACATCGTCACTGGAAATGACCCCGGTGTCAATTGATGAAAGAGCAAGATTGTACCCTATGCTTAACCTGAATATTGTTCTTGTTATGAACACACATTCATTGTCGCAGTCACCTTCGTCGTACCACTCGACACTATTTTCATCATTTGGAAGTATTTGTACTTGTGAGGGACAATTGTAGTTTTCTGTAGTATGGGCAATGGCGATCAATACATCTATTGAGGTTTTTGAGGACTGATAAGACTGTTCCTGAAGCCAATTATTTGTTATCTTCACTGAGCCTTCAAGTGGTTCAGTGGCGTCGACACGAAAATTAATTTCACTTACAGAGTTTGAGGAACCGGCGTGATTCACCACTTCTATACCTAAAGAATAATCCTGATCTAATACTAAGTCCATCGACCGGAAACTTACTTTGGTTTCTGTTGAAACTGTCATACTTTTCAATAATTCTCTTATTTCAGAATCACCATTTCCGCTACATCCCTGTAATTCATAGACTGTGACAATGTATGACGATATATTACTTTCTGGATCCGATATGTTTTCCCATTCTATACTAACGGTATCGTAACTGTCAATGTAAGTGAAGGAAGTAATTTGTCTTCCATTGATCATTATGGTAGCGTCCGATGTTACCGGTGGTGTTGTGTCGACCATAACGCTTTCTCCTGTTACAATTTTATAGTCACCAGCATCATCAACGGCAACTACAACCGGTATATAGCTTTGTCCATGATTAAGTGTGAGGTTTTCGGCGAGGAAAAACGTATCAGTATTCACATCTGTGAGAGGGTAAATATCACAGTTGTTTGCAGCACTAAATAAATGTTCAAGAGCATTCGAATTATTAACTACAGAAATTGCAGAAGAAGCAATTCCGATGTAAAACTTTTTCAATCCAATATCAGATTCAAATTCGGACCAGGAAAATGAAAGTCGATCTGTGTAGTGTTGGTAACTCGAGCTACTAACTTCTCCCCCGCGTATTCCCTCCCTATAGCCAACCTTTACTCCGTTGGAAAATGCTTCCTCGTAACTTCCAGAAAAGCTATATGCCCTTACAGTTATGTAATACGTAACAGACTTTTCTGTCAAATTAAGCGAATGAAATGTTATGGATGTGTTAGCTCCTGTGTTGACGAAATAATGAACATTTACTCTCATTGAGGTATATCTTACATCGGTTCCTATGGCCGCTTCGTAATGGGAAATCCGCTGACTATAATCAGAAGACGTTGTATCCCCGAATCCATTCCAGTTTCCAGATAATTGGTCATTAGCAAACTGATAATTAATGTCCTCAGCCATCCCATCTCGTACAATACCAGGTGCCGGTGGCTGTATATCAACTGTGATACCATCTGAGGATTTTTCTGTTGTTCTGTTCAGACCATCAGTTATCTTAATGGCGTTTGTGTAAGTGATCCCATTAGTAAGAACAAGTTCATCGTTGTAGAACGTACCCGTTGTATCAGAAAGGAGTTGGTGATTTTGTAATATAGCGCCTGTGCTATCCAAAATGGACCATTCTACCTCTTGTACATCACAGTGACCAGAGTAATACCATTTCCCGTCCAGGACATTGAGATCTTTCTGTGCATCTCTGTCGCCGTCTGATTGTCCGTCGTGTACCACAAGTCTGGCCGGCTGACTGATCCTCACCACATCTGAGATAACAGTAGTGTACAGACCTGCCGAGTTACGAATACGTGCTTTAGCGTAAACTCCAGATCCAGGTTCGAGAGAAAGTCCGGTAAAGATTGCATACTGAGATGTACCAACGTCTTTGTACGGCAGGATATCCTCTTCACCAAAATCAGTACCAAGGGAAACCTCTACCCTAGAAGGATTTATACATCAATTAAAATAACCATATAAATAAAAAGTATTTTGTATTTTAGATTGATTGTCTGAACAAAATATGAGTACTTCTGACATTCGAAATTACTTACGTTTCTGTTCTTAAAACTACAACATGCCTATCTGAACACAGTGCTTATTGATTATTGGGGAGTGTATATCTGCATTTCTGCATTTTCATCAGAAATTAGTAATATGTTTTGAGAAGATATGGAAAAATTCGATTGTCTATCTATCGACAATCGAATTGTTTATAATTCAAGACGGATCATTGTTACCAATCACTCTGAAATTGAAATATGCATATTTAGTGACTAAGGGATCCCTTTGATACTCTCCAGTGTAATCAGTTTGATAAAACTTAAATAACACCATTAACATCCCATGCTTTCAATTTCTGTTTTTTTTCATCAACTATTTTATTGTCGTGTAATATTCATTAATTAGTTGAAAAATGCTATATTTTCCATACAAACATTAATTGAGCCTTTATTTTTTTAATATTAACAGCTTAATGATATAACATGAATTGTAATATTTTGGCTGCTTAGAATTTTGGGGTGTTCAAATCTAGCGTTTCGCGATATCAACGAAAGATAAAAATTCTGATTATTTACTTTGTCTATACACATATATCCCCCGACAATGAAATACCGACGGAATTAGTGTTGAAGCCATATCGATACAAAGACAACCCTTTGATATATTGGTCTTCAATAGAAGTGCTCAATAGTATTTTATAGAGAATATAAAATTAGTATTTTACAATACAAGGTTTATTTTGGTGCGAGACTTAGGAAAGCCAAGATGACGAGGCTTTGTCGAACATCAAAATAAAACTTGTATTGTAAAATAACATTTACACTATGCCAATAGTAAATGGGTGCTTTCATGGATCTGAATAAGCATATATATTAACACATTGTATATTTCATGACAGTTTGTGATGGTGAGAATTACAAGAAATACAACTTTAAACACTCGTCATGACCTAATATTCTGTGATCCGAGGTCCGTTGACAGAGGTGAATTTGGGGACGGCATTGAACCCTGGGAGAGATTGACAAAACAACTGGTTGGTTCTTCCACCAATTGTATTCAGTTATTCATAACTGGCCATTACGGTAATTGTTTAAAGAAATCATACAGCGAAATCAATCAACAGAATTAAATATGAAGAGAGTAAGTTTAAAATGAAGACATTGGATGGTTTTTACGTTAAAGATACTGTATAGTCGCGCGCTTTTAATTTCGCTAATTTCGCGGATTCATCCAAATTCGCGAAAATTAATATCTCAAAAATCTCAAAATTGATCAAAATTAGATTTTTACATGTCGTCATTTGAATAATGGTTTCAAAGGCTATACATATAATTCTCGATAATAACCCCCCGCGAAACACCGCGAAATTTAACAACTATACTGTATTGGCTTACTTTATAATCGACGACTCCCTGTCCTCTATATCACCAAGAGCTACCTCTATGTAAGTCGTCGGTATCTGGCATGTTGTCTGGGTAATGTGTTCATCACTTGTAGCATCCATTGTCGTAACGATGGTAACAGTGTCAATACCAGGTGGGGTAGTATCAACACCAACTTTCACAGTATACTTCCGAATAAAATTGAGGACATTGGAAACCAAAAATTGCACAAAAATTTCGTTTGTATCAATATTTGCCATTTCAGTTTTTATATCTTTAGTCCACTTCATATTTCCAACGTGTATTTGTGTGTAAGCTTGGATATCCTGATGATTATCTGATGTTCCTATGGCAATCTCCAGGTTCATTAGTACACTTTGTATGTCCTCCACAGCATCCCAAGAACAAGAAACTACTCCATAGTTGACAGATATAGTTGGATCACAGCTAAGGTTATGTATGGACGGGGCTGTAAAGTCAGCCGTAACAGGCGGTGATAAAGCGTGTCCAGTGTTTCCTGCTGCATCCTCAGCGATCACATGGATCCATATCGTCTCACCACTAGATGTAGATAAATCTCCGAGCTGTAAACGGTATCGTAGTGTCTCGGACATATTGTGTATGTCATCCAGATATGGAAGTGATCCGGCACCCCATTGTACAGTAGATATGTCTGAATTATCATACACTTCCCAAAACAATAATAGAGATTCCGCACATTTCGTGAATACATTATGATCGTACCGGATGTAGTTGGTATCATTTCCAGGGGTTGTTATCACCGATATGATAGGTTTTGTTGAGTCAATCCTGAAACCATCGGACGTTGATACGATGAATTCCTCGTGACATCCATGTCCTGTCGTTGCACGTACCGTTAAGTAAAACTGCTTATTCTCCTCAAGTTGAATGTTAATTTGCGCATGACCAAAACTTTCATTTTGAAGTACAAGTCCAAAATCTGTAAATGGCGTGATGTCTGAAAAGTAGGGTTCAGACCCAGCGGCCCACTCATACTTGACAATGTTACACGCGGCACTTCTGAAGCCGTTGAAGGACATACCAATAGAGTGTGTATCATCTTCTATATCACTGTCAATGGAATCATGGAAACCATCAGATACAGTTCCTGGGACGTTGGCTTCAACTACCATAATTGGTTTTGATGACGTGGCATTCGACATTAACCCTGCACCGTTTTTGGCCCAGACGGTGACATGGTATGTTGTCTGGGATCGGTCAAAACTTTCCATAATCACGTTGTCGAGGACTATCGATGTTTCCTGTGTTTCTATCTCTCCACTGCTCAGAGACACGTCTCCGGGTGATGTTCCTACTCCGACGTAGTAACCAGAAATACCACTGTTGGAATCGAAGCCAATCCAGTAAACAGAAAGCTGTGCATTCTCCACATGAATCACATTTCCATTTTCATCTACGTCTTCATCTTCTCCTGCTACTCCTATGCTAACCTGTAAATAATTTGAATTATGATATAACTTTAATAGGTATACACAATAAGAGAATCATTTGTAATTAAGTTAGAAACATTGTTAAGTCAATTATCGTTTCATTTGAACGGATGTAAATAATTCATTCAATGCAAAACAAACACCGGTACATTCATATAGAAAAATAGATATTTTCATGTTGTAAAATAAAAAAATAAAATGAGTAATGCTATAAATATGATAGGATAATAGAGTGAAACAAATACTTAACATCAATGATGACATGAATTTGACCTTTACCTGGGTCATTTCCGGTGGTGTCGTATCTATGATTACACCAGGAGACTCGTGAATGGTTGATAATTGAGCGTTGTTTGTAGAGGTGACTTTGACGCTGTACATCGCACCATCTTTTAAGTCCAGACTCTCTAATGTGAATGATATCAAACCCTCACTGTCATTTAACAACTGGTGTTGTTTATGGTTAGGCCAAAATCTGGATTTAGATCCATGTTTCATTTCCTGAATGTAGAACAGATGGTGACTAATTCCAGACTCTGGATCCGACACTTTCCATGAAATATCTAACTTTGAGCTGTTGGACTGATATCCACTGTCCGAATCAGAATCACGAAGGTATTCCATTACAGGGGCTGTGTGATCAACCAGGAATCCGTCAGTAACAACACTGATCTGGAGACCAGCACCGTTATAAGCTGTAAGTGTCCAGGATATGACGTCATTGTGTTCCATGGTTACCGTGTGGTCGGTTAGAACGTGTACATGTTCTGATAAACCAAACGTTTTCCGCAATTCACGATTCACAAATACAGATGCTTTATAATGATCAACGTTACTTTCAGCATCAGTAAAATTGTTCCAATTACATGACTTTGTTGCGGATGCTGATGAAAATTGAACATCTTCGGATTGTCCGTCATGTACCCATCCGGCACCAGGGGGCGTGATGTCAATCAGCACTGTTTAGAAATTAAGACAAGTGTTGTAACGTTTGGTCTTACACATACTGTTACAACTATTTATACTGATATTGCTTGTTTTAGTCGCCAATGCAACACGTTAAGTATGCATTTAAAGTCGATATTATTAACACATTTGACACAACACTCATGATATCAACGAAACTAGCGCGCTTCATGGAATTTGCCTCTGTCCAGTTAGCATTCATATTGGCCATGAATGCCAACTGAAAGACGTGCAATGCTTTTATTTACACTTGGTTACAATTTTATGTTGAAATAACAAGGGATTTTGCATCTTAATGAATTAACCATTCGTTATCGTCAATGATGGAACAGCCATTTGAACAGCCGTTTTCCGTGATCGCTGGCACGACAATTTTGACGTCACAATAATAATGACGTCATAATAAGCGATTGAAGTTCATAGTCTATATGACTGCCAACTGCGTTTGGTAAGGTTACATAGTGGGACTGCAGTGAAAATGTAAATATTAGTAATACGTGATTTCTAGAATAAGACGTAGAAATAGAAGAATAGAAGTTTGATTTGAGTAGCAGGTACGTACCACCATTAGAGGATCCATTGACAGTTTTCTGATTCAGCGCGGAGTTATACGCGAAAACAGTCGAAAAGTAGGTCCTGTTGTGTTCCAGGCTGAGTCCGGTACTACATATATGTTTCTCGTGGTGTGTTAGATTCCGGAACTGTACGATGTCATCTCGACCGCCTCTTGTACCCAATCCCCATTTAAATCTTTTAAAAATAGCAGGATTGTCTCTACATAAATACGTTTACTCAAATCATCTTCTCAGTTAAGTAATAACTTAAATTGTTTTAGAAATTTCAAAATCTTTCGATGACCTTAACTATCTCTCAGTCATGATATATACTTGCAACCTGAAAAGTACATCTTTATCTTAAAATTATTGTAAGTTACCGACGACATTAAAGTTTTATTAGTATTCACCAACCTCTTAAAAACATTTGATTATAAATATTTTGTACGCTAGAGAAAGTTGGTAAAATGGCTCGATTACTTAGCTATTCCACTTTCAGGATCATAAAAGTCCATCCAGTTAGCACAGATTGTTGTTGTGTCGTACTGGTACTCTGTGTCGGACTTTATGGTGGATCCGTCATTGACGATACCTAGTAAGGGAGCTGTTCTGTCAATCATGATTGGATCGTCGCCATGACCACTGGTAAATAACCCAACTGTGGAAACAACACATAACTCAAGTCCACCATTCCTGATGTCTTATATATATATATATATATATAAATAAAAAAGAACAATGTCCATGTGATGGTTTCCATATACATAAAAAAAACACAACTATAAAACAGTTTTTTCTCCCTAGCGCTTTCTCGGCTCATGCCGGTCTTCAGGGGTTTGAATTCTTTTATTTGTAAAACATGACGTCATAGTACAATGACGTCATAGTAAGATTACGTCATGACATGGTACATAAAGATATTGTGAATGGTTCTGGAAGAAAATAACAAAAACATGAGGACGAAATAAAAACTAATATGAAGTTCCTTTGTCCCGTTCTGAATTTAGCACAGGTTTCATAAGTTGAATGAAATACATTTCTTTATTTTCTCTTTTTAAAAGACCTGAATTGGACATTTGATATATTGGTAAAATAAAAAAATTATCATTAGCACACATATGACAATGTTCGTTTACTGTTAAATATCTGAGATGGTCTGTTTTGGTTTGTTGTCGGTGTAATGTAACTCTCTTTCTCAATTCCATTCCTGTCTGACCAATATAAAAATCTGAGCATTTGCTACAAATAAGTGCCTATATGACATTTTTGGATGTACAATTCATATTAGTTTTAATTTTGAAATTAAAACCATTTTTGAATGTATAATTTTTACACTCTATAATAATATCACATGTTTTGCAACGCTTTTGCATACATTTAGTGACAGAAGTATTTTGCATTTTCGAATCAAATTTTGACGCACATAAAATACGTTTAAGGTTTTTAGGCTGACGCTTGCAATTTATTATTTTCTTGTTAGATAAAATCAATTTCATTCTGTCGCTATTTTTCATGTAATCTTCACAACCTTTTACAATTGGAAAAATATTGTAGTTGTTTGGATTAAAAGTACTGACAAAAGGTATTATATTGCTTTTGGATTCCACTTTATTCGATTTCCTTAAATGAATAGGTCCTTCTTTTTTGCTCTTTCAACTCCATAATCTATAACTTCTTGCGGATAATGCTGTTTGCGCAGATAAAAAACTAAGTTCTCTAAGCGTTCAGCTAAAATAGTTTTATCACTTACGATTGTGATTAGACGGGACGCTAAATTAAATGGGATATTTAGCTTTACATGCCTTGCATGATTTGAATAAAAATCAAGATAGTTATGCGAATCCGTCGGTTTACAATACAAGTCAGTAGTGATTTCACCATTTTTACTATGTACAGATATATCCAAAAACGGTAGTTTTACTGTACTAGAATCCATTGTGTACTGTATATCAGGATGTAGCTTATTAAGTTCTTGAAATAATGTATTTACATCTTTATCTGATTGCCAGATTATAAAACAATCGTCTAAAAATCTGATGAAATTCCCTCTTAAATAATCAGCTTGTTCATTGTCTATTTTCCCGATGTTTGTGTAAAGCATTTCCTCTAGGTAACCAAGAACCAAAGTAGCATACGTAGGGGCAACCTTTGTCCCCATCGCTGTACCTTTACATTGCCGATAATATAAATTATCAAATTAAAACACATTTCTATTCAAAACTATTTTCAAAGCTTCCAAAATAAAGTTTTTACTTACTCGATTGTGAATTAAAGCAGGGTGTTTTTCTAGCCAAAAATTGACTGCTTTTAAACCAAGTTCGGTAGGAATGTTTGTATATAAACTAACCACATCAAACGAAATCAATTTGCTACCTGGTACAACCTTTTTTGGTAACCTTGTTAAAAAGTCAAAATCGTCTTTAACAAAACTCGGTACTGTAGGACAAAGTGGTTTTAAAATGATATCTAAAAAATGACTTAGACGTTGTGTAACGCTATTAGATCCACCGACTATAGGTCTGAATTTTAAGTCAGTTGGACAATGTATAGTAATATACTCAGAATTTTGTTCTTTTATAGCATTAGCAATTTGACTGCTTTTATGAATCTTTGGTAAACCATAAAAGTAACTAGTTTTAAATGAAAAATTTGTTAAGTAATCTATTTCCTCTTTAAGAAGTTCACCGCCTTCTCTGTTAACCAAGTTTACAATTTGTTTAAAAGTCATCTCATCCTGTTCAGAATTACATTCGTTATAAAATTCTTCGTTGGATAACATTTCCCTAATCTTTTTAGCATAGTAGTCAGTATCCATGACAACAACAGCGCCACCCTTATCAACCTCCTTAATAATTATTGTCTTGTCTTGTGCTAAATTTTCTTGTGCTTTTCTTAGTTGATAAGACAAATTACTTTTTCTATTTTGTATAGGAAGCGGATGTTTCTTTATGTGCTAAATTTTCTTGTGCTTTTCTTAGTTGATAAGACAAATTACTTTTTCTATTTTGTATAACGAAGAATTTTATAACGAATGTAATTCTGAACAGGATGAGATGACTTTTAAACAAATTGTAAACTTGGTTAACAGAGAAGGCGGTGAACTTCTTAAAGAGGAAATAGATTACTTAACAAATTTTTCATTTAAAACTAGTTACTTTTATGGTTTACCAAAGATTCATAAAAGCAGTCAAATTGCTAATGCTATAAAAGAACAAAATTCTGAGTATATTACTATACATTGTCCAACTGACTTAAAATTCAGACCTATAGTCGGTGGATCTAATAGCGTTACACAACGTCTAAGTCATTTTTTAGATATCATTTTAAAACCACTTTGTCCTACAGTACCGAGTTTTGTTAAAGACGATTTTGACTTTTTAACAAGGTTACCAAAAAAGGTTGTACCAGGTAGCAAATTGATTTCGTTTGATGTGGTTAGTTTATATACAAACATTCCTACCGAACTTGGTTTAAAAAAAGCAGTCAATTTTTGGCTAGAAAAACACCCTGCTTTAATTCACAATCGAGTAAGTAAAAACTTTATTTTGGAAGCTTTGAAAATAGTTTTGAATAGAAATGTGTTTTATTTTGATAATTTATATTATCGGCAATGTAAAGGTACAGCGATGGGGACAAAGGTTGCCCCTACGTATGCTACTTTGGTTCTTGGTTACCTAGAGGAAATGCTTTACACAAACATCGGGAAAATAGACAATGAACAAGCTGATTATTTAAGAAGGAATTTCATCAGATTTTTAGACGATTGTTTTATAATCTGGCAATCAGATAAAGATGTAAATACATTATTTCAAGAACTTAATAAGCTACATCCTGATATACAGTACACAATGGATTCTAGTACAGTAAAACTACCGTTTTTGGATATATCTGTACATAGTAAAAATGGTGAAATCACTACTGACTTGTATTGTAAACCGACGGATTCGCATAACTATCTTGATTTTTATTCAAATCATGCAAGGCATGTAAAGCTAAATATCCCATTTAATTTAGCGTCCCGTCTAATCACAATCGTAAGTGATAAAACTATTTTAGCTGAACGCTTAGAGAACTTAGTTTTTTATCTGCGCAAACAGCATTATCCGCAAGAAGTTATAGATTATGGAGTTGAAAGAGCAAAAAAAGAAGGACCTATTCATGTAAGGAAATCGAATAAAGTGGAATCCAAAAGCAATATAATACCTTTTGTCAGTACTTTTAATCCAAACAACTACAATATTTTTTCCAATTGTAAAAAGTTGTGAAGATTACATGAAAAAAGGCGACAGAATGAAATTGATTTTATCTAACAAGAAAATAATAAATTGCAAGCGTCAGCCTAAAAACCTTAAACGTATTTTATGGTTTTTCAAATTTGATTCGAAAATGCAAAATACTTCTGTCACTAAATGTATGCAAAAGCGTTGCAAAACATGTGATATTATTATAGAGTGTAAAAATTATACATTCAAAAATGGTTTTAATTTCAAAATTAAAACTAATATGAATTGTACATCCAAAAATGTCATATACGCACTTATTTGTAGCAAATGCTCAGATTTTTATATTGGTCAGACAGGAATGGAATTGAGAAAGAGAGTTACATTACACCGACAACAAACCAAAACAGACCATCTCAGATATTTAACAGTAAACGAACATTGTCATATGTGTGCTAATGATAATTTTTTTATTTTACCAATATATCAAATGTCCAATTCAGATCTTTTAAAAAGAGAAAATAAAGAAATGTATTTCATTCAACTTATGAAACCTGTGCTAAATTCAGAACGGGACAAAGGAACTTCATATTAGTTTTTATTTCGTCCTCATGTTTTTGTTATTTTCTTCCAGAACCATTCACAATATCTTTATGTACCATGTCATGACGTAATCTTACTATGACGTCATTGTACTATGACGTCATGTTTTACAAATAAAAGAATTCAAACCCCTGAAGACCGGCATGAGCCGAGAAAGCGCTAGGGAGAAAAAACTGTTTTATAGTTGTGTTTTTTTATGTATATATATATATATATTCTTATATATATATATATATATATATATATATATATGCATATCGATTCAATATTAATTATGTTATGTGATATGTGATAATATTACACTATAAATACCCTTAACAGTTACATAATTTTCTCTTGTTTTCAATAACTATGGAACAGATTAATGATAAAACATCTAGTTTTCTTACCGTTATTTTCAACACGTAACCGTATCCATGCATAGACCCCCGGAGTATGATCTAAATCCTCCACACCAACAAAAGGGTCATCCCCAACAATCAAGGGAAATTCAGCGTAACCCCGAACATTAACGTCGTGCTTCGTTTTACCGAGGCCAAACTCGATCAGTTTGAGATCGGATTGTTTGTCAAATGCAGTATAATAAACAGCCAGTATATCAAAACTCTCGTCAAAGTAAACGCCTGTGACGTTTTGAAAAACCGGCGGTGTTGTGTCAATGTCGATCGGAGTTGTGTGGCAGACTGTTGTCACTAAGGCGCCTCCATACACGACATTGTTGATGGCACTAACCGTGACGTAATACTGCCCATCAGGTAGGTAGAGGTCCTTAGTGTAACCAGTGTGTGTCCAGTATTTATTGTGTGATAAATGGCTGTGTGGATCTCTCTCTTTTACAATGTCAGATTCACATATCGCCGTACCAGCCCACCAGGTGTATCCCCATATACCAGTCTCGTTGTCATGGAATCCGTCAAAGTTTACTACAACAATAACAAATCTCTGACCAACACAATTAATCGGGCTGAAATATTTAATGTAAACGGAAGAGCAACATGTTTAATTAAAGACATTTCTTACATTTTCTTTTTATGGCATTCTACGTAGATTGTGGATATGAATTTTATGAATATTACTTGATAATGATGATTTAATCCATATAATGAATGGCTACCACGCATGATTTAGTGGACATGTCACTGTAGACACCAGTGAAGTAATACCTTGGAAGTATAAAATAAAAAAAGCTTTACAAACGTGTTAGAAGGACAGTTTTAATTAAATACACCAGCTATGTATTCTATAAAGAAAATGATTGTCATTAAAATCGAAAAGGGAAATATGCTAAAACCTTAAGACGAATAACTTCTTAAGACATTGATCTACTTTCAGTTGGCAATTATTGGAAGACGAATGCTAACTTGACAACGGTAAATCTAGTGTGGCTTGCTAGCGTATTTTGTCCAGTTGGCATTTGTTCTCCGATAATCGCTGGCACGACAGTTGAGACGTCACAGAGAAAATGACGTGAACATACGAGTATGACAGTTCATGCCATTTTGAGTTGATGCCATAGAATGAAATCATTGTTATAGAAAATAGCCCTTTTTATTCACTGAATAAAATGCGTTTGGTAAGTTTAATTACATAGTGAGGTTGCAATGAAAATGTAAATATTAGCATTAAATATCTCTTTAAAATGAAAGTTAATTTACCTGTAAGATAATGGTTCGCTAAGGTGTAGAGTAGGTCAATGTGGGGTACATGTCCATTGAAAACAGTTCCACCATTCTCTCCATCTCGTATTATTCTGTGAAGAACGACAAAACGAGATAGAATTGGAACATGTATTTCAATAAAGTAGCTAAGACACCGAACACAATCAAGCAAAAACAACTATTTGAAATATTTCCACTATTGCCCCATAGGCTTAGTACACATTCATGTTATACAGCACGTACATGCTAACGTCCTCAATTAGTGTAATACACCCACACCTACCTGTGGTTGAGTATGTCAGAGACGTCTATACACCTCTGTGTTACGGCAGCACCACATCTATCCGCTTGTACAGTCTCTGTATATCCCATACCTAGAGGCCCTGTCTCTGGTGTTGTAAAATCCACTATGGTGCCTGATGATTTTAAAAAGCCGTTATATCCAAGTACATTGGTAACATGGACATTGATGAAGTAGGTTAGTCTATGTACCAGAGGTAAATCAGTGTATGAGATGTATGCTGTACTTCCTATCAGCCGCTCATAGTGTGCGTAGGTTCCACTGATTCTCCGTTTTGCTTGTTGTCCCTCCACAACGGAATGTAAATCACAGTTTTCTGTATGATACTCATAATCAAACGCAACACACTTTCGCACATATTTCAGACATTCCTTTGCACATAACAGATTTGTTCTTGTTTTAGATGATGAAAACGCCGAGACAGTCAGCGTTCCAGGTTTCGGTATACTAAAGTATTTGAGATCAGATAGTTCATTTGGTCGAGGATTGTTGCTGCTGAGTGTCATTTGTTCCCAGTCTATGACCTCATTACCGTGCCCACCCGAGCTAAATCCAACAGCTTTGTAATGGGGTGTCTTCAACGGGCTATCCTCAAACATCGTAACGCTTGCACTTAAGGAATATGGATGGCTGGAAAAGGCGAACGAGGCATCGACCCTTCCATCTGGAATAGAATTATCATAAGTGTCTAAATGGCATGTAGTGAAGACTTCCAGACCCTCACTATTTCGTGCTTTGACCGTCCAGTATAACGGTACACTATTAGGTAACTCTGTAGTAGGTACCACAAGTGATGGTCCAGAGTATTCTGTCCAGTCCATTATGTCTGTTGTCTCAGGAGTTGTACCGATAGCGTAGAACATGTGGACGTCACTGACTGGATCTGAGGCTGATACTTCTAACTGAAATGCTGTGTTCAATGGTGATCTGTTCTTAACCTGTGTAACACTGCATCCTCCCACCCCGGGTGTGACTTCAGAATCAATTACAGGTGGGTCGGAATCTGGCTCTTTGTCCTCGTAATTGAAGATAGTATGATGTATGGAAGGAGATCTATATCTCCATATAACAGCAGAAAAGATCGTCTTGCTGAATAGCCACAAATCTACTTTCAGAAATGCTCGCAGGGTGAGTGTGACTGGAATAATTTCTAAATCGAGTCGTTTGCTAAAAGTGAAATAACATATGTTCAGAAGGCATTTTTGTTTAATATGCTCCACCGCCGACGAATGGTATTTTTCTCTATCGAAAACCGTAGAGGACGTATTAGTATTTTTCTTTAGTTACAATAGTAACTTACTTTACACAATTACCACCATTGGGAAGTTTGAACTTCTTATTTTTGTTCAAGATAAAAATATTAAAAATAATTAATTGTGTCCCGAAAAAAGTGTTAATAAGACACATATAAACACAATTATACATCAGTTATTGTTGAAATGATGGGTATCGTTTATGCTTTGTCGGCGGTGGAGGATATTTAGAGTGTCGCTAACAAGAAATCGGGTCAAAAGTTCAAGATATAAATACAGAGAACGATTGTAGTATACTTTAAATAATTTACATATAAAACTTCAAACATTTGTCTTAGTAATGATTATGTAGGAAGGTATCTATTCCAAGCTACTTATTTCATAGACGACTAAAGCTGTCATGCAAAATTCCATATACCTTTAAACAATTCAAGATAATATGGTATGTGGAAGAACTATCTCTCCAAATAACTACTGAAGATAGTGATTAAGCACAAATCTACTTTCAGAAACACTCGCAGTTTAGAGCAACTGGCGATATCTCGAGTCGAAATAAAAATAAAAGAATAAATGTTTCCTTTTAGTTAAGCATACGTTTTTAACATATGATGAGACTGATTTAAACAGATTTTAGAACATCTACTTACTCGATACGGATAGGGAACTTGTTGAATTTGAATGTGATTGTAATTGGAAACTTTGTTGTCATAAAAACTCCCTCCAGTGAAATTCCTCCTGTGAAGATCAGGATTCGAATGCTTACTGATCCTTTTAATCTCAATGCCACTGATGGTGTCACAACTCCCTATAAAACAGTATAAATCGCGACCATATTATTCTTACATTCATCACATAAGTATATCTTATGAAACATACATATTCAACACAGATACGAACATGGAACATCTGTTGAAAACAAATGAAACAAATGAAACACAAATCTCCTATATCAACCTACCTTAGCGTACATGCTTAGTACACATATATCTATTCCCACAGAGACTCCCAGCGAACCACCGACACTGAATTCTAGATAAACAAAATATGTTCATATAAGAATTGTATTAAGCCATTTAAATTAAAAACAATTATGATTACTAATAAGGCATTTATTTTCGTGCTTTTACTTACTTTTACAATAAAATAAATTGAGTTTTTCAGTGGAAAAGTTCTTCGTATATAACGTCATAATGCTCGACGCACAATTTTTTCATTCAAAGTAAAATATAACATAACACTTTTGACCAATGGAAATGAGTGTAACATTTGAAATTAAATTATTATAAAAGAACACAGAAACAATTACTGAATTCAACAATGATTGGTCCTACGGGAATTGGCACTTTTATCTTAAAGAAATTGGCATTGAGACGTGGTAAACTTTTCTCGTCAACAGAACACGTGTCCTTAGCGTCAGGGAATATGCTACTCAACGCCTGTGTGTATCCTTCACTAAACGACTTTTCAATCAACTGAAACATTCATATATATATATATTTAAAACATTATAATATGCAATTAGTTCTTCTATTGTTTCTGATATAAACACATATGCAGTCGATACATAATTCTAAGCCAATAGCCTATACCCCTCTTTCCCTCATTTGAGGACGTTGCAACTAATTGACGTGTTTGTTTTGATAATAGTCCCAATTATGCTCACATATGATCCATATACAAATTTCGATAATGTTTATTTTGATATTTCGTCTGGATGCCATGGCAACAAGCTGACAGCTTACGTCTTGAATAGTATAACCATTTCACTTGTAACTACCTATATCGGTAAATAATGGATTTAGCACATCATACACATGGTCACAAGCATTAAACAGTTGTTTAGGTAGGATTTGAGCACGACAAACAGGGTGCTATGAAAACTCAAATGAAATAAATGTCTTCAAGGTTGTTTTTAATACTCTTATTAGACATCTCCCATTTTTCCCGACACGGAGTACGGACACCGACACCGACACGGACTTCCAAAATTCGGGGGTTGTCTCAAAAACAAAATTCAACAAATTAAATTCGTCTGACGTTTTTTATCCGAACATATATCATTATAGAATATAATAATTATTATGATTTAATTCATATAACTCAATCAGGTACCAATTAAGCATTTTCCGTGATTTCACTTACTTTTACTATTAAAAATCGAGTTGTGGAGCATTGATATCTTATCCAATAATTCAGTTTGGCCAATGACTGCGCCGCTTTTAAAATTCCCCGCGAAAATGTTCTGTATTAGGAAGTTTAGTTTAGTTTAGTTTAAACATATTTTATTGAAACAAAAGGATTGGGCACAAGTTATTTCAACTTATATCAAGCCCTCTCCAACAATATTACATTTATACATAATCAACATTTGAAGATGGCAGACTTGAAATGTTATTCAGAAACGAAATCTTATGCATACTCAAAATCAATATAAACATAGAATTAACGTAGTAGTTTTAAACATAACATACAAAGTACATTTCCATTTTTTCTTACATACTCCATGAGAGAGAGAGAGAGAGAGAGAGAGAGAGAGAGAGAGAGAGAGAGAGAGAGAGAGAGAGAGAGAGAGAGAGAGAGAGAGAGAGAGAGAGAGATTAAAATCTTTTTGTATCAAGAATTTATTTTTGAGTTTCATTGATAATAAATTCATTTTCGTTATATGTTAAGTTAGAATCACCGAACAACAAGGTTTGTAGGCTGAGTGGTATAAAATCGTTTAAATTTCTGTAAAGCTCTATACGTTGCCGAGCATATAAGTTACAACTAAAAAAATAATGATATGCGTCTTCACATTCAATTCCACATGCACAGCTTTGGTCGTCAGAAAGATTTACTCTGAACAGATCATATTTTAGGATACTTGATTTATTTCTTAGTCTGCAGTGCTAGATATTAGTTTTCCGGTCACCCTGAGGAAATAGATAGGATGGACATGAATTATGTTTTTACGGAGGGTATCTCTAAAAGTGCTCAATCTGTTTGTCTGTCTAATATTAGTATCTAAACTGTTCTAGAGCCTTAGAGTTGATGGAAGGAATGACAAATTAGCTGTATCCAAACGGTTATTGGGTAAAGCGTAATTTTCGGAGTCTCTTAGTTTGAATCTAGTGTTTTCAGAATTTAAAGGAGGGAGTAGAGTAGAAAGATAAGAGGGTGTTAGTCCATTATGTACTTTGAAAAATAAGTTAATTTTACGTCTAGATCTGCGGTCAGATAAGGTTTCCCAGCCCGTTTCAGAACAAAGAGATAGCCTACTAGTATATGAAGGTAGTCTTGTCACTATCCTAGCAGCTTCTAGTTGAATTGTCTCTAATTTGTCAGCATCAGCAACATTACACCCATCCCATAATTCACAGAAATACTCTAAAGTTGGTAGTATATATGTTCTATAAATTTTGTTCAGTGTATTACGGTTTAAAATATACTTTAATTTTCTTAAGATACCAACTAGTTTTGAAGCTTGTTTAGATATATGATTTATGTGGTAGCTCCATTTACAGTTTGAATCAATAATTACACCTAGGTGTTTATGTTGGTCAACAATGTCTACACTTACGTTATTTAAGTTGATGTCAATAACATGGTCTAATTCAATATTAGAAATCAGCAGAGCTTCTGTTTTGGATGGATTAAATTTAACTAACCATTTATTCGCCCAAGTTTCAATAGAATATATATCGTTATTAATTTTATTTTCAATGACTAAAGGAGATTCATCTGAACATAGTAGTGAAGTATCATCAGAAAATAGTTTTGAAATACAATCAAGATTATCGGTTATATCATTAATATACAAGATGAATAGTAAGGGATCGAGGACTGAGCCTTGTGACACTCCTGCATTTGTTTTCTTTACAGAAGATCTGCTGTTTCCTACGAAAACATGTTTTCGTCTGTCAGTAATATAGTCAACTAATTTAACCAGTCTAATAACATACCAGAAATACCATAACTCAATAGTTTCACTTCCTGCACCTTATGCCATACTCTATCAAAGGACTTTGATATATCACAAAAAATCAGACATATTGGATGTTTCTTTTTTTCTAGATTTTCACAAATATGGTTAAAAATTTCTATGAGTTGATGTACAGTGGAGTGGCCTGGCTGAAAACCTGATTGATATCTATAGATAAGAGAATTTTCAATTAAATAGTTATTAAAATATTTGATTACTAACTTCTCAAAAACTTTACCAACTGTGCTGAGTAGAGATATAGGGCGGTAATTAGAAGGTTTAGATTTATCACCATTTTTATAACAGGGCATTACCAGGACATGTTTCCAAGCTCGTGGGAAAATTTCATTGTCTAACGATGACCGAAAATTGAGAGATAAAGGGATAGCGACCGACTGAGCAGTGTTTTTAACATGTTGTTACTAATAGTATCAGGCCCTATTGCTTTATTGATATTAAGAGTTTTTAAAATGTCAGTTATGTCGTCAGTTGTGAAATGAATGTCTGTTAACGAGGAGTCCGTCTTTGAGTCAGCAGCTGATACGTCTACGTTAGTGTCGTCAATTGTTGAAATGGATACAAAATAATCGTTTAATAGGTTAGATTTCCTATCGTCAGACGTTTCTATGTCACCTGTCGTAGGATTCGTAAGTGGCGGTAATAAGTTTGTCTTGTCGGATGTCTTTATTAGGTTACGAACAGTTTTCCAGTATTAGGAAGTCATAATACTTGACGCACAGTTCTTTCGATCGATAGAAAAATAATCTCCACGATTTAAGCAATAGAACTGAGTGTAACATCTGAAATTAATTTAAAAGGGAATGAAAAAAATACGTAGCTATCTATTTATCCATTATGCATAGCGTAACTCGTCCAATCGTCTAAAAGAAATGTGCTCACATGGTCACCTTTACTATGTATTTATTATGCGAAAGCACGTGTTATTTTCGGATAAGTCAATAAATCATTAATTATATAATTATAATCAAAAATGTGAAAAATCTTGAGGACATTTGCCCTTCATTACGTTTTATCTTAAAGCCACTGATCAATATCACCTTTGAAAATTTATGGATTTAAACCAAACAAATAAGATATACCAGAAATTGTTACCGGTCATGCACTGTCACTATTGATACACAGGCTTTCGACTCTGTAGATATATGGACACCTCTATATGTGTAATACTGGGTACACCAAAAAAGTTGTCTGTATATTAATAGTCAAAAGCCTGTGTATCAAATGAAAAATATACGATATCGGTCTGGATATGCCCTCAAGCATGACACAGGTAGGCAGCTTTCACGTGCATAGAGACAGGACAGTGCTGTAGCAGACGACTATTTTGATGTGCGAAACAAGCATATCGTATCAAAAATGTATAATTAATAAACTTAAACAATGAATACAATTAATAAAATTGAAAGTAATTACACCTTTAAAGTTATATAGAAGTTGCAAGCAGTATTCAAATTATTCCAAAATATTAAGAACGTACATATTTTGTATATATCATCTACGTCCTGAAATATATAAACAAAAATGTACCGAATTATACCTGAAGTATGTTTTAAAGACACGAAATTTGATTGCATCCCCTGATTTTAAGCGGAGCCAATCAAACGACCAGATGTTGTATAATGAAAAGGAATAATTAGCACCGCCTATATTAATTGAGTTTACATTTATTGATTTTTAACCTGACATTATTAAATGGAAGAAGATACACAATCATTTCACAATTAAATATGATACCATTTAAACTTAAAACTACTTCCAGCAATAATGTCTAACTTTAAAAGATACGACACGACAAGTATATTATATTTATAACGTATTTGTTACAATTTTGTCTATTTTACATTTCGTGACGGCCCCCAAATTTCGGAAGTCGGTGTCGGTGTCGGTGTCCGTACTCCGTGTCGCGCAAAATGGGAGATGTCTATTAGCATCTAATGTTTCAGTCCATTAGCAAAATCAACAGTAATCATCTGACATACATGCTACTATTTTGAAATAGCAGCATTTGATAGGCTATTTATAATTAAACGCATCACTGTCATGTTACATGTAAAGACGTTTAATAAAATTCAATAAGATGCAAAGGTAATAGTCAATCATTCCAAATAGTTTTCATGTTGTGAAATATGAAAAAAAAGGAATTTACATCATAAGTCGAACCACACACTGTAAAAATATCCCATACTCACTGATTCCAGAACAAATTTTCTAATCGAATCAGCAATTTTCACAGTTTCAGCATCTAGTGAACTGATTTGTGATAAAGCGTCCAAAAACGATCGCCAAGTCATCTGCATTATTTCAGCTCTTTGGTCCGTTTCAGTGTCTTTATCTGGGTAACGAAGAAAAACGATTTATCGATTAAATTCGGAAAGAAGATAAACTTATTCCAATAACAAAGATCTACCATAAATAAAATAATCCAATTTATCAAGCTTGTTACTAACACATAAAAAGCAACGCCTGTCGTCGAAGAATATATCGAAAATAATTTAGTATTTAATTTCATTTCCATTTTGTGTGACAGTATTAGTGTCGGTGTAAACTAGTCCATTCAACTGTCACATATACAATGATACCTGTATCAGCTATCGTTTGATATAAAAACTCTTCCGTTACTTACTGATGTTGGTGCAGACGTCCGGAATGTCCACTCTGGCGTTGTTTATGATGGTGAATGGTTGCAGACACGATGTATGACACTTTACACAAAGAGCACCTTCTATAGTGTAGTATATAGCCCCATTGTCCTCCTCTCCCTGGATCGTTAATGTTAACACATACGGTTCCGAGTCCGGGGTATCAACAGTCACATCAGATAGGGTCACGGTGTGCAACTCTCCTACAACAGTCGTGCGCAATATGTCAGATCTGAACAGTTTTTCATTCACAACTTGTGTTATAACAAGATATACACAATTAATGATATAACGTCTGTTTTGACTGGATTATTTCCATGACCTAATCACCGTTAGATTCATAGAAATTTATGACTTTGTTGTGGAGACGTCGAAGCGAGTAAACGGTTACACTTTCAATCTTGTCAGATATACCGATCGCGAAGACGGTCTATGTCATTGTCAGTGTAAACGAACTGAAAATTGTAAAAAAAATAATGTAATCGAAACATAGAAGAAGTGATTCATTTTCAGATGCACAACTGATTTAGGTTAACATTGTCAAAACTTTGCAGTCAGTTGTTCAAAATAGGCCTATCGGGGGATCGGCTGACAAACTGGACACAGTACAGCAGATCCCGCGATCACGACTAAACTATAAAGCTGGTATTCCTGTATTTCCTAACCATTATTCAGAAAATGTTCGAAAACATCGTAAGCCTCAACTTTTGTGACTTAGGCCAATCGATCGTAGAGCAAACTTCAACCTCGTCGATGTTAGATACAAATATTATTATATTTCTCATAGACAGGCGTCTTGGAAAAAACATAAATACTTTGATAAAAAATCGAATCGGTTATTCTGACAGAAAATGCATAAAATGCTGCAAACAGTTTATCATTATTATTGATAATTATTATTATATTTATCATACTATTAAAAAGATATCATTTATAAATTTATCTACATAGCTATATTAAGTATATAGTAAGTGTTATAATATTTCTTATTTGCATACATAAACTAAACAAGTGTAAATTTAGACCAAAATATTTGTCTGCATCAATCATAAGCATGAATGCAGCAGTCATGGAGAATTATTGAATCTCATAGGTGGATGATCATTGGCTTAACAGCCAACATGGACTTTCCAGTCTGTATCCAGTGGGTGAAGTTAATTCCTTCATGGTTGTTGTGTTCTCATATCTTTCTTATTATTCCTTTTGAAAAACAGAATTACTATACGTACACTAATATAAAAGCTGGTATTGTCATTATATCATATCTTCTGTATAATTTTTTATGCTGAAAACTACACTATACTTTTATACCGTTTATAAGTATTTCTCACTTTATTTGTATATATACATTCTGTTACCGAGAACTCACATAGGCATTGACTGTTGTTTAACCCCTTTTCAATTTAAAAAAAAATGTTGTTGAAATTAAATTGAAAAACAGTTTAGAAATACCCCCACACAATATGACCATAGGTACGGAAGGCACATATGCATCATGGCAATTCCATCACTTGGCCTTTAACAATAACAGGTCTGAAGAACCGAACGATAAATTTTATACACAAATTGCAAATTATGAGTATATTGGGGAATATAGTGGACACATTGGTTCCCATTCGGTGAACCTCATAACTTTATAACCCTACACAAGTTATTTTTGTTCATTGAATGAGATCCTTAAATATTGACACATTTCTGAGCAACATATTTAGTATCAGCGAAAGAATCTACTGCATATGATTATGGAGGATATTTAAGAATCAAACTGTCTTCATATGAAATATATGGTCTATATAGATGCCAGAGCTTTGCAGACAATCTTCATAATGCGCTAGCTATCTATAAAGCTCTATAAGGACTATAAGGACTCCGTGTGTTTGCAATGAATATACATACCATCAAATGATACTGTTGTGGTCAGAATTGAGTCTGTGATATATAAAAGAGCGTTACATGGATCTACGGTCATGTCCAACCTTACAACAGCACGAATACTACCGATGTTGAGTGGTACCGCGCATGCCAGTCCTGTACAATCTGCTCGTGCCTTGCATGCAAGACCAGTACCTTTACCGACAACACCTTTAAAGTTAGGACAATCTGTAAATATAGAGTAAAACAGAAAATAATTTCTTTCAGGAGACAAATACGGCTTTACTGTGTACAAACCTCGCCGACAACACATACGTTTAAGTTTATTTCAAACCAATACAAATACATGTAGTCATGCCATTTATATATGCTACGCCTGTCATTAACAACTGTTTCTATAACGTTGATAGAAAGATATAGCATTTTTAAGTAATAACTCATAATTCACCAAAATACATTCATATCTAAGAATTTGCCATTGTCAACCAGCCAGAGTATGTAACTACCGGTTGTGAGTGAAAATATAACATGTGTTTTAACCATGATTCCCCTTTTAAAGACAATGACTAAAGTCATTTTGTATTGATTTGCTATCATCGACGATGTATCAGAGGTTGAAATATTAAAATGTCAACAAGCATTCACTTTTTCTGTGAACTGTACGAACATAAATATGCTATGGCGTTAATAAAAAAACTATTGCATTTGTATTTACCTGTTTCAAATCTCAATCTAGCTTCGTGTATTGTTGATTGCCAGTCGCCGTACAGATCCTGCAGACGGTCCTTAAACAACTTTTGTAGTTGCAATATGGAGAGGGTACTCGGGTCCTGGAAGGATATGTCCACTTCGGCCAACTGAAGCTGGTAAATCATACCATCGAGCTCCATTTGTAAATCCGAGTCCAGCATTGAATATACTTTCTGTAGTGAGAAACCTCCCACGTCAACTACTTTAAGGATGTTCAGTCCATCTGTAATTCTGCAAATAACAAGTGTCCACAAACACCTCTAAATATCAGTTGTCCATGAAATCTGTCGAATTTAATTTTGTTTTATTCCTCTAGGGACTATTACGACTATTGTTCCCTAAACATCTCTGTGTATCAAATCCCATTAAAATCGGATGGTTATTTTATACCTTTGCTCCTTGAGGATTAACTTGAATAGATTTTTTATGTTATGGAGATATAACACGAAAATATGAGTGTACTCTAAATAAACCGCGAAGCGGTTCATGACGAGAGTACACTCCGATTTTTGTTTTATATCTCCATAACATAAAAAAAATCTATTCAAATTAATCCTTATAATTCAATTTATTAAAGATAATCTCTTCAATATTCAAAATTTATTTTGGGACTCTTTTGTCTTTGAAATCATTACGCCGTCATCTCAGCCAATCAGAAGCAACGTTACAAACGCCGATGCCATTTTTTCCTTTATGGCTGATAACGTAAATTTTTAAGCCAATGAAAATGTTCGTAACAAGCAAAATTGAACTATATTAATATAATGTACATTTTTAAAACAATGAAACTGTTATTACTATGGAACTCCCTTATTTCTGATGCGATGTGGGGCCCTAATTATGCAGTTTGCATAGACAGAACTTACCCTTCAAGTGAAAACAGTTTCATCACATTTCCGAAATCAGGTAATGCCTGTTTAAGAAGATCCAGGACGCTTCCTTCCGATTGTTCTATTTCTACAAACATACCCTGAGTTTCTATTTGGACTTCGAAGGATGCATCATCATCTGTCTGTAATCCATCTATTATGCCTGACACTGTCCGCTTCACCGTTTGAAACGAATCCTTTAACTGTCCTCCTAGATTCTCTATCTCAATTGTTTGGAAAATATGCTTGAAGTAAAAGTCCTTGCATTCCAATATCCATCTAGGAATAGGCATATATTTATCAAGGAATCTGGAGGGATCAATGTACTTTCCATTCTCTACTTTAAGAACAGAAATGTGAATGAAGTTTGGTTGACATCTAGACTTCAATACTGTAGCTATGGTTTCACCAGCCTCAGCAAATGTCCCGTCAGCAGATATAGAACTGATAGCTTCGACATTCTCTATAACTATTTCAAAGTCTGACAGACCGTCATCGGTTGGTAAGACGAGGATGCGACTGGAGCTTTGTTTAAACACTCTTCCATTGACAGGGCTCACCAGCTAAAAACAATATAGAAACGTATTACGCCATGTATTTAACTGTCTCAAACATTGATTCACTATTTTACCGAGTAAGAAGTCAATGTCATGGTGGTTAAAATTACGGAACTCGGGTAACAGTTTCCAGGTTGGTCCCATACTTCTAAACCAATTCCGAAAGTTGACAAAAAGGTACACGACAATAGTAAATTGTGTCAAAATATTTTTTATAAAAAAAAAGTAATATCATTTCTTCGCCTTTTTTGTTCTTTAAGAATATTGCATAGAAGACTTTAAAATAACTAGTCACATCTTACCCCTGTATTAGAAGCAACCATAACATCGACTCCAGTATTTTCAAACTCATTGTTAGACGTAGTTGGCCACACTCCTTGTCCACATTTGGAATTCTTAGGTCGACGACGTGATGGGAAATATCTGTGGAACTTCGGTCCAAATACCCGCTGTACAAGAGCAATACTTTTCTGCACGCTGTCACAGACAAATACACAATTTGTAACATATATACTAGCATTGATATAAATATCATAAATTATTACTATTTTTTTATCATAATGTCATGCACGGATTTCCAAATCCATGTAGGCAGATGAAAGATATACATTAGGATAAAAGGGACGAGTAAGAGGATTTCAGTGTACTCAATAATAGGATAACAGGGACGAGTAGGAGGATTTTAGAGTACTCACTAGGATAAAAGGGACGAGTAAGAGGATTTCAGTGTACTCAATAGGATAACAGGGACGAGTAGGAGGATTTTAGAGTACTCACTAGGATAGCAGGGAAGTATAGGAGAATTTCAGTGTACTCACTAGGATAGCAGGGACGTGTAGGAGGATTTTAATGTACTCAATAGGATAGCAGAGACAAGTAAGAGGATTTCGGTGTACTCACTAGAATAGCAGGGACGTGTAGGAAGGTTTTAGAGTACTCACTGAATAGAAGGGAAGTATAGGAGAATTTCAGTGTACTCACTAGGATAGCAGGGAGGTGTTGGAGGATTTAAGTGTACTCGATAAGATAGCAGAGACAAGTAAGAGGATTTCAGTGTACTCACTAGGATAGCAGGGACGTATAGGAGGATTTCACTGTACTCACTAGGATAGCAGGGACGTATAGGAGGATTTCAGTGTACTCACTAGGAAAGCAGGGAAGTATAGGAGGATTTTAGAGTACTCATTAGGATAGCAGGGTGGTGTAGGAGGAATTCAGTGTAATTACTAGGATAGCAGGGACGTGTAGGAGGATTTCAGTGTAATCACTAGGATAGCAGGGACGTATAGGAGGATTTCAGTGTAATCACTAGGAAAGCAGGGAAGTATAGGAGGATTTCAGTGTACTCACTAGGAAAGCAGGGTGGTGTAGAAGGATTTCAGTGTAATCACTAGGATAGCAGGGACGTGTAGGAGGATTTCAGTGTAATCACTAGGATAGCAGTGACGTATAGGAAGATTTCAGTGTAATCACTAGGAAAGCAGGGAAGTATAGGAGGATTTTAGAGTACTCACTAGGAAAGCAGAGTGGTGTAGGAGGATTTCAGTGTAATCACTAGGATAGCAGGGACGTGTAGGAGGATTTCAGTGTAATCACTAGGATAGCAGGGACGTGTAGGAGGATTTCAGTGTAATCACTAGGAAAGCAGGGAAGTATAGGAGGATTTTAGAGTACTCACTAGGAAAGCAGGGTGGTGCAGGAGGATTTCAGTGTAAGCACTAGGATAGCAGGGACGTGTAGGAGGGTTTCAGTGTACTCACTAGGAAAGCAGGGACGTGTAGGAGGGTTTCAGTGTAATCACTATGATAGCAGGGACGTGTAGGAGGATTTCAGTGTACTCACTATGATAGCAGGGTGGTGTAGGAGGATTTAAGAGTACTTACTAAGATAGCAGGGTGGTGTAGGAGGGTTTCAGTGTACTCACTAGGAAAGCAGGGACGTGTAGGAGGATTTAAGAGTACTTACTAAGATCGCAGGGTCGTGTAGGAGGATTTCAGTGATGTATAAATGTCTATAACGTCCTTCACTTTCTCGTAGATATCTTTCCCGTAATCCGACGAGAAAAACGTTTCGTTGACAGCACCAAGTACAGTTCGTTTCAGTTCCTCTTTTGACCATAAAGTCTGTTCGACCTTAAAAGATAAATGTTCAAAAAAGCTTTTGTTCATTACAATTTTTGAACGCCATATTGTCCATTTAAGAAATGAGATTATTGAGTTTTAATATAGAGGAAAGAAGCCGTTACTGAAAAAATATATAGTTTGATGGTCAGAAGCTATATATTTTCACGATGTGAACAACTAATCCCTCTGTCAATGTTGCCTTGAACATTCCCCGGATCAATGATAAATGATAGCTTGGTGATAAGTACGAAACTGTAAGTATAATATGAAAACAGTATGATAATATTACTTCAGGATTATGTCAGCGATCATCAATATTTCTTACATCATAACGCTGCTTCATGTTATGTATATTATATAAATAGCCAAGACATGAAACATTAGCCATTAACTGCCCTAACTGTATAAAACATCTTCCAGCTTACGATTTCATACTTTACCATGAATGAAATGTTATAAGAAATATATTTCAGAATATCCGTTGTTTTCATAAGTTATCTACTGGCATATAATTTACTTTAAATATTGCGTTAAATGTATAAATCTTTCTGCTGACAATTTCATAGTTTACCATCGATGAAATACAATCTGAGAGTTGAGTTGAGTCATTGTTCTTCGATTTCGAGTTGACGTGTGCAGATGCAGTCACCATGGATACAAAACCTTTTATTTCTTCAAAGATATCCGTCAATTCGTCACCATAACTTTGCCAAAATGGACTCCTTCCTTAAATAAAATAGTATACAATACTACGTTCAGAGTGAATATGAATACTGTAAAGATAATTATATTGTAAAAGGCTACGCAAATGTCGAAATTTTGCAGAAATATATTTCCTGACTTCGTTATTGTCATTAACACTAGATATTATAACAACAACTGTATTTCAATAACTATACATGTACTAATAATTACCTGATATTTTCATTAGTGTCTCCATCATTATGTTTTTGAAATCCATGAACATTCCAATGGACATTTTGATGCTAAAATAGAAACACACAAACAAATATATAAACGATATACACACGGTCAGGGTTCAAAGATTGTTTTCGTTTGGATTAACAATACGGACACGGATATGTGTAGCTTCACTATAATGATCAATACTTACTCCAGAAGACTTTTCGCAACAGACGCTACGGACTGAATTGGAGACGTGAAAAAAGACATGATAGCAGCTATGATTTTTCTCAGACTCTCAACGAACTTCTTGCCAATATAAGGTAGAGTTATCGTCACGGCATCTATGGTTTTCTGAAACAATACATGATTCGCATCTATTTATTTGGTATACTTTTAATACATTTCTGTTTAGTTAAGCCTTCCAGGGTACTTGTTACAAGTCATAAAGCAAAGCATGTTTGAGAATACCTTTTTCATATCGCTTCCATCTGATTTGTCTGACATACACAGGCAAAAGTGTCACGCATGTAAATCATGTGTGGCCATTTTCATGTGAATCTCATGCGTAAATCATATGATTTTTTGACACGCTATATAAATATTACATCGATACACATTTGTTAAAAGTTTTGAAAACCGTGAGAAATGGAAGTCATATGTGCCGTATTTTTCATACTCACGACTAAAAATAAGCTTTTAATATGTTATTCATCGCCAAAAGTCAATAACATTTTGAGAATCGCAGTACTTTCAATGCATTGGTTTTAATCTTACAAATGCAAATTAAAACTGAAAATGATTTTTCGCAGTACTGCCAAAAATATTATATTGCGGTCTACAATTTCATTTCACATTTCGACAGTGTTATTAGCAATCATAAAGTGATTTTATAAAGCATATGGAGCCATTTGAAGGATTTTCACGGCTTATTTCATTAAATTTCATGCTCTTTCAATAGATTAATGGAGAAAAAATAGCATGTCAAAATTTTCGCACAGTTACGGCACACATGACTTTAACCCTCCGTCCATCTCTCGCATATATTAGCGATAGGCATAGTAACACGTATAATCAACTGTCTGGTAATATTTGTTGCACATAGTATGTCTAAGTTTTGAAGTCAAACACTAAAATTCATCATACCAAAACTGGTGGTGTCTACGACTACGCATACCAATGATTGTGTACACCGAAATAAAATGATAGGTTCTGTAACTTCAGCAATTTCTCATTGTAGAAACAGGGTAAACATTGTTTTATAGGTTATTATACAATATTCTGTCTATCATTCGGCCGTTCTAACGAGCCACAATTTCACAATCAGCCAAACAAAGTCCTGTACTATGCCCAGGTGTTGTTTTTGCGTGAGAATCGCGTGGATTTTCTTCAATATATTTTCATTTAAGTGAGGACAGTAATTATCTGTTGCAGTTTTGGAAACTGTAATCATTTTGTCACCGAAACGCAATATATACAAAAGTGTTGCATGAAGCATAGAAGAGATATGAGTGATTTCCCAGTCACGGTTGACACTTGAAGCGGAGCTTTCGACGCCATATTTGCTTCGCATACCAAATTACACCTTCGCATACCAAGACACGTTCGACCCCCTGTAAGTGTATACTATATAAACGAAGGAATGTTTCTTTAAGGTTCTGGACCCGTGTGTGCTATAACCTGGGTTGATTCCATGAAATCCAAATGGACCAATACAATGTTTTCCTTATAACATTAATACTCACCTGATAAAAGACCATGCTATCCTCCTGGACGTCAATGATAAAGGTACGAATTTTGATGACGACACGCTTTAAGTGATCGATCCACGGAACGCCGCCGTACTTGTATAATGTTTTGATATGTTCTATAAATTTCAATGCTACCTGCTTAAATATTGTCGGTAAGTGCTTTAATAAATATATGATGGTATTAAACACTTTCTGAATTCCTCCGTCCTTAAGAAAGTTAATCACATCTTTGAATGCGTTGACTGCGTTGACAACAGGATCTATTACGGTAGCGCTCATTTTATCAAACATATTGGCCAGATCACTGATGTCGTTGATCCCGAACTCCTGAATGAAAAGTACATATCAATACACCGGAAGTATGGACAGAAACACGAAGCATTTCAAACTAAGTTGACATCATTGAGTGTACTATGCAAAGAATGTCTTTTACACATTTTGATTAATCTTGATCCCAATTTGACTTTTTATGACTCCAGAAATATTACTTAAATATTGTATTGATCCTGAACTCACCCTCTATTACTGTTGGGCTGATACCTCAATGAATTGTAAAGCTGTATGGTTGATCATTTACTGAATTTATTCATTTTTAGATAATTGGATAATGAAAGGGAAGTTACATTTGGTAGTTTTGCATCATTTAAGATTATGTTAAATTGTTTACCTTGAGAATATTCATGTCGTAACCAACATGTCCCTGAAAACACATCTTAGCTTCTAGTAGCGGAAATCGTTGATTGACCAGTTTAAGGTTTAAAATGGCAAATGCCACATTGTAGATATCGATCTCAAAATGTCCGGAGAGATACTCTGTTAAAAAAGATATCAACATGTGAAACAATCGTATAAAGAAATATCATTATTTTCCATATACAGGGAGTACACTAGCACTAGTTACACTATCAAACTTATTTTGTCTTATTTCAATTACAACAAGAAATCCCAGAGGGATCTTGGCGCCCATCAAAGAATGATCTATGTCTGACATAAGATAGAGGAATCTTTTCTCTGCTTTTCAAACTTTAACTATCAAAATCAAAGATGGTGGCCGGTCGGCCATCATGTTGACCGATCAGTCCCAAAATGATATATACACATCTAAAGCGCTGGTTGAACCTACAGATGAAATTTGAGACAGATCCCTACAGTACTTTCTGAGAAATAGCGGCAACAAACTTCAATGATCAAAATTCAAGATGGCGGCCTGTTGGCCATTTTGTTCACTGATCGGTACCAAAATAAGATATGCACAACTAGTGCCCTAGAGGAACCTACATGTGGAATTTGAGAAAGATACCTTCAGTACTTTCTGAGAAATAGCGGTAAAAAACTTTAACAATCAAAATCCAATATGGCGTCCAGTCGGCTATCTTGTTGACCGATCAGTTCCAAAATGCAATATGCACAACTATGATCCTAGGGTAACCTACATATGAGATTTGAGAAAGATTCCTTTGGGACTTTCTGAAAATAGCGGTAACAAGAATTATTAACGGACGAAGGACGGACGGACCACGGCCGATTGGCGCTTTGAATAAAAAAAATAAAAAATCGTTATGGATAATTTGTATTATCCAGTCTGATAATTTCTTTAAAAAATGTTGCTTTCAACAACTATTTACGTGGTGATATAATTCAGCCCTAATAAAATAATAAACATAGTTTGTACTTAGTTCCAGTTCAAGATTGTTCCTAAGAGTTATTCCAAATTCAGCCCCAATCGCGGAATTCCCGATTACTTTCTGCCAGTGAATGCCGGGTAGCACAATGCTGAAGTACAGACCATCTTCAAGGCTGGCACTGTACGAGATCACTCCTCTCCGTAGACGTAATAGTGTAGGGTAGGTGTAGTTTGTACTGTAGAGATAGAAATGATGGTAAACTGGGAAAAGTAAATAATTTTTGTAACCGAAGAAAAAGGCGTACGCTCCTGTTCTTGATAGAGAAAAAAAACATTTGTCAGCAGTGTACCATCTTTAAAACAAAATGTCGACAATAATACGGTAAACTGCCTTAGTATATTTTCTCTGTGCTAAAGTCAAGCTCAATTGATTAGATCAAACCTATAAATAATAACACGGCCTCACCTCAGTATATCATCCCTCTGTATCACTGTCAGCCTCCCTTGATTTGGATGAGAACGGAGCGCCTCGTAAGCCTCTTGTTTTACCTGTTTATTGTCATCATGTAAAACGCTGTGTAGTAACGAGTCAGCGCTCTGAAATGTATTGAAATACAGCTATAAATAAACATTGATATAGTAGGAATACATGCATATCAAAACTAAATTAAAATAATGATATGTTAAATAACTGTGATAACTAGCTTTGTCTTTTCTACCATTGCTATTCACCAGTTTTAGTAAGTACAAATGGGCATTACATACAAATTTTTACGTAGTGGTACTTGGGCATTACATACAAATGTTTACGTAGCGGTACTTGGGCATTACATACAAATATTTACGTAGCGGTACTTGGGCATTACATACAAATGTTTACGTAGCGGTACTTGGGCATTACATACAAATGTTTACGTAGCGGTACTTGCCTCGTTACAAGAGAAATGCTTGAGACTATTGACTGCAGCCCTTCGCCACTCAGGTAGACCTGTGTTAGGCTTCATAAACGAGGTGATGTGTTTCAAAGACCTATTCATCCCAGCGTTTCCTAGAGCATGAAGTAAGGTCATCTTTGTAAGTATGTAGTGGTTCCTCACTTTGGTAGATACAGCGGGTTCCTCTAATTCCATGTCTGGTCCTATATGTAATAAAGGAATTTATAGTTATTGTTATTACAAACCATCAAAATATTTCACAATTTTGTATTTTACATGTAATTACCTTTTGTATTTAACATGTAATTACCTTTTGTATTTAATATGTAATTACCTTTTGTATTTAACATGCAATTACCTTTTGTATTTAACATGTAATTACCTTTTTGTATTTAACCATTTTACATGTAATTACCTTTTGTATTTAACCATTTTTCCAGTTTGTCTATCACTTTAGCAGCATATAAAGCATCGTGGCGTTGTGCGTTCTTCATCAAGGCTCCCAAACTCAAACATGACCTTCTTGATGTGTTAGTCAGACTAACGATCTCTGGAAAATGTACACAAATGTATGTAATGGACACCTATTGTTTGGTGGGTATACAAGTTTTTTTCGTTAGATATTCCATTAAGAAAACCTATATAAATAAATGATAGCTGCGATGAGGTGTTGATTTGTTTACTGATCAATTATTCCTTCAAATAACCACTAAATACATAGTTGTATTCCCTCAAATAACCACTTAGTACATGGTTGTATTTCATCAAAAAACACTTAGTACATAGTTGTATTCCCTCAAATAACCACTTAGTATATAGTTGTATTCCCTCAAAAAACCACTTAATACATAGTATATAGTTGTATTCCCTCAAAAAACCACTTAGTACATAGTTGTATTCCCTCAAAAAACCACTTAGTACATAGTTGTATTCCCTCAAAAAACCACTTATTACATAGTATATAGTTGTATTCCCTCAAAAAACCACTTAGTACATAGTATATAGTTGTATTCCCTCTAAAAACCACTTAGTACATAGTATATAGTTGTATTCCCTCAAAAAACCACTTAGTACATAGTTGTATTACCACAAATAACCACTTAGTACATAGTTGTATTCCCTCTAAAAACCACTTAGTACATAGCATATAGTTGTATTCTCTCAAAAAAACACTTAGTATATAGTTGTATTCCCTCTAAAAACCACTTAGTACATAGTTGTATTCCCTCAAAAAACCACTTAGTATATAGTTGTATTCCCTCTAAAAACCACTTAGTACATAGTTTTATTCCCTCAAAAAACCACTTAGTACATAGTTGTATTCCCTCTAAAAACCACTTAGTACATAGTTGTATTCCCTCTAAAAACCACTTAGTACATAGTTGTATTCCCTCAAATAACCACTTAGTACATAGTTGTATTCCCTCTAAAAACACTTAGTACATAGTTGTATTCCCTCAAATAACCACTTAGTACATAGTTGTATTCCCTCAAAAAAAACACTTAGTACATAGTTGTATTCCCTCAAATAACCACTTAGTACATAGTTGTATTCCCTCAAATAACACTTAGTACATAGTTGTATTCCCTCAAATAACCATTTAGTACATAGTTGTATTCCCTCAAATAACCACTTAGTATATAGTTGTATTCCCTCAAATAACCACTTAGAACATAGTTGTATTCCCTCAAATAACCACTTAGTACATAGTTGTATTCCCTCAAATAACACTTAGTACATAGTTGTATTCCATCAAATAACCATTTAGTACATAGTTGTATTCCCTCAAATAACACTTAGTACATAGTTGTATTCCCTCAAATAACACGTAATACATAGTTGTATTCCCTCAAATAACCACTTAATACATAGTTAACGATTTACTGTCAAAACCTACGCAATTTACAAAATACATAAAAAGAGAGAGGGCAAGGAAACTGCTTACCAGTGAACGTTTCACCATCACCCATACACAGGTATTCTACGGCACGCATTAAATCCTACAACCAAGGAAAAAACAAAATTGAAGCTGAGAGAAATGGATTGGTGATCTGAAATAGATCTTGTATTCAAAGCAATACCTTACCAAAGAAGGGTTTTCCAATGTAACAAGATGGAAAAGACAGCGTTGCATGTCCTCTTCGGTAGTGTTGTTACTTTCCAGGATAAGTGTCCTTATCAGAGTCTGTGATAATCCATCCCCACGTCTAGATAACATATCCACAAACAGACCTCTTCTATGAGTACAAAGCGTATCGTTGTCACAGACTACACCTAGCTCTTCCTGCACTAGACTCCTGAAATCATCTTGTGGCAGAGAACCCAGTAGGTGCCATAGGTCATCAACACATCCTGGATCCTCTGTAGCATTGCCTTAAAGTCACAAGACAGATACAAACTAATAGAGTGAAATCTCAACATTACTTGTACACGTCCTCACAAGTGAAATTTTTGAAAGTAGCAATGGTATTTAATTACCATTTGTCACAGCTCATGACACCAATATTCCACAGGCATGAACCATTCACAAACTATGTATTTTCTTCTGCTGTAAGCCATTGTAAGAATTTTAATACAGAAATGACATTTTTACACTGATCTCACACCGTATGTTTACTTACCAGTAGAGTAGGTATTCAGGATACAGTTCAACAGAGAGGTCATTGTGTTGTTTACTTCCGTCAGCGCATGCGATTCCTCTTCTTCCTTTGTGTGAATTTCATACACATCGTATAATAAAAGTAAACAAAACTGAACAAATGTTACAATGCTGTTTTAATATATTTTATGCACCAATAATACATACTAACCTGTTGAATAACAATTGAATCTTGTACATAACTTCTCCAAGTGAAACCACCCATCTTTGCAGTACTGTAATATTAGAACATTGTAATTGTTTAACATTTAATATGTTAATGTAAAATAATTATTTAATTAATTGGCATGAAAATAAACAATTGATAAATTATAATGTAAGTAAATACCTTGTGCTGTCGAGTCGCAGGTGTGATGTCGCGTACGATGAAAACACATCTTCTGGAATATCTTTAATAAATCAATTGAATTTTTGAGATATAAAAGTTATTAATAAGATTCAATCGGAATATTGGACAGACCAGAATATAAGGTATTTATCGAACGTAACAACGTCATTTGTTGTAACTAATTGTATCGGACCGACAAATGTGATATCTTTATATAAATCTTCTTGTTGATATTAAGTAGACTGTAGCCACCAAGGTCTTTTATAGATTACTCCAAGAATTGAACGGTATGTTGATTTAATATGAAACAGGTTAAAATACTTACCTCCAGACGTACTGTCCTCAATTATATACTCTCCTTTCATTGGTGTTCTGTAACATAAAAATGAACGGCTGTCAGACAATCCGAAATTATAAAACTGTCTCGCTCCCCAATCATATCGACTAGAAATCTAAATTTCAACACTACTCTGCGAATCAATATTTTATTTGTTAGGAAATGCTTTAGTAATGCTTGATGTTGATAACAAGCAATATATTTAGGATGTGAGAATAAATGTGGAAAGGGTGTGATATACCTAAAAACACGTATATTTAAATGTGATATACCTAAAGACACGTATATTTAAATTTGATATACCTAAAGACACGTACATTTAAATGTAGTATACCTAAAGACACGTACATTTCAATTTGATATACCTAAAGACACGTACATTTCAATTTGATATACCTAAAGACACGTACATTCAAATGTGATATACCTAAAGACACGTACATTTAATTGTAATATAAATAAAGACACGTACATTTAATGTGATATACCTAAAGACACGTAGATTTAAAAAGGGACTTATTTGGGGATTTTACACTAGATACGAGGTAAAAACCAATGAGGCGGAACGAATTTGAACGCTAGTGTACTAATAACAGTATACAGTATAAAGAGTCCCTTGGAGATTTCCAATAAAATATTAATGTTTCACGGCTGTTACAAAATACGGACACAGCCTTTTTAGTATATTGATGGCGTGATAAAATACATTTCTCTCTGTTTCTTAGAACTGTTTCTTTTCTCTATTTCTTTGATCTTGAAACAAATAAATCAGAAAAAATAGTGTAAAAAAAAAAGAGATTAAAAAAATTACCAAATACATATTTGATTTCGCTATGGTATTTCTAGATCACCAGTGAGAGATAGTCGATATTTTACTTGTATGTACTTGTTACTTACCGAGTCGTCGTCGTTTGTTCTGTCTGTCGATCCAAAAAAACGTGGTCTCGGGCGGTGGCATGCTGAAGTACGCCATTTGTGTCGTAGGTAAGGCTCTACAATATATTAGATTAAAATGATTGAAATGTTCCATAACAAGGAAACAAGAAAGTTGTAAAATGTTCAAAAATGCTGTTGAAAACTTAATTACATTGAGGTTCTTGTTTCCTTTCTTAATCCGTTCGTTTACGCTCTTATTTCTGAGAAGATGTTCAAACACCAGAAATCAAATCAATGCATTTAGAACTCTGATACGTTTACTTTGTATTTTGTTCCCACTGTCGTTGACACTTCCTACCTTGTTGTGAGCCCGGTTATAATGATCACGACTTTGATGTGTCTTGTACACAGTTTGGCCATTTGGGGACCTTTGTATGTGATAGGAGTGTTCCAAACGTCCTGTAAAACAAGTAACGATCACATTAAACATGTAACGTTACTACAACATTGAAACAATATACAGAAATAAAGGAACGTTGTTCTCACCTGAATGATCCGACTCCTCATTTGAAAAGGTTACAACTGAGTCTGTAGGTGTTGTCTGAAAAACCGTTATAACCAATCAAAATACATTCTATTGGCGGTTTTCACATCATCTGCGAGAAACTACATTTGGGAAAATGTAGATATCCGCTTAATAGGTATTAAATTGGTATTATTAGAATCAGGATAATTTTCAAATTGTTGGAAAGGAATAAAATTTTACGTTCAATAATCAATATTAGTCGAAACAAAAGGATTACTTTTCATTACTAAGATTAATGGGTTTTTAATTATTTTGATATTTACTTTGGGCATAACATGTCAGTCGAAAAATAATGCGGGATGTTATAAAGTTTATTTTGGCTTGATACTATTAATAGTAACCTTGTTGATCAAAAATATGTTTCTCACTTGAAGAATATATCAGATGAGCGATAACAAGCCAGTCATATCAGCGCAGTTTATTTTCAAATAATACTTACTCGCGATTTTGCAGAAAATATGCTGACAATAGCTTTTTTCAGAAAGATAGCCTCGGTTTGGTCTTCCTTATGATAATGTACGATCTCTACCAGACCACTGCTGTCCATTGTGAATAGGAAGCTGGAAGACACAGTTAACGATTGTAGACACGATATCAACTTTTGGTTACGTATTGCATTCCAATTGAACTACATCGGAAAAATAAAAATTATGTGCTCAAAGTATAACTTACTTTTTTGAAAGATCCCATTTTCGTGGATTTTGAAAAGCTAAAAAATAATTTAAAAAAAATCGTCAGTCATTTATCTAGTTTAGGTTTTAAAAACAATAATGTGAACTTGAAACTGCATGCAATCTGCGTTAATATTTTTTAATAATTATTATTTGGAGTGATGTTTAACGACTTTCAACATTGCAAATTGCTGTATCATCATATATATATACTTTAACGGTAATAAACCTAAGACAATTTCCAAGCGCACATATATCTCTCCCTTATTTATATTTACCAAAAACATTACCACATCTGGCTATATATAGAATATAAAACTTATAAAAATATTCCTTTGTTTTTTGTTTTGTGATTACTGACAAGACAGTTAAATAAATAATGAAAATCAGACATCAAAGTTAATTATTAAAGTGATAACATGTTCTCACGAAATTCGGTTCCGTGGCGGATGGTGATGCTGTCAAGCTTGAGCCGGTTCAGTCTAGTGCCATCTCCCGATGTGTTCACGGTACGGACCCTCAACTGTAAAAACAACCTTAAATTATATGGGTATGGCATTCATTTGAATAGAATCACCCGATGTGTTCACGGTACAGACCCTCAACTGTAAAAACAAAAGTGGAATTTTATTGATAGACTTTTAGAGTAACTAGTAAAGTAATGAAATTGGCATTAGTTTATGATGTCGTAACTAATAAGGCAATGTCATTAAAATAAAGTTGTTCTTCATTGTTTTTCCATTAAACTCCAATATTACAATATATTATAGCTGGTTATGCATAGATGGAATTACATTGAAAATATTGATACTATGTAATATTTCTTTTTTTTTCTTTTTTTTTCCTGAAAGTCTTTTGAATGTTGTTTCTTTACATATATTGATATTGATGAAAAACTCTTTTTTTCACATTTTAGATTTACTTAGCAAATAGTGTCATTAAATTACCGTAAATAACAAGTGTTCTCCTTTAACCATATTGCTAACTAAGACCGTGTTTTGTTTTTCAACCAATTTTGCTTATACTGCTATATCTTTCATGTAAATAATGTAGACCTCTTGTGTACAATTAAGCTCACTCTTTATAGATAAAGCTCTTTTTGTTGTAATTAAAATTGTATATGACATATGAATGTGACATCAAAATTTGAAAATAAAAAAAAATGTAAAAAAATGTAAAAACAACCTTACATTATATGGGTATGGCATACATTTGAATAGAATTTCCTGATGTGATCACGGTACGGACCCTCAACTGTAGAAAACCTTTAAATTATATGGGTACGGTAAACATATATGGGTATGGTATACATTTGAATGGAATCTTCCTGTGTGCTCACTTTACGGACTCTCAACCGTTTAAAACCCCTTAAATTACATCGATATGGAATTCATTTCAATGAGATACTTTTTGGAATAAATATTCTGTCAAGTTGATTTCGGGTGTCATCTGCCAAGAAGTTGTCAACGTTTACTATCCAAAACCATGTTATTTCAAAGCAACATTTTTTTAAAAGTTAGTAGTCTATGCCAGTCTGCTTTGGAATAGACTATACGCACAGGGATCTTCAAACTAGTTTATACATATATATAGTGCCCATTTATTATTTTAGTTTAATTAGGGGATCTAAATTTAAAAAAAATGGCAAAAATCCTACCTTCTGGCCTGTGTGATAAATCAAGTCAATATCAACAAAGATATATAATTTTAAAGTATAAGATAGAAATTGTTATTGATATGAAATGTATATTAATAATTCAATTTTACTTTTTTACTCATGTAGATTTCTTTCTTACTTTCATTTTCATTGGCTCAAAAAATTACTTTATCAGCCCATAAAGGAAAAAATGGCGTCGCCGTTTGTAACGTCGCATCTAATTAGCTGAGATGACTGCGTAATGATTTCATAGACAAAAAAGTCCAAAAATGAATTTTGAATACTGAAGAAATGATCTTTAGTAAATTCAGTTATAAGGATTCATTTGAATAGATTTTCGCGGTTTACTTATAGTAAACTGTATATAAGAATAATGTAAACTACATCTATCGTTCCTCATCAGGGAGTTACCTCCCCATGCTCTTTAGTGAACATTATCACATATACAAAATTATATATGCTACTTCTTTCCTTTAACTGACAGTTCTCTAAGAATAGAGTGCAATTAACACTGTGAAATTATTTCTTGTTTGTTTGTTTATACACTGCCCGTGATACAAGGAATGACTAATATAGGTCATCCCTGATATTTTAAGCATATCGGCATTTATCATTACTGTCAATCAAATCTTTGGAAATCTGAATCATCATATACACATAGCTTGATATCCATTAACATCTGAAAAAAAATCTTAAATATATAATATATGACCTTACAACTCCCCTGATATACACAATACATTGTCCCCTAATACTATAATTGTATGAAGTTTCAACATAACTCATCAATCCGTTGTCTGTTGTCTGAAGACCAACATCCAGACATACTGTGAGATGGACAGACAGACGGACGTAGAGACAAACAGACAGACAGAGGAAGACTAACACTAATAGTAACCTTCTGAATCCATCGGCAGGGGACTAAATAAAAAAATCTAAACAAGAGCGTATCAATGTTCCTGCAGAAAGGCGGTTACTTTTGTGAATGATTTCCTTTTTTATGACTACACTCTAAGTGAATAATCTATCCTATTGTGAGTATTAATCTCTGTCATCTAAACTAGGGATTCTGTACCTTACATAGACACGTACAGTACTGTAGTCTATAACATTGTTAGTTCTGCTCCATCTCAACAAGCAAGGAATATGGACACGACTGGCCTGTCCGATGTCAGTCTTGTGTGACTGTACGGGTTTAATGTTTGATGCCTTTGTACGACAGTATGACACAACATACCATCGTTTCTCCAAACACATGCTTACATTTTGCCACCCACATATACCCCATACATCTGAAGTCGGCCTGCTCTTATTTAATTGCTCACAGAACTTTAAACGAACTACCACTTAAACATATCACCATTGTCATATATGTGTGTGTTTAGCATAATCATATCGCCTAACTTCAAACTAGCTTTTAATATATAACGGCAATAACATCAACTGTGATTGAAGATTTGATTTAGTGGGTTTATCTATCGGCTTGCAATACAACATTCAGTTTTGTCATATTTTGTGTGCCTTTTGTAGACTTCTATGATGCTACACATATCTTAACCTGCTGGTAAATTGTTCGATTAGTAAAATTTGCTTTTTACTTACTTTTCACGTTTTTATTCATCCAAATAATGGCACGGATGATAACACTCCAGGTGGAATATCTCAGAAATGTGAAAGTATTCTCCATTTATAAATATTTTGGTCTCTAATTCCATTGTCGAGAAAGGCACATCAGCTCTAATTGAATCGTAAAGATGCTTATATATATAATGTATTGTCAGTCTTTTGTTGGAGGCTTCCAGCCTACCGAAATGGACACCAGCACTTTGAGCATTGTTTTGTATTTGAATAATGGGTCTTAAAACGAGCACTATCTCTTCAGTAAGGTATTGCTAGAGGCACTAAACATAAAAATTGCATACACTTTATTTATGTTAAGGTTTATGTATTTTCTTTGTTGTAACAAATGTATTAGCATACTTGATTTTGACTTTATAGAGAGATATTCAGAATGGTGTTTTATCCTCCTCACTAGAATAGGAAGTGGATACCTTGTCTGAATACGGATACTCCAATCATTATTTGCTGTATTTCAGTTTATACAAAACATGTACACATATTTTGATCCACTTGTACATTAAAAAGTGATGCAGATACTAAACCTTTTCTACTAACAATTAAATACTTTTATTTCTACATTTGAAAAATACAAAATGCATGATCACAAAACACAAAATGATAAAATGTGTGTTTATTTTGTCAGTTCATCCGAATATGATTTTTTTCTTTTTCTTTTTGCAAACTGTTTAGATTTACACAACTTGCAAACATTTTTGTATGCCATGATGAAATCCAAAACATGTGTTATCCATGGTTAAATAAACAAACTGATGTGTGCTCTCACAGCAGAAGTAATATAGGACGAAATAAACAGATGTATACCGGACGCATTATTTATTATACATAATATACAATATAAAAAGTATGATGAACGCGCGGGATAATTAAGAAAATCAATATTGAATATGAAAATATGCATGTCTTAAAACCGGATATTCCATTATATAAATTTGGTATACATTATTTTCTTTTAAAAACAGAAAGAATTTTGGTGTATTGATTTCCTGTCTGTATTCCATTGAATTCAATTCTTGCATTCAAATGCATATGATTGAGGATTTGAATTGTTTTGAATATAAATTTTATATACATTTTATTTGGTAAAATATTGTGCATGGAAAGCAAATTTTGCATAAAGGATGAGATCAACTAATGCATTTACCAAGACGTTTTAATTTTAGTTAAAATTGCTATCTACATCTTTATATGAAAAAAATAAAATATAATATACGCAGATATTTTTTTAATGCAAATTATATCATATGATTAATTACCCAATCATAAACAAGGAGTATGTTTTCATCAGTGTTTAGATAATGAAAAAATGAAATCGACAAAAGCAAGAATTAATGAAAATACAGACATGTACAAGTTTATATAATCTGGATCGAGATTATATATGAACATGACTTCATTAAGATAATATTTTCATATAACGTGTGATAACAGTTATTATAATGAACTAATTATCCAAGTTGAAGTCAGTGAAAACAAAGTATTCAACAAATCCTACCTATTCATGTATGTGTCATAACACATAACAACATACTCCGAAACGTATGATCCCAACGATCAGAAGCTGAATACAATACCTAAATAAAGATTGAATAACTGTAAACATACAGATACATTTACATGTTTGTGACAAACATTGATGAAAATATACTCTCTGTATGAGATTGAGAATGTTTCCCCCTCTTTGGGGAGGGACAGGAGAATCTCAACCCGAGGGGTGAGATTCCTAAGTTGTCAAACACGAGTCTTTGCCGAGTGTTTGACAGATTTGAGATCTCCTTTCTCCCCCAAGGAAGTGAATGATTCTTTTTATCTTACCCTATATAATCGCGTGCAAAGATCTCGTTCAGCTTGTCTGTACCCTAGGTTAAGATAGAAAAATCTCACAGCGTTAAAAGTGCGGATATTCTTGTCCGAGATAAAAGAAACGTATGTCTACGTTGGAGTTTGAACTATTCATTGACAGCTAGGCCTGCATCAATTTCACTTCTAGGATATTTGGCTTTCAGGTAGATATATATAAAACATTACAAAATCTACAATAGATCTATATTTATTTACTTACGTGACACACAATGGTGATATTGGTCTTCCCCAAAACCTCCGACTCGGACGTGTAGCTGTAGTGGTGCTCCTTACCATCATGGAAGTTATAGCCAGCAACACCAGTTATATACCACCACAACACAAACACTGAAAACAACCAACTTCTCATCCTCATCTTTGATTCCCCATTTGGTTATATCCCAACAACGTAATATACAGTAGTCCAGGTCTCCTACCTGACACCACAGTGAATGCCCTATACTGTTTTAATTTGTTCTCTCTGATACCTAAACCAGGAAGTAAAGAACTACCGGGTATGGGTAGGTAGTCTGGGTGGGTTAAGACCAGTTCCACCTGGGGATCGACAAACAACGGTTACTAGAGGCTCAATCATTAGTGATCGCAAAAACGTAGCCATTTTAGTTTCATCTGATGGCGTCTATGATATACCTTATAGTCGTGGTGCTGCTGAAGATATTAGGTAAGTCTAATATAAATTATTAGATACATATTTAGCTTTCATGATAAATGGTTATTGACTGTTAAGACTGTTTACGTTAATGTTTTGATAGCAAATCATCTGGGTTTGTCTATTAAGTAAATTTGTATTCCGAATATCTATTCTGATCGGCGTTTCAGATAGAATGATTGATACTACATAGATAATGTTGTCGCTTCGGGATCTACAATCATTATTTTAGATCAGTATGTAGATATTGGTTTGATCATTTGTGTGTAAATGACACACTTAATCTATGCATTTTTATTTTTATTTTTTTTTTATTTTAATATCAGTTTCGGTTGTATGTTATTTTATATCAATATATAAATGCGCAAAACATGCAATATACACGCAATGGTTTCAATTGTATTTCTTGCTCGAAACGTTATTTTAATATACGGTTTCCGAAGATGATGTTTTTGATGTATAGTTTGTATCTAATATTTAGATATGTACACAACACCGACTAATTCGAAAAACTAAATATGTAAAGAAAAAATTAGATATGAAACATACTTGAAGTTGTCTTTAATAAGCCATCTGATGTAAGGGAGACAACCCATTTAAATACAGTATACACATGTCTATATACTCTATAAAGTGTGCGGTTTTCATATATATTTTTTGTGATTTCCATGCATAATGTGCTGATGTATATTTTATTTGATGAAATAAATAATCGTTATGTCATAATATTATGCAATGTATTATATATACGTTTGACGAGAATGATTTCTGATAAAATGGTTTTACTGTGTGACTTGTTACCCTGAATAAGATCTTTTTTATATAATAAGATAACTTTATAAAATTGTATAACTTACAACACAAAAACATTGATTTAGCCATAGGGGTCTATGCAAGTGAAGTTTTGACGGACTCCCCCAACAATCCAAACAGCCCGTCTGAAATACCTGCCTTTTCTGAAAAATGTATGCTTAAGGAAGGTTGTCCTCTTCTATATCAGGTAACCATTGTTTCATTAGTCGTCTGTGTAGTTATCATCAATGGGCATGTCTCATTATATTTTAAGCATTTCGTTTTTCTCATTCCCTCTCCGGACACCTCAAGTTTGAATCTCATCATATTTCAAGGATGTCGTACGCACTAAACTAGTACTAGTTATCTAATTGGTGGCTATTCCATAAAAAATACAATAGAAGATGGATTTTGTTAATCGTTGGTTGGGTTTTCCTGAGATGAATTGGCTTATAGTCTTCTTATTCAGTAAGGCCTCTATAGGTCGAAGTGGGCGTGGCCAAAACACTCTCTATCTTACATAAATATTGCTTTAATTGCAAAATCTTGCAAATAAACCAGAAAAATAATGTTCGATGTAAAGATAATATTTCGAAATAAACTGTGTTCTTAAGTAAAGAGATTCAACTGCATAGTTTTCTATTTTTCATTTTGATTACATTTTCTAACATTACATTGTTTCTTTGTTGTATCTTGTACATTCAGTCACCTTCCTGGTTTGTAGGGAACACAGCCAAAACAGAAGTGTGAGGTACATTGCCATCCACTACAATGTTTGTGGTTATCAGTGGAAAACGCGACTCACATGTTTGTACAATGTGGTGGTAAGTTTGAAATGTCCATAGGACAGAAATCAACTAGCATCGGGTGTTGGTTTGGTGGCAAGTGTTCGTAAATGAACATTAAGCATAAATTATGTAAAACGTCACTGGTAAAACATACCGTAGTGCGACATGTAAACGAATATCAATCATTGTAATGCCTTACGAAATACATACCGATATTTCAAGATGTACATACACAAACTGATATTTTAAGTTGTTTCTCTACCGTTTTTAACCAATCAAAGAAAGACGAAAACCTCCGGAAATATCAAAAGAAAAGGCACACGCATTCTTACTGTCACGGAGAAGACGTGATTTGGAACACGAATGCTGGGAAGGATGTTATTGGGAAGAAGTAGAGGAGGTCAGGAAAAATGGCGAATCAATCGTAAGTGAAAGAACACATTGCGCATATCCATCAGATTAACTTTATACTTCCGAAACAATCATAGCAAAGTATAGTTGGACAGTTATTCGTTATTCAATCATCACCTGTTTTGACGGATGCAGCGAAATAAAATATAGTCATTTTTTTGTTTAATTCCTTTGAATAACTATAATTTTTCGGAGTTTTCAAGTACATATTTAATTATCAAATACCTTATCAGCCGTATACGGTCCCAGGCAGTGGGAAGACGTGCTCGTGCACGACTTTTGAAGGTGGCTGCCAACTCCATCGGCCAATTACATTTTTATCATGAATGTATGTTGGCAAGAAATTATTGAATTCTAGAAAAAGACAAATTTTATACATATGTCAATAGTTATTGGGAAAGAGAGAACAATAATTTAAGTAGGAATAAATGGATGGTTTCTATAAAAAGACAAGGTCCAATAACTATTATTATTGCAAAGGGCAATTTGCCCCGTAAGTTACAGTCGAATCACGCTGATTTTCGAACTCGTCTCACATCTTACTAATGTCAGTCTGCATACAAAGTTTCATTAAGCTCATTTCATATTTACTCAAGCTATCAAGTTCACAAAGTAACGTAATAACTATTTGTGCAAATTGCAATAACTGCGTTAATTACAGTCAAATCAAGCTGATTTTCGAATTCATTAATTCATTAAGTTCGGTTCATATTTACTCAAATTATTGTGTTAACAAGGAACAAAACACGAACAAAAGACTATTGCAACAGGCCATCATAACTTGTGGTCAGTAGATTTGAAGCGGTGCTGCTAAGGGGTTTTCCAGTGGTTCCGATAAGGGGATTTGAAGTGGTCATTTTAAACGTTTAAAATATGTAAATGAGGACACCAATGAATTTGAAGTGGAACCCTTTAGGGGATTTGAAGTGGTCTCGCTAAGGGGATTTTAACTTAGCAGAAGTGTCTAAAAATCAAGTTGTGCTTAACGAGAGCTATTCCATCAAAATCATCCTTGGTAACTTCTGGATTAAAAACAATATTGCTGTAACGACTATTGTAAGAATCTCTAAGCAAACCTAGAGTCTAGGGGTTTGTGATAGATGTTTTACTGGGATAGCTCTTATTTCTGAAAAATAACAAAAGTGACCACAAAATTTTAGTGTATTGTATTTCACATAGATTAATATTTCTTTTTTTTTAAAATACATTTTTAACTACAATATGGAATGGTAGTACACAAAACAATTAGAAATAAATACCAAAATTACAGGAAAACATGTGTGTCGACCTACATATAATTACCTAAATGCTCAATTTAAAATGTAATTTTGCAATAACAGCACAGTCATTACTTCATAGTACAGAAATTGACTTTAAAATTAGATTATAAATAGCTATTAAAATAATATTAAAATCATATTTCAATTTAGGCCTGTAATTTATAAATATTTAAAAATAACAGGTATCTAAAACTACATTTAAATATTAATTAGTGCTTCAATATAATGGTGATGGTATCAGAAAACATATAATTTTAGTTTAGTTAAAACCAATTTAGTACAAAATATCAGCAAAAATTTTAAACCCGATTTAAAACTTATTTTTATTTTTACAATATTCAATATAAGATAAGATAAGATAAGATAAGATTTATTCTGGTTCAGGACAATCATGAGTCCTCTATACCAGACTCGTATAGATACATATTACATAAGTTATGAATGCATTTATAATCTGTACACATCATACAAAATTGTGTTATTATGATATTGTTGCTTCGTAATTGAAAAAAAGTTCCTGATTCTAAACAAATTTACATTAATTGCTGATACTACATGTTCTGGCAGTTCATTCCAAATATTTACAGTTCTTATAGCGAAATAGTTCTTTCTGACTAATGTTGTTGATCGTTTTGGGAATGTTTTTTTCGTATGTCCTCTAGTACTATTGCGGTCTGATGCATCTTTCCAAAGTAATATGGCATTGAAACATTCTTTATCGTAGAAATGACTTGTTATCTTATATAGTTCTATCATATCTTCCCTGATTCTCCTGAAGGCTAGCGTTGGTAAATTTAGTTTCTTCAACCTGTCTTGGTAGGTCATGTTTTTCATTTCTGAGAGACATCTAGCTATGTATTGTCATTGAGAACAAATACTTACATGTATTTCATTTCTATTTTTGTTGTGGGAGTTACCTCCCCTAGAACAGCTTTACAACAGTAGCTACAGTGCATGATATCCCGATAACACTCGTAAGTAAAACGTAGGAAGATGAAACGTAATGGGGGGGGCGCAAAGGTCCTCAATATTCCGTAACACCCCCCCCCCCCCCCCCACTCCGGCGCCCCGCACCCACAGGAGATACTTGATATACTTTTTTTCATATATCATTACATATAATCCTTGTACATTTCTATAAACAGTGGTGTCGCTAACAGGAAATTAATGAATACGCAAATAAAGGGTATCCCCTAGTAAATATTATCATAAAGAACGACTGAGATGAGTTTTACGATGGAATTTAAAGATTTTCGAGCGGCGAAGGCGCGAGATTTTGGTGTTTGGGGGGTCCTGGGAAATATTATGATAAAGAACGACTAAGATGAGTTTTACGATGGAATTTAAAGATTTGCGAGCGGCGAAGGCGCGAGATTTTGGTGTTTGGGGGGTCCGGGGGTCTCCCCCGGGAAAAAAATTACGATTTAGAATGGCAGAGATGAGTTTTACGGCGCATTTTGTTGAATTTGCGAGCGCCGAAGGCGCGGGATTTTGGTGTTCGGGGGGTCCGGGGGTCTGCCCGGGGAAAAAAATTTACGATTTAGAATGGCAGAGATGAGTTTTATGATGTATTTGATGAATTTGTGAGTACCGAAGGCGTGAGATTTTGTTGTTTTGGGGGTCCTTGGTTCTCCCCCGGGGACAAAAATTAAGATTTAGAATAGCTGAGATGAGTTTTACGATGTATTTTGATGAATCTGCGAGCTTCGAAGGCGCGAGATTTTGTTGTTTGGGGGGTCTGGGGGTCTCCCCCGAGAAAAAATATTACGATTTGAAATGGCTGAGATGAGTTTTACAATGTATTTTGCTGATTTTAAAGCGTTCTTAACACGGTAATTTTTCGATTTAAAGTTACCTGCATTTAGAAATGATAATTGTGAGTTCGTCATATCATTATGCAACCCTGCTCGATCTGAACATACCGGATTCACACCATCGGCACATTGTTGTGTAACTCAAAGTAATAATGAATTGAAGACGTATAAACATATTAATCTTTTAAGAAGCATTTTTATAAATAGTATAATCCCTTTATGGACATTTTTCGTGTGTATTGAAATTTTATTTTTAAAATTTGAACATTACGTGCTTGAACGTTTTAGGAAACGCGCCGCACAGCGGAAACTGTTCTAAAATTAAGTACAAAAATGTGCATGAGGACCCTTTTTTCTTTCAAATGTGCATTTCACTCGGCGAAAATGGGGGGGGGGCAAAAAGACATGTTTGCCCCCCCCCCCCCCCCGTCCTGGGGAATGGGGGGGGGGGGGGGGGGCAATTGCTTCCTACGCCCCTGCCCACATTTTCACGGCATAGACACTGATAATTATCGGTCCAACTGTCACAAAATGAGCAAATACAGCTTACACTCTTTATGTATCTCATTCAAGAAATGTATTATATTGTCTCACTCGTCTACACTGTATCTTATAATGTCTCTGCTCAAGAGATCGATTTTGAAGACGCTTATCAGTGGTTGGTCCATCCAATATATTGGTTTCTCAGGCCACATGACCACTGCTAGTATAAAGTATTATTCAACTGCTGCAACTAATTCAATGGGTTTAGTCAGAGGTATTCCGATACATTTTAATATTCAAATTTTCCGCGAAAACAAACGTATCGGAATATCTCTGACTAAACCGATTGAATTACACTGCAGGGGAAGTCACTCTAATCGCTCTCCACTAGGACGTTGCTTTCGATGTCACAAGTCAGAAAGCGCCGGTAATTTTGGATTAAAATACTGCGTTCGACTATATAAACATCGTTTATATGCTTTTGCATGGTATGTTTGTGATTATGGATTATCGGAGGACTGATGCGTGACTATGACTCTAGGAAAAAAGGTATATTATTGTGAAAAAAATAACTTTAATCGAGGTGGGGGTAAAAATTCCAATATGGCGACAGTCGTCCCTTTCTCTGTTTGATAGTAGGCCTAAATATCCCGATTTTTTTAAATAATTTTTCAAATCTCGTATTTTATGAAAAAAATCACATGACTGTCATATATACTCATCAGTCCATCCACCAAATACAAAAAATGTATGGCAACATCCATTTTCATTGAGTTGGCCCCCTGTGATTTTACCCTCGTGATTTTGACCTTGAATACAAGTCAAGGTCATTCATTTGGGGGGGGGGGCAATTGCCAATTTAAATAATTTTCAAACCTTTAATAAAGAAAATTCAATACACACGAACTAGACTAAAAATGTCCATCAAGGGATTATACTATTTAAAAAATAATGCCTCTTAAAAGATTAATTTGTTTATATGTCTTCAATTCATTATTACTTTGAGTTACACAATAATGTGCCGATGGTGTGAATCATCATGAATTATCATTTCTAAATGCAGGTAACTTAAAATCGAAAAATTACCGTGTTAAGAACGCACCAGCAAAATACATTGTAAAACTTATCTCAGCCATTCCAAATCGTAATATTTTTTCACGGGGGAGACCCCCGGACCCCCCAAACAACAAAATCTCGCGCCTTCGGAGCTCGCAGTTTCATCAAAATGCATCGTAAAACTCATCTCAGCTATTCTAAATCTTAATTTTTGTCCCCGGGAGAGAACCCAGGACCCCCAAAACAACAAAATCTCGAGCTCACGCCTTCGGTACTCACAAATTCATCAAATACATCATAAAACTCATCTCAGCCATTCTAAATCTTAATTTTTCCATCTGGGGAGACCCCCGGACGCCCCAAACACCAAAATCCCGCGCCTTCGACCCTCGCAAATTCAACAAAATGCGCCGTAAAACTCATCTCTGCCATTCTAAATCGTAATTTTTTTCCCGGGGGAGACCCCGGACCCCCCAAACACCAAAATATGGCGGCTTCGGCGCTTGCAAATCCTCAAATTCCATCGTAAAACTCATATCAGTTGTTCTTTATCATAATAATTATTTACTAGGGGATACCCTTTATTTGCGTATTCATTAATTGCCTGTTAGCGACACCAGTGTTTATTAAAATTACAAGGATTATATGTAATGATATATGAAAAAAGTATATCAATTATCTCCTGTGGGTGTGGGCCGCCCGAGGGGGGGGGAGTTGTTGTTGTTACGAAATATTGAGGACCTTTGCCCCCCCCCCCCCCCCCCCCATTACGTTTCATCTTCCTACGCCACTGGTAGTGACCCTTGTTTGTAGTGCAAAGAATAAGCTGGACGTTTATTAATCAAACAAAAAAAAAACAAAACAAGCTCGTCAAACTTATAATTGGTAAGTCAAACTTGAATTAAAGTCCAGAACTACTCAAATCTCTCTTACAATAGTGTATTTACCTTTTAAGATGCATTATTTTGTCTTAAAAGTAACTTTCCCTTAGCACCAAAATTGTTTTTTCATTAATTCTATGCATTTGTGGCCCCTGGGGACATAAATTGTTCATTATACCGAAAATCCGCTATTCTACTTTAATAATACCACTTAAATCTGTGATGAGTAAAAGTTTCCGTGGTAAATAATTTGAAGGGGAGATAACTCTGTATGAAAGATGAACAGACATTACGTATACGGGGACATGCGCCTCGGGGAATTAGGATGCTTCATTTCCCTCGATAAACACAATGTTTTATTTCTCAGCCAGAAACAGGACTGTAAACATGAGGTATAATAATATAAATTATTTAGCATTAGGCCAAAACAAATGTCTGTTACATTGGCAAAAAAAATAAGGTCGGTAAGTCGGAAGGACTTTTTTTAGCGTCTTTCACTCTAAAATTATGGCCGGAACTGGATCGAATTCCCGACTCGTAGAAAAGTGGTAAAATAGGGTCAGGGGTAAAAAATTAGGGTCTGTCAAGTAACCCTAAACAGACATATATTTGTTTTGGCCTTATGCTAGGTTTACACTATGTTCCCGGCTACCACGGTAGCCCCGTTTGCCCGAAACGTGGCGCGCCGTTGAATTTTGGCTATTTTTTCTTCTGTATTCAAGTTCAGCTAGGTCTTGTGAAGTTTTGCCACGGTCTTTTACGGATTACGTGGTGGACAGTGGATGTAGGGGAAAGTGCTGTTCCCGGAGGTTAAAGGCACACTACGGCTTTAGCACGGTCTATCAAGGATACCACTACGTTCTCTCTAGGCCTGTTACGATCTGATGAGGTCTGTTACGTTTTACACGTTTTGATCAAGCTCAGATTACGTTTTTCACGGTTCGCCAAGGCTAACTAGGGATGAAAGTCTGATGACGGGCTTTTTTGGAGGAAATGAAACAATATCTATTGCCGAACATGTCATTTCAAACACGTTTTAATTACAAAATGTGTTAAAAGAAAAGAAAATCTTAACACGAAGTGTTTCTACGCAAATATTTTTTTTCTGTAATGGTTCTCACTTAAACTGCCTCTTTGGTATAATTTGATGGTTTAAATGTGTTTGATAATGACTATTTCTATTTATTAATACAAATAATTCGAAAAAGTAGCAAATATGTACCAGGCCAGGCAATGATACTCTATCATATATTGCTTGCAACGTAAGACCGTAATAAGACGTAACACGCCGTATCACGTCGGGTTTTCAACCGCTACGAGCCGTGATGTGCCTTGACAGAACGCATCAAAACGGCTATCATCCACCTTGGCTTGCCGTCAAAACCTTGACAAACCTGGACAAAACGGCACAAAACGTGCAGCCATTCTGCATCAACCGTGATAAAACGTGGAAAAAACGCAACAGAACGTCACAAAACTTGAAATCACCGTGAGATTCCGGGGAACGTGCTTGATACCCGTTCCACCACGGACCGTCTGGAAGTTTTGTTACGGCCTCGTACGCGCTGTTACGTTTTGTTACGTCAATCCCGTTTTGTTACGTCCTGTGGCGTTCACCATCTGTACCGTGACTGCCGTGGCAAAATTTTTGACAGTTTAAAAATCTAGCACGGCATCCACGGTAATCACGACCGCTCACGTTTGTCTATCACGTCTTTCTGCGTTGTCTCACGTTGTCTCGCGGTCACCACGTTTTGTCCACGGTAGCCTGAAACGGGGCTGCCGTGACCGCCGGGAACATAGTGTAAACCTAGCATTATACTTGGAGATACTGTATAGCTCAAAAATGACTAAATTAGAAAATTATCTCCCTTTATTCAGTCCAACTGTACTGTCTGTGGTTTCTGTATTAAATTAAATATGATCCATGAAAAATGTTTGTTTTCGCAATGTTACAGCATTGTAAGTGATGTCCTTACGCGACCCTGGCTGTTAATAGGACATTTAAAGATGATCCACCGCTGACAAATGGGTTTTTTTTTCTATCAAAAACAGGACCAGACGATTTAGTATTTTTCTTCAGTTACAAAAGTTACTTAATTTACACCATTACCACCATTGAAAAGTTCGAGCATCTATTTTTAGTTCAAGATAAAAATAATTAATTGCATCCCGAAAAAATTCCGTGACACTATGTCCTATATGGAATGCGTTACTGATAGCGCATGCACCGAAAGCAAAATCAGTTATTTTTTATTATAGTTTTGAGTTAATTAGACATACATATACACGATTAAACACCAATTATTGTTCAAATGATGGGTACCATTTATGCTCTGTCGGCGGTGGAGTATCTTTAACTAATACTCATGTTAAAGTCTCCGCTATCCCTATTTTATCAAAAAGAAACTTTTTTTCTCATATAAATAAGAAAATGGTAATAAAAGACAGTATCGGTCTGGCTAAAAAAGAAATTGATTACAATTACATACATTTCCATATTTTGGCTACTCTTTTAATTTGAATTTAAGAAATGGGCAAATTACCTCCCTTTTTTCAATCCCGGTGAAAACTGTTTATTTTCATTTCAACAAATTTTATTGACAAAGATGTTACAAGTCAAATGGATTAAATAACAGGCAAAGCCTATATAAATTCTCTCCATTGGTGGCAAAAGTAATAGTTTAAACTGACATCAATTATAGATATTATAATTAAGTTTTGAAATGAAATTTTACAACAGATAAAGGGAGATAACTCTTTTGCATACTCCATTCACACAACACACATAATATAAATACAGCTATTATTTTAATACAAGAACATGTTATATTACTAATTAGACCAAATGTTACTCAGATATTGACAGACAATGACCAACAGTCCATGTGTATATATATACACTTGTCATTGCTCTCAATACTGTTAAATTTCCTGAAAATAATTGAAAATATACACATGTATATACTTTTAATAAGATATGTGTATGCTGTATATAGAATAAAACAAAGTAACAGTATTAAAACAACCATGCTCAACAAAATACTCCAAGTATATCTTTATCAGAGGATAATTAGAGTAGAATATATACAATGTTATTCAAATGTTATATAGTAAATAATTTTTTTTTAGGAGAATCTTTAAATTTCATAAGCTTATTTCAAAAACTTATGTCATGGCTAATTTAAATCATATAGAGATTAAAACGTCTAGATTTACCTATATATAGGTGAACATCATGAAGTAATTGTCTGTTTATAGTTTTATCACAGTCAGGACAGCCTTGAAGAAGAATATTGATATCAATATGGTTATGATTTGCATAACTACTAATGGAGGTAAACAGGGAAAGTCTATGTTGGTCATATAAAGGGCATTCGAGAAAATAGTGGGATATAGTTTCATTTTCAAAAGAACAAGCACAAGATGTATCATCCGATAAATGGTCAGTATATAGATGGGAATTAAGATTACTACACAAATTTCTAAGTTGACAAAGAATAATATTAGCTCTTCTATCACCTTCTGTTTTAAAAATTTGGGTTGATTCAATTACAACTGGGACATCTTTATTAAGTTGGTGTTTAAAGGCTGAGAGAGAAGGAGAGTTAAAGATATTGTTATCAGAAGTGTTTATAGTGCGACACATTAGTGGGATGAAACTATCAAAATAATTATTAGTTCTACATATTGGTGGATTAAATATTCTTGTTTGTCTGAGAGCATAGCCATTATTGTTTTGATTGTTAATGTTATTGAAAGGATTTAGGATATCTTGTAAGTATTGTGGTGATAGGCCATGCATTATTTTGTACATCATTATTAATTTGTGTTTGTGTCTTCTTACTGATAGTGTTTCCCATCCAAGTTCTGTATAAAGTTTATTGTGAGATGTTCCAGACCTAAGTCCTGTAATAATTCTGGCTGCTTCTAATTGGACAGATTCTAAAAGGTCTTTTGATTGTTGAGTGCAATTATCCCGTATTATATCTGCGTATTCTAAGATTGGCCTAATAAATGCTGTGTAAATTTTAATTAATGACTGACGATTTACTTTATTTTTAATGTAACGAAGAATGTTTAATCTACTGTATGCTTTTTCATATATGTTAAGGATGTGTTGTTTCCATGATGCATCGTCCTTAAGTGTAAGCCCTAGGTGTTTGTGTTCAGATGTGTCAGTGATTTGATTGTTTTGGAAGTTTATTGGGGGGCTGTTTTTGTTATGTTTTCTGGAAAATAGTACTGATTTGGTTTTGTTAGGGTTAAATTTGATGTCCCATGTTTTTGCCCATTCACTAATGTTAGAGAGGTCAGTTGTTAGTGCTTGAGCTGCTTGTGCTGGGTTTTCATCTATAATTACGTACAAGGAGGTGTCATCTGCAAAAAGTTTGATATTAGTTGAAAGATTATCAGTGATATCATTGATGTAGAGGAGGAAAAGAAGAGGCCCGAGTACTGATCCCTGGGGTACCCCAACATTTACAACCTTGAACTGTGAATAGTAGCCTTCTATGGTCACTCTTTGTAATCTATCAGATAGGTAATTGTCGAACCATAGAAGTAAATTTCCATTTATTCCATACATCTGGAGTTTATGTAAAAGACCTTTATGCCATACTCTGTCAAAAGCTTTACTTATATCACAAAAAATAAATCGAAGTTCCTTTCCCTGGTCCATATTGCTAACAATTTCATTATAAATAAACAATAGTTGATTAACAGTGGAATCACCTGGTATGAAGCCAGACTGATGCTTAGATAATATAGAGTTGTCCATAAGATAGTTGTAGAGATATTTAAATACTATTTTTTCCATTATTTTACTGAAACAAGAGGTTATCGAGATAGGTCTATAATTTTGAACATCATTGGATGACCCATTCCCTTTATATATAGCATTTACATTTGATTGTTTCCAACTAATTGGAATTATTCCTGAATCCAGAGTTTTATTAAATAGAAGACTGAGAGGGAGAGTAAGTGAGTTACACAATTGTTTTACTATTTTAGGAACTATACCGTCTGGACCAGGGGGTTTATTTACATTAAGATTACTAATTTGGTCATATACATCTTGTTGAGTGATTTGAATATTAGTAAGTGAGTAAGGTATATAGGGCTGTGCTAACTGAGGTAATTCAAGGTTTGGTGAAGATGTAGAAATATTACTAAAATGATTATTCAGGATTTCTGCTTTATCAATAGGATGGTTGATGGTTTGATTATCAGATTCAAGAGGTGGAATAGAAGAGGATTTATTAGTGAAGTTAGTAATAGATTTTGCTATCTTCCACCATTTGTCTGGAGGGACCGAGTTTTCATTTAGACAATTTTCAAGCTTTTTGATGTAGTTTTTTTTAGCCACACGAATCAAGTCAATTGTTTCATTCCTAAGATAACGAAATCGTTCCCAGTAGTGGGGGGTATTAATTATTTTAGCTTTTCTATGTATGCTATTGCGTTGTCTCATTTTTAATCTGATGGTATTATTCATCCAGGGCTTATCATTTGGGCGCACAGTAACAATTTTGGTCGGAATGAAACTGTTGACTTGTTCGGTGATTGACTCTATAATAAATGAGTTAAATGTGTCTGGGTCTTGAAGTGTTGATAAGTTCAACCAGTCAATATTAAGGAGAGCATTATTCATACTTTCAAAATCAGCTTCGTCATATTTTAATATAGTTTTTTTATAAGTCACCTGTTTAAAAACAGTAAGAGAAATTTGAGCATGAACTGACGAATGGTCACTACAGAATGGTGGTGATACAACAGTATTAGTTATTAGGTTGGGGTTGTTAGTAAAGATAATATCGATGGAAGTGGCACTATCAGGTGTTATTCTTGTAGGTTCATTGATAAGGCTAGCAAGGTTATGTTTAATAAGGAGTCTTGATAAATGATCATTTAGTGGTAAATTTAGCATATCAACATTAATATCACCTGTAAGTATAACATCTAGTGAAGTATCAGTAGCTCTAGTTAATGTATCGTCAAGTTTACCCCAGTAATCAATATTACTATCAGGTCTATATATACAGCCAAGGAGAAATTTATGATTATTTATTAGAACCTCTAACGAGAGTAACTCAACATCATCTCTTTCAAAATCCCTTCTTCTCTTCAACACGACAGTATTTTTATAATAAACAATAACCCCACCCCCGGCCCAGATGTTCTATCCTTTCTGTAAGGAGCGACATTAAATGGTTGCATTTGAATGTCATTATCAGATATCATAGGATTTAAGTGAGATTCAGTTATACATACAATGTCATTATCTTCTAGCTCTACTTCGATCAGAGAGGTTTTATTTCTAAGTGACCGAGCATTTAAGTGAACAAGATTTAGATTCTGTAATGGTCCAGGATTACTCTCTATGTCATTACAACAGGATAATATTATAAGAAGTGAAATCAGTAGATAAAAAATGTTGATAATATAAATATTTATTATTAAAAAATTAAAGTGATAAAAAAAGCCATGACATATTTCCTTAACGATAACTTGGAGTTTAGAGAAATGCCAGCGATTTGTAACGTACCTTCGGGATTCGTAGTATAGGCAATAGCAACAGACGACAAACTCAGTTGAGAACGACTCTTAAGCTGAGAACGGTATAATTCCGTTTGGTTAACTGGGGAAAATCTCTGTTGTAAAGCATAAACTTATAGTCAGATTTATGTCTGTCTAACAGGTTACCAAGAACTCCTTGTGCAAAACCACGCAAACTGACTGCAAGGTACATTCCTTTTCCACATAGGACCATCTATTAATTGTAGCACACATATCGAAATGAGTTTTAAAATCTATCCAAGATGTGGTACCGTAATACGTTGCAGGTTTTACTTTGCCCTTGGGTGTACTATCCTGTCCAGCATTATAATACGGCGTAGACATGTCACCTGTCAAAGTGTCAGCAGGCGTTTTGCCATGTTGTTCCTCCGTGTTGCCATATTTGCGCAATGGCCTGTCATCGTCATTTATTGTAGTATCACAGCACCTTTGCTCAAGACCAGATGTTTTCCTCGATTTCTTGAGGTAACTTTTCTTGGCGTATGTAAGATCTTCTGCCATTTGGTCTCTTACCGCTTGTCTCCTATCGGCAACATTTTGTTGAACGCCACTTAGCCCCCCCAAAACTAGGCAAACGGTGTGCTGTGAATGGAGTCGATGATTTTAAACGGTCGGCTTCATCCTGTAAACTTTCTAACTCAGACTCTAGCTTGTCTATTGTGATGTACGTGTTACCGCTACCAGTATTACCTGTTGCCATTATGCCTATAGAAAACCGCTGCCACCAAAATGTAACGTACCTTCGGGATTCGTAGTATAGGCAATAGCAACAGACGACAAACTCAGTTGACGAACGGTTGATATAAGTTTTATTTGGTGTCAAGTTGAATATACATTATATACATTAAAAGTGGTACATCTTAAAGAACGGCTTCCACACCTATTAATTGTGTGGCCATCGCCAACCTTCCCGATACGGAATTGCCGAGAACCACAACAACGGCAACAGCGCCGGCGTCACCCACCCTGGCGCACCTGGCGTAACCCCGGCGTACTCAACGCCGCGCCAATTCCCTCTGCCGCTCCGCACTCTGGTTCCCAGTTACGCCGGCAATTCCCGTGCCGGCAAGTAAAGCGAGGTCCTAATATGTACCCATGTCAAACTGAACTGCTAATATAAGCAGTTATTAGGCAGTTTTGTAGCAGTCCCACAAATTTTAGGCAGTTATTAGGCAGTTCTCAGCAGTCCAGTTTTAAGCAGTCACTGAAAACTGCTAATATTTCACCATACAAGATTTAAAACTGCTTGTTGAACTGCTAATTATATTTGTAAGCAGTCAGTGACTGCTTATCATAGACTGAAACTGCTTGTCATTGACTGCTTATAGACCTTAGCGGTCTAACAGAGCAGTTCACATCCCAAATGGACAAAGGCAAGAAATTGCATGGCAAATTAAAACTTATATAGTGGAGTCTTGCAACTTATTATTAAATGCAAAGGAACATGAATAAAGATACATCATTAAATTGTAAATTTTAAATGTGTGATTAATTCCCACTTCAAAACTTTTTTTTAATTTTACACACCATAAACCATTTAAATGCAATTCAAAACTAAACATTCTATACACGTATTCATAAATTATCAAAGTCCTATTATAATTTCTCATACTATTGATAAATATGTGCAAATAATACTATTGTGTACATATAAACATAGATGCATATACAGTCCCTTATCTCTAACACCCTGGGGAGGCAGCTACAGCCATGGGTCATCATACACAGTGATGGTGACCCCCACATGTAGTGTTGCTGTGTGTACACATGTGGTGACCTTTGAACCTGTAGTCTCCCTCCAAATTCCAGCGGTCAGTTTGAACAGTTTGGTGTGAGGAAGCATGTGCACAGATAATCCTCTACATAATTTGGACCATTTGGTGAATATTTTGGACATCTAAATAAGTGAGGTGTAGTTTTCAACATGCAGTTTTTACATAGTTATAAGTGTAAGTATAAAGGGAATTGTGTATAGCCAGGAATAGAAATGGTAAAACGTTTCAGTTTTGGATGTATGCATTCTGGTGTGTACTGGATTATAACCCTATAATTTTGTTGTAAACCCCCAAAGTAGAAGGTAAGATGCATGAGCTTGCAATCTATGTGCATGTATATATAGCTGCATGGGAACCATGCATTTAAATTTGGAAACTTAGAAGTTAACTTTTCTATTTTTTTTTTTTATTGATAAAATTCAAATTCATTTTCCATTTCACTCTTATACACCCCCAGTATAATATAGATGATGCATTTTCTTTTTAAAACAATTTGTATGACACAAAATAAACATTATGATTTATGTGTATATATCTTGGATTGGTTTATATTATTCAATCTTTTATTTTCTACAAATTTCTGAAAAATGAATACCGGTAAATGCATGCATATAATGCTAGGCAAGTTATTTTTTAAAAACTGCAAACTTTATCTTAGAGTTAGTGTAATTATATATAACTTGTCTACTGGTATGTGTATTTTCCACCATATAGTATTTTCTTTTTTTTTCCCATATAATTGGAAATGTGTTAACAGTTTCTTGAACTTATATTTATAAGTATTAAGCAATTGTGATTCATAAATATAAGCAGTCGCATGCTCCATATTTGGATTGTTTTTAGCAGTTTTGTGAGCTATTTATAGATATTAGGCAGTTTTGATTCGTACATTAAGCAGTCGCTTGCGCCATATTTGGACATTTTAGGCAGTTCATTTTGAAATAGACTGCCTAAGAACTGCCTAAAGTAAGCAGTCGCATGCGCAATATATGGACATTTTAGGCAGTTCATTTTAAAACGGACTGCCTAAAAACTGCCTAATAACTGCCTAAAAACTGCTAAGGAACTGCTAACCGACTGCTAGTGGACTGTGAAGGTTAAGGGACTGCCAATTTTTCCAATGGATTGCTAAGGGTTAACAGTCCCAGCCAGTTGCATTATGAAGGCTAAAGAACTGCTAAAAGAACTGCTTATACAGTAAACTGTGAAGGCTTAAAAACTGCTAAAGAACTGCCTTCCACTTTGACATGGGTATCAAGGAATATTACCTTTGGTAGCTCTGTATCGTTCCGATGGTAGAAGTGGAAAGAGAGAGCAAAAGGAAGTGACCACTGGCCTTATATAGTATTGAGTAACCTGAATTATCTAGTCGTAATTACGTCACCGGTCAAAACAGGAGTGAAAGGTGTAATGATACACATGATTACACACGATAAGGTTATCGGTGTTACCTGTACAATCGTTCAGGTGAGACATAGATATAAACAATACGTGAAATAGGACTTCAATAACGTAACCTTGTCAATATATATTAAGAGGCATATTTATTACAGATTGAAATAGATCGTAGTCCAGAAAATCTGGACATCAAATAATATTTACGTTACCCATTATCAATGATGAAAGAGTGGATAGGACAGGACTGATCAATCACCCTCTGGCAGAGCATAGAAGCAACAGTTGAGCATGGATGTAGGATACCAATATGAAAGACAGGACAGTACAACTTTCACACACATACACACGAAATATAAACACATTATTCAATAATAAACGGAAACGGAAGTGACTCATCAAGGTGCTTGAAACGCTTGAAATCATAGGATCTCGACGATGCTTCATATTATTTGAATAAATATTATTGATTTGTTAAAATTTTAGTTTAAACATTGTTAAAAGTTACAGGTTTGCAAATAGTGATGAGATTAAGTATAAGACCCACATATAGTGGAATTGTAAGTGAAAATATAGGGTTATACATGATAATGACGTGACGAACACTCCAAGCCCCTGTGATCCTAGTCTGGTCGCCTGTCTTTAGCTATATTAGGCGATACGTACAAAATACAAACGTGAGTTACATATTTATCATAGAGGAACAATTTTGTTAACCAGAGAGCGGTACAAGTGACACTGTTATAAATAAAAGCTAAGCCGGACAACAAAAACAGCTCGCGCTCGGTAGCGTTGTATTCACGCACGCAAAAAGTGATTGTTATGATGAGCTAGTGCCCGTGTACATGTGTACTTGCCATTTATGTGAGAGGGAAAGTATGTTTAAAACGGATTATGTGTATAGAAATTACAGGATTTATAAAATTCGTTTCACGGTGAGTTACATCTGTACATATGTAATGTACGTTTTGAATATTGTTTAAAGGAAAATAGAAATAACTGCAGGTCACGCCCGCATTAGTATAGTTTGTAATAATAGCCCGGGGAAGAATGGCGAGAATTTTTAATAAATAAAAATAATTGAATAAATCAACATAAATTCATAAAACTCGTTTTACGCTTCATGGAAGCGTTTTTAAACTTTTTATGTGAACATGTAAAGAATGAAGTATTTAATTGAATGCAAACCCTTAAATGTATATAGTATACATGTACATGCATCAGATTACAACAGATATTGTCATTATACAATATATTATTATTTGTTAATCAAGATGAAACATGCATTATATAAAATGTATAATTATATAATGCTACTGAAAAAAAATTGAGGCGTCCATCTTTCTAATTTTGTTCCTTCTCTGGAACATGACATTTGTATGACCATTTCCATGCGCTGACTGTTGATTAGTGTTTTCTGTAGGAACTCTAGATATATACCTGGTAGCTATTGTACATCTGAAGAATTCGAAACACATAATTATCTTGTTTTAAATCCTTGGATTACAGCTGTAGGTTAATAATGTCAATTAACTAAATTTCTGGTTCAATAGAAACAGAAATGAACTTGGTACTTTTTTATCGGTACTTTTTTTAGGGGGTGTGATATTTAGCCTTTACATGATGTACACTTTTGTATGAATAGCAGTTAACATATAAATTTTATATTGATGAATATAACTACATATAGTATGTAACCCTGGTCAATACTAGCCGCAATGTATCGCTCGGCTAAGACTTCTCTTTGGCTCGACCGATTGAGCGTCAGACTAGTAATCCAGAGGTCCCGACTTCGATCCCTGGCAGAGGCAGGTATAAAATTTATTGTAAATCCTGCACCCTGTTACAGTTGCGCCCATGTAGGGACTCGGGAATGATGCTTCACGATACCTGCAAAGGAATCGTTGTGACCCCTGGAAACTCGAGGACGAGTTGTTTCCGGGAGGGGATTATGTAACCCTGGTCAATACTAGCCGCAATATATCGCTCGACTAGAGACTATATATTCCATGGAAACCACTGAGATAGCAGCCTCCTTCAAACTTCGTGTACGAGCACGTCTTTCCACTATCTTGGATCGTATACGAGTCGTAATGTATATAAGATGGGTTTTTTGGTCTGAAGATCCACTCTCCCACCTAGAGCTGAAGGTTCATTCCGCTTTCAATCCTAATAGGATTGCTATGGAATGTTCCATGGGAACCACTGAGATGGCAGCCACCTTCAAATGTCGTGCACGACATGCTACCAGATTCCATGTATCTCGACAGGTTCAGTTCCTCTAGGGTAGGGCAGCTGTCTATTGCAGTTACTGTTGCAGTAAAGGTACCATTTATGCTCTGTCGGCGGTGGAGTATCTTTAACTAATACTCATGTTAAAGTCTCCGCTATCCCTATTTTAATCAAAAAGAAACTTTGTTTTCTCATATAAATAAGAAAATGGTAATAATAGACAATATCGGTCTGGCTAAAAAAGAAATTGATTACAATTACATACATTTCCATATTTTGGCTACTCTTTTAATTGTATTTAGCATTATGCTAGAAAATATACCTAGAAAATGAACAAATAAGCAAATCCTCCCTTTTTCAATCCCGGTGAAAACGTTTTATTTGAACATGTAAAGAATGAAGTATTTAATTGAAAGCAAACCCTCTTGAAGTCAGCTTTCATTTTTCAATCCTTAAATGTATATAGTATACATGTACATGCATCAGATCACAACAGATATTGTCCATATCATTTGTTAATCAAGATGACATGACATTTGTAAGACCATTTCCATGCGCTGACTGTTGATTAATTTTTTTCTGTAGGAACTCTAGATATATACCAGGTAGCTATTGTACATCTGAATTCGAAACACATAATTATCTTGTTTTAAATCCTTGGATTACAGCTGTCGGTTATTAATGTCAATTAACTAAATTTCTGGTTCAATAGAAACAAAACTGAACTTGATACTTTGATACCGGTACTTTTGTTAGGGGCGGGTGATATTTAGCCTTTACATGATGTACATTTTTGTATGAATAGCAGTTAACATATAAATTTTATATTGATGAACATAACTACATATAGTATGTAACCCTGGTCAATACTAGCCGCAATGTATCGCTCGGCTAAGACTTCTCTTTGGCTCGACCGATTGAGCGTCAGACTAGTGATCCAGAGGTCCCGACTTCGATCCCTGGCAGAGGCAGGTATAAAATGTATTGTAAATCCTGCACCCTGTTACAGTTGCGCCCATGTAGGGACTCGGGAATGATGCTTCACGATACCTGCAAAGGAATCGTTGTGACCCCTGGAAACTCGAGGACGAGTTGTTTCCGGGAGGGGATTATGTAACCCTGGTCAATACTAGCCACAATATATCGCTCGACTAGAGACTATATATTCCATGGAAACCACTGAGATAGCAGCCTCCTTCAAACTTCGTGCACGAGCACGTCTTTCCACTATCTTGGATCGTATACGAGTCGTAATGTATATATAAGATGGGTTTTTTGGTCTGAAGATCCACTCTCCCACCTAGAGCTGAAGGTTCATTCCGCTTTCAATCCTAATAGGATTGCTATGGAATGTTCCATGGGAACCACTGAGATGGCAGCCACCTTCAAATGCCGTGCACGAACACGGCTTCCCACTGTTTGGGACCGTATAGACTGATAATTTAAATAAGATGGGTTTTTTTTGGTCTGGGGATCCACTCTCCTACCTAGACCTGAAGGTTCATTCCGCTTCCAATCCTAATAAGATTGCTACGGAATGTTCCATGGGAACCACTGAGATGGCAGACAACTTCAAAGTCGTGCACGAGCATGTCTTCCCTCTACCTGGGACCGTATAGGCTGATAATGTATATAAGACTTGTTATTTAAACCGGAGAACCAGTTTCCGACCAGGAGCTCAGGGCGCGTTCCCCTTTCAATCTTAAGATTGCAATGGAATGTTCTATGTGCACCACTGTGTTGGCAGCCACCTTCAAAAGTCGTGCACGAGCAAGTCTTTCCACTGCCTGTGACCGTATACGACTGATAAAATATATAAGATGTGTTATTTGACCCGGAGATCTAGTTTCCGACATGGAGCTCAGGGCTCGTTCCGCTTTCAATCCTAATAAAATTGCTCTATCGACACCACTGAGTTGGCAGCCATCTTCAAAAGTCGTGCACGAGCACGTCTTTTCACTGCCTGGTTCCGCATACGGCTGATAATGTATATAAGATGTGTTATTTGACCCGGAGATCCAGTTTCTAGATAGTATTATGTTTCAAATGAATTATATAAGTGTCAATTTTTTTATATTTTACTTCTTATGCATCGGAGATAAAAGGTAAATAAATGTGAGCACAACTGAAGATTTGGTATCAATAAAATAAATTATTATCGGCAGTAAAACATTGTAGTTATTCCAAAGAATTAAACACAAAAATGACTATATTTAATTTCGATGCACCGTCAAAACAGGCCAGCGGTAAAGTTAGACATTTATTCGATATTCGAATAACGAATAACGAATAGCTGTCCAACTTTACTTTGCTAACAATCATCTGATTAGCTTACTGTGTATAGTTGTCTCTTTTTTCTTTCTGGTTACTATCTGCCATTGTAAGCGTGGTGAAGACATATTCCTAGATCTTTTACAAAGATGGTTTATCATTTCTGGTGAATTATGTGTTTATTACTTTATTAGTATTTCTACGTTTACATCATGAATCTCTAATTAAGACGCCTATCAGTATGTTTATCAAATAATTTAAGAATCCTAATAGATGTGATTTCCTGATCCGCACTTCGATATGATGAAGTCATCCTGATTGCATGCTTGAGATTTGAATCTATACTAGGTGTATACTTTAGGCTTTAAGGGTTTTGTTTACCATTCAAATGACCACTGAGTGCTGTCTTAGCATAGATTTAATGGTATATGTGTCATAACGGGGTGAAGATTTTGACGTGTTTTTTTCTTTAGTAATCTATTGACACCCTTAAGTTTTGATGAAATCAAAAGCTGTGAAAATCATTCAAAGACATGGACAAACATGTATGATGCTTTATAGATACATGTTACAACACATAATTTATGTACTAGTTGTTGTATCTATATTTTATGTATGTTTAGATTTGAAAAAGTCACTTATATTTACTGATATGACTGTTAAAATATTACATGAAATGATAGACCGCAATTTGGCTTCATGGTCAGATTGTGTGTATTCATTTTATTGCACCGAAGACGTAAATATCATAATATTTGGCAGTATTGTTAAATTCACTTTTAACTCTTATTTGACTTTGGGGTAATTCTCAAATTGTTGGTACCTTTTGGTGGTGAATAACATATTAAAAGCTCATCTTGATACACGACTATTAAACTTACGGCACATATAACTTTAAACTATTATTGTTTTAGGTGTACATTCTGAATCGTTATCTTTTTTTTATCACAAAGGTATTAAAGGTATTTAACTTGTTCAACAGAAGGAGTACATGCGCTGGTTCGTTTGTAATAAACGTGATCCTTGTCCCACTGGTTATTTCTGCACCGTGTCTGGATCCTACGGGCATTCCGATGATCTTGATGTGTCCTGTAATCGTAAGTATAAGTTGCAGTATACAACTACGGCTTTGTGGAGTTTGTGTATCTCATCCGCGCATAATGGATCCTAACGTTATAATTGACTAAAGGTATTTTTGCTATCAAAAACACTCTTCTCTGTGACGTAACTTCTGCTCCGTTCCGATCGCTCACTCTCCTCACAGTTGTCAGTTCCATCTGGTAATGTGTTATCAGAGGTACTAACGACAGTGCCTGGACATTCAAATTGTCTATGACCCTCCTGTCCACAAAAGTTACAGATCCAGCCTGTCTGACATTCGGAAGCCAAGTGTCCATGTCCTTTACATTTTACGCAATATGTAGTAGATTTCAGCATCCATGAGCCTACATTTTCCTGTTACGATTGGCCGTAGTAACATACATTAGTGTAGTATTTGCCCATTTTCGAAGTTCAAAGGTAAATGAGATAAAAAAAAATTCCACAATTAAGACACGTACACCGGTATCGCAATTCGTCAAGCGATTATTTATCCTTAATTTTTCCCTATGTATGCTAAGAATGACACATCCCTGCTCAGACCACGATTTTTAATAGACCTATCATCTGCGGATAACGGCACGTTAGAGACTTTAATCTTTGTGGTTTTGTCGGCGACAAATTTTGGGATATTGGAATTTTCAGGCAACAGAAAAGGAATTTTCCCGCGCGTTGTGATACTGTTTGTCAGGAGATAATTTCTATCTACAAAAATATTATTTCAAAAACAGATATGTAATTTTGGGGAATTTAAACAATTTCATTTTTCACCTGTTTACCTCTAACATTGTCATGAGCTCAGGAAAACAACGAAAGTTTTGAATACCACATACTTATTTATGCAGTTGATGCTTAAGTATATTTATGGGCAATAATTTGCTTATCCCTAAGTAGTTACACAGTGGCCCGAATAGCTAGTCCTCCTGTTCTGATTTATTATTCAGGGTTGTAAACGGCATAATAATTATAGTTTATTGTTGCAAGTACATTTGTATCTTTTACAATGAATAGCGTAACAATTATTGATGCTTGACAGATTTCAACCAATACACTCAGAATGACAATTTATTTTCATTGTATTTCCATGATGTATTTTCATTTATATCTCTCTATGAAGATGTTGTTTAGATTTGCTTCATTACGTTTAAAATGATATAGAAGCATATCACAATTAAAAAAAAAGAATTGTCGATGCACTGAGTTATAAGTGTGATGATAAAATGTTTCTACGCAATATACTTGTAGAAAAATGGGTTATAGGTACTGATTGTTATTTCATTAGTTCACACTCAGTATCATTTATATTGCTGTTATGCTGTTAGAGTTTGTATTCGATGGGTTGTTCAGTATTTATGGACTTAGGATTAGATTTATAGTCTAATCAATACCTTCTTATAATATAAGTCTCTGTAACAACTGTTCATTTCAGGTGACGGAGGATGGGGAAATTGGGGTAGCTGGGGCGCTTGCTCAGTGACCTGTGAATCAGGAACGAAAAGGAGGTACCGGGTTTGTGATAACCCGAGCCGTGTTGGATCCGGATCCTACTGTAGTGGTATAAACTATGATATAACAAACTGTCGGCCTTGTGCTGGTAAGTATGAATTATTTTAGTTTAGACAGTATTTTATTTATATATTGATATATCTACATACACCACATAAGCATATTTCGGAATTTGAAAACAAGCTTAAAGCTTATATATAGCTATTATAGCTGACAACTGCGCCACATATGATTCGAACTCACGACCCAGAGGTGGAGGGCTTGTGGTAACCACTCGGCCACCACGTCCCCGGTCACATGCAATATACGTAATAATTCGCCCAAGACAGAATGTATAACATGCAATACCGTTGTATGCAATGACGTCCACGGCGTCAACAAGCTTACTACTTTCTCTGTAATTTTTTTTCTTCAGAAACTAGACTAGTGTAACTATAAAATATGTAAACTACATGATTCGCGTTTATAATATCAAGCAATTTTCATGTATGAAGAATTCACTTGCACTCATGTTTCTCGAATCATTTTCAAAATGGCGAGCAATCATCATAGTTACACGTTGATAAAAAGTATTGGAGAAAATAATCTTTCATATGTGGATATGAAGGATACGAAAATTCTACCCTCAGGTAGGGTTACCTTCATCATATGACTTCCATGTAACTTTCATAACTTTATTGGTTAGTATTCGTAAATATAATATTGTGATCGGATGAGTTAGAGTGAATGGTTTTCCTATGCTTGGAAAATGACCTTTATTTTTAACACGAGTTTTACTACCGTAACGATCACAAATGAAAGAAGTTGAACGATGACAAATGAATTGCATTAAAACTATAAAGATACAGAGATTCAGAAAATATATTGTTTACAATCATTACCTACTTTCAATACGAAAAACGTTTATCTATATAGGCTGGTGAGGACTTATTTAATTTCAATATGTGACGTCACGGAAACGTCACAATACAAAAGGCCACTTGTCTTGTCGCTTACACTCTATATCATAATTATGTATTATATATTTACATTTCCCTTGTGTGTCATTTTTTATCTTTATCTATAAATCATTTACATTTAACAGTATGATAATGGAGAGCACTAATGATCAAGGCGCACTGGTACTAGGCCTAATTTTGGTATTTAGTTAATATACGGTCCAAAACGCAACTGATGGTAGATCGACGAGTAGGCTGAAAATCTCCCAACTGGACAAAGCCGTCAGATCCAGTTATCAAGGTCATACAACAGGACTGTTGCTAAATTATTCAGCTCGTGAACTGTGATATTACTATGTTGTTATATAAATATAGTCGTCATGTACACTAATATGTGTCAGTGGTGTTGACTTTCAGATATAGCTAACTGCCAGATATCCTGTTGCAACAGTGCTATTCCAGCCTTGTGTAAGAAGTGTTCCGACTTGGATTTGTACAAACTCGACAACGGCGATTCAACATGTACCCGTATGTATTTCAATTACAAAATAAGTTCTGCTGCAAATCATAAAGCTTCGTTATTTCTTCAAATGCTATGTAAAACCGCGGTCGTCTGAAACATTCAGTAACGTTATAAAGGTATGCATATTTGGTTTCATGTACGTACTTCTCTATATCTGGATGAATAAGAACATCCCTTTATTCCCCATTTACGTTGTTCAGATGCCCCAGTTGATACACAGGGGGCCAACTCAATGAAAATGGATGTTGTCATACATATGAAAGATTATTATCAAATGGCGAGACAACATTATCCTGTTGTAAGTCATATATACCGATATATTAAATTTAATCATCTGATTGAGGAAATACTATCAGGAACTATTTTAAATTATAAACAAAGGAAAAATTGTTTCCCCGTATATTACAAGTCAGTCATATTTAGGTTTCAACTCATTTTTTACTTGTGGGTAGGATTTTGTAATTCCAAAAATCCAGATATTTTTGTTTATTCAGGAAAGTGTTCGTGGGAGAGTCGATGGTGTTGGCCAGGTACTTGTGATGGAGACTACGCCAGAACGTGTTCGTGTGCTGCTGGCTTTACCAGGTATTACGACAGTACTCAGGCCGTCTGTCAACGTAAGTTTACAAACCTTGGTCTCTACCACTTACAATGTGAGCCCTTAACAAATTATCTATATTTGAGGCTTATATTGTTATTAATTTCCTTAGGGGATCACCTTTACAATGGCGAAATAGGCCCTCTAAATAACATTTTGCATTTGGCAATATTAGTGTCTATTGGATGATCTGGACGATTTTCGAAACTCTGACGTATAATTCAATGTACACATCAAATTGTTGAAATTGTTAATAGCATCTTTATATACATGTACATTAACTCTGAATGGTATTTCACTTTAATCAATTGTAAATTCACACGTTGGTGAAATGGTACTTATTGAAACTTTTCCCCTTATCAAGAAGGAAACTAATAACTTATGCTTATTTGCCGTACAGTGTACCAACTGAGGGATATTTGGAGATGATATATTGAATAGCAATGACTGAATAAACCATTGAAGAGCACTCTAACTAATATTCCATCTTCAAACCATATACACTCTCGTTATACATAAGCTTTGTAGATGAATGGGTCATATAGAACGCTTATGATTGTCTCAGAACTTCTGGCTTCTATAATGGTCATGAATGCCGTGTAAAGATAGTATAATGTTTATCTGCTATGTATCAGGTAATAAGATGTTGGAAGTCGATAATTTATTTCAGAAGGTGGAATTACTATTAACGTCCTCTTGTAAAAGGTGTAACCTCATATAATAGTAATGCAACGGATGTTTGTTTCCTACTTTTCCTACAAAGCAACCCTCCTACCGAACATCACTAGCTGTAGTATGCGGGTCACTGCATCTAACGGAGATTCCAGAGCGTCACCCTCCATTGGATCATCCCATTGTGATTATCAGCAAGATTTCTATGGGAATTTCCAAGTCGACAGTGTGTCAATAACGTCCATAGCATTTGATTACGTCATCGACGTCAATAGTGTACCGAAGCCGGCGTTTGTCGTCAGTGAGGTGTTTGGAATAACTGATATTCAAATACACACAGTGAAGAAAACAGTAACAGGTAAGTTACACAGAATATGGCATTTTGAGAAGACCAGGGTGAGAGAGTAGCGATTCATTTCGGCCCATTTCAATGTTTTTATATAGTGTATACTCAGCAGTCCCGAAATCGACATTTTTCACTATCATTTTTGACCCCAGATATGTTACCCGCACCTCCTAACCGTTTTTGACCCCAGATATGTTACCCGAACCTCCTAACCGTTATTGACCCCAGATATGTCGCCCGCACCTCTTCACCTTAATTGACCTAAGGTATATCGCCCGCACCTCCATACCTTTATTGAACTTACATATGTCCCCCGCACCTCCTCACCTTCATTACCTCAGATATGTCGCCCGCACCTCCTCACCTTTACTACCCAAAATATATCGCCCGCAATTCCTCACCTTAATTGACCCCATATATCTCGTCCGCACCTATTTACCTTTATTGACCCCAGATATGTCGCTTGCACCTCCTCACCTCAATTGACCCCAGACATGTCGCCCGCACCTCCTCAATTTTTATTACCCCAAATATGACGCACGCACCTTCTCACCTTTATTGACCTCAGACATGCCACCCGCACCACCTAATCATTATAAACCTTAGATATGTCCTCCGCACATCCTCATCTTTATTGACCCCAGATATGTCGCCCGCTCCTCCTCACCTTAATTGACCTCCAAATATGTCGCCTGCACGTTCTCACCTTGATTGTCCCCAGATATGTCACCCGCACCTCCTCAACTTAATTTACCTCAGATATGTCGCCCGCTCCTTCTCACCTAAAGTGACCCCAGATATGTCGCCCGCTCCTCCTTACCTTAATTGACCCCAGATATGTCGCCCGCACCTCATCACCTTAATTGTCCCAAGATAAGTCTCCCGCACCTTCTCACCTTCATTGACCTTAGATATGTCGCCCGTAGCTCCTCACCTTTATTATCCAAGATATATCACCTGCATCTCCTCACCTTAATTGTCCCAGACATGTCCCCCGCACCTCCTCAAGTTTATTTACCTTAGATATGTCGTCCACACCTCCTCACCTTAATTGACCCCACATATGCCGCCTGCAACTCTTCACCTTTATTGACTCCTGATATTTCACCCGCACCTCCTCACCTTTATTATCCAAGATATGTCACCCGCACCTCTTCACCTTTATTGATCCCTGATATTTCGCACGCACCTCCTCACCTTTATTACCCAAGATATGTCACCCGCACCTCACCTTAATTGACCCCGGATATGTCACCCGCACCTTCTCATCTTCATTCACCCGGATATGTCGCCCGCTCCTTCTCACCTTAATGTACCCCATATATATCGCCCGCCACTTCTCACCTTGATTGTCCCCAGATATGTCACCCGCACCTCCTCAACTTAATTTACCTCAGATATGTCGCCCGCTCCTTCTCACCTAAAGTGACCCCAGATATGTCGCCCGCTCCTCTTTACCTTAATTGACCCCAGATATGTCGCCCGCACCTCATCACCTTAATTGTCCCAAGATAAGTCTCCCGCACCTTCTCACCTTCATTGACCTTAGATATGTCGCCCGTAGCTCCTCACCTTTATTATCCAAGATATATCACCTGCATCTCCTCACCTTAATTGTCCCAGACATGTCCCCCGCACCTCCTCAAGTTTATTTACCTTAGATATGTCGTCCACACCTCCTCACCTTAATTGACCCCACATATGCCGCCTGCAACTCTTCACCTTTATTGACTCCTGATATTTCACCCGCACCTCCTCACCTTTATTATCCAAGATATGTCACCCGCACCTCTTCACCTTTATTGATCCCTGATATTTCGCACGCACCTCCTCACCTTTATTACCCAAGATATGTCACCCGCACCTCACCTTAATTGACCCCGGATATGTCACCCGCACCTTCTCATCTTCATTCACCCGGATATGTCGCCCGCACCTTCTCACCTTAATGTAACCCATATATATCGCCCGCCACTTCTCAGTTTAATTGACTCCAGATATGTCACCCGCATCTCCCCACATTAATTGACCCCAGATATGTCGTCTGCACCTCCTCACCTTTATTTACCCCGGATATGTCGTCCGGACCTCCTCATCTTTATTGACCTTAGATATGTCACCCGCACCTCTTCACTTTAATTGACCCCATATATTTCTCCCGCACTTCATCACCTTTCTTGGCCTTAGATATGTCACCCGCACCTCCTCAACTTAATAGACCCCAGATATGGCGCACGCACCTCCTCACCTTTATTGACCCCAGATATGTCACCCGCACCTCCTCAACTTAACAGACCCCTAATGTGTCGCATAATAATCTAAACATGATGAATCAGATGTGCGGTGAAATAGGTCTTTAAAAGATACTGTTTTATGTACAACTCTACAGGTGTTGAGACAGTGATCGCCTCCCATACCATCCTCAGTGACCCATACAGTAACTCTCCCAAGTCACACTACATCCCAAGTGACCAGACAATTCCAGTGTCGAGTTATTTATATAACGGCCAAAGGTAAGCAGTTGTTATTTATACTACATCACAGTTAGGTACTTTAAAATGTGTATTGCTGAAATACAAATGAAGACCGAAAAAGGACAACTAAATTGTACCAATTGCAAACTGATAAACCAAACGTTATAAAACGGTTATTTGCTGATACGGATCATACTCTCGTACTTCCATATTATTTCCCACAAACGCCCCCACGTATATGTATTGATGGAAGAATAAAAAATCAAAAATATCAAAGAAACACAATTTAACAAAGCATGACAATTTATTGACTCGTGCCCTATCCGGGCCTCGAACTCACGATCTACGGCACCCAATCGCCTAACCAAACATAGCTGCGCCTTCTACCACTGCGCCTCATCCACATCCCCGTTAATTAGTTTTATTGTTATTGAAGACCTGCAGTAGGTTTTTTTTTCCTTAAAAATGGCCCATATGGAAATATATGTTTAATAGCCTCTATGTTTTGATTACATGTTATCTATATATGTCTTCTACCGACTTATAGTGAACCTCATACATACTAGCCTCATGATAGATTAATGTAGCTTCAATATCGTATGATGATACATGTAGGTATACAATTATATATACATCTACTGCATGATTGTGAACAGAAGCAAAACCGCTATTGTGGATTCTGTCTTTTTAAATTTTAATATTAACAGTTTTGAAAACTAATGCTCTGAATACATATGATCAATATCAGCTGACCAGCGCTTCATGATGTACAATGTAGTAGGTCTACAACTGTTGTTTGATCATCCTCGATACTCCAGGGATTCCGATCACTGATCGGAACCCCTGGAGTATCGAGGATGCTTTTTGATCTACGAGATCATGAGTATATCTCCTAGAATTGTCATTATACATGTAGCTAAGGATTATACGTGTAGCTTCATTATGCATATGTAAAGGAAAAATATATTTACACGTACAATGTGCAAACATAACATAAATTAATTTATGGACTCACTGAGCCAGAATTTGAAAACAATTGAACATTGGGTACGACTTTAGTAAAGATTTTAGCCTTTATTAAAAATCTAAGTGATGGAGTGACGTTAAGGACAAATTGATGTAGGAAAAATAAAATCATCCTACGATTATGAAATTTATCAATATGAAGTCATTCGTTTGTAAATACAACAAACTATGTATGGAAAAATATTAGTATTTGGACAGGAACCGATAAATAACCGGGTAAATAAAATGGAATTAAACTTTATTTTTGAAAATGACAAATATATGGTGCAATGTAATAGGATCAAACGTATTTATAACACATGTTTTTAAACGTCTGTTTTACATGCGTTTACGTTTTACGTCTGTTTACCATGCGTATTACGCATGTTCAACACACGTATTACATACGTATCGTACGTACGTTTTACATGCGTGATCCTCAACATGCGTTTTACATGCGTTTTATAACGCGTTACATGCGTTATATACAATATGATGCATATTACACATAATAACCTTTCCAATTGACACTTGTTGGTGTGCCTAGTACGGATAATCACCACAAACATCATAGTACTAGAGCCTTCGGTTATGCTATGATATATTCCAAGGTGGATATAACGACTGTTTGTAACTATACAGATACACAAAATTATATTTATTATTCCGAAAAAGTTGTTTAAGAAGTAATATTGATGTGTTTGGACTTATTTTTTTGTCAACTGAAACGTGGAGTCACTGCAAATGTGTACTTCCGTGCTCGTCGTTAATGAAGTTGACATCTGATTGATTGATGAACTTTTACCACTAGGTTTTGCAGTTCCCCTTAAATAGTTGTGAATCATTGCAGGAGTAGCAGGAGTAAAGTAATACAATACAATATATCTCTTGAAAGATAAAACTCAATGCTCTTTGTTTTCTGATGACATAACAGTGTGATATAGAAAAGCATTTAAAGTCGTATTATGTCTTATTTCTTTAGCAATACTTTATTTTGGGGATAAAGCACTATTTCTTCATTCATCATCTACGACATGTATCCGTGAATGTTTAACTAAACTGATAAATGTACCTGTTAAATATTGCAATTTTGCTTCTGCTTACTTATCACGACATGTAAAAAAGAAACAGAATCAATTGATTATAAAGGTTTGATAAACCGTTTAAAAATGTGTATGTCATAATTCTATTTAGACTAATTTTGTTCCCTTTAGGTTATGCTTACGGTTTCATTCGAAAGCTGGAGGTCATTTTACATCAAAGAATATCCAAACTCATGCAACGTGGATAGAAAGATATACAAAGACTGAACGAACCCGTGATCTGTGTTATATATACGATGATGCGAACCCAGAACATTGCAGTATTAGTGGTTCATGTATGCACGATACCTTAACAGTATTGTCTCGTGTCACCAGGGAGAGAGTACTGAACATTTCTACTTCCGGGTGGACTGACCCATTTCCGGTTGGAGGAAATGCGATGTTGTCGTCTGGAATCGAATCATACCGGTTGACAATTCATGACGTGAAAGAAAGAAGTGTTACCAGACTGTTTATGGACAGTGCAAAATCCGGCGGCACTTCGGACATAGAAATGGTACAGAATTCTTGGATAACCATACAGTTACCAGAACACGAGCCTTCTATTTATGGTCTTTTGCTAGAAATTAAGGATGTCGCAAATAATGTACAACAGAGCAGAAGATTTATCCTCTTCGACAATTCCTCATCAATAAGTGTTGACTCAACGTACAAACTTTATGTATCATCAGCTACAGAAAATACTAACTATACCTGGCAAACTACTCACCATGACATCTGTGTGAGCTGGCGGGATCGTTACTATAACAACAAATACGTACATTTTAACCCACTGAGACCCATAGACTCTGATGGACATGGTCTTATCTCTCCAGCCTACGACCAGACATCTGGTCAGTTACCAGTGTCAGGCACATCAAACGTCCACGGAATTTCTCACTTTCATTTCCAACTACACAAGGAAACAAACAGCCAAACGATCACGTCCGATGTCGTTAGTAACATATCCTATCAGGGTGTTTGTATATCACATTCACTTAACGATGGTGATACTTATAGATTCACCCTAAACATCAGTGACATCGTAGGGAACTTCTTCCGAGAATCCATTTTGTTTTACATTGACACTAGTCCTCCAGAGATAGCTGATGCCTGGTTGGTCAGAGAGGGACACAAACAATTGTTTGTACACAATTCTACGGACCTATTTAGCATGACGTTGGAATTTGACTCGTATGACTCACACGGTGGACTTTTACAGGTTCTCTGGTGGTTCTACGAAACAGACCCCGAGGAGCTGTTGGGACAAGGAGCCCAGGGCGTTAGGCAAACTGATGACGGGGTATGATATTATTTATATATCATTTTCTATATTTTAAATAAGAATGGTTGTATTTGTTTCGAGTTAGATTATTCACTATATGTGACACTGTTAAGGATAAATGAAGTGTGCCCACAAAAAACTGAATAATTGACACCATCACTGGGAATATTTCTTTTGTTCTAGAGGACACAGACTTCATGAATTACCGTAATTTCCTGCATATGGCCCGCGGGCTATACGATTTTTTACATAAAAAAATGTCTAATATGGAGTTACTGCCGATGCAGACTATCCATGGAAAATATAACGAAAATAGAAAAAAAAATATGCAGCCTATACGTCCTTAGCTATTTTAAAGACACACAAAATAGCAAGTGAATATATTAAAGTCTTTTCACATGTTCTATCAAACAAATAATATGCTAATGACTTTACATATCTTTAAATAAACCTGTGTTCCCCTCTCTAAATGAAAGCATTATTGCATATAGACTCACGTACCATTATTAGTAAAAAATTTAAAAGGAAGTCATCGACGTATACAAAATACTAAAAAAAATCATGAATTTGTTTCCCGTTGCGGGTTATATGCAGGAAATTACGGTATTCTGGTTTTTGCCGTGTTTTATAGTTAATATTGCACATGTCCCCGGTCCTAATTAGCATTGTTCTCCTGCATGCGTCCGTGTTTACATCAACTCACATATAATAGTATTTAATGGATTTGAAACTGGTTATTATTATGATTGCGGTATTAAATGTTTACACCATGTATTTGTTGTCAGATACTTTTCAGACCAAACAGACAAAGCATGGTTTTTTATATCTCTTTTCAGACGACATGTCCAGAACATCAATTATGTATCTGTCCAATGATCGGCAGTTGCCAGTTGTTCCACTTCAGTTTCGACCTCAATACATTAATAGTTAATAACACACATATCGGCAACCATAACCGGAAGTACCGCTACGTAATAGAGGCTACAAATACGGCATTGTTGACCACATCCATTTCTGTGGACGTCTATGTCGACGAATCACCACCTGAAGATGGGGTTATTTACGAAGGGTTGGAAGGTCAACCAGATATTGACTACACAAGCGACTCCCACATTTCTGTCCATTGGCATGGTTTCATCGATCACGAGAGTGGAATTGAGTTCTACAGAGTAGCTCTTGCGAAAACATGTGTCCAAAAAATTGATATGATTTCATTTCACAATTTTTCCAAAACTGTCCAGTTTCAAAACACAACATTATCATCAATTCAGTTTGAGTTACAGGCTGTAGGGAAATATTATATTACAGTGATCGCATTTAATCGTGCTATGGAACCGTCCTCTGCAATTTGTTCTGACGGATTCACAAAGATTGACTCCCCGCCTGAAATAACAAATGTAAGACTAACAAACGCACAGACATACCGACACACGGTGTGTTACAATGGCGACATTTGGTTCATTTCAGCTAAACTAACACGAACAAATGTAACCGCCGAAACTCCGTGTCCCAAACCTTGTACAGATACTAGTAATGGGGTCCAGCTGAGCTTATTGCCACAAGACTATACCCAGAAATACAGCACAAGGACCTGCAGTACAACCAGTCTTCAATATTTCTACCTGCCAGTCGATAGTATCCGTCTATCATGGACATTTGTTGACGACAACACACCAATCAGCACAGTTCATATCGGATTTGGCTCTACAATCCTTTCGGTTGATTTCCCGGACCTGCAGGGCTTTGAAACTATTCATCAGCATACATTCTTTAGACGTCATCACTTGGGCTTTACAACGGGAACTGAGTTCTACATTTTCATCAAGGCCACCAACAAAGCAGGACTGTCAACAACAGCTATATTCGGCCCTGTTGTTATAGACGAATCATCGCCAACATGCCCTTCATCCGTGTCATTCCATCAGAATAGCTCACATGTGATAGCAAACCTCAATGACGTTATGTTCACAGATACCGAGCAACGAGAGGATATTTCATACCTTACCTACCGAATCCGTGAGTAGAATATATCTTCTTGAATAAATTAATATGAAATATTATTTAAGTATCCACTTAATTGAAGTAATCTTTAAATATGCCGTATGGAAAAATAAGATAACAAACCATCATGCAATATCATTTTGAATAATAATAATAATTGTGTTTGCAGATTTCCAAAACATCGACGGAAGTTTAGGTTTCACTACTTGGGAAGAATTAGATACAGTGACTTGTACAAATATTTCTGATTGTCTTGCCTTTTCGATTGAATACCTTCAAAAGATGGTTGCAGGTATTAAGTATCCGTTACACATTGAACTTCACGCATTTAACATCGCTGGTCATCACTGCACAGTCCTTAGTGAAGCAATCGACCTTCCTACGATCTATAAGCCGTCCGTTGGGGCAGTAAAAGATATATATCCTAGATATACTGAAGAACCTTTTATAGATCAAGATGTTTCGTTTTCTACCACGGAATATTGTGTAGCCTGGACAGGTTTATCTGATCATATGGCAGCCGTCAGTGTCGACGTCGGTCTGGGAAGTAGTCCGGGTATTGACGACGTGGACAGTTTCCATACAGTGGTGGGTAGGGATGTTGACTGCCAAAGTAATGTCGATCTGACCAGTAACACAACCTATTACGCCGTATTACGTGTACAAAACAGCGCAGGGTCGACGCTGGCCTCCTCTGATGGTTTCATTATACTTTCTGAGCAGGATGTTTTGAATTCAATCTCTGTCTTTGATGGTCTAGGGTGTTCCAACCAATCCTTCGTGTGCCAATGGACGCTTCATCCCGACGACACGTTTCTACAAGCCAATGCCTCTTGTAACCAAATACTTCATATTGGTTCTCAATATACGGTACTCTACCAAGAGCAGCTGCATGATGTCATTAGTCTAACAAGTCCTGATGTCGTTTTTATCGACAGTGAACGTGGAAAGGCCACATTTTCACCAGGAGTTCACCTCCCAGTGTTTAAGATAACTTCCAGTCTGGTCATAAATTCTACAGAAATGAGATTCAGAGTATATCGGTGTCAGGAGGACATAGACTATGTTGCTTCTGGCGCTGCTATTGCTGTTCACTGGCGGGTATACGGTTATACTGACCACATCACGCATTTTGTTGTCTCTTTGGCTGTGAATGGAACGAATGACACCACGGTTATTGAAACGATGATCGCCAGTTCAGATGTTCGAAATGTGACACCAAAGAGCTTCATTACGGACTTAAAGTATCTAGTCTTTGAGGTCAAACCTTGTTTTGGTGTAATATGTCTACCTGGAGTCGCTTCTGACGGATTTGAACAAGATCTAGAACCACACATCGTATCAATCTCCGCCGTAATTGCGGATTATTCTTCCAACTGCAGCACCGTCAGGTTGTCCTGGAGTGAGGCCAGGTGTTCAGGCAACACAGAAGCCTTGTTTTATAAGTGGGGTATTACGGAAAGTAACAGTAGTCTGTTACCGAACCATGACTGGATTACACATGAAGGGAATGCACCCAACCATCAGGTATCTATGTAGCGAGAGAAATCATTTCATTTAACAAAAACATTAATAGTAATTTACTAAGTTATATCAATTTCATCTGATTTTTCCATTGAGTTTTTTTTTAATTTTAGCTAATATTTCTACCTTATTTGAGTTTATTTAATACAACATTGGTTGTAATTCAGAATACAAGTGAAATCCACAATCCGCTTGAATACAATGTTTTTGGGATAATATTGTTGGTATTTATTTTGTTATGAATAAATAACGATTAGCGTACATGTTCATCACGATGAATCGATAATCTGTTACAGAGTAGCGAGTGTGTAAAGATGACAGCTGATGTTTTTGCACAAAGATATTTTTGCCTACAACTGTTCTGTCCATCGGGAAGAGCAACAACAAAATGTGAACATTTGAAGATACAATTTCACCAAAATGAATTCCCCAAACAGATAGTATACGATATTGATGTGGATTCTGTGGACTTTTCAGAATTGGAATTATTGGTATTCAGTTCAAACATAGGTGAGAAACTGAGTAACATTCATCAATTGGAGTTAGATTACAGTCCTAATCGGGCAGAGTTAGGAGCTTGTATTGTCGGCCTTCAGGACAGAGAAGTGACTTGGTATCTAATGACAACGGCAGACATTCCCAGTGACACATGTGATAATGACATTAATTGTTTGATACATGCAACAACAAATGGAGGGGCCATTTCCTTTGGAAAACTGAATCTCGACGAGGGCAAATACTATGTTTGTGCGAGAAGTGCAGCAAGTACCCGCACTAGGAAAGACTTTGTAGAACATTTCGAGAAAGTGGAAGGCTGCAGTGATGGTTTTATAATTGACGTGACCGGCCCGAGTCTAGGATCTATAACCATACACTCAAATGATGGTTATCTATCCGACACGAGTGAAATGTTTATTTCTTGGACAGATTTCCATGATAACTTTGCCAGTGCTGGTTTCCTGCAGTACAGATACACTATCGGTATGTTATAAAGGAAGTCAGAAAAGTTATATGTTAAAGGCTGACAGCAGTAAGTGAATAGTTTAAACTAGATATATCATGATTCCACCCAATCTATTTAACGAGAGTATACATAAACACAATCGGCAACCATAAGGGTCGTTTCAAAGGTGTGGATATTTATTATTTGTTTGACAAATAGGCTCCATTCATGCGCATATGTGTAGGTATAAGTTTATAATGACAGTAATTGCAATTTGTTGGTGTCGAATATTAGTATCGGTATCACAGCGATGAAATAGGTTTAATGTTTTGACTACGAATATAAAAATAATGATTCCTGATTCATATCTATTTTGTTTTTGAGTGCTTAAAAGAGATGTACGTCTCTAAGAATTGCAGAAGGCTAATGACGGAAACACTCATTTCTACTTAAATGTCTATTTTTACTTGTAAAGGATCCTATCCAGGCGGACAAGATGTACAGACATACAGCGATGCTGGAGAAAAACAATCAGTGCTTCTACGTGATATACGTCTGACTCCAGGCATAGTGTACTACGCCACGGTAGAAGGTAAACAATGCATTAATAGCATTTTGACCTTACTTCAATCGTATCTTTATATGTTGTTGAGGTATGCATGAATCTATAGGATAATCTCTTCAGGTAGACTATTTGTATGATGTTGGAAATTTGTTCTACATTTATTTGTCGTTCAAGTCATGTTGAGTGTTATATGCCCAACAACTGTGGTTTTATTCTAGTTTGACTATATATAATAAAGTAACTATTTTGCAGTGTTCGAAGGGCTGTAAGAATACCATATATATGTAGATACATGACCATTTCAGCCAGAGACAGAGTAGGGTTGACCACCATGGCTGTGTCTGACGGGGTATCATTTGACGACACTCCCCCGGTATTAGGTGTATTGTCTGTTGGAGACATTCACGCCCACAAACATGTTACGACACGTCAAAACACGGTGATGCATTGGAGGGGATTCTCCGACCTGGAGTCTGGGATTCAACATTTTGAGGTAGCCCTAGGAAACTATGTCGACGTTCCGGATGTGGTTTCGTTTTTACGCGTGGATCCCCTCCGGTCATCGTTTGACTTCAGCCACTTAAACCTCCAACACGGTCATCGCTACTACGCTTTCCTCCGTGTGAGTTGAGTAATTTATAATTGTAGTCAATTGCACTTCAATGAGGTACTTCAATAAAACCAACATTTGTCTTTGGAAATACTTATAACGAGTTAATTAGAAATTGTACCTTGTATTGTTTTATTTTTTTCATCTTATAATTTTAAGGTGACAAATCGTGCCGGACTTTCACTAGTGGCCGTGTCGGAGTATTTCCTTTTAGATGATACCCCTCCTTTACCAGGAATTGTCAGAGAAGGCCCCACAGAAATTGTAAGTATCATTTGATTCAGGAATACGTATTTGAAAACGACCACATATTTAGTTAAAGTTTTAATGACTTCGGCTAATATTGCCTGGTATCGCAACTCCAGAACTCAATTGATTTAAACAGTACGCGCAGTGCATTTACAATGAATTATTCCCAAGTAACCTTTTTTGCAGGGGTATATTTCAAAAAAGCTAAATAAAGGAAAAGGTTCACACTTTACTAATTCAATATTTACTCTGTTATCTTAAACTTTGTTATCATAATAAAGTAAGGATTATCCGGGTACCTTTATTATCCGGGTACTTTTATTATCCGGGTACCTTTATTATCAGGATACCTTTATTATCCGGGTACCCTTATAGTTTTTTCTTTATGTATTTCAGAATGATTTTGCATACCAGCGTAACTTCAGCCACCTAGTGTGTTCTTGGGACGGTTTCACGGACCCCGAATCTGGTATTGAATACTATAAAGTCGGACTTGGAACGACACCGGGGGAATTAGATGTCAGACGATTGACGTTTGTAGGTCTTAGAACAAGTAGGTTATAATGTCATATGGTTTTAGGAAATCCTTAGGACCTATTATGTAATTCCTTTAAGTACATGAATTCATACAAAACCTATGATAAAAAAACGACTGATTTCCAAATAGCATTACTTCCTTAACCTAGATATTTCAGGATTTTTACGTGTTCTTTTTGCAAATTAAACATCCTAAATTATCTTTTTGAAATTTATAGTTGTGAAGGATATTTTGTCACTTGATTGGTATTTTTGTATTTGTATGATCGGGTACAGTGTAGCATGATATTTCATGTGCATACATAGAAGACCGTTTATGTTGTTTGTCTCAAGCAAATATGACGCTTTCTATTACTTGTTTCCAAGATCATTCGTTAATGACATTCATTTTCTATGAATAGGTATAAATCGATCTTTTAATTAACAAGCATTTTCTTTGCCTCAGACCTTCACGTTATTAACCAATTAAAATGACGTTGCCAACGGAAGCGTCCTCCACATCGTAATAATTTCACAGAAACCAAGAGATAATAGGAAACGTCTATTTATAAAGGATTGCTTTGTCGGTGATTTTATGTACTTTAGCTGAATGAACGTTTTATTTAGGGTATACTCGAATGTTTGTATTACCACATTTAGGCATTATTCTAATTTATAAAAGGCTTTTTTGTACCATTAATCGACATTGTGTTTTATATGTATGTCCTTCTTCAAATGTCATTAGGCAAAGATAATCCCTGTACTTTATTCACTGCCTTTTCAACTCTTAAAAAGATGGCTTTCATTATTAAATAATCTTCATGAACAGATATGACATGGTCTGTCCATCTGGAGCAGGGCGTTGCTTATTACGTCACAGTTCAGGCCTGTAATACTGGAGAGATGTGTACTGACGTCACATCTAACGGAGTCTTGGTGGACCACTCTCCACCTATACCAGGTCAGGTGTTAGTAGGTCGAGCAGACAGTCATCAACATTACATAGGACAAAGGTAAGGTGCTAACATATTCCTGATTATGTTTTAAGACGTATATATATACATAGAAAAACAAAACTAAAACAAATCTGCGATCGATCTCTAACGTTTTCCCAGCTGCCGCTGTTCTTTAGGAGATGTTTATTGATGCTGATAAGGCAACAACACAAATAACAAGGATTGATGACGTCATAGTAAACAATACACTATGACGTCATATGACACACATATTAGAAGTCACACTTACAAATTAAACCGAACTATTTAAACCTGGTTTTAATAAAGCTATTAAACTTTATTAATAAAAACTTGGATAATGCATACATGTTAAAGAGAATTCCTTCGTCGTGAAACGAATACGAGACGGTAATTCTCATGCCCATATATTATGCTTTACTGAACTAAGCAGTGAATTGATCTATCGTATGCTGGTCATTTCTCGCGTATTTTATTATTATTATTATTTTGTATATTAAGTGATATTTGGGGTCTAATTTATGAATGTTTAGGACTTATATGCAGTATAAGCGGTATATAAAATCATTTGGTCCCTTAATAGGGAAAAATATTTGTTTTCCACTTCGTATCGATTCATATCGATGCCCTAAAACCGGAAATTCTTTAAACCCTGAAACTATTTAGCTAAGAATTGAAAATCAAGCGTTTACCCCTTTTCACTAATATATCTGTTATTATGATTGTAGGTCCCATATGGATGTGTTCTGGGTCGGGTTTTTCGATTCCCATTCCGACATTGTACATTACGAAGTATGCATCAGTAACAACCCCGATCCTTTGTGCGATGTGATCCCTTTAACAAATGCACATCTGACTACAGAACATCTCTTTACCGACCTTGACCTCCCGCTTCAATCACCTCTTTATGCTACAGTTTTTGCATACAATAAAGTTGGACTAAACACAAACATGACGTCAGACATGTTTACAATTGACGTCACTCCACCAGTCAGCACCCAGATACCAGTATTTACATCAAGTACAGCAAATATATCAGTGAACACTTCCGCTCAATGGGACACATCCTTGCTTCAAATTTCATGGATGTTTACTGACAACGAGTCGCCTATTACCAGGCATAAACTTTCTGTCACAAATCACCATAACGGCCACACGTACATAGAAGATAAGGAACTTTTGAATGAAAACCACACGACCATACTTCTAAAACCGGAACACTGGCTTCTCAGTGGGGACCGATATCAGGCGACAGTAACAGCTTGTAATGGAGCCGGGCTTTGTACGGCAGCTAGCAGTGGCTATCTGGTGGTGGACTCCACTCCACCCCATATTGGAGGGTTCGGCGACGACTTGACGTGGGAATTAGATAATAGTGATACTACAGTTAATCTAATGTGGAGTGGGTTTGAGGACGCGGAATCAGGAATCAAACTATATCACATCACTATCGGAGAGACGTACAGTGGTAGCGAACTTTCTCTAGGATACATGTCATTGGCACATCTTGGGGAACGAAGTGATGTACAATATAGTAACTTCTCTCTCAGTAAACAATTACAAGTGGACAGTAAAATCATTCTGACTATTACAGCAGAAAATAATGCCAGATTAATGACGACTGCTACTAGGATAACAACGCATGTACTGAAGTCAGACGCTGCAGGTGATTATGGAATTCTTAGGATAGAAAAACATTCGTGTGACGTCCACTATTGTAATAAAGACTGCACATGCGCTTCACTTGGCCAAAAATGTTCTGATGTCCATTCGAACTCGTGTAATCAGACTGAAAGCTCCGACCATCAATCTGTGAGTATCTATAGTGGATACGAAGCTGGTGTCCATACCCAACACTCTCTATCCTCTGCATGTTTGGGTGCCAACTTGGTGCTCTCTCCTGTACAGTCTAGTCTGAATATCATTCGTATGGAATGGAGCATGGGGTTAGAAAACATGGAGTATGGAGCTGGTATCTTTGATCCACTGTTAGAGGATGTGTGGCATGATATAGGAATGAGGGATAGCGTAGTCCACTGTGTAAGCAGCAACAACCCGCTGTTACATAACCATAAATACATAGTATATATAAGGGCGTGGTATAATACAGACACATATAAGATTTTCAGATCACAGCCTCTTCTGATTGACCGTACACCCCCGAAGATATTCAGAGGATTCCACATAAAAGACTCTATCTATAAATGTGAAACAGACGTGGAATTTATTACAGAGACAGATTATGTAACAGCATGCTGGGGGGATGGATTCTCTGACCATCAAAGTGGACTCCTGCATTACTTAGCGTCACTCGGGACCAGTCCTGGTGGTATGTGCATCTTAGTAAAACACATTGTATCTCTCAGTTAATGAAGATCTTTTTTGCAGTAAGCATATGCGCATACCAGCACAAAACATTATTCGGTTTACACTATCAAAGAAACTAATTTAGATATTTTACAAATTATTAACACATACAAAGGTGAAAGAAGTAATATGTGATTATATCTTATATCTGATGTATGAATTGAAATTATGACTTTTTATCTTTGTTGCAGCTTCTGATACATCACCTTTACGTAATGTCGGAAAAGCTACAAATTTTACCTGGACTGGACTTAACTTACATCCTGGATCTAAATACTACGTCACTGTGACAGCTGTAAACACACTAAACGTGTCATCTACCGTCAACTCGGACGGATTCATCGTAGACACAGCGCCCCCTTTACCGGGGATTGTGTTTAATACCAAGAAATATATAAATCACCAAAGTCAGGCTTCTGTCGACACCTTGGAAGCTTCCTGGAATGGGTTTATGGACAGACACTCACACATTGACTTCTATAAAGTTGCAATTGCTGAGAAAATAGAGGCTCGCCAATCTTTGACTTTCCAGACAGTAGGTAGGAATACTAAAGTAACACTACCAGGTTTAAACCTGCTGACCGGAAGGATCTACGGGATTATTGTCAAAGCCGTGGATGCGTCTGGACAAGAAAGCGAAGAGGTTCATTCTCCGCCTGTATCAATAGATCCTTCCCCACCTGTCGCTTACCAGTGTGGTGATTTTGTGACGCTGTTTGATGAGACACGTGAAATCTTTGAGTCAGCATGGATTAACGAGTGGAATATCAGTATAAAAAAGAATATAAGTGTTTGCAGACTAATAATCAATATACCAGGAAGCAATGGAGATACATATATGGTAGTGACTCTCAATGATCACACATTTAACGCTCATCTGCTACATCAGACATTCAATCATGTTTTTACTGTTCAATCCGAGGAGAACATTCGTATCCTTGTGAAGGTAACAGATGAATGGGAAAACCTAGGTAACATAACAGTTACCCTTCAGGGATGTAACAACGTTAGTTTTCACAATTATTCCACTCACCAGATACCGCTGCAGCAGATTTCGTTTTCGACAGTATCAACCCTGCTGCAGTTCGTTGATCCTGAAAGTGATATTCGATCTGTAGAACTAGGAGTAGGGACTACTGTCCACGGTTACCAGGTCCAGGCACTTGAGCCTGTGTTTACAGGAGGTTATCATGCATTTCCGGTTAAACTGCCCCATAGGAGTCCTGTCCACGTCACAGTAGTGGTAGAAAACACAGCCGGTCTGAGATCCTACTTCCGGTCAGCGCCTCTCATCATCGATCATACTCCGCCTACAATATCGGACGTTCTCCTTCAATACAGAGATGTGTCTGACCGTCAGGTGGTATTACATGTCACGTGGACGGTAGAGGACAAGGAAAGTCAGTACGTGTTCTGTGATGTCTCGTGTGGTGAGTATGATAACTTTTGGTACTTATTTCATATTTTCATGATATTCATTGATATATACATAATAACACATACATTACTTACGTCAACAGACAGGTAAAATACGCTGATTTATAACTTTCATAAAATATAAAATCAAAATAACAATGCCAGTCTTCTTCTTTTACACTAAGGATCGATATGGCGGACAGATACGATAGAAAGTGACAGTAGAGCAGAGATCAGCGTGGAGTCGGAGCCCCTCGGTATCCAACATGGAACACCAATTATCGGAACAATCACGTGTAAAAACAGCGCCGAAATGATACAACAGACTACCACTAACGATGTCACAATACTGCTGGAGCCCCCTGGACATGCTAACAGTCGTATAACGTTCCTTAATACCCATGGATCGACAGTTACCGGACAGGCTGTCACCAGGTTAAGTGAAAACCTTCATTTCCACTGGGACGAGTTCGACTACCCTGTTGGTGAGGTCAAGTACCAGTATCGGGTAGATTTTAGAAATGGATCCCTAAGCTCCTGGGTAGACGTAGGGTACCGCAATTTTGTCACGTCTCACGTCCTTAACGTCGCCGATCATTCAGAATGTGGTTTGGAAGTAAGAGGCTCCAACGAGAGGGGTCTGATCAGTGGAAGTATCAACGCAACTATATATGTTCTCCGACAGCCACCGTCGTTAACAGGTATTATAGAATTATGGAACATATTGATATTACGAACTCACAAAATGTTTTCTACTCTTATGTTGTCGATTTTATTTACGAAAATCTGGAGAAGAAAAAATATTTATGATTTAGCTATCAGGTTATCAACAATACAATTCTACTATAAGTGAATTAATATATCAATTGTATAAATCTGATTCTACCACAATAGGCGATGTTATTCAACTCTCAGGGTATCAAATAAACGATGCAACTGTTGATTAACAATTTGTTTATACCACATGTGGCATAAACTCTGTACGCATTCTGATTGGCTGACACGATGAACTTTGGCCGAACTACGTCTTTCTCAGTGTCGTATCATAATTTGTCAACGTCATCAATAATCGAGTGACGTCATGCTATGTTGTGATCGCCTCTTGACGCCAAAACTGCTGTTGGATTGCGTACTTATCCTCGTCGTATTTCTATCGGCTAAAATCGTATATAATTGTGGTAGAAACAGGTCACACGACTCGTAGTTATTGGATATGGAACTTATTTAAGTTACAAAAGACACTAGCTAAAGCTCGTGTCTTTTGTAGCTTTTAAAAAATAATTCACTCGTGTGGCATAAATTCCATATCACAGAACCACTCGTTGTGTAACCTTTATTTATAGTATACATGCCATGGAAACTCACACTATTGTTATCAATCTCCATTCATTTAGTATATGCTTGATTTATGATAGCCGTACGATATTTCAACCTTCTCATTAGATCGTGTGTCGTAGGAATATGATCATATACATTGATTCATTACAATTGTAATTATGGCTATAAACTACGAGCACAGTAAAAACTTGTATATGTGTTGTTCCTCAGGAACTCCCTGCGACTTCCCGGTGGCGGAGCAAGGAAGTATCTATCTAGACTGTTCCCTGGTCTTTAAAGTCACTGGTCTACTAAGGACATCTTATGTACTGACGGTCGGGACGGAACTCGGATTCTCTGATGTTGTGAGGTATCGAGTATTTGGTGATAACGTCTTCACGTTCCTCTTCAATGATAATGATGTGGCGGAACTTTTTGTCATGGTAACAGCTGTGTATGACACCGGAGCAGAAACCACATACTGGGATAACTTTTCTCTTATTTAGTAACTTAAGTTATTTAAAGTAGTGCTTGGAAACAATTGTTTAAAGACTCTTAGAGACAGTCGATATCACTATAACATACCACAGCCAACATTATGTCTATGTCAAATATTGGTACTAGTTGTGTATTGTATCATGTGTAATATTATAATCGTAATATTTAGCAAACCAATGTAATAGCCTCTTAAATTCTTCTTTTATTGAAATGGGATCCTTCTATAATAAAGATGAAACTAGATAAAGCATTATTACAATATTATATATATACTGAGCGCCGATGAAAACACAACACTTTTTAATTGAATATTTTTCAATTAAATTTTTTGTTCATATCAAACAAATTAATAATGTAAAACTTTGAGCACCTTACCTATGTATACAATAATGATTCGCATGACTGAACTTAATCTCTGGCCGTGCAGCGGTCGATTATTGAAAAAGTACCTATCTGCACGTGCACTCCGTATCAATGCGCGCTTGGTCTACCCATTACACGTGTACAGTCCTTGTGTATAGGAAGACTGTTTTCCACATTCAGATTTTGAAAACGCCGTTTAGTTTGGAAAACGATGCCACAAATTTCGGTTTCTACTGTCCGCCGACGTTTGCGTAGCGCCGGTTTGGAAGCCTGTAGACCCTTCCTTAGGAACATGTTGACACAACGTCGAGGTCAAAATCTCCTGACGTGGACCCGGAGGCATCGATGTTGGCTCATGCGCCAATGGAGACGCGTACTGTTCACGGATGAATCCGTAATAGTGACGGTATGATTCGCGTGTGGAGACGACGGGGAGAGCGTTACGTCGATTCGTGCGTCCGCGAATGTGGCCGTTGGGGTGGTGGCAGTGTAATGGTGTGGGGAGGGATATCCTTCGACCGCACGACGCCCCTGGTTATCGTGGACGGTAATCTGGCGGCGCGGCGTTACATCGACATAGTCCTGCAAACTACCGTTGTACCGTTCTTTCGTAATTATTCCGAAGTCGACATTCTACAGCAAGACAATGCTCGTGCGCACTTAGCAAGGTTGACCACAGGCTTCCTTAATCAACAGAACATCCAAACACTGTCCTTGCCTGCCTTCTCCCCTGACCTCAGTCCGATTGAACACTTAATTGTGGGACCAGTTAGGCAAGCTGTGAAACGACGTCAGCCACAACCGCAAAATCGACGTGAACTTGAAATTGCCCTTCAGGAGGATTGGAGTGGAAGAACATTCAGCCAGTTAGAATTCAGCCTCTGGTTCGGTCCATGCCACGGAGGTGTCGTGCTTGTGTGGAGGAAAATGGTGGCCACATCAGATATTGAAAGTGTGAAAATGAATTTGGGGGGTTGCTTTGAAACGTTTGTCTCATCCCCATTCACGGGCAATCATTCACTAACTCACTGGTAGGAAACTACTCTCGAAATGTATACCTTTGTAATGAAATAAAGATTTTTTTCTGTAAAATTTTTGTTACCATTAAATTTTGCATATTATAATAGTGTTGCGTTTTCATCGGCGCTCAGTATATATTTAACAAGCTTACAATAAGTGTCACATGCAATTTCATTTTCTATCTATGGCATGTTATTATCATTGCTTAGTTATGCTACCAATGTATGAAGTTTGAACAAATTATGTTGATGTGTTCTTAAGTTATCGTCCGGAAAGAACATTTTTTAAACAATCTATTTTTAGTAGCATTAATCTTTGTAGTTGACCTTTTGACCCCAAATTCAATCCCAAACTCTAGTTTCTCATATGCTATCATTGTATGTAGTTTGAACAAATTCTGTTGATGTTTTCTCAAGTTATTGTTCGGAAACTAAAATTTATGAAATAATATATTTTTAGTAACAATGACCTTGACCTTTACCTTTTGACCCCAAAGTCAATCCCAAGCTGGATAAATTCATTTGCTAGCATTGTGTGAAATGTGATCAAGATCCGTTAATGTGTTCTGAGGTTATCGTCCGGAAACTAAAATTTGTGAAATAATCTATTTAAGTAATCTATTTGTAGTCGACCTTTTGACCACAATTTCAATCCCAATTTGTATTTATTCATATGCTATACCACTGTGTGAAGTTCGATCAAATTTCGTTAATGTTTCTCAGGTTACCGTCTGGAAACAAATATTTTGTGAAACAATTTATTTTAATAGCAGTGACCTTTGTAGTTGACCTTTTGACCCCAAATTCAATCCCAAGCTATCTTATCTCCTATGTTACCATTGTTTGAATTTTGAAGAAATTCCGTTGATGTGTTCTCAAGTTATCGGCCGGAAACTAATATTTTGATATCGTAGATAGATAGCATCATGATAAAGTAGCCTCCCCTTAAACGTACACATTCTAACCCCAATGTCTGCAACATGCTGCCAATTTTATAATGCTAATGATTGCTAAGATAGGCTTTACTTGATTCTAATCCTATTGACATTTTATGTCTTTTTGAAAATAAAATATTTGGAAATTAAAAGAACTGGTTGCGTTCATTCAATCATCCTGACTCTGTTATTTTATAGTACATTGTATTCCTTGTGATATGGCATTATGTTTTTGATCCCCAAATTAGTGTTATGTAACTTGACCTAACAGCCAGCATGGTTACAGAAGTATCCATTTATATCATTATCAAATCTAATTTATTCCAAAAGTGATATAGTAGTCAATATTTAACTAATGTCATTCCAATCGTCATCGCATTGATCGAACCCTGAATTACTTTTTTTATTTTTCATTTGAGCAATCTTTGTATGATTATTATTATTTTTTTTTTATTTTGGAGTAGGATACACGTTTTTAAATATCGTGTGTCGAACGACCCTTTTACATATCATAACGGTTATACAATGATAACAAATTAATTTTCTTTCCTATTCCATTACTTCAAATAATATCAATTGCAATCAGTTGTATGTATTTATACCTATTACCTAGGATAATAACCACATTTGAAATAACATACAGAGAACACACCCACTTATACACTGATCAGATGTCCGTATTTCATCTGGATAGATATTAGTCTGATTACTAATTCGTAACTTTAGTTTTTTATACGAGTTTCCTCCCTTTAAACTCTGTAAGAAAACTCCTATCAAAATATGGATGAATATATTAAAAAATATTTGCACCTTGGAAAAAAACATTGCATTGGAGACTTGTACCAAGAAAAATAAAAAAAAAACTGGAAGAACTGCTGCATTATTCACAAGACGTTTTTATGAAGATAGTAAGAATAACACACCAACATTAATGGGCCTCAATCTAGATATCTTATTTTGTCCTTGTTGTAAACGTCTACCAAGTTTTCTTTCGAGCTTCAGCTCTCCTATTTTAAAGACATTAAACGTGTAGGTTTGTCTTTATTCAATATTTGAAAATTCAGGAAATATCCGTGAAAAATAACAAACAAAAATCAATTAAATAAACGTATCGTACTTATACCTTAATGTTAAAATAGAGGATACTTATCGTACTTATACATTAATGGATAAATAGAGGATAATTATCGTACTTATACATTAATTGATAAATAGAGGATAATTATCGTACTTATACATTAATGGATAAATAGAGGAAACTTATCGTACTTATACCTTAATTGATAAATAGAGGATACTTATCGTACTTATACATTAATGAATAAATAAAGGATACTTATCGTACTTATACATTAATGTTTAAATAGAGGATACTTATCGTACTTATACATTAATGGATAAATAGAGGATAATTATCGTACTTATACATTAATGGATAAATAGAGGATAATTATCGTACTTATACCTTAATGGATAAATAGAGGATACTTATCGTACTTATACATTAATGGATAAACAGAGGATACTTATCGTACTTATACATTAATGGATAAATAAAGGATACTTATCGTACTTATACATTAATGTTTAAATAGAGGATACTTATCGTACTTATACATTAATGGATAAATAGAGGATAATTATCGTACTTATACCTTAATGGATAAATAGAGGATACTTATCGTACTTATACAATAATGGATAAACAGAGGATACTTATCGTACTTATACATTAATGGATAAATAAAGGATACTTATCGTACTTATACATTAATGGATAAATAGAGGATACTTATCGTACTTATACATTAATAGATAAATAGAGGATACTTATCGTATTTATACATTAATGGATAAATAAAGGATAATTATCGTACTTATACATTAATGGATACATTAATGGATAAATAGAGGATACTTATCGCACTTATACATTAATGGATAAATAAAGGATACTTATCGTACTTATGCATTACTGGATAAATAGAGGATACTTATCGTACTTATACCTTAATGGATAAATAGAGGATAATTATCGTACTTATACTTTAATGTTTAAATAGAGGATACTTATCGTACTTAAACATTACTGGATAAATAGAGGATACTTATCGTACTTATACATTAATGGATAAATAGAGGATACTTATCGTACTTATACATTAATGGATAAATAGAGGAAACTTATCGTACTTATACAATAATGGATAAATAGTGGAAACTTATCGTACTTATACTTTAATGTTTAATTAGAGGATACTTATCGTACTTATACATTACTGGATAAATAGAGGATACTTATCGTACTTATACATTAATGGATAAATAGAGGATACTTATCGTACTTATACATTAATGGATAAATAGAGGATACTTATCGTATTTATACATTAATGGATAAATAAAGGATACTTATCGTACTTATACATTACTGGATAAATAGAGGATACTTATCGTACTTATACATTAATGGATAAATAGAGGATAATTATCGTACTTATACTTTAATGTTTAAATAGAGGATACTTATCGTACTTATACATTACTGGATAAATAGAGGATATTTATCGTACTTATACATTACTGGATAAATAAAGGATACTTATCGTACTTATACATTACTGGATAAATAGAGGATACTTATCGTACTTATACATTAACGGATAAATATAGGATACTTATCGTACTTATACATTAATGGATAAATAGAGGATAATTATCGTACTTATACTTTAATGTTTAAATAGAGGATACTTATCGTATTTATACATTAATGGATAAATAGAGGATAATTATTGTACTTATACATTAATGTTTAATATAAAATAGAGGAAACTTATCGTACTTATACATTACTGGATAAATAGAGGATAATTATCGTACTTATACATTACTGGATAAATAGAGGATACTTATCGTACTTATACATTACTGGATAAATAGAGGATACTTATCGTACTTATACATTAATGGATAAATATAGGATAATTATCGTACTTATACATTAATGGATAAATAGAGGATACTTATCGTACTTATACATTAATAGATAAACAGAGAATACTTATCGTACTTATACATTAATAGATAAATAGAGAATACTTATCGTACTTATACTTAAACGTTTATTTTTATGGAAACAAAACAGCTATCAAAGTATTAACAAAAATATCTCTTTAAGAAATACTGTCAATTATTTGAAAGTTGAATGTGCTTTTCTGTCTTAGAATTGTTTTTAAACTTAAAGTGTAAACATTTCTGTGTGTTTACAGATACCTTTAATTTCTATTGTTTATTGACTGCGGACCACTTTCTGTCCTGACATTTTTGTGTGTTTACAGATACCTTTATTTTCTATTGTTTATTGACTGCGGACCACTCTCTGTCCTGACATTTTTGTGTGTTTACAGATTCCTTTATTTTCTAGTGTTTATTGACTGCGGACCACTTTCTGTCCTGACATTTTTTCGTGATTACAGATACCTTTATTTTCTATTGTTTATTGACTGCGGACCACTTTCTCTCCTGACTTGTATAAGAAATGTGTCGTTTTCTGTACATGTATAATTTCCTTTGTCCTTGTGTGCATAGTTGCTTGATAGGTTCCATTTCAGAAAATTGTTTGACCATTGTGTTCGTTTCTATGACAACCGGAGTATTTATATCATAAGAAGGGCAACTTTGTGTCACATTTCCGTCGGAAAGAGCACATATCTGAACACTCCGGTCCCTAGGGAGCTGACTGTTAACAGCGGCTGTCGTTTCCCTGACATTTGGACAGTACGCCCATGATAGCATTAGAATAAAGTCTTCACTAGGTTTTCATGGCTTAGTTGCAAGAAATGCTTTTCGTAAACCGGTCAAAATTCTCAGTTGATATATGCATTAAGTTCTGAACATACATGTATATAATTTTACGTGAATGAAAAAATCCTATCATATCTAAATGGCAAAATGTAATAGAAAATCAACCTGCCATTACTAATTCCCCCACAGAAACAACACAACATCTACCGCATAGTGTAGGGAGGATTCGCTATGTAAACAGCTTAACACACTTATCTGTATACAGAAAAAATATCGATTTTCAGAGTTTGGGGTTCCCCGAACACGGTTTTCAGCCTTTTTAAGTGACTTTACGATGACTGGTTGTAATGGTGTCAGCAATTATCCCTTTTGATTTGGAGATTCGATTTACCTCCCAAAAGGCCTAACTAGTCAAACCTTCTCAGATAAATTTTACTGAAATTCCAGAATTTTGCAGGAATCTCTTATTTTTAAGTGTTCGTGGAAAGGATTCAGAATGTTCCTATCTAAGTTGTGGTTGTGGCAGAATTAGTTGTTGCGCTAGGTCTGTGCTCGACATAAGGCTAACAGATGTCTACGTAAAGCATACCAATAGTATTTTAAATACATATTAGACTGTTAATATACCCAATTAAATATGAGACCTATGGACCTAAACTTTACTTACATCAGGGACAGATGGTGATTTAGTGATGCCTCATTATACGAATCTTAGCTCAATTTTCAATTTCAACAAAAATATTTGAAAAAGGATCGAACAACCGGCATAGTCTATATGAGTTTTCTCCCTAATTATTAGATATATTGAATGTGGAAGTTGATGGATATTTTTTTTCAATGATGTTTAATTACCAAAAACTGTATGTCTATAAAGAAGGTATTTTTCCGGTTCAAAGAGGTTAATGGTATTGGATCCAGTATTCAAAGAAAAGGATCCCCCATCCATGGAATACAGACCAAAAATGTCCATATTGGCTTATAAGCCATTGGTCATCCACCTATGAGTTTTGGGGCCAGTCATGGATACTGGATTTTGTTTTTAAAGTAAGATTGTTGAGTGGAGTAATCAAGTTTTGCTGTATTGATGAATTCACTCTAAACGATTTATGTTTACAACTACAAGGCTATAAATATAGGTCTAGCTACATTTAACTGTTATATAATTGTAGTGTTAGAAAATGTAGAAGTATATAATTATAAGATGGTGATTGAATTAATCCATCTCCACAAAATTCATACTTTATTTATGTCTAATATATATCTTAGTTTTTACCTAAAAAAAACCACTGTATAGTAATATTATAATTATTTCATAATGCATACAAGTATAAAATGTACAAAATATCAAAAGAAACACCCATTGGATATGTATGACGGAATGATAAGCTGTGATCAGAGGCACAGCGATCTGATTATTTACTTACAAACTCAATAGTACACTCAAAGATATATTTATTGGCCTTATCATCACAGTCGCAACAACCTGATAGAATCCTATCTAGATTGTAGTAGCTGTGATTATCACAGATACAGGTTGTTGATTCAGTAAGATCAAAATTAAGATTACTTGAAGAATTTCTAAGTTGACATAATAAAATATCATATTTTCTATCACCTGTATTTACAAATGTTCCTATTTGTGTAACGTCACTAACCGATATTTTTAGGAGTTGCTTAAATTGGTATATTGATGTGATATCAATTAAGTCAAACCTTGCAGCAAGTTCATTACAATCTCTAAGTGTAGGTGATATGAAACATTTTGCATATGCATTTGTCCTACATACAGGTATTGTTAAGATTCGTTCATTTCTTAAAGTATGGATTAATATTTTTTAAAAAGGGTTCGCCTGTACTGAAACCCATACATTCACCCATATGACCATTCAATATTGAAAAAATAAAAGAAAAACGAACAGGAAAAAAATCCGGGACGAAAGAAAATAAGAGTGAGAAAAGAAAAGAAATGAACAAGAAAAAGAAGATGTAGAAGAAGATAAATCCCCGTGTCTCCCAGTTTTGCTATGTCAGACACTGCAGGATACAAGCAGACATTTTACACCATCAACCATATACTTCTCTAAATAAATTTATAGATAGACAGAAAAAAATAGTTTTCAATTCTTCAATTTTTCACACATTATGACAGCGGTATTCTCCCATTCCTCCATTAAGCCAATAACTTATCCTTTCCTTCTTTATCAATACTAATGCATTTTTGGACTTTATTATAATAAATATATACGATACAGTAGAGAATTAATATTTTCAAAATTCAATTTGGATTTGATATGTATTTGCACAAATTCTCAATTTAATTTTTTTTCTAGCATTACGTCAACATTGTCTAAATGTATTCTTTTGATGTATGTTAATTCTTGATCTTATGAAATTATACGTTTAGCTAAACAGAATGGGGAGATCAATGTAATCCCTTGTTGTAGCTCAAAATTAATCATAACTTTGTCATTGCACATGCAAGCCAGATGAGACACATACTCTATTGCCTACTGACAGAACATGTTCATGGCACATCATCTTTTGTGGATACAGAGAAGTACAATGTACATACTGTATGACTACAAGGTGATTCCACTGATGCAGAATTTCCCGTTGGTTGTTTGATTTTAATTTAAATACAAGATAATGAAGTAAAGAAATGTGTAAGCCTTCTTCGACAAATGTCAGATAGTACAAGGCAACACACAAAGTATACATTTATGCCCCTTTGTTATTTTGATGTTCGCTGAATTACAATGTATATTGGTCGTTAGTATTGGTTGGTAAGCACTTAATTTCGCATTATCAATCGTTAGCATTCAATTTGTTAAAGTCTATAAGATATCACTATATCACTATCGCAATGTATCTAGGCTCTGTAAATATCACCAGATCATCTGAAATAATATAAGACCCTTCCTTGGTTCCGGCAGACAATAGTGTAAGGATGGGGCTTGTCGGTAAGTAGCGTATATAAAGGCCTTTCCTTCCCTCTTGACCTTGTCAATGAGCAGTTGATACACAGCAATGGACGAAATGTTTTAAAAACTATTTGTTGATAGCGCTACAAATATCAGTTATGGTTTCGTCTTGGTTTCTCTCGGCGGACTTTGAGCTCGGACGATAAGTCATTCTTACAAAGAAAAGGGAGAATATGGAGTACTTATTCTAGTATAAACGACAGCATTCCGTATTGGCTCGGCAGACTAATGTGCCACATATTGTAACACAAGCCATCGTCAACTGCCATGTCATATTCAATTACGATAACGTGGAACCACTGCATCCCTTAGTTTATCGACAGATGTAAACATAAATCCGTCTTTAGAACAGCTTTATGTATTTTGATAAAAATATCCTTTCATATCAATATGGGGGTTGACATCCAAAATTATTCAAAGTAAAGTAAAAGCACCATGCAAACCAAAACTGCAAACATTAAATGACATGTACGACACAAAACATGCGGACAACATAGAACGTTATGCAGAAACATTTTAACAAGATCAACTATCGCGAATAAACAAACGGTACGTTGCCTTGTCACAGTCCACTACAGACTATGACAATGTTATCTCTCAGTTAAAGCGGCCGAGGTCTTCTACTGTACGTGTCAGGGCGATCGGGCGTCATTACGTATCAATGCACGTGTTTTTTCGGAACATTAGTTTCGGCTCAAAGTGTCGATTTTCAAGTCTACCATATAAGGATATTGATCATTTTTAAAGAGCGATTAACAGATATCAGATATTGTCAGCGTATGGACAAACTATAATAAATGCAAACTATCGACATCTTATTATCTGGGAAATGTTGAATTGTATAAATCAGTAATAATGTGACTTCGTGTGATTACAAATTTTGTCGGTAAAAACAAAATTATATCTAGTAATTACAGAGGCAAACATAATGCATTTTACTAACATACATGACATAACCTATCAGGACCAAGGAAAAACTGCTCCACGTCAATAATTTCAGCGATAGTGCTTATAATACTGCGAAAACCTATACGTAACACAGGGAAACATATTAATGAATATGCATTGGTGTTGGCGTTAGTCCGAGTGACAGACCACTAGAGGTCGCTGTGTAATTTGGTTAGGATGTCGTTATGATTTACCTATCACTACTATCTGTGGGAATGATTGCCTCGCTAGCTAATTTTTACACCCCTGGGTGGAGTATGACGTCACTTTACACTATGAGACTCTGATGCGTTTGCCTGACGACCTGTAGAATCGACGATTATCCTAATGGGGCGGAGATAAATCTAATTAGTCACGACAGCTTCCGATCGTAATTAAATTCAGCGATCACATGAGCCCTGCTTTATTCTGATATGATTCCACTCCTTCTATACATTTGTATTTATTTCGCAGAACGGTATAGTTCCTGTACTCTACAAAGATCGTCTTAAGTGGGATATGGTGACAAAGACCGATACTGTATAATACATAACCCTTAATACCGCCATTTACTATGTCTTAAGTGCTCACTCCTGTTTTGCTCGTATTCTCGAACTGTCATAATCGGGGTGGTTGGTAACTGGGATCCTTCCACGGTGTCCTCAGTTGTTTGAGGTGGAAGTAGCATACTGCATTACTATAAAACACACATCGTCTAAACTAAATAACTTACATCTCACTTACGTCTAAACTATATAACATACATCTCACTTACGTTTAAACTATATAACATACATCTCACTAACGTCTAAACTATATACAACATACATCTCACTTACGTCTGAACTATATAACATACATCTCACTAATGTTTAAACTATATACAACATACATCTCACTAACGTCTAAACTATATAACATACATCTCACTTACGTCTAAACTGTATAACATACATATCACTTACGTCTAAACTATATAACATACATCTCACTTACGTCTAAACTATATAACATACATCTCACTTACGTCTAAACTATATAACATACATCTCACTTACGTCTAAACTATATAACATACATCTCACTAACGTCTAAACTGTATAACATACATCTCACTTACGTCTAAACTATATAACATAAATCTCACTTACGTCTAAACTATATAACATACATCTCACTAACGTCTAAACTATATAACATACATCTCACTAACGTCTAAAATATATAACATACATCTCACTAACGTCTAAACTATATAACATACATCTCACTTACGTCTAAACTATATAACATACATCTCACTTACGTCTAAACTATATAACATTCATCTCACTAACGTCTAAACTATATAACATACATCTCACTAACGTCTAAACTGTATAACATACATCTCACTTACGTCTCTAAACTATATAACATAAATCTCACTTACCTTTAAACTATATAACATACATCTCACTCATGTTTAAACTATATATACAACATACATCTCACTTACGTCTAAACTATATAACATACATCTCACTTACGTCTAAACTATATAACATAAATATCACTAATGTTTATATAACTATACTACAAACATATAACATACATCTCACTTACGTCTAAACTATATAACATACATCTCACTAACGTCTAACTATATAACATACATCTCACTTACGTCTAAACTATATAACATACATCTTCACTTACGTCTAAACTATATAACATAAATATCACTAATGTCTAAACTATATAACATACATCTCACTTACGTCTAAACTATATAACATACATCTCACTTACGTCTAAACTATATAACATACATCTCACTTACGTCTAAACTATATAACATACATCTCACTTACGTCAAACTATATAACATACATCTCACTTACGTCTAAACTATATAACATACATCTCACTTACGTCTAAACTATATAACATACATCTCACTTACGTCTAAACTATATAACATACATCTCACTTACGTCTAAACTATATAACATACATCTCACTTACGTCTAAACTATATAACATACATCTCACTTACGTCTAAACTATATAACATACATCTCACTTACGTCTAAACTATATAACATACATCTCACTTACGTCTAAACTATATAACATACATCTCACTTACGTCTAAACTATATAACATACATCTCACTTACGTCTAAACTATATAACATACATCTCACTTACGTCTAAACTATATAACATCATCTCACTACTAAACTATAACATCATCTCATACGTCTAAACTAATAACATACATCTCACTACGTCTAAACTATATAACATACATCTCACTTACGTCTAAACTATATAACATACATCTCACTTACGTCTAAACTATATAACATACATCTCACTTACGTCTAAACTATATAACATACATCTCACTTACGTCTAAACTATATAACATACATCTCACTTACGTCTAAACTATATAACATACATCTCACTTACGTCTAAACTATATAACATACATCTCACTTACGTCTAAACTATATAACATACATCTCACTTACGTCTAAACTATATAACATACATCTCACTTACGTCTAAACTATATAACAACATCATCTCACTACGTCTAAACTATATAACATACATCTCACTTACGTCTATATAACATAATCTCATCCTTACATACTTACTGTCTAAACTATATAACATCATCTCACTACGTCTAAACTATATAACATACATCTCACTTACGTCTAAACTATATAACATACATCTCACTTACGTCTAAACTATAACATACATCTCACTTACGTCTAAACTATATAACATACATCTCACTTACGTCTAAACTATATAACATACATCTCACTTACGTCTAAACTATATAACATACATCTCACTTACGTCTAAACTATATAACATACATCTCACTTACGTCTAAACTATGTAACATACATCTCACTTACGTCTAAACTATGTAACATACATCTCACTTACGTCTAAACTATATAACATACATCTCACTTACGTCTAAACTATATAACATACATCTCGCTAACGTCTAAACTATATAACATACATCTCACTAACGTCTAACTTTAAAACAAAACACGTGTGCATGTTTCATATTATAACCTATCATTGGCATGAAAAATTAGGTATTAAAAATAATGAGTAAAACGTATCCCTTCATCAATCTATGTTCAGTAATGTTATGAACTTTATTTTATGTTGTTAGAGCGATAAAATAAAAGTGATGAAAGAAAAGTTCCTCATACTGCTTCAGTCGGAACAAGATATATCTGGTTAATACGAACACGAAAACGACATGCACTCCAAATTAGACGTTGGGCCGGAATCTATAAGTCCAAAACAGTAGGAGATACCATCCCTATGCACAAGGGTCGCTAGAGAGGTAAAACTACAATGCATATTCAATGAATCATTTCCTACAGCCAACGGCGAGTTTAAGTTCCCTATCTCTCTATTCATTTAGATTTTTTGGTTTAGATTTCATTATAGTAATTGCTAGACTATTGCACGCCACATATATACCTAGTATAAATGATGAATTCGTTCCAGTTATATATAGATCTAACAGAAAATATGTTTTCCCCATAGACACAGACTAATTGTGCCGGCGTTTAACAGTTTGTATACCAGTAATCTTTTGGGTAAGATTGCTGATTCGTGGGAATGACCAGGCCTATGTTCCTTACACTTATATTATTATTTATTTCTTATTAGCATGAATATATCGCATTTTCTTGAATAAAATGTTTAACAATTAACAGATATATCAATACGAATATGGAACCATGTATCTTTTGTAATTTGCTTTATGGTATTAAATCAATATTTTATGTGAAGTAGGATTGTAAATAATCACGATGAAAATGTAGGTTTCATGTTAACCATTGATAATAAAACGTGTGTACAGAGTTCCTTATATAGGACATATATCTGAATGCTAATGGAAAGTTTTCTGTAAATGTAACATTGAAACAAAAAAAATGATAAAAACAATATTTTTTATAATTTATTTTAAACATGAAACTGTACTTCCGTGATATAAAGCTTTTAATAATATTGATATATTTTACGTAGCGTTTATAGAATAGAACAATAATCCATAGACCATTTGTTTTATTGGTTCAATTAATTGTCCAGGTTGTATATCAACCAGGATTATACACAACGAGCTGTGTATGAAATAGGGAAATCAGGAAACCATGATGAATAATGAACACATGATACATGTATGATTATTATTATCTTTATTTCGTCCAAAATGAAGAGTATATAATGATAATACAAATGTATATGAAAATACACATGATAACAGCATGAGATAATATGTATTAAATTAGAGAGAGAATAGGGGGAAAATACACAACATGATTATTATAAATCAGAGAAAGAGAGAAGAGGGCACAAGAGGATCCACCTGGTCATTTATCTAATGTAGAGCCTGCCAGTCATAGCCTTGTTCACCATCATACTCTCTGATTATATCTTACATACCAAACAACATGTCCAACATTTCTTCCTTAGCACCACACATGCTTCCACCGTAAACATGCATGGAAATCGCTTTGAATAATGACCTACACTTGGACAGATTAGTACAGATTGAGTATGCATTGTCATGGTATACGTACAGATTATGACCAAATATGGCTTGACGAGTAAGTATGTGTGACAGAAAGAACACAAAACCATGAAGATTAGATCCATCAAATTATTGTATGAGTGTCAAACTCATCTGTTTGGTGAATGCTTCATTAATTGGTTAATCCGAGTGGTGATCTGTAACCTGTTGCTGTTTTTTGCCCTCTTAATACTGTACCAAAATGTATGGTACAATGTAACAAAAAAAGCCATGGGGTATTTCTTTATAATCTAACAGACATGTTCTTGGTCAACATGTTATCATTAAGCTTTGTCGATGAGTTTGTGACCTTGAGTTACATAATAAAGCTTAACCATAACCCACAAGTTAACAATGGTTTATACGTAACTCGGAATGCAAACTACGATTATATAAATAGGATCGATAACAATAACTAGAACTTGCACGAGCATGACGGTTACCTAATAAACCTTCATTAACGCTGTTCTAAACAATCGATACGGTAACACAACAATTTGAAAACGTTTTAATAATACAACAGGTAAGTAAATAATTTGATTATTTCTGTAATGGGCATGTTTCACTCAGCACAGCAAATTAGTATCTCTTATCTTTATTATAAAAGTAGAATTTCCATCAGCTGTGAGAAAAGGGCAAAATACATATCCAATGACAATACATCTTTCGAACAAAAACTGCGGAGAAATGCTTTTTCGGTATAGTATTTATTGTTATATACGAATGACGTTACATTGCTTATGGAAAAGACCAGGCAAATTGACATCGTGTCACTGTCAAACTGTGTATCGCTAGGTAAAATTGGTTTTTCATTAAACAAAGACTATTAAAAAGTGACAAATTTTGAATATCAACATAGAAAAAAAGCGTTGACAGAATATGCATAACAGTATGGTACCTTGGTAAAACATGTATAAAGAATATTGAACTACGCGAAATGTTTGGCTTAGATTTATACATCTGTACAATAGATCTATCATCTTTCTTTTTTTTTTCTTTTGCAAGGAGCCATTTCCTCATCGCACATTTGCTCATATTTTCTTTTACATCCATACATAAATTAATATTATCCTCCATACTCTTTCTCTCTCTTTCTCTCTCTAGATAACAACATAAACTATATTTTTAATTTTTTGTAACTGTTCACATTACCTCACTCATTTCCAGGTCATATTCATTCATTCATTCACCTTCCCTCGGTTAGTCATCCAGATAGTGGAGCGGCTAAGGTCGATTTTTCGGCAAAATCGTTCAAATTTTGAAGAAAGCATGAAACTTTGCATATGGCTTCTTTAAGACATAAGGTTTCAGGAAAAAAATAGACCCCAAAAAAGCATGGCCCCTAGCGGCCGCCATTTTGGTTTTCAAAATGGCCGCCAAAACCACCTTCTGTGACCCATAACTCACGTTCTTTACCAGCTCAACCCAAACTTTAAACGTCTACACTCATATTATTGATACTTAGGAACATTCTGGTAGTGTTAAATTTCATGTAGAAGAACCGCCATCTTGTATTTCAAGATGGCCGCCAACTTTGCGAGCTATATCTTTATATATAATGCATTTAAATGGATAAGCTGACTTTAAGCAAATATAATGAGATTACTTATATATGTGTAGTGTTTGTTTATAAATAATTTGATTTTTATTTTAATTTCAACATGACCACCATTTTGAAATCCAAAATGGCCGTTTAAATTAAAGTTGTTTCCGAATTTCACTCTGTAAATTATGGAGCAAAAAATCAAATGAACATTTTTAAACGTCTACACCCATATTATTGGTACTTATCATTATAGATACGAGGGGTGTTCCAAAATTATTGTTACTTTGGTGATTTCTCTTTGATAGAAGTAATTCTGATCATTTTACTTTGCCCTGTCCCTCGAAGTACTCCCCCTCTGCATTTATGCATCGTTTCAATCGATCGATCCACTTTTGGAAACAGTTTTCGTACTCTTGAATTGGTATACTCATAAGATACTGGTAAATGGCAGAGCCAAGGGCATTTCTTGATTTATATTTTGTTCCAGACACGTGAAATTTTAGTTTGGGGAACAAGAAAAAGTCACAGGGGGCCAAGTCTGGTGAATATGCAGGGTGGGGGAGGACAGTGACATTTTCTGCCTTCAAAAACTCCGTTACAATGCGCGCCTTGTGTGCTGGCGCATTATCATGTAAGAGCCTGAGGTACTTCAAACCTGTCTATGGGTGGCGGCGTTTGTAGACTTTCTTAAGTTTTCGAAGTACAACGTCTCTATGATACTTCGCTGTGACAGTTTTGCCTTTTGGAACAGGGATTTGAATGATTAGACCCTTGTTATCAAAGAATATGACATACAAAACCTTCCTCACGGTGCGTATTCTTTTAGCAATGCTAGGGCGCCTGGCGTTTTTGTTTGCCCAGATTCGATTGGAGCATTTTCTTTTGGGTTCGAAAAAATACACCCATGTTTCATCATCTGTGACCTAATTATCAAAAGCCCTTTTGCTGTATTTTGGGTATTTCTTCGATAAGGATTTGGCCTTGTCAACCCGGGACCTCTTTTGGTTGTCAGTTAGTAAATGGGGTATCCACCTGGCATTGATCTTGCCCAGCTTAATATGTTTCTTTAAAATGCAATGAATACGTGCTAAAGACAAGCCTGTCATTTTAGCTTACTGCCGGACAGTTTACCTTGCATCTTTTTCAAGGATTTGCCGCATTAGTTCAATGTTATGCTTTGCTGTTGTTGTTGCAGGGCGACCTGTGTGGGCAGCAACTTTAAGCTACTGGTGTCCCGACTTTAATCAAGCAACCCACCTACAAATAGTCATATAAGACATTTGACCCTTCCCATATATATCACACACCTCACGATGAATATCCACCGGCTTTAAGCCAAGTAGAGACCTACCTTTGATATAGGCCCTAATTTCAGTTACGTTTTCAACTCTCTTGCCAACCATATTTGTATAGAGTGTAACGAGTGCGCTACAAAACAATGTACACAGCACCAAGGTCAGTGTAATTGTGAGCGAGATATTTACCTATTTCACGCTTCAGATTTCACGTTATCGCCACGAGGTAGTTTTAAGCCCATTTAGCACAATTTCCACGAGATATTACGCAAGTAACATTAATTTCGGAACATCCTTAGGATAACTCTGGTAGTGTTAAACTTCATGTAGAAGGAACGCCATTTTGTATTTCAAGATGGCCGCCAATTTTGTGAGCTATATCTATATATATAAGGCATTTAGATGGATAAGTTGACTTTAAGACAATATAGTGAGAGTACTTATATTTTTGTAGTGCTTGATACATAAATAATTTGATTCTTATTTTAATTTCAACAAGACCGCCATTTTGAAATCCAAGATGGCCGTTTGAATTAAAGTTGTTTCCGTATTTCAATCTGTAAGTGATCGAGCAAAAAATCAAGTTAACACTCTGGAAATGTTGATAAATATAAATGCCTTAAATTGCAACTCTGCAAGCGTCATCAGAGGATCATCTTGCATGGGCTTTATCGAATTCTCAACTGGAACATCCTCAAAGTCGTAAGTCAACAGCGATTGACCAAATCACTGCCCATTTGCAGATAACACCGAACTCATACCTTGTCACTTCTACTGCGATCAATAGGGCGCATTCTCTTCTGTTTTTGACAGTAAATCTTGTTGATTTCTTGTCACTACCCATTACTTTAAATGTTGGCAATAGCTTTTAAGTTGAAAGTGCAGGAAACAGGAACACCCATTCCTACATTCTAGGGTATTGGTATCTTCTACCAAACCTTAATACTTCGTCTTCCTCCTTTCAAATCCTTCCTCACAGCGTAACTCCTACGGAACTGTCAAATCATCCATAACCACTTGAGAACATCTAGACATACATTTCATCTTATGGTGTCTGAGAACACAATCCACCTTATTTCTCATGTATGTGTACAAATTCCTTCTTTAGATCATACAGACGTCTGTCATCCTTATCTGCCTTTAGCAAAGTTGATGAAAGTGTTTCCTTTAGTGGCTAGGGCTTCTTTGTTTCTGTTTCTCTTTTCATGATGTCTGTCAATTTACTTATCGCCTTCTAATGCCCACCGGAGATGGGGTTGTAGAACGCCAAAGAGTTCTAGGTGGTACAATCAGCAGCCTGCACTATCGGTCCCACTTTTTGTCATATCGACGTCAACCAGAACTAAATTCGGCAAGGTTCCAGATGACCAATATCTGACCAAGTTACTTTGCTGTCCAGATTACCAATAGCTGACTAAGTTACTTTGCTGTCCAGATTACCAACATCTGACTAAGTTACTTTGCTGTCCAGATTACCAATATCTGACTAAGTGAGTTTGCTATCTATGTGGTCCTAATATTGTTTATACTCCCTATCATCTACATTGTTTGCACTTAGTTTGAAGGCTTATTGTTCTTCTGTTCTACATCGCTGCAATACATTTCACCCAGTCTTTGGTGCCGTATGCATGTTTTACTGACGGTGGCTATGCCTTTTAAGTGGATTTAGTTTGCATATACTGCACTGCTAGCATAACGCTTCATATCTGTTCTTAATTCAACATCATCATCTGGATTGCATTCGCCAACTTCATCTCCAGTATTGAAATTGGGAGTTCTAGCTCGGAGGTTCAGCTAGTACTTATGACTATAATTCTAGTGTCACTACTGTCAAACTGACAGACGTACCATAAGGGGTTATGTCAGACGAGGTAGACATCCAAGCTTTGGTGGCAAAACCGTGCTATGAACTTAATCGGAGTCCTTCCTTAGGTGGAGTCTCCTGATATTGGAGTCGTTCGGGATTAAATCGAACCAATTTCCCTGACGTTTTATCTGATTATTAGCAATAGAGGGAAGATCTTCCCCTGAATCCACATACAATTGCATGAGATACGGATGACGACCGGGGATGAACGTGGTTATGCAATATAAGTGCTATCATCTCATCAATGAAGCCTCCTTTGGAAGACGAATCCCAAATGATATCCTTGCATTTGGTACTTCTGCCTGCAGGTCTGATATTTCTTCATCACACAAAGCATCTCTCGAATGACTGCCAAAGTGATTTCGGTAAAATATTTTATGATAATTCCCTTGCTGTGGTCAGGAATAGAGGTGTGATATCATCCATATTGATTAAATAGTTGCAGTCATAATAAACCATTAGAAGCCTTGAATACCTTCTTGCTTTAGCCAAAATATATCTGTAAGCCGCCATGAATATTTTCATTCTTCTGGCAAATAATATCTTACATTCCACTTTCCAAAAGAAGACGATCCTCAGTTGGTTTTGAGGAAACACCTCCTGCTCTGCTCTACAGTTTATCAGACAGCATATCTTTCTTTCGAATGACATTAATGAATAATGAGTCTCTACAGTATCTTCTGTAAGGTTTTGCCACATCTTGCATTTGTAGACAGTGTAAAGTATACCAATAGCTATATAGGTTATTGTGATGATATTATGAAGATCTCCTTCAGGAAAGGCTATTTTCAATTAAATGATATAGATGATTTCACAGATCAATTTGTGATTTTTCTCTAATTAAATATGAACTTACATTTTGTGTTCAAAAGTCTCTGCCCAAGCCTCTTTTTACAGTTAAAGCACTGAGTTCTTGTATGACTGTTCTTTCCAGAATGGCAAATATTGCTATCTTGTAAAATTTGATTCTAGAACTATAATTATCTTTCAGGCATGAAAATGGATGTGAAATATGAATGTTTTTCAAGCTGCTGTACACTGAAATAGTTGAAAGTCCGATACCTGTCCGAAAAGATGAAATGATAAGGACGACGTCGGGGATCATAAACGACCCGCTTTATGGAAATTAACGTTTGCATTCAATTCATTTATTCATATTGGTTTAGAGAATAATGCTAAGTGTAATATTTACAGAAGTTAATAACATTTGGTACTCAAGTTTTAAAGTAATGTTTCATAAATTATCAGCCGTTTCGGTTAACTAATGTACCTTTAATTTGTTGCTGCAGTGTTTTATTTGTTTAAAGTCATCTTAGCCAATCATTATATTATTATATATAGATATAGGCACATGTAGTAAATTTGGCGGCCATCTTGGAATGCAAAATGGCGGTCTTTCTACATTAAGTTTAACACTACCAGAATTATCCTAAGTATCAATAATAATAAGAACCAATAATATGGGCGTAGACGTTTAAAAATGTTAATTTAATTTTTGCTCGATAATTTACAGAGTGAAATTCGGAAACAACTTTTATTTAAACGGCCATCTTGGATTTCAAAATGGCGGTCATGTTAAAATTAGAATAAGAATTACATTAGTTATGTATCAAACACTACACAATTATAAGTACTCTCACTATATTTGCTTAAAGTCAGCTTATCCATTTAAATGCATTATATATAAAGATATAGCTCGCAAAGTTGGCGGCAATCTTGAAATACAAGATGGCGGTTCTTCTACATGAAGTTTAACACTACCAGAATGTTCCTAAATATCAATAATATGGATGTGGACGTTTAAAGTTTGGGTTTAGCTGGTATAGAACGTGAGTTATGGGTCACAGAAGGTGGTTTTTGGCGGCCATTTTGAAAACCAATATGGCGGCCGCTAGGGACCATGATTTTTTGGATTCTTTTTTTTTCCCTAAACATTATGTCCTGAAGAAGCCATATGCAAAGTTTCATGCTTTCTTCAAAATTTGAACGATTTTCATGCTTGGCCGCTCCACTAAGAGCGACTTTGAAACATGAACATTAGTAAACGGAACTGAATAATTGCCGTATTTTATCACATTCTCACCCGAATGAAAATGTCAGTTTTGATATTTTGGCTCAATATTGACAAATCAGAACAGAGCATTTACAATGAAGATATCGTTTTGACGGGAATACCTTTTTAAAATATCAAACCAAAAATATAATATTATGACCACCTTTCCTTTTAACAATTAATTTTTAGTTGTTGGAGTATAAACAAATTGCATTATATTATCTTATGTTATTTTTTCTCGTAATTTGTGTCCTATCTTGTTGAACTAAATTAGTAAGCGGGAAAATCGCGGCTGATTGAAATACATATATTCCTTGTTTCTTGATGCATAACAGTTATTTTGGTTGGGTGAAGTGGAAACGTAACAAATATGATTGTTATTCATCAAGGAACAATAAATATCTTCTTTTTACATAGGAACATGCAATAACCTTTTTCGGTTTGATAAATCCTCGAATCCACCTGGAAATAAAGCGGTAAGATATATAATCATCACCATATCTTTGTCATTGTCTTGTTGCCTTGGTTACATTTAGTTATTTGCTTCACTTTGTCAACACTTTCATTGTCATTTTTAAAGATGTAAATATTTCAGCACCACCAATATGTGATATTACAAGATATTTATATCTGTGTTACTTCGCCTATTGCAATAGGTTAGATTGTTAGGGAAGTCAAATTCATGATATTAATATTTCAAATAGGGAAGTATATTACAAAACGCACAAAACAAAAGGGTCTAATAACAAAGGACAAAAGGTGCATTGGTTTATTTTTAATGTAAATATTTTTGTATTGCATAGGCAACAGAAAAAACCCTGCAACTACGTCAAAGACAAAAAACTGCGTATTGCTGAGTTAAATATAGTTAGCTTCGTAAACAAAGTCTGGATAATAATCACACTCAGATAACATTTATATAAATATGTCATTTAAATGCAGATATGATGTGTGGATGATTCCGTTATAGCACGCCTACTGTTGGAGAACGACTCCCCGGGGTACCATATCCTCGTTACATCATCTATCACCAGTTGTTTCTGATAACGCCACCTAATTTATCAGGTGTTATTCCTGCTAATCAAAGGGCGAACGAGCACTTTTCATTTCCTCGGATGAGTAACACCGCATTAATGATTTAACTCCTTTATTGTTATAACAGATAACATTCACGCATCACTTTAAATTGCTAACTGTCTAATTTTACATGTAGCATCTATACAAATGAAGTATCCGCTACTAAAAATCTTTAAATTGTGTAGTAAAAAGTTTGAAAATATACAGGATTGCATGCAATCATATCTCATCAAATTAAAGTAACAAAGTATTTGAATCATTTAAGTCAAGATTATTTAGTCCTTAAAAACATTTTTTCGATTTCAACAAACATATTTCAGAAATATGAAAAGGGATCGAACACCAGGTATACCCTATGTAAATACTCTCTCTGTATAAACATACTATGGGTTACTTTACTGACGAGATATATCAAACTATAAAATCCTCTTAATTTTCAGTAAGTTCGCCCATGTACACGTAATATTGCTGGTGTCTTTAGCGTAATTTGACGTGGTTATGTATACCAAAGTCTACCTAATAATGCAAACGATACAAACAGACACAGGTAGTATAAATGAAAGTGCTGACGACGAGACCGGTGTCAGTACGGGACCAAACGATACAAACAGACACAGGTAGTATAAATGAAAGTGCTGACGACGAGACCGGTGTCAGTACGGGACCAAACGATACAAACAGACGCAGGTAGTATAAATGAAAGTGCTGACGACGAGACCGGTGTCAGTACGGGACCAAACGATACAAACAGACACAGGTAGTATAAATGAAAGTGCTGACGACGAGACCGGTGTCAGTACGGGACCAAACGATACAAACAGACGCAGGTAGTATAAATGAAAGTGCTGACGACGAGACCGGTGTCAGTACGGGACCAAACGATACAAACAGACGCAGGTAGTATAAATGAAAGTGCTGACGACGAGACCGGTGTCAGTACGGGACCAAACGATACAAACAGACACAGGTAGTATAAATGAAAGTGCTGACGACGAGACCGGTGTCAGTACGGGACCAAACGATACAAACAGACGCAGGTAGTATAAATGAAAGTGCTGACGACGAGACCGGTGTCAGTACGGGACCAAACGATACAAACAGACACAGGTAGTATAAATGAAAGTGCTGACGACGAGACCGGTGTCAGTACGGGACCAAACGATACAAACAGACGCAGGTAGTATAAATGAAAGTGCTGACGACGAGACCGGTGTCAGTACGGGACCAAACGATACAAACAGACACAGGTAGTATAAATGAAAGTGCTGACGACGAGACCGGTGTCAGTACGGGACCAAACGATACAAACAGACGCAGGTAGTATAAATGAAAGTGCTGACGACGAGACCGGTGTCAGTACGGGACCAAACGATACAAACAGACACAGGTAGTATAAATGAAAGTGCTGACGACGAGACCGGTGTCAGTACGGGACCAAACGATACAAACAGACGCAGGTAGTATAAATGAAAAGTGCTGACGACGAGGCCGGTGTCAGTACGGGACCAAACGATACAAACAGACACAGGTAGTATAAATGAAAAGTGCTGACGACGAGACCGGTGTCAGTACGGGACCAAACGATACAAACAGACGCAGGTAGTATAAATGAAAGTGCTGACGACGAGACCGGTGTCAGTACGGGACCAAACGATACAAACAGACACAGGTAGTATAAATGAAAGTGCTGACGACGAGACCGGTGTCAGTACGGGACCAAACGATACAAACAGACACAGGTAGTATAAATGAAAGTGCTGACGACGAGACCGGTGTCAGTACGGGACCAAACGATACAAACAGACACAGGTAGTATAAATGAAAGTGCTGACGACGAGACCGGTGTCAGTACGGGACCAACGATACAAACAGACGCAGGTAGTATAAATGAAAGTGCTGACGACGAGACCGGTGTCAGTACGGGACCAAACGATACAAACAGACCAGGTAGTATAAATGAAAGTGCTGACGACGAGACCGGTGTCAGTACGGGACCAAACGATACAAACAGACACAGGTAGTATAAATGAAAGTGCTGACGACGAGACCGGTGTCAGTACGGGACCAAACGATACAAACAGACACAGGTAGTATAAATGAAAAGTGCTGACGACGAGACCGGTGTCAGTACGGGACCAAACGATACAAACAGACACAGGTAGTATAAATGAAAAGTGCTGACGACGAGACCGGTGTCAGTACGGGACCAAACGATACAAACAGACACAGGTAGTATAAATGAAAGTGCTGACGACGAGACCGGTGTCAGTACGGGACCAAACGATACAAACAGACACAGGTAGTATAAATGAAAGTGCTGACGACGAGACCGGTGTCAGTACGGGACCAAACGATACAAACAGACACAGGTAGTATAAATGAAAGTGCTGACGACGAGACCGGTGTCAGTACGGGACCAAACGATACAAACAGACACAGGTAGTATAAATGAAAGTGCTGACGACGAGACCGGTGTCAGTACGGGACCAAACGATACAAACAGACACAGGTAGTATAAATGAAAGTGCTGACGACGAGACCGGTGTCAGTACGGGACCAAACGATACAAACAGACACAGGTAGTATAAATGAAAGTGCTGACGACGAGACCGGTGTCAGTACGGGACCAAACGATACAAACAGACACAGGTAGTATAAATGAAAGTGCTGACGACGAGACCGGTGTCAGTACGGGACCAAACGATACAAACAGACACAGGTAGTATAAATGAAAGTGCTGACGACGAGACCGGTGTCAGTACGGGACCAAACGATACAAACAGACACAGGTAGTATAAATGAAAGTGCTGACGACGAGACCGGTGTCAGTACGGGACCAAACGATACAAACAGACACAGGTAGTATAAATGAAAGTGCTGACGACGAGACCGGTGTCAGTACGGGACCAAACGATACAAACAGACACAGGTAGTATAAATGAAAGTGCTGACGACGAGACCGGTGTCAGTACGGGACCAAACGATACAAACAGACACAGGTAGTATAAATGAAAGTGCTGACGACGAGACCGGTGTCAGTACGGGACCAAACGATACAAACAGACACAGGTAGTATAAATGAAAGTGCTGACGACGAGACCGGTGTCAGTACGGGACCAAACGATACAAACAGACACAGGTAGTATAAATGAAAGTGCTGACGACGAGACCGGTGTCAGTACGGGACCAAACGATACAAACAGACACAGGTAGTATAAATGAAAGTGCTGACGACGAGACCGGTGTCAGTACGGGACCAAACGATACAAACAGACACAGGTAGTATAAATGAAAGTGCTGACGACGAGACCGGTGTCAGTACGGGACCAAACGATACAAACAGACACAGGTAGTATAAATGAAAGTGCTGACGACGAGACCGGTGTCAGTACGGGACCAAACGATACAAACAGACACAGGTAGTATAAATGAAAGTGCTGACGACGAGACCGGTGTCAGTACGGGACCAAACGATACAAACAGACACAGGTAGTATAAATGAAAGTGCTGACGACGAGACCGGTGTCAGTACGGGACCAAACGATACAAACAGACACAGGTAGTATAAATGAAAGTGCTGACGACGAGACCGGTGTCAGTACGGGACCAAACGATACAAACAGACACAGGTAGTATAAATGAAAGTGCTGACGACGAGACCGGTGTCAGTACGGGACCAAACGATACAAACAGACACAGGTAGTATAAATGAAAGTGCTGACACACGAGACCGTGTCAGTACGGGACCAAAACGATACAAACAGACACAGGTAGTATAAATGAAAGTGCTGACGACGAGACCGGTGTCAGTACGGGACCAAACGATACAAACAGACACAGGTAGTATAAATGAAAGTGCTGACGACGAGACCGGTGTCAGTACGGGACCAAACGATACAAACAGACACAGGTAGTATAAATGAAAGTGCTGACGACGAGACCGGTGTCAGTACGGGACCAAACGATACAAACAGACACAGGTAGTATAAATGAAAGTGCTGACGACGAGACCGGTGTCAGTACGGGACCAAACGATACAAACAGACACAGGTAGTATAAATGAAAGTGCTGACGACGAGACCGGTGTCAGTACGGGACCAAACGATACAAACAGACACAGGTAGTATAAATGAAAGTGCTGACGACGAGACCGGTGTCAGTACGGGACCAAACGATACAAACAGACACAGGTAGTATAAATGAAAGTGCTGACGACGAGACCGGTGTCAGTACGGGACCAAACGATACAAACAGACACAGGTAGTATAAATGAAAGTGCTGACGACGAGACCGGTGTCAGTACGGGACCAAACGATACAAACAGACACAGGTAGTATAAATGAAAGTGCTGACGACGAGACCGGTGTCAGTACGGGACCAAACGATACAAACAGACACAGGTAGTATAAATGAAAGTGCTGACGACGAGACCGGTGTCAGTACGGGACCAAACGATACAAACAGACACAGGTAGTATAAATGAAAGTGCTGACGACGAGACCGGTGTCAGTACGGGACCAAACGATACAAACAGACACAGGTAGTATAAATGAAAGTGCTGACGACGAGACCGGTGTCAGTACGGGACCAAACGATACAAACAGACACAGGTAGTATAAATGAAAGTGCTGACGACGAGACCGGTGTCAGTACGGGACCAAACGATACAAACAGACACAGGTAGTATAAATGAAAGTGCTGACGACGAGACCGGTGTCAGTACGGGACCAAACGATACAAACAGACACAGGTAGTATAAATGAAAGTGCTGACGACGAGACCGGTGTCAGTACGGGACCAAACGATACAAACAGACACAGGTAGTATAAATGAAAGTGCTGACGACGAGACCGGTGTCAGTACGGGACCAAACGATACAAACAGACACAGGTAGTATAAATGAAAGTGCTGACGACGAGACCGGTGTCAGTACGGGACCAAACGATACAAACAGACACAGGTAGTATAAATGAAAGTGCTGACGACGAGACCGGTGTCAGTACGGGACCAAACGATACAAACAGACACAGGTAGTATAAATGAAAGTGCTGACGACGAGACCGGTGTCAGTACGGGACCAAACGATACAAACAGACACAGGTAGTATAAATGAAAGTGCTGACGACGAGACCGGTGTCAGTACGGGACCAAACGATACAAACAGACACAGGTAGTATAAATGAAAGTGCTGACGACGAGACCGGTGTCAGTACGGGACCAAACGATACAAACAGACACAGGTAGTATAAATGAAAGTGCTGACGACGAGACCGGTGTCAGTACGGGACCAAACGATACAAACAGACACAGGTAGTATAAATGAAAGTGCTGACGACGAGACCGGTGTCAGTACGGGACCAAACGATACAAACAGACACAGGTAGTATAAATGAAAGTGCTGACGACGAGACCGGTGTCAGTACGGGACCAAACGATACAAACAGACACAGGTAGTATAAATGAAAGTGCTGACGACGAGACCGGTGTCAGTACGGGACCAAACGATACAAACAGACACAGGTAGTATAAATGAAAGTGCTGACGACGAGACCGGTGTCAGTACGGGACCAAACGATACAAACAGACACAGGTAGTATAAATGAAAGTGCTGACGACGAGACCGGTGTCAGTACGGGACCAAACGATACAAACAGACACAGGTAGTATAAATGAAAGTGCTGACGACGAGACCGGTGTCAGTACGGGACCAAACGATACAAACAGACACAGGTAGTATAAATGAAAAGTGCTGACGATGAGGCCGGTGTCAGTACGGGACCAAACGATACAAACAGACACAGGTAGTATAAATGAAAGTGCTGACGACGAGACCGGTGTCAGTACGGGACCAAACGATACAAACAGACACAGGTAGTATAAATGAAAGTGCTGACGACGAGACCGGTGTCAGTACGGGACCAAACGATACAAACAGACACAGGTAGTATAAATGAAAAGTGCTGACGATGAGACCGGTGTCAGTACGGGACCAAACGATACAAACAGACACAGGTAGTATAAATGAAAAGTGCTGACGACGAGACCGGTGTCAGTACGGGACCAAACGATACAAACAGACACAGGTAGTATAAATGAAAGTGCTGACGACGAGACCGGTGTCAGTACGGGACCAAAACGATACAAACAGACACAGGTAGTATAAATGAAAGTGCTGACGACGAGACCGGTGTCAGTACGGGACCAAACGATACAAACAGACACAGGTAGTATAAATGAAAGTGCTGACGACGAGACCGGTGTCAGTACGGGACCAAACGATACAAACAGACACAGGTAGTATAAATGAAAGTGCTGACGACGAGACCGGTGTCAGTACGGGACCAAACGATACAAACAGACACAGGTAGTATAAATGAAAGTGCTGACGACGAGACCGGTGTCAGTACGGGACCAAACGATACAAACAGACACAGGTAGTATAAATGAAAGTGCTGACGACGAGACCGGTGTCAGTACGGGACCAAACGATACAAACAGACACAGGTAGTATAAATGAAAGTGCTGACGACGAGACCGTGTCAGTACGGGACCAAACGATACAAACAGACACAGGTAGTATAAATGAAAGTGCTGACGACGAGACCGGTGTCAGTACGGGACCAAACGATACAAACAGACACAGGTAGTATAAATGAAAGTGCTGACGACGAGACCGGTGTCAGTACGGGACCAAACGATACAAACAGACACAGGTAGTATAAATGAAAGTGCTGACGACGAGACCGGTGTCAGTACGGGACCAAATGATACAAACAGACGCAGGTAGTATAAATGAAAGTGCTGACGACGAGACCGGTGTCAGTACGGGACCAAACGATACAAACAGACACAGGTAGTATAAATGAAAGTGCTGACGACGAGACCGGTGTCAGTACGGGACCAAATGATACAAACAGACACAGGTAGTATAAATAAAAGTGCTGACGACGAGACCGGTGTCAGTACGGGACCAAACGATACAAACAGACACAGGTAGTATAAATGAAAGTGCTGACGACGAGACCGGTGTCAGTACGGGACCAAACGATACAAACAGACACAGGTAGTATAAATGAAAGTGCTGACGACGAGACCGGTGTCAGTACGGGACCAAACGATACAAACAGACACAGGTAGTATAAATGAAAGTGCTGACGACGAGACCGGTGTCAGTACGGGACCAAACGATACAAACAGACACAGGTAGTATAAATGAAAGTGCTGACGACGAGACCGGTGTCAGTACGGGACCAAACGATACAAACAGACACAGGTAGTATAAATGAAAGTGCTGACGACGAGACCGGTGTCAGTACGGGACCAAACGATACAAACAGACACAGGTAGTATAAATGAAAGTGCTGACGACGAGACCGGTGTCAGTACGGGACCAAACGATACAAACAGACACAGGTAGTATAAATGAAAGTGCTGACGACGAGACCGGTGTCAGTACGGGACCAAATGATACAAACAGACACAGGTAGTATAAATAAAAGTGCTGACGACGAGACCGGTGTCAGTACGGGACCAAACTGATTGTCTATGATAGGAATGTACATGTCTCTCTTACGAACAAAACGACTACATTTTTGGCAGAAACTCCTTCATCAGCATGCTTTACAAAAACGTATACTATATTTATGACAGACACTTCTTCATAAGCATGTTCATTCAGGTATTATGTTGAAGACGATATTTTCCCAACGGTATCACAAGGAGACTATAATGAAGACAAAGTAGTAGAACAATGTCTATACTTCATATACATTTTATAACGACTTACGCAACTAATACATCAAAACCAAAAACCTAAATGAAATGATAATGTCAGGGAAAAATAATACTATGGCATGTACAATGGCGATAACATTATCAAATAATTAGAAGTTTTTAATGTGGAAGAGTAAGCGTTCTTTACTCCTCCATGGACCATTTCAGTCTTAGCTAGGTCACACTGCTATGGTAACTGAACCAATAGGAATTCATCAACGAAGTATAACTGACAGTCACTAAGTACATGATACCTCAAATCAGTAAAAACGATAGGTGTGAATTCCAGTGAGTTCATATATATTTAAGTTTTCAACAAAGAACAAACTCTATAATATAGAATCAAATAATATATATGCAAACCGACGGTTGTAGAACAATAGATATTACTTACAGTTTGGGTATAGAAAGACCCTGTTGCACTGAAAGTGAACATCAGGCATGTGTTCAAACTCCACTTCCACTAATTCTATGTGGTTAAATAAGTATGTCATAACTTATTTACTGACAAGAGATCACTGTTATGTGTGCAGGTCAACACTTCTGTGAATTTAACTAAAAATGATGAAAAGTATTTTATTGGTAACCGTGTGTAGTGTTCGTAATCTGGTTATTTATCAATATTTTGCCGATAAAACGTTCCCGATCATAGCAATATCACGCAAAACGGCGAGGAAATCATTCTCAAGAAAAAGCCGACTATGCGGTATGCAGCTCCGAATTAAAATGGCACTAAAGCTGGAACACGGAGATATTTACACGTGGAAGTTCTAACTACAAATAAATCATTGAGGTCGTTGTAATATTACAAATTCCATTATAATTATTGTATCAACACTTATCTGTATCTAGCAGATTTCATTACATAATATACAGAACAATAAATTATTATTTCCTGTCTATCTTAAATGTGTATTACCATTGAAAAGAAGATGTCAATAATTCATTGTATCCCGCCTCAATAATAAAACAATTACCTTACTTAATTCACTAAAGGTGGGTGATATATTGGAATCTAGAGAACGGCTCAGTCAAACAATGACTGGAGTCAACTTTACAATGTCACTTTCGTAGGAAGTTGTAAGACACTAAGAGCTAATTGGAGGTTAGTCAAAATAATGCCAATGGAATTCTCAACAATATCACTATTTTCACAAATTAGAAAAGTTGATGTTTTTGAAAATTGTTGAAATAACAATTAATCAATTGTTTTGTGTTCCCTTGTGCGTGGGAGGGTTTTTGAAATTTTGCACACATTTTTAACAAGTGATATATCTAAAGCAAATATTAATTTTCCTGTGGTCGATAAAGTCCCTATCTATTTGTTATTTATCAAAGACTTTGAACGTCTCTAAGACGCTCTAGGATTAAAGTAAGATTCAATATTTATTAGTATTCAAAGTTAGTGTTTTTGAAAAAAAATGGATTAAAAATATGTTGAAAAGATTAAATGCTCGAAGCTGGAGTAGTGTAAAATTCTTAAAGATGCTCCACCACCGACAGAGTGTAAATGACACTGATCATTTGAACAGTAATTGGTGTTTAATTATGTCAATATATTTTTAATTAACACAAAAATAATATATAATTATTTATTTTGCTTTAGGTGCATGTGCAATCAGTATTTCATTCAATATAGGACATAGTGCCATGGATTTTTTTCGGGATGCAATTAATTATTTTCAATACTTTTATCTTGACGTAAAATTAGAAGCTTAAACTTTTCAATGGTAGTAATGGTGTAAATAAAGTAACTTTTGTAACCGAAGAAAATTACTCAATCGTCTGCTGCTGTTTTTAATAGAGGAACAATACCATTTGTAAGCGATGGTGCATCTTTAAGCTAGTGCAGTGAGTGAATTAAAATAAGATATTCACTTAAGATCAAATCTTAAAAGTCCAGTGTAGTGTATATTTTAATTTCTAAATTCTAACTCATTTGGCACTGTAATTGAGTCAATGAACAAAAGTTGTCTTCCAATTATGTCTGACATTAGTTTAAAACAGCGTCTGAAAAAACTTTTTCATATAATAATTAGAGAATTAAAATACAAATAAACACAAATACTAAAATGTTAATCATTGTAACATTTTTTTTCTGATAAAGTTATAAACAATATAATGCAAATGTCAACATCATTTCCAAAGACTGATGATGTAGTAGGTCCTTAATGGTATTTAGTTAACACATGTAGTTAATATTGGAATCGTCATGTTACCTCTGTAGATTCAGCTAAGGTCACACGATTCAGACAAAGTTCTTCTTTGCATGCGATAAGGAATTGTAGATAAACCTTGATAACGACCGATAGTGGGTACCCAGTCAGCCTTATCGATGTGATGATCGATACATGTAATCACGTTGTCTTATTATCCTCGCCATATTCAAGTATTTAATGCTTCTTTGGAACCAGCCCAGCAATGTGACGCAACGCTGTTCGCCATTGGCCGGGGGTCAACGTGGTGTCACAGGGTAATACTTGGTCAATAACAAGCCTAATATATATCCATCAAGACCTTTCAATCTTTGCAGTACCCATGTACCTTATCAAATATAAAACGAATTTGCTAGAAACAGATATTCGCCTAGCGAGATTTTGTCGCCAAATACAAAACAGACGAGCCCGAGTAACATAGTTAAATACACAACATGAAGACAAAATGACAATTACTTCATCACTGATGTCCATGGTAGCTATAGAAATTGGCGTTACTGAAGTAGCCCCTGCCCACCCAGACATCCGCGGATTGGTGGTGAGAAGCGCTGGCTATCAGCGAATAAGGCAACAGGAGGTTTTTCTCTACGTCAACAGGAAGAAACTCGGCCTCTCGAGGGACTCATTTGTGTGGGAGTTCATTTCAATATAAAGCGATCCCCATCGCTAACCCTGTATATAATGAGAATATTAAGTATATATCAAATCACCTCCATCCGTCCTGTTCAAACAATGACATGTGGATATAAATGGTGGCAGATACAAATTATTTGATAGGCTTCATAACAAAACCTAGGCACGCATGAATCCGTGTGATTTTGTACAAACAAACACCTGTAAATGATATGCAAAGAAAAGGTGAACATTTTAGAAAGGAGTGAAATAGTTACTGGTTTCGTCCCTGCGCTAGTTATTATATATGACTGTATTAAGTGACACCAATAATGTATATGTACGTATTCTCACCATTTGTCTATTTCTTACTTCGTTTTATACACGAAATTGTCACTTAATGCAAAACCTTCTATATGTCATTTTACCAGTACAAATGTACTAAGTTCCCGCTATATTTCATTGTTCCTAAGACCCACTAACACGCCATGGATTAGTTGGATGCTATTCACACTTTGCATTCCAGTCCCACGAATCTGGCCTTTCCTTTTTCACATGTGCTATTTTCAGAATCGGTCGACATGCTTTAAATCACATTTTATTCTGGCTGAATTTTAACCCGAAATGTATAATTGCAATTACGATTATTAGCATCGGAAAGATGTGCCCATGCATGCTTGTTGTATCCCCATAACTGAAACGGATGCTTATCAATTACCCTAAAGTCAATCAATTAGTCGTTGCAGATTCATTCTGCATTGTCGAAGCCATACATCTGGATTAAAGCTGACAATATTTCTTGGTTAAAAGCAGAACACCATCAGCTAATCTGACCGTATTTTGCCTAAACGTATTAGTTGTGCCCGAGTCAGTGATATTGTGGGAATGGATGGTTAGCGTCAATGAATAGTGTTTCTGTTTCCTTTCCAGGGCTTACCCGTCCAGTATATTACTCAGATTCTAATCTGATGCAGGTTTCACAAACAGTATCACGATCCCATTCCAACTGTCACCTCATGGCTGACACAGGATTTCAAAGTCAAGGTAAAAAAGTTTATTAGACATTTACGTGTATGGTATTTACAGATTTGATATTGAGATATAATCCACATTCACAATGGCCTCGCATTATTGATAAAATTATTGATACAAACATAGACATGAATATTTTCGGTTTTTTACTATTTTCATTTTTGACGAATGATTTTCATAACTGAATTTAACGAAACCAACAGTCTCCAGATTGGTTCAGAGGTCTTTACCCGATAAAAGTGCATGTATCTAGGCTATGCAGGGATACCTAATCAAAGTACTTTACATATTAACAAAAATAGCGTGCTTACATTATTTACAATGGCACGAAGCCAATCGAGTATCCTAACGATGGACTGTCAGCTTTACAAACAAATAATTTAAAATATGTTTATAATCAGACATGTTTGTTGTTGGTAAAAAGATATGTCAGCATATCTTTAGCATTATTTAGTACCAAGGTACAATAAAGAGCGTATCATATAAACATCTAGATCATATAATGGAATGATGTTTTGATATTTGCCATCATGTGACATCCTCCCGCCAGGTGAAGCACATGGAATTTTATCATTACGGTATGGTATTAGTTAGAAGTACTGGTTCTATTGCTTTTGATCAGATCATATCCCTTTTTCCTACCTGGTGAGAAGATCTATGCTCATCATCATTAAAGGCAAAGTAGGCTATCACTATATTAGGTTAAATGAGGTTTGTTTGCCTCTGTGATGTTGTTTCTTTTCCACGATACCAAGCTTTGTAGAAGATGGTAGAAATTTGACTTTGGCAGAAAATGATTGGTAAACCAAACAAGAGCAATTACACTACATTTCAAAAAAGGGGGATATTTCGTCACTTGAAATATTACCTTTCTTAACGGTGTTTTTATAGGCAATGTGCCACTTACAATGCTTGCTTCTAAACAGCAGTCTTTTGATACAAAATACCAGATTGTGAACAGGTCACAATAATGCCACACCCCTATTTACGTATAATCATGGCGGTAAAGCCCGGTATCCACTGTGCAGAAAACAAAACTTAACTCTTATCTTCTATAAGACGCAAAGCATGCTTGATATGTAGTGCTCATTTGTATAGGATGCAAGCAATCTCCTCGGTGTGTGTGTGGGTGTGTGTGTGTGTGTGCAAAGAAGTCCTAAATTCCGTCGCCTTTTGCCGGGCAGCACATGGAAAGGACTTCTTTGTCCCATATTTACCATTTGAATTAATTCGTATCTTACAGATTTACGTTTGATGGGATCCCGTTTCATCTGGAAAATCCTGTTGATATTACTTCTTTGACCCGGGTAATAATAGAAACTATTGGCCACGTTGTAGTGCTATCTCACTGAAGCTTGTAACCAAGAGAATGAAATAGCACACCCTGCGTGGCTACGTTGTGCTGATCACATATAAACCATGCAGTCACCACAACCTTTCAGCTGAATAGTTGGCGGAAGGTCTGCTATATTTGTCTGGGCTTAGAGTGAAAGCCAAGGTCTTCCTCATAGAAGCAAACTCTCAAGACTAAAGACTTAAGCAAGGTATTACATATGAACCGAGCGAGACGCCAGGAACACGAAAGTCGCGTTAAATCGAAAAAGGTACTGAGGAAATTAGGCTAAATTCTAACACCCTACAGGCGGGATAGCCTGGTCACCCTTGCATCACTGACCTAATGTACCCCCATTTCATAGGATATTTAGAAATGATGATGACGTGATCTGAATTTCACGTAATATTTCAAAGCTCAAAGAATTATTTTTACGTGCATTATTCGCCTCTTATTAATTACTTTCATTTAAACAAATAATTCATTATTTGATAAAGCGATGATGGATGTCATAGGATGGATGGATGGATGGATGGATGGATGGATGGATGATGGATGAATGGATGGATTGGTGATGGATGCGATAGGATGGATGATGGTTGGATGGATGGATGGATGGATGAATGGATAGGGCGGGCATACCGACCGGTGCTTAAACGGAAGCGGAATAGATATTAAACCATAAGCCTAATAGGAATTTCCAATATTACAAGTATATTTGGTGTACCACTTTGTTCCACACTTAATTACTTTGC